>NC_045779.1:78383300-78983300 GCF_008692025.1 Phocoena sinus
ATCCACCCATCCACCCACCCATCCATCCATCCCCCATCCACCCACCCATCCATCCATCCATCCATCCCCCATTCACCCACCCATCCATCCATCCATCCATCCATCCACCCATCCATCCATCCATCCCCCATCCACCCACCCATCCATCCATCCATCCATCCACCCATCCATCCATCCATCCACCCCCCATTCACCCACCCATCCATCCATCCATCCATCCACCCATCCATCCACCCATCCATCCATCCCCCATCCACCCACCCATCCATCCATCCATCCATCCCCCATTCACCCACCCATCCACCCATGCATCCATGTACCTATCCACCCAACCACCCACCCACCCATTCATCCATCCACCCATCCATCCATCCATCCCCCATCCGCCCACCCATCCATCCATCCATCAATCCACCCACCCATCCATCCATCCATCCATCCACCCATCCATCCACCCATCCATCCATCCATCCACCCATCCATCCACCCATCCATCCATCCATCCACCCATCCATCCACCCATCCATCCATCCCCCATCCATCCATCCATCCATCCACCCCCCATCCACCCACCCATCCATCCATCCATCCATCTATCCACCCATCCATCCATCCATCCCCCATCCACCCACCCATCCATCCATCCATCCATCCCCCATCCACCCACCCATCCATCCATCCATCCATCCACCCATCCATCCATCCATCCATCCACCCATCCACCCACCCATCCATCCATCCCCCATCCACCCACCCATCCATCCATCCATCCATCCACCCATCCACCCACCCATCCATCCATCCATCCATCCATCCACCCATCCATCCATCCATCCCCCATCCACCCACCCATCCACCCATGCATCCATGTACCTATCCACCCAACCACCCACCCACCCATTCATCCATCCACCCATCCATCCATCCATCCCCCATCCGCCCACCCATCCATCCATCCATCAATCCACCCACCCATCCATCCATCCATCCATCCACCCATCCATCCACCCATCCATCCATCCCCCATCCACCCACCCATCCATCCATCCATCCATCCCCCTTTCACCCACCCATCCACCCATGCATCCATGTACCTATCCACCCAACCACCCACCCACCCATTCATCCATCCACCCATCCATCCATCCATCCCCCATCCGCCCACCCATCCATCCATCCATCAATCCACCCATCCATCCATCCATCCATCCATCTATCCCCCATCCATTCATCACTGTGTTCGTCCATCCATCATCAACCATCCATAGATCCTTCTATCCAGCCACCATCCTTCCATCTTGTCACCCGCCCATCGCTCCTTCCATCTTCCTAGTCACCCATCCCGTTTTCTGTCTGTCCGTCCAGCCAGCCAGCCTACTCATATTTATCAAGTGTCTTCCTACTCCAGGTGGCCAGTCCTGACTCCAGGTTCCAGCTGCTACCCCAGTAGTGGTCTGGATGGTGGTGGTAGGAGTCTTGGGGTCTAGACCTGGACTCTGGATTGTGGGCCTGTGGCTAAAAGTCATGCTTTCCTGGATCATAATCTCGACATGGCCCTAAGTGCCCTGTCCATGCACCAGATTTTCTGAACTCAGCTTAATTCAGCTCCCCAAACTCAGTAGGAAGTGCTGAGAGATGGGAACAGGACTGTCCCCCAAGAATAACCCCTGGTGCACAGGTCTGGACAAGGGCAGTGGAGGGACAGACCTAGATTGGAGGTGGAGGAAATCTGAGGGGCGGACGGCTGGGCACCTCTGCGTGTCCCTCCTATGCTTCTTCCTTCCCTGCCCACCTCCCACCAGGACCAGGAGCCTGCGCTAAGCTCCTGCAGGCGGTGGCTTCCACAAAAGTGTCCATGGACTGGGGACAACCCCTTCTGCAAACCCTGCCCCAGTGCACCTGGAGAGGAATGTCTTGCTCCATGCCCTCCCTTCCATACAGCGCCTCCTCTTCCAGGAAGCCTTCCCAGACTGACAGAAAACTTGCCTTTTCTCATTTCCCCTCACAAGGACCCTGTGTGGGCAGGGGGAGCTCAGTGTCCTTTTTACCAATGAGGTGACTGAGCCCACAGAAGTCACTCCCTCCCCCCACTTCCATCTGGTGAGGGGCAGAGCTGGGAGTAAAGTCAGGCCTGGCTCCAGCCTTGGTGTGGATGGTGATTGGGGCAGGGGAGCCTGCGGAGGTGTCCCTCCAACCCAACCCGGCCTTTAGGCCGGGCCTCTGCCCACCCCAAACTGCCATGACCCACTTCCAAGGCATGGGCAGCCCCTATTCCACTCTAGAGAAGGGGCACTGAGGCCTTTTCTGGCTCACCAACCCCAGGCAGAGCCCTCCACACCACCCCATGCTTCCTGAGCCCTTGGGGTGTCATGGTGCTGGTGGGCTGTCTCCAAGCACCCACAAAAGTGCCCGAGGGGCTGCCCTTCGGGGGCACCCAGACCAGCCACCTGCCTTGGCTCTCTTGGAGGGCTGGTGGGATGGAGGGAGGGGCTCTGATCACTGTGGGGGGTGGAGGCTCTGAGGCCAAAGTTAACCTCACTACGCCCATGGGGGACATCTGTGTCACCCCCAACCACAGAGGAGACTGACGCTAGAACGGGGCAGCCATTGGCCCAGGTCTCACCCCAGGCAGCCTGGGGAAGTGCATGCCCTGGTACAGCACCCCCAGAAACCGGAGGGCTGAGATGATGGCCGGTCAGGAGGAACAAGAGGCTGAGGGGACCATCCACGCCCCCGCCGTGGCTGTACCTGCCCCATTTCATCCCCAAGCAAACCAGGGGAGCAATTTCTATTATCATAATCCCACGCTCCCGCTGGGAAGACTGAGGACTCTTGCCCCTCTGAACTACAGCACAGGGGAGGGAGAGAGAACTCAACGGCCTGGCCAGCCTCCTCCCTGCACCCGGTGGTGACCTCCAGCTCCATCCCCCAAGATCTGTCCCTAAGGATGAGAAGCGGTGGGACCCCTCCCCCTGCAGTTCCCCCCTCCCTCCCCCTGCAGTTCCTCCGCCCTCTCCTCCCCCTGCAGTTCTCCCACCCTCCCCTCCCCCTGCACCCCCACCCACCTCCCTTCTGCTCCTCCACCCCACCCCGCGGCGCTGTCTCCTGTGCCTACCTCACCTCGCTCTCTGACTTACTCTATCATTTACTTATTTAACTTGCTGACCGGCTCTCTTCCCAATAGAGCAGAGCCCCCCCATCCAGCTCTGCCCCTGCAGCTCGAGGTGGCGGCAGTGCTCACACCTGCCCACCCTGGAGTAACAGGTCCCAGGGCTGTGCTTCCACATGCTCTGTGTACTGATCCATGTACGTGTCCTGCAGTGACCCAGCCAGAGCGTCTCACCCACTGACACACATCTGGAAGGGCCACTTTTTGACACCTTCTGCCACTCACACCCGCAGTCACAAAGTCACGTGCCCCACCCTGGGAAGGCGTGGCTCCCACCCCGGGAAGGCGAGGCTCCCACCCCGGGAAGGCGTGGCTCCCACCCCGGAAGGCGTGGCTCCCACCCTGGGAAGGCGTGGCTCCCACCCCCACGGCAGCACTTGAGGAAAGCCTCGGGCGGTGGTGGCTGCAGGCCAGGGAGCCCTGCCACCTTCCTCCGGTGCCCCTCTGGCCACGCCCCAGCCCCCTCCCAAACCCCAAACGATGGGGTTCCCCGAGGATAGGGAGGTTTCAGCTGTGTAGCGGCCCCAGGCAGTGGGGGTGGACCTGGGGCTGAGCCAGGGGCCGCATGGGGTGGGTGGGGCTCCATTCACCACCGTATCTGGGGTGGATGAGTGTGGGGTCAGCAGGAGCTGGCAAGCGGGATGCTGGGAGCAGGTGGGAGTTAGTGGGAAAGGTGAGGAAGGATGAGGCACCTGGGACAGGAATCAGAGAGCCCTGAGGCCCCAGGGCTACAGTCAGATCCCTCAGGAGCTGGGGGTGAGGGCACTGGGGAGCCATAGGCGGCTCCTGCCTGGAGTTGAAGAGGAGAGACCAGAGGCACGAGGGAGAAGCTGGGGTCAGGTCTGGGTGGACCCTAACCATGGCCAGTGGTGTTTAAAACCCCTTGTGTCTCAGGGAAGTAGTGGGCTGTGCCTCCTGCTAGGACCAGGTCGTCAGCTGCTCGCTGGGGCACCTGTGCCCTGCAGAGAGCTTGAGGGGGCCTCGAGGGGACCCCGCCCCCGTCCCCTGGGTCTGACACTGCGGGAGAAGGGGCAGCGGAGCTCTCCTTAACAGAGGGACTGGCCATTGCATCCTTGTCGACTGGCCTCTGGGGTCCAGCTGGGCCCCACTGAGCGACCTTGAGGGCAGCCCCTCAGCCCAGCGCTCATCCAGGATCATTCCCAGGAGGCCATCGGGCGATCTGGAACCTGGCACATGCTGGACACTCCACCGTGGCATTCCTGGGCCCTCTCTGAGGACAGCGTGGGAGGGAGGAGAGTCAGGGGAGGGCCCATGGGAGAGAAGTGGGGAGGCAGCCTCCTGGGGGCTGGGCCCCGACTGAAGTGATGCAGGTGTCGAGGTGGAGTCGCAAGGGACATGGCTGAGGCCACAAGGCAAGAGGCCAAGGCTCCCGCCCCTGTGGGGACCGGGAAGGGAGGGAACGGTGGGATGGGGGGCAGAGGCAAGTCGGGGGGTGGCAGAGCGTGGCTATCTGGGAAGGCAGTGGCCCAGCGATGGGGAACAATTCCCCTTGAGGCCGGCAAGGCCGATCCCAGCTGGCCTCAGGACACCTAACTGGGGTGTCAGCCAGCAAGCGCTCCAGAGTCAGGGAGGCCAGTGTGGAGGAAGTGGCAAGGCTCAGGGTAGTGCCAGGGCCGAGAGGCATAGGAGGAGGGCTGCTGCTGCAGGCAGCTGGAGCATGCCTTCCGCACGCTGCTCCCATCAACACTGGGCCGAGGTCCCACACCCACAGTCTGCTTTTTGCAGCACCACCCCCTGACTCTTGGGGGCGTCTCCCTGCAGGCCCCTCCATCCTCCCAAACCTGTTTCCTCCTGCGATCCAACCCAGCCCCCAAAGAAAACCTTCTGGTCTCCACACCCCCTGCCCTGTGGCTTCAGCCCCGAGCGCCCTAGAAATGCTGGTTCTTGCCGCCCTGAGGTTCAGGGCGTCTGCATTTTAGCAGGATTCTAGCTTGGCGCCCGAGTCCTGAGAATGTTCCCGACCCGTTCTCCTCCCTAGGCGAGGACGCCAGGTCAGCCTGGAAGCTCCCTGAAGGAGGGCGTGGAGGAGGAGACGGAGGCGGGAGAGCGCTCCCGGAGCACTCGGCCTGCCCCTCCCCTGCGCCTGCCCCTCCGCGTCCCCTCCTCCGCCCCCGCCTGCCAGCCTTCTTTCCTCCGGGGTCGCGGCTAATCGGCTGTGACAACTCGAGCCCTCAGCAGCTGAGCGGTGTCACCGCGAATTAGGCCGGCGCTGAGCCCGCCAACGGCAAATTACTCGTCGCTGCTGCGCTGGGGCCGCGGGCGAGGCTGCGGCGGTGGCGGCGGGAGCCTCGTGAACGGCCCGAGGGCAGGTGTGCCGGGAGCCCGGCGCCAGCGAGGGTGTGGTGGGAGCGAGGGGTGCCCCACAGCGGCCCTGCCCGCCTTGCCCTGCCCTCCCCCGCAGCCCCAGCGCTCCCTGCACTGCGGCCCCCGCCGGTCCGGTCCTTCCAGCTCCCGCCCTTCTGCCTCCCCCAGCCCCGCGCCCTCACCCCCAGGTCCACGCCCACCTTCTCTAACTTTTTTCCCAGGCCCGTTGTTGATCTGCTCTCCTTTTAGCAAAACTTCCCCCACAGTGACCTGGGCCCGCTGTCCCACTTCCCGGGCCCCAGCGCTACCCCGCCGGCTCACCAGGAGCAAACGCAGGACGGCCCTTCCGCCTCCTCTGCTGGTCTGGCCCCCAGGCTGGAGGGCAGCCTCCCGCCAGAATAGGACCCCCAGGCAGTGGGCTGTCTGTCCTGTTCCCAGTTCTGTCCTCACCTTCTAGAATAGACCTTAGCACACAGTAGGTGCTCCATGAATAGTTTTGAGTGAATGAATGAGTCCCCTCCCCCTGGAGGAAAGGCAGACTTTTCTCCAGGCTGGCCCTCCTTCGATCCGGTGTTGTGTCCCCGTGGTGGCCAGGCGGGCTGGGCTTGTATCTGGGAGAGCAGGGGTGAGACCAACCTCCCTGCACCCCAGCAGGGCCTCCCTGGCCCGTGGCCAGACTCTGTGGCCTCGGGAACTGCTGACGGTGTAGCAGGGCCCAGGGAGGTGACAGAGCTGGTCCTGTGGGGTCAGAGCCGCAGGCAGGGCTACGGGCTGTGCGGGGGGGCAGCTTTGGACCTCCACGGGACTGGTGGCCCTTCCCTGTCCCCCACTGTCCCCTCAAGTGCTGGGGACAACGCAGCCTGTCATCTCTGTGGCCAGCTCAAACCTGCCACTTGTCTGCTTCCCCGAGCGGCTAGAGGTGAGAAGACCCAGGCCCACTGGGGTCTGGGTGACTTGTCCTGACGCCCGGTGCTCACCCTGTCCCACGTCCCTCGGCCTCTGGGGCCAGAGAGTCCCCGGGCCGGTGCCGCGGGATGCTTTGACCCTTCCTTGGGCCCCAGGCTCCCAGCCCTGCCTGGTGGGCAGGTCACACAGCCCCGGCCCCACCAGTTCCCCACAGGTCAGCCTGCAGCTCGGAATCCTTCACAGCTCCCTGCGCCCTTCTAGGCCAGGCCAGCCCGGCATCACGCAGGCCCAGCCCGGGTCTGGACCTGGTACCCGCTGAGAGAGTAAATTCTGGACGTGGAGCCCCCAGTCCAGTGCAACTGGTGATGGTTCCCACTGGGGCAGGGCCTGGCCTTTACCACACGGCGGGGGACGCGAGGTGAGCCTGAAGAGGCCTCTGCTCTTAGTCCAGGCAGCGGGAGGAGGCCTCCATCCTGGAGGGCGTCTGGAGCCTCACTAGTGGCACGGAGGACCCAGGCTGGCCAGAGGGAGAGGATAAAGGGGCAGGTGGGGCAGCCGTAGGGGCTGGGGCCGGGCAGTAGCTGAGGGGGGCACTTCCCTGGGGTGGCCAGTGTCAGAGCTCATGAGGTCACAGGGCCAGGACGTGGGGTGAAGGGCCTGGGCCTGGGCCAGAAAACCCACGCGCTATCTGTGTGTGTCTGTGCAGGTCCCGCGTGTGCCGTCGTGGGTTCCGGGATCTGTGTGCTCCCGAGCACGTCCAGCCCTGTGTGTGCGTGTGTGTGTGGGTCTGTGCATTTGCACGTGTCTCAGCCCACTCGTGTGGCCGTGTCGATCTGCGTGTGCGTGTCTGCGTGTGCGCCCATCCTGGGGAGGGGGGAGGCCAGGGAAGAGGACATCTTGGCCTTGGCCGGCCCCACCCAGGAGCAGCTATAAATAGGAGGCCGGGGAGGGGCCAGCAGACAGCCATCGGCTGCAGAGGGCTGGGCTGGTGTGGAAATGGAGAGAGGCGGGGGAGGGGGCGCTGCCGACTGTGAACAGAAGTGGGGGCCCCAGTACCAAGCAGCCCTGGGCATCCCCTAGGGCCAGCAGCTGGGGAAGGGACCCAGGGCCCGTCTCAGTCCCCTCGAATCCCAGCTCAGGGTTTTTCCCCCGGAATCCTTAACCAGCTGGAGGACGAGGGCAGCAGCTGTGCCGTGTTCACATGTGTTTGGGGTGTAGGGATCCTTGCACAAGGGGAAAATGAGGCCTAGCTGGGTGCTCTGTGTGTGGGGTGAGGGCCTGTAATGCAGGGGCGGAGCAGGGCCGGGATGGGGTGTGGCGTGCTGGGCTGGGAGCTGGGGCTGTCGGTGCAGGGGTGGCCCTGGGGATCCCAGCGGGTGGCAGTGAGCACAGCTGTGGTGGGCCAGGGCGGGGGAGAGGTGAGGGAGGGGGAGAGGGACTCCGTCCGGCCACCCACCGTCCGCAGCGGGGCAGCCATGCAGGGGAGTGTGTGGAGTGCACTGAGTGCGCGTGTGGGAGCCGCAGCTGCACTGCCATCTCCACGTGGACCTGCGTATGTCGAGTGTGATGCGTGTGTGCGTGTCCGGTGCGTGTGTGCTGCCCTGTCCTCTCCAGGGCCACGGGTCACAGTCCGCTCACTCAGCCCCCAGGCCTCCGGAGGGCGACTCCTGGGCCCTCTGGGAACACGACGTCCTCATGCTGTCTTCCAGGCTGCCCCAAATCTGCTCTAATGTCCTAGACCACCCTACCCCGAGCCGCCACCCCGTCCTTTCCTCCAGGCACTCAGCCGCGGCTGTGTGTGGGTGATTGTCTCTCTCCCTTGGAATGCCAGGTGAGGGCTGTCATTTTGGTCCCTGCTGTGGTCCCCACTGGGCCTGGCACAGAGTTGGGACTCCAACTGAATGAAGTAACAAAGGAATGAAGAATGGATCCCCCCAGAGGCAGGGGCAGGGGCAGGGGGTGGCCAGGATGCTTGGGGCCCCAAGGCCGGTAGGTGCAGATTCTGCCTGTATGCTGGTTCTGGGGAGCCCCCTCCCGGAGGGCAGAGGACGGAGGTGTGAGCTGACAGGGTGCGAGGCTCTGGGATGGGCCCTGCCAGGAGTGACCAAGGCAAGGGTACCACTACGGCCCCCTGAACATCCAGGCGGGCACAGCAGCCCAGGGACCTGGGCGTTGAGTGGAGGCTTGTCCTGCAGCCTGGACACTGCAGTCGCCCCTACCCCAGGCGGGGGCCCTCGCTGCCCCGCCAGCTCCCTCTCAGACCCGTCCAGGTGGCTCCAGGGATCTCGGTGCTGCCACTGCCCTCCCCACACCTACAGGGACACAAGTCCCATCACACTCATACAGGCAGATAGAGACACACCTGAGCACTGGCTGTCACACGCCCGAGGTCCCCCTGCTCTCGCGGCCCCAGGCCCAGTGAGGTGGAGTGGCTCCACCAGGCACCTCCCTCTCCCGCCCCCACCCCTGGGCCCCGCCCCGCCCCTGGCTGCAGCAGCACCTCCCCCGTGGGCAGAAGCTCCGCCCCCAGCACCTGCCTGACGGCGCCCGGCTAGGAGGAGGGAGCAGGTAGAGGGCCTAATCTCTGCACTCCTGGAGGACTCAGAGGTGCTCCAGGGGCTCAGAGATGCTTTCCACAGGCTGGCTGCTTTCCTGCAGGAGTTCGTGGATCCCCTGAAAGCTTTTTGGAAAAGGTCTGCCTCTAAACACAAAAATAAGCGCTCCTCCTGCCTCCCCCGATAATTTCCCTGTCCTCCGTGTTCATTTGTCTTCTCCATCTTCTCCTAGAGGGAAAACCAGAGGAAAGAAGAGGTGGGGGAAGAAAGGAAGGAAAAAGGAAGAGGGAAGCAGGCAGGAAAAAGCAAAAGAAAATACAAGAGGAAAGTGAAACCAAACCCAGCGCTCAGCCCCTCGCTCAGGCCCGCCCTGCAGAGGAACCCAAGAACTGGGGCGCGGGGGCGGGGGTACTTCCCGAGCCTCCCCGCCCCACCCCAGCCCCACTGCCCGGTCCAGGCCCCGAGTACTGGGCTCTGAGAGGCCTGGGGTGCTGGAGGGAGAGGGATGAGCGCGGCTTCCTGCCCACCAACCCCTCCCCGCAAAAGAAGACCGACCGTCAGGCTGCCCGGCCCTCAGCCCTCCATCCGCTTTCTCTGCCCGGAGGATGGCTCTCCAATGGCCCCTCAGGCGGCAGCAGTGGAAACTAAGGTGCCCTCATCAAAACCAGCCAGAGGACCGGCCCTCGCACGCACCCAGACTCTGGGCCCCTCGTCGTCGTCGGCAAGAGTCTGATCCGCGGGGCGTCCTGAGGTTGGCTGGGACCCGCCACGTGCTCCCCTCCCCCTCGCCACGCTGCAGTCTCCCCAACTGCTCCCCTTAACTCGCTCCCCCACGCCCACACTTCTACTTCTCTGCATCAGCGTTTCTGCCCGCGGAGAGGGCAGCTTGCTCCCCTCCCTGGGATTTGGAGGACTCAGCCCCTGGGTTTGGGGATTTTGCTCAAACCCTCACGGAGACCCAACCTCTCAGTTCTAAGTTTCATTCTAAGGCAAAGAGGGAGGGGGCAGCCCCCGGCTTTTCTCTGTCTTGCAGACAGAGGCACTAAAACAAACTCAGGCGACATCCTCGCGGGACCTGCAGCTGTCCCAGCCCCGAGGAGGAGCCCTGCTGTCCCCAGACAGAAAAGCAGGGAGCCTTGGCAAGTTCCGTGGCAAGCTCTTCTCCAAATGTGCAAACCGTAGACTTCACCGGACTCCATCCCCCTCCCGTTGTGAACAGAGGTAACAGTCAAGTATCTTACGGTGGCCCCAGCTCTCTTAGCGTGAAGTTCCCAGAGGTGCCGCCCTCCCTGGTGCCCTTGCAGTCCAGGCCTCGGCCCTTCAGGTGGGAGACCGCAGGCTCAGAAGAGCTGAGGACAGCGCTTGCCACCAGGACGCATCGGCGCTGTGTGTGGGGTCACCCCCAAGGACGGCCTCACGCACCGGGCCGCGTCCTACCTTAGTGGGGGCCGGGGCCGCCCTGTGCGGCCCTCCTCCCAGTGGGGCAGCCCAGGGGCGGCAGGGCAGGTGCCTGCGGGTCGGGCCCTGACAGCAGCCTTTTTTAACAACTCTGGTCAGTCTCTCCCTGTCGGCCCAGGCGGGTCACCCAGAGCTAAGGCAGGGCCCAGTTCAGGGACCTCCTTTTCTTTCTATTCAGGAAAAAATATGGCAAAAATGAAAGCCACAGAAAAAACAGCCAGGCTCCAGTGGTTTTTGGATCTAAACCGATTTATTTTGTGTGTGTTTTTCTTTCTTCAGTTTCGTAGCAAAAGGAAAAAGAACCCAACGAATACAACAACACAACGAAACTTGCAACGAATTGGAGTCTCCTGCGCCCAGCAGAAGCAGGCGCTGAAGGAGTGCAGGATGGGCTGCGGTCCGGGGCCGGGGGCCTGCAGGGGCCGGAGCACTGGCCTCCCCACCCCCTCTTCCGGCTACTCCAAAAAGTGATCAGCTCTTAAAAGAAGAATCCACAAAAAACGAAACACATTTTAAATTAAAATAAAAACACTTTCTCCACCCGCCCCCATGCCAGGAGATTCAGGCGAAACCTCCTCTTTAAAAAAATTGTTTTTCTGCTAGAAATACTGTGCATTACTTTTTTTCTTTCACTTCTCTTGAGGGTTAAAATAAGATATATTTTCCCGGGAGTCATAAATACGATCTGGTGCATAGAGAAATAGCAGCTCGGGAGTCTGGGCCAGCTCCCACCCCCCTCCCCCCGTGGAGCACAGTAGGGCAGCAGGACTGAACACAGCATGGATAATGTTCCTCGGCTTCAATCTCTACGGGACGCCAGTGGCAGGGTGGGGGGCAGGCAGGCAGGAGGGCAGGCAGGGGCCAGGCCCCTCCGAGCGAGCGACACATGCTGGGACACGCGACGTCCGAGGGCAACCCCGGCCGGGAAGCAGGGAGCTTCCTCTAAGGTTTTCTTTTCTAATCACCGAACAAAATAAATATAAATACTTCGAAAATAAGACCGCTTTAAAAAGGAGTAGAAAAGGGCAGGGTAGGGAGGCCAAAAGGAAGTAAACGAAGGAGCGCGGGGCGGCGGCGGAGGCCCTCGCGGCGGTCCGGGTGAGGTCGGGCGCAGAACCGCATCTCACGTATGTACAAGCGGACGCCAGGAAGGACTTCGACCCGGCCCAACTCTCCCGGGAATCGCCGCGCTCCGAGCAGAGGAGTCGTGGCAGCGTCAGGACGGCCACCCGGTAAGGTGCGCGGGCCGGGAGCGAGGAGGCCGCGCCGCGGGAAAGGGCTTCCAGCCTGGGGCCTGCAGACCTCGCAGCGGGGCTCGCGGGGCCGGCCCGGCCGGAAGGCGGTGGCGTTAACGCGGCGGCCCACGCGCGGCGGGCGCCTCGGCCCGGCCATGCGTCCTCGCCCTGGGCCGCGGGGTCCGAGCCGAGGCCCCGGGCCGCCCGCGCGAGCCTCGTCTCGGCGGCGGCGCGGGCTCGGGGTCCGGTGCTCACAGGAAGAAGTCGGAAGCGCCCTTGGCCCCGACTCCCGGCGAGGACTCCCGCGGGAAGCCGGCTCCGCCCGCGCCCCCGGGGCCGCCCCGGCCGGCCAGCTTCTCGTATTTCTCCTTGTACAGGTCCCGCTCCTTGGCCAGGCGCCCCACCTCCAGCTTCAGCTGCTCCACCTGGCTCTGGAGCTGGCACTTCTCGCTCTCCAGAATGTGCCGCTGCTGCACCCGCTTGAAGCGGCACGACTGAGCGTAGCCGCGGTTCTTGAGCGTGCGCCGCTTCTGCTTCAGCCGGATGACCTCCTCCTTGCTGAAGCCGCGGAGCTGCCTGTTTAGCTCGCGCACGGACATGGACACCAGCTGGTCGTCGGAGAAGCGCTCCTCCAGGCGCACGTGGTGGCCCGTGCCGCCGCCGCCATGGCCCGCGCCGCCGTGGTGGTGGTGGTGGTGATGGTGGTGGGCGGCGTGGTGCGTGCCGTGATGGTGGCCGGCGCCCATGTCGTCCGCGCCGCCGCCGCCGCCCGCATAGCCCTGGCCCCGGAAGGCCTCGTAGGCCGCGGCGGCCTCTGGGTGGTGGTGCGCACCGTGGTGCCCGGTGTGGTGGCCGCTGCCGATGAGCGCCTCCACCGCGTCCTCAGGCGTCAGGTTGAGCGCCTCGGGGTTCAGGTGGTGCTGGTAGCCGCTCATCCAGTACAGATCCTCCAGCGCCGGCTTCCCCGAGGCGCCCCCGACGGCGCCGGGGCCCCCGCTTGCCGGCCCCGGGGCAGCCCCGGTCTGCGCCGCGCCGCCGCCGCCCCCCGTGCCGCCGCCGGTGCCCGGGCTGGGCGCGCAGAAGCTGGGCGAGGAGGGCACGGAGGAGCAGGGCGTGCTGAGCGGCGTCGAGGATAGCGAGCCGGGCGGCAGACGGTGGCAGAAGCGCTCGGCCTCGGGTGGCTCCTTCTTCACCTCGAACTTCATCAGGTCGAAGTCATTGACGTACTCGATGGCCAGCGGGCTGCTGGGCAGCTCAGCGCCCATCGCCAGCTCCGCGGCCATTGCCCGGGGGGCCCGCCGCCTCAACCGGCTGAGCCCCAACAGGAGGCCGGGGGGGGAGCCACGGGCCTCTCCCCCCCCTTCGCTCCCCACTGGCGGCGGGTCCCTGCGGGGGCGGCGGCGAGAGGCGCGGGCTCCTAGCTGAAGCTCGCGGAGAAAAGTTTCATGCAGCCAACTCGGGGGTGGCCACCGGGGACGCCGCCGGGCAGCCCTGGGTCGCTCCCCGGCGGGTGCAGGCCGGCCGCGGCCCCCTGTTCCCGAGCCGGCGGCCGGGCGGTGGCCCGGCGGGTGGCGGTGCGGCCACCGCCTCCGGCTGCTCGGGTTCCCCTCGCTCCGCCCGCGTACAGCCCGGCCCCGCCTCCACCGCCGAGCGCCGAGCTGTGCGCTCCCCCTTATAGTGCCGGGCGCCTGGGCCCGCCTTTATGGGAGGGGTACGCGCCTCCGGGCCAATCGGAGCCCCAGACCCGTCGCTCTCATTTGCCTATCCCCATGGCAACCCGGAGCCCAGCTGTCAATCTCCTGCGGGGAACAGCTGTGGGAAGGGGTGGTGACCCGCCGCCAGGGAGAGGAGGGGCAGGGCCCTCTGGTGGCCGCCTCGGGGGACTGCACGGGCAGAGGGCGCGGGGCGCGCGGGGGGCGCGGGACCGGGCCCGAGGCCTCCGAGGCCTCGCGTCCGCGACGGGGCGTCCAGAGTCTCGGGGAGCAGGGGGTGCTCCTCGGTGCCTCCTTCCCCTGCAGTCCAGCTGGCCGTGACCCAGCAGCCTCTTCCCAGGTTTTTTTCCGGCCGGCCGGGAGCCCGCGTCCAGCCCCGCTAGCGTGGTGGGGCCGGGACATTCCGGTCTCCCGACACAGGTGACACTGCGCGGCCTGGCCGGGCGCTGCGCGGGAGCGCCGGTTATTTTTAGCTCCGCGGTTCAGGCGGGTTCAGGAATTTAGTCAACAAAGTTGCTGGCACCTCCGTGCGGCGGGATCCACCGCGGGACGCCCGACTCCAAGGGTGTGCGGCGCAGGTGGGGAGGGAGTCGCGCGCAGGCCGGCGAAGTGGGGGCGCCAGGGACCCTAGTACCGGGGCCTGAGCCGCGGGACGGGTGAGGCCTGGGGCTCAGGGGTTGGTTGGAGGGACCCGGGGTGGGAGGGGCGCTCAGGGCCAGAGGGCCGCCAGGCCCGCTCCGCATTAGGCGTCCGGGCTCCAGCTGCCCACCTGCCCGGGTCTGGCCTCTTGGCAGGGTTGTGGCGCAGAGCTGGGCGGGGGCGGGGATTGGGGCGGCGGAGGTGGGGAGCCTCCAGTGCGAGGAGAAACCGGGAGGGCTGGGCTCAGGGAGCGGAGGTGCACCTATTGCCCAGGGCGTGGTGACTAGGTAAAGAACTGTGGAGCAGTGGGTGCGCCCAGAGCAGGGGGCGGTCCCTGCCACGGCCCTCCAGGGTCAGCTGAGATGGGAGGGCATGACCCAGAGAGGCCCCCAATTCTCTATACTATTATGTGACTTTTATAATTTAAAAACTCAGTCTTAAATGCAACCATCTATGCGCATAGAAGCAAAAGTCTGGAGGGACTGTGGGCAAGACGTCACCAGGGGCAGCCTAGCCACGTGCTGGGGGCATTTATCCCCCAGGGTTTTTACCTTGTTCCTGGCATGAATAATATTTTATAGTAAGAAAAGTGTCATACAATGGGGAGTGAAACCGCACCTCTTAAGATGTCATGGGGGTGACCCGGCCCCATCTGCACAGTGGGCACCTCTTGCCCCTTCCTCCTTTCCCCCACATCCCTCTGGGTGGGGCTGGGCTGTGAGGCAGGGCCATGCGGAGAACAAGGACCCGTCCCACAGGGATGGCCCAGCAAGTGGCAGAACACAGGCCCCAGGCGGGGGGTCTGGGCTCTAGGCCAGATGCGTTGCCAGGTTTGGGGCTCCCTTTAAAGCCCTCGGCGTTCAGAGGGAGGCCACAGCTCAGAGGGGCGATGGCGAGCTGGTGGCACGTCTGCCTGTCTGAGGGGGAGAGCGCGTCTGCATTGGGCTGCTGGGTCTGGACACCTGGCCTCTGCCCCTCACACTGTGGCTCCAGCCAGGCCGCTGGACCAGCTACGGGTTTGGTCCCAAGCTCAGAAGGGTGCTGGGTGGAGCCAGGCTTGTGCACATGGGGGCCCTCCTCACAGCTCCTGGCCTCAGGCCGAGGGGCACTGACCTACAGCCGTGCCTGGGCTCTGTGGCACCCCCAGTCCCGCCCAGTCGTCTCGTCTTGTCCTGAGACATGCAGTAAGGCCCCTCCCAAGCCCACCCTGAACCTCCTCGAGTCCTCTGCTCAGCCACACCAAGTCAGGGACAGTTCCCGCCACATCCAGCCCCAAAATGTGATGCTCAAGGATGCTGGGCCCTGCCCCAGCCCAGAGCCAGCCAGCCCCTCACTCAGTCACACACACGGGTCGTTCATTCACTCCCTCCACTGGGGGAGGGGACCCAGTGCAAGGCCTGCTGCAGAGACTGCATTCAGAACTGGGGAGAGGCACGGGGGCCTTCGGGGCAGCCCGGGACCAAGTAGGGTACCCATGTCCCTGACGGGCTTAGGCACCCGGTAAGCTCCCTGGTCCTGGACTTTGCCTCGGGGTCGGACTGGCTTTCTAGAAGGTCTGGGCCAGCAGGCCTGGCCTCAGCTCCTGGCGGTCCCCAAGCCTGGGGAGCCCTCAGTCTGCTCCCTGACTCTGCATGGTCTCAGCTGAGCTTTCGTCTCTCTTGTTAGTCACAGCTGGGCAGGTGGGAAAGGGGCCGAGAGTCCCCGTATGCAGGCTTTGGAGGGCTCGCCGACCACCCAGCGCCCTGCACAGTGGGCAAGACAGGCTCTCCCAGCCCAGGGAAGGTGCCGCCCCTTCCTGACTCAGGTGGTGGTCTCCAGGCTGGCTCCTTTCTCTTCAAACTCCTCTTTGCCACTTGCTGGCCTGGGGTGGGGCAAGTTCAAGGAGGCGCTCACAGCAGAGTCTGGGGAGCAGAGGCCGCGAGGGACCAGGGTCCATCCTGTCTGCCAGGAATGGCTGGTAGAAGGCCACAGAAACAGCATACAGGTGTGCTGTGTGCCCTGGCCGTGGCTGTCTTCTCAGCTCCCTGGACGGCGGAGGCTGGGAGAGATCACGCCAATTCCACGTTGCCCAGAAAAGGATCACTTTCTTTCCATCCACCACCACCACGTCCTCTGGGGGCCTCTCACACCCACCAAACAATCAGCACCTGAACCCATGGAACTCCACAGGGAGCCCCGTGGGGCTCGTCATTAAACTGCCCGAGTCTTTACTGAGCACGTTCTGTGCGCCAGGCTGCCTGCCCGAGGGCAATGTCCACTGCCTTTCACCAGGGAGGTGGCCCTGTTGTGTGGGAAGCGTGATGCAGCCAATACTGTGCTCATGGGCTCTGCAGTGGATGTTTCTCTCTGACCCCGACAGCTGGGAGGACTTGAAGGCTAGAGCGACTGGACAGCTGACAGCTGGCAGATAACGGGGGCTGTAGCTGGACTGGCGCCTCCGCACGGCAGCTGACTGGTTGGGCTTCCTCGCAGCATGGTGGCTGGTTCCCAGAGGGAGTGTCCGAGAGCCTGGCGGACATGCCTGGCATTTTTGTGAGGTGCGGCAGTGCTCAGCCCACATCCCAGGGGGGCACAGACACAGTCTCCTACAGGTCACGTAGAGGAAAAACACTACACTGGCACAGCATCTTTGGCAAATAGTCTACCAGCGTGGGGATGAGAGAGCAGGAAGTAAACCATAAAATAGTAAGTAAATTATCTGTTTCCCACTGCTGTGCAGGAAATCACCGCAAGTCCAGCATCAAACGGCATCTTTATTGTCTCAGCGCCATCGTCAGGAGGCCCGCGGGCCAGGGTCTCAAGGTCGGGGGTGCGTGCGTGCGTGCGTGCGTGTGTGTGTCTCGCTCTCTGTCTCTCTAGTCTGGAGGTTCCTCTGGGGAAAGAGACCCCCAAGTTCCCTCAGGTTGTCAGGACCATTTCTCAGAGTCTGAGGGACCAAGGCCCCGGGCTCAGGGAGCTGGAGGCCGCCCTGGCTCCCTGCACCCCATGACTGCCCCAAGGTGGCCAGGCCAGCGAGGAGAGCCTCTGGAGGAGCCCCGCCCACCCGATGTGGAGGGGCCACCACAGCAGGCGAGAAAGGGAAGGGTCGAGGGGGCTTGGCCTGATGTTGGGGGGTGGTCAGGCGCCTGTGGCGCCACCTCTGGGGACCACAGGACCGCCCATGGGCAGTGCTGCGTCAAAGTCCCAGCTCAGCGCCCTGGGCTCTGGGCAAGTCCTGTTGCAAGGGTCAAACGCTCCATCACAAAGTGCGGCGCTGCAGGGTCCCCACGGCCCCTACCGAGCTGCCTCATAGAATTCACAAGGTGAAGCCCCAAGACTCCCGTCCCCGAACAGCCGGCCTAGGCTCTCCAGGCCGGGGCCAGAGGTGCCACTCGGCCTGGGGCAGGGCGCAGCTGAAGGCCTCTGCTCAGCCCCACTCCCTCCCCCCGGGGATTTCTTCCTGAGCTCAGAGCGCTGCGGGTGCTCTCCCCACCCAGGGCCTCATCGGTGCTCAGTGAGGCGTACTCTGCGGGGTAGGCAGGGCCTCCCTGGGGAAGGGCTCAGGCCGCTGGAGCGCCACACACGCCCCCTTCCAACTCCTCCCAGCCCCCAGGAGAGGCCGGGCCGTGCCCAGGCAGCACCTCCTCCGGACTCCACGTGGGAGCCGCGTTCGCGGCCCCCAGGCCTCCCCAGTGCACCCCCCACCTCGGATGCCTCGCCTCCCCTGGGGCTAGGGGCCCAGATTCTGAGGACCCTCGTGTGGTGGCCCAGGCCCATGCCACCTGCGGGTCACCTGACCTCAGGCCTCACCTAGAGGGCCTGCCCGCCACGGCTCCCTGTCCTTGGGGCCATCATCTGAGAGGCTGCACGACCTGCCTCACTAGAGCAAAGGGCAGTTCACAGGGTAGCGGGCGGGAGGTGGACAGGCCTGAAGAGGGCAGTGGGCTCCTGACAAGGCAAGAAAGGCTCCAGGAGGCCCTGCCTGGGCTCCACAGCCCTCACGCAGTCGGGGCTGGTGCAGGGCAGTGGGGCGGCAACCCGCGCCTTCAACCTCGGGGCGCCCAGTTGGCCTGCCCCTTAGCACGAGGAGCCCAGAGTGACCACTGCCCCCTCCTCCTGCCTTGGAACAGAGACTCTGACCAGGCTGAGCCTGAGGCTGACAAGGTCCTCAGGGGGTCACAGGGGCTGGAGGGTCCCCAGGACACGGGCCCAGGGCAGCCGCTGGTGGGGCAACTCCTCTTCCCGGGGTGCCCAGCCCTTCCTGAGCCTTCCACGGTGGCCTGCAGCTGTCAGACCGGCTGCTTCCGGGTGGTGGGCTGTACCGTGGTCAGTGGGGCCAGGGTACAGGTATGCACGTGGAGGAGAGAGAGCGGCTGGGGAGAGTAGGCTCCGGAGAGCAGGCAGTCCCAGGCAGGCGGTGGGCCTCCAGCTGCCCACTGGTCTGTCGGGAGCCCCCGCAATAGAGACACCTGCTCACCTCCTGTCCAGCTGGTGCCCACCTTGCAGTCTCAGGTGCGTGTACCCTTTTTTACCGAAGTACAGGGAGGTAGTGAGCAGGTGAGGGTCTGAGCCGGCCTCTCAGAACAGGAGGGACCAACAGCTGTGTCCCCGGTGGTCTCCTATCTGCCCATGTGGAGGAGGGAGGATTTATCCCCCGCCCTCCCATCATCGAAAGTTTGCCTGCTGTGGTGGCGCTGACTGTGGGCTTCAAGAGGGAGCCTGGGGAGGATCGCCCGTCCTGGCCAGGAGGAGGAGCCGGGCAGCGGGGCAGGTTGCATCCCCGGCTCTTGCAGTCTCCCCTTTGTCATCACTTAGCCCAGGATCCTTGGCCCCCGCCGCACCAATCCACATGGCTCCTCCAAGGCCCTGGGCCGAGGCCACCACCGAGAGACCCGAGGGGTGGCTGGATGAGGATACGGGCTCTGCCAATATCTGCCCGCGGGGCCAGGCTGGGGAAGCTAGCTGGCCCACAGCTGGTCCACTCAGTTCCCTGACGGGCTGGGGGCCCTTTTGTATAATTAATTAATTAATTAGTTAGTTAATTAATTTTTTTGGCCGCGTTGGGTCTTCGTTGCTGCGCGCGGGCTTTCTCTAGTTGCGGCGAGCGGGGGCTACTCTTCATTGCGGTTCGCAGGCTTCTCATCGCGGTGGCTTCTCTCGTTGCGGAGCACAGGCTCTAGGCGTGCAGGCTTCAGTAGTTGTGGCACGCGGGCTTCAGTAGTTGTGGCACACAGGCTTAGTTGCTCCGCGGCATGTGGGATCTTCCTGGACCAGGGCTCGAACCCGTGTAACGGGCAGGCGGATTCTCAACCGCTGCGCCACCATGGAAACCCCTGGGGGCCCTTTCTTCACAGCTGGGTCTGACTCCAGAATCCACCATCCTGCCGAACTGGCACACGTCAGGCCCCAGCGATCAGCGCGAGACGACAGGACCCCTGCTCCGCTGGATTGAACAGCCACCGCACGCTGACGCTGGGCAGGACCCTTGCCACGAACTGGCCGTGGTTCTTGTCACCTCTGGAGCTGCCACAGGGACGTGCCATCACACAGACAAGGACTAGTGGAGAGCAGGACCCCCGGATCCTCACCTTGGCCTCCCGGGGTGGAGTGTCCATCCCTCCCGTGCCGGGGCTGGGCCGAGGGGCCATCGAGGATGGAGTGTGGGCGGAGGCCCGAGCTGCACCCACACGGGTGGCCCTCTTACCCTTCAGCCAGCGCTGCCCTTTCAACCTGGGCCCAGAAGGAGCAGGTGGAGGACAAGTGGCCGTGCAGCTGACCCGACTCCTGGCAGAAGCGTGAGGCTGCAGGCTGGGGAGCAAGAGGTCCCCAGCACACGGGGTGGTTTGTGACGTAGATCCCGGGGTGGCCGCCAACTGATACAGAGATGCAGATCCCGGGGCGGCCGCCAACTGATACAGAGATGCAGATCCCGGGGCGGCCGCCAACTGATACAGAGATGCAGATCCCGGGGCGGCCGCCAACTGATACAGAGATGCAGATCCCGGGGCGGCCGCCAACTGATACAGAGATGCAGATCCCGGGGCGGCCGCCAACTGATACAGAGATGCAGATCCCGGGGCGGCCGCCAACTGATACAGAGATGCAGGCACGGGGCGGCCGCCCCAGAAGGGGGCTGCTGGCACACGCTCACCAGCGGGAGCACAGCTCACTTCCTGGGGGTGAGGGGTAAATACCCTGAGTGGCCATGCACCCCTCTAAGCCTGGGCAGTGGCATCCAGCAGGGGGCCAGGCCCTGTCCGAGGCCCCCGTGCTCTCCGCCAGGGCTCCCCAAGCCCAGGGACCAGAGACGCTGCCTCCTCCCTCGGGCCGCCCTGTCCCAGGCCTGGTGCCAGCTTGGGGCAGGTCCTCTGGCCCCAGGCTGTGGCATCCAACATGCAGCCAGGCCCCTCCTGGGTCTCTCCCAGCCACAAATCACACTGGCCTAGCCGTGGGGGACAGGCTGCCCCAACCCTCTGAGCCATCTAGGGGCGGCAGGGAAGTGGCCCACGTTCCTGCCCGAAGGCACGAAGGGGCTGTGCCTCCACCTCACCAGGGCCAGGCGGGCAGGTGGAGAATGAGTGGGGGGCCCTGGAGGGGGGTCTGTGGCCTGCCCCTCACCTTCCCCTCAATCTCAGGCCTCCAGGCCACCCTGGGGTGGCACCCCTGGGGACGCTCTGGGGCCTCTGGGCAGTGTGCATCCACCTGAGCCATGCTCAGCAGGCCGGGCAGCGGTGGGGTGGCAGTCAGGACAGCCACGAGGACACAGGACAGAACCTTTATTGCTGAACACAAACACCTGCCAGGGAGGCCTGCCCGGCAGTCTCTCCCTGGGCAGGAGGTCTGCGGGAGGACCGGCGTGGGGGTGGGGGGGGCGCGCATTGCATGGCCGCTGCCACACCCACAGTGGGGACCGGCCTGGGGGTGAGCCCTGCCGGGCACCCCTCGGGGCAAGGCTGAAGAACCCGGGGTGGGCAGGTGGGTGGAGCCCAGCCCGAGGGAGGTGAGGCCTGGGCACTGATCACGCAGGGCTGAGAGCCAGGAGGGCTGAGCGACGGCCCTGCAGCCCCTGCAGGGGCGCTCTGTGGCAAGCGGTCCCTCCTCTGGGGCGGTGGCGGGCAGAGTCTCCTTCCTCTCCAGGGATGAAGGGCTGAGGTAGGCGTGGGCCGGCTCCCTGGGCCCTCACAGACGGGGTTTGATGTGCAGCGATTTCCCTGTTCCGAGAGGGGCAAAGGTCAGGCACCAGGAGTCCCCCAGCCAGGAGGAATACCCCCCCTCCCAAAGCTTCTGGGTCAGGGACCGCTAGAAATGGGGAGAGGGGCTTTGACACCATCGTCCTCTAGTCCACCACCCACTGCCCTCCCTGGGGTCCGGCGTCTAGCAGGGTGCAGGCCTGGCCTGTGGGGCTGAAAGCTCCCCTGGGTGGGGGAGCAGAGGCCTGCCAGGTGGGGTAGCCCCTGGGGAGTGGGTGGGTCACCGGGAGCCACAGCAGTCTCCAGGCTGAGCTATAAACACCAGGTGCAGGCCGCCTGCACGCAGACACAGCACAGGCTCGCACCTGGACAGACGGAGCCCCTGGCGTGAAAAGCCAGGGTGGGTGTGAGCAGTTGCTGGGTGAGGGGCGGGGCCGAGGCCCCTGTGCAGGGTGACATGCCGGGGCGGGAGGGGCGCGGTGGTAGAGGCTTCCCACAGCAGAGCAGGCTCCTGCCCTGTGTGGCCCACGCTCACTGGGCACCAATGCCCCTCCCCTCCTGTGAACACTCCAGGCCAGCAGCCCCGCTGACTACAGACGCCTCTGTGTGGCTGCCCATCGGCACGGCACTGTCCACGTGCCCCCTGCCAGCCCGCCTCTCCTCCTGGGACCCCACTTCAGGGCCGAGGACCCCAGTCACCGGCTCAGCTAAGCCAGTGCCTAGAGGTCAGCCCAGCCAGCCAGGGCCCCCGGCCTGCAGACTCCACCGGCCTCTACCCGAGGGCCTCAGCCCCGCTCTGCCTGTCCTTCCAGCTCCCGGGAGGTCAGCAAGGCCTGAGCAGGGAAGGAGGCTGAGGGGGGCCCCCAGGACAGTGGGGGTCTGCAGCCTCTCACCCACCCTGCCTGCTTCCTCTGATTCTGGGGCTGGTTGCAGGGCTCCTTATCTTACTTTAAAAAAAAAAAAAAAAAGAATTTTCAAAGGTGGCTGCCTCGGGCTGTCTGCTCCCTCCCCCCATGCCCCAGTGTGTCCTCCCGATGGAAGGAGCTGGTGACCAGCCAGGCCGGGTGGGCAGGTGGAGGGCCTGGCCGCAGCCTGGCGTCTGGGACGCGGTGGCTGTGAGCAGGCGTGTGAGTGAGCTCAGCAGAGCTGTTAGCAAAGGCTGCAGCAAGCGTCTTCCATTAACGCTATGACCGTGAAATATGACAATAAAATGATAGCCGTATGGTCGCAAATTTGCAGCCCGCCGAGCTGCGTGGGGTTTATCGTCACTCAAACGCGCAGAGAGCTGTAAAATGTTTACAGAAAGGGTCGTTTGCAGCCATAAAATCCTCTTTTCTCTCCTAAACAAGGCTGAGTGGAGCCATTTACCAAGCCCCAAATGTTCATCGGGGGAGAGGGAACATCTGTTCTCTCCAGGAGCCTGCAGTGATCTTCCAGAACAAATTAACAGAAATGCGTGCTTTCTAATTAAATCAGCCCCCGGCTGGGACGGTCTGCGCAGGCGGTGCTGCTGTGCTCGCACCTCGCCGGCCCTGCCCCCGAGGGCCCCGCAGGTGCACACCTGCCAAGCCAGGGACAGGGCACAGCAGCGCCCAGCCCACGCCAGCTCGCCGGAACCATCCAGGCCCCGCCTAGAGATTCTGACCCAGTGGGTCTGAGGCGGGCACTGCAGGAGTGCAGGCTGCGCTCTGGCAGGCGGGCTGCCTACCTGAGTCCTTGGTGGGGCTGCTCCTGGGGGTTGGGGCCCTGAGCTGGCCTCCTGGGCTTGGCGAGGACTGCAGGGAGATGAAGGAGGGCAGCCTGCAGAGGCTGCCGGAGCCCGTCCCCGCCGAGGCAGCCTCCTCCGGCACGGACAGCTCCTCCAGGTCCAGGGGCAGGGAGGTGGAGGGGGAGGAGGGGGAGAGGCGGGAGGGGGAGGACGGGGGGGAGGAGGGGGACGGGGGCGAGGAGGAGGAGTGGGGGGAGGAGACGGAGGAGGAGGAGGCTGAGGCTGCAGCTAAGAGCCGTGGGGAAGGCGGGGTGGAGGCCGAGCCGGCTGCCGCGGAGGTGGGGCAGCTGGACGTCTGCCTGGTGGGGCGCTGGGCGGCCAAGGACTTCCTGCGGGAAATGAAGGGGAGCAGAGGCGTGAGGGTGGGTGGCCGGCCGGCCACCTGTATACTGCCTGTCCCGGCGGCGAGGCTCCCGGCGCCGCCCCGCCCCGGCAGCCATCAGGCATCGCCATGCGAGTTCAAGGCTGGCCCTCGGCCCAAGGACAGGCTGGCGGCGCTACAGGACCTGCAGCAATGCCACGCTGACCCTGTCCTCACCTTCTGCAGCCTTCCTCATCCACACGGGCTCCCACACTCACAGCGGGTGAGCACAACAGGGGCCCCAGCCGTGAGCATCACCTGGGACCCTCCCCTCTCCTGGGGAGTTGGAGGGGGCAGCTGAGAAGCCCCGACCTTCCTCCCCAGGGCGGCGGCTGGGCAGCCCTGCATGGCTTGGTCTGGGCCAGGGATGCCCTTGGCTCCGCCCAGCCTGGGGACCAGTGGCTGGGACGCCTCGAGGTCACTTGATCGACTCTGGACTGAGGTTTCTTTTAGGGTCTGGAGCCCACAGAGCTGGGTGGCGGCGGGGTGGAGGGCTCCTTCCTGACCACCCCCCACCCTGTGCTTACACATGCAGCGCCCACTGTCCCCGTCACCTGGGCCCGTGGCTGGTGGAAGCCCTGCTCCTGGGGGGCGTGATGTTGGGCTCCGGGGCCGGGGCTGTGGCTGCCCGCCGGCCGAGGCGCCTCTGGTTGCGGTGGAGCAGCTGGCACTGGGCGCCCCGGGGGCAGACACCCCTGCGGGAGAAGTCGGGACACAGCAGCGTGTGCTTCTTCTTGCACTGTGGGGAGAAGGGGCGTGGCTGGGCGAGCCAGTGGAGGCCTCTGCGCCACTGGGGTGGCCCTGCCTGCTCCGCCCGGTGAGGCTTGGGCCAAAGGCTTCCTGTTGGGGGCCTGAGGCCCGAGGGCCAGAGTGGCCCCGCAGCCCACACCCCACCCATCAAGAAAATGCCCCTGAGCGGCCCAAGGGTCGAGGGCACCAGCCAGTCCAGCCCTGGGCCTGGACTGAGGGTCCTGTCAGGCTGAGGTGGCGACTCCCAGGGCGCTAACCCCTCCTCCTGACCACAGCCCACCCATCCTGGCAGAGGACCAGGGTGGGGGCGCTAGGCCTGGGGGCCCCGGGTGGAGGCCGGCTGCACACCTGATCCACCACACCTGTCACGGTGCTAATTACACCCCGTGGGGGCGGCCTACAAGCAGCTCGGGCAACAGGCAGCCTCAGCTCTGCCCGCCAGGCCCAAGGCCTGCCTTTCCTCGGCCCTCCTGCCCCCAGGACTGGGGCAGCAGGGCCCAACTCCGCAGCCGGGCTGTGTCCCACTTCTTGCCTGGCTCTTCTAGGGGAGGGGGTCCTGTTCTTCCCCACACCCAACAGCTGGCTTAGGGGGCCCGACCCAGCAGGAGAGAGCCAGGTACAGCAAGCCTCATGGGCCAGGTGACAGGCGATATGCTGGAGACAGGCCCGGATGGGAACCACTGCAAGCAGAGTCCCCGTCAAACCCACCCGGGGGGAGTTTAAAACCAGCCCCGGTGCCTGAGCAGCTCGAGGGTGCCCACCGGCACAGCCACTGGAAATACACGGCAACAGCGTCGAGAGCACTTCCTCCTGGGCCCCAGAACCTCTCCCCGGGCACGTGCCCCGAGAGTCCCTGATCTTAGCTCTGCTCCCAGCACCCAGGACAGAGCCGGCCGAGGACCCCACGGGGCGTGTACCCATTCTGTGAGCAGGATCTGGGCATTGACCCCATTCTTGGCCCCACACCTGGCTCCCCGCTGCCCCCAAGGGACCAGAAGCCCCTCACACTGGAGCCTGGGGGCTGGCATGAAGACAGGCAGGCAACAGCCCGAGCACCCCTGCACCACATCCTTGTGCTGGGCAGACCCCCGAGCAAAAGGCAGGCTCAGGCCAATGCCTGCTCTCCCTCCCTCCCTCCCTCCCTCCCTCCCTCCTTTCCACACGGCCCTCTGCCCTGGGCCTGGCCAGTGACAGGATCCTGAACCCAGTGGCCCCGCCCTCGCTGGTGCACACATAAAAAAGAGACACATGGAGACGCTGGGGCCATGCAGGGCTGCCCCTCGGGGTCTCCTGGGGAATAAGGGGGGTCGGGGCAGGTAGAGGGGACAGGAAGGACCTTTGGGTGGAGAGGGCCCAGCACCAGGCTGCACACAGAGAGATGGCTAGAGGGCGCTGGACCTGCACTGTCCCGCGGTGACCACGAGCCCCGCGGCTGCTCTGAGCCTGGACGGTGTGACAGGTGCAACGCACAGGGGGCGCCAGGTAAAAGGCGGCACAGAGCTTTCCTCCCTGGTCGCACGCTGACATTTGTGATCTGCTGGGTCAAATAAACTCATCTCACCTGTTTCTGTTTCACTTTCTTAAGGTGGCTACTGGGAAATGTGAAATCCTGCGTGGGGTTCACATCTGGCTGACCTTCCTACTAGAGATGGCTGGTCTGAACTAGCTGAACTAGCTCCCAAGAACTAGTCTGAACTAGCTCCCAAGAACAACCGAATCCTAGGCTAGAGTGTAAAGAACCTTCTCAAATCGTCCGAGAGCTATCGAGAAAGTGAAATGACGGAGGAAAATCTATGCAGAGACGTGGTGGACACAGGCTAGTCTCAGGTCTCAAAGGCCCGACATCCCCCTTAGACCAAGGTCACTGAGGAAGGGGCAAAACCAACCAACCACACAAAACTCCCCGCAGAGCTGGAAATTAAGAAAGTCACCGCTAAATAATTCATTGGTCAAACAAGGAACAATGGAAATCAGGTGATATTTAGAACCAAATGATAACACCAAAACAGCCCATCAAAATTTGTGAAGTGCAGCTGAAGCAGCACTCGGAGAGAAGTCCTCAGCCTTACAGGCTCGTGTTATTAGTAAAGAGGATATACCTCAGAAGTTAGAAGGAAAACACCAAAATGACCCAAAGAAAGCAGAGGGAAGGAGATAAAGAGAAAAGGAACATATGGACAGTATTAGGAATGACAGAAGTGCTGACACTGTAGAAAGCAAAAAGATATCAAGATGATACAATGAACAAACTTTATGCCAATGAATTTGAAAGCAGACGAAATCTACAAATTCTAGAAAAATTGACAAGAACTGATATAAAACCTGAATGAACATTCCTATGACCATACAGGAATCTGAATCAGTAGTTAAAAAACAAGGAAGCTCCAGCCCAGGGTCTCACTGGTAGTTCAACCATATATCCAAGAGCTGCATCATTCCAACCTTCCATGGACTGGTCCACGGAAAAGGAAAGCAGAGAATACTTCTCAACTAGTTTACTGGACCAGAATAATCTTAGAACCAAACCCTGACCAGAACTAGATGATAAGAGAACATTTAGGGACTTCCCTGGTGGTGCAGTGGTTAGGAATCTGCCTGCCAATGCAGAGGACACGGGTTCGAGCCCTGGTCCTGGAAGATCCCACATGCCGCGGAGCAACTAAGCCCGAGCGCCACAACTACTGAGCCTGCGCCCTAGAGCCCGTGAGCCACAACTACTGAGCCCACGTGCCACAACTACTGAAGCCCGCGTGCTTTGAGCCCGTGCTCCGCAACAAGAGAAGCCACCGCAATGAGAAGCCCGTGCACCGCAACAAAGAGCAGCCCCCACTTGCCGCCAACTAGAGAAAGCCCGCGTGCAGCAATGAAGACTCAACGCAGCCAAAAATAAATTAAAAAAAAATGAAATTCAGCATCAACTCAAAGTTTAGCAAATTCGTGATAGAAGGGAACTTCCTTAGCTTAATATAGAACCTTCCAGAAAGCCTCACTTGCCAAGGGGCATGGCTGGAAGCCCACGGCCATGACGAGTCAATATCACACTGGGCTTACAGGCAGGGCAGAAAAAGAAAGAAAAGGCATTTAAACTCAAAGGAAGAAAATATGGTCGTTACTTCAAAAGATATGACTGTTTACGTAGAGAAACCCAAGAGAATCAACCCTATGGATGATTTACTACAATTACTAATATAGTTTAGCAAGGTTGCTGGAAACAAAATCAATATTAAAAGTTGTATGTCCAGGGCTTCCCTGGTGGCACAGTGGTTGAGAGTCCCCCTGCCGATGCAGGGGACACGGGTTCGTGCCCCGGTCCGGGAAGATCCCACATGCCGCGGAGCGGCTGGGCCCGTGAGCCATGGCCGCTGAGCCTGCGCGTCCGGAGCCTGCGCTCCGCAACGGGAGAGGCCGCAACAGTGAGAGGCCCGCGTACCGCAAAAAAAAAAAAAAAAAAAAAAAAAATTAAGAGCTTTTGTTCGTCAAGATACATCACAAAGATGGGACTTCCCTGATGGTCCCAATGCAGGAGGCCTGGGTTCGATCCCTATCAGGGAACTGGATCCTACATGCCGCAACTAAAGACCCCACATGCCATAACTAAGACCCAGTGCAGCTAAATAAATAAATAACTATTAAAAAGAAACATCACAAAGAAGTAAAAAAATAAATGACAAACTGAAGACACTTGCCACTAATGTGAATGACAAAAGATTAATATTCAGAATATTTTACATTGCTATATATATATATATTTTTTTTAATTTAAAAAATATTTATTTATTTATTTTTAGCTGCATTGTGTCTTTGTTGCTGCGCCTGGGCTTTCTCTAGTTGCGGCGAGCGGGGGCTACTCTTCACTGCGGTGTGCGGGCTTCTCACTGCAGCGGCCTCTCTTGTTGCAGAGCACGGGCTCTAGGCACACAGGCTTCAGTAGTTGTGGTACGCGGGCTCAGCAGTTGTGGCTCGCGGGCTTAGGTGCTCCAAGGCATGTGGGATCTTCCCGGGCCAGGGCTCGAACCCGTGTCCCCTGCATTGGCAGGTGGATTCTTAAACACTGCATCACCAGGGAGGTCCCACAATGATATATTTTTATTTTCACATTTATATTTTATAAATTTCCCATGAGTCAGTAAGAGAAAACCGACACACTGGAGAAATGTCTCCACATTCACTTAAAAACAAAACAACAAAACCCCAGCTATTTTTCAGAAGAGAAGGCACAAGGGGTTTAAACATTAGGGAAGACGTTCTGCTTCATTTAAATCAGAGAAAGGAGAATTAAAAAATGCAAGGTAGCTTTCAATCCTTAAAATGATCAAAAAGATAACAGAGGGCGCCGTCACGATGAACGTGTGGGCACAGCCTCTGGGAGTCGCCTGGAGGTTCCGACTACAGCGACCCGCCACACACTCCGTGCCAGTGGCCGTCGCTCTCCAAGGGCTCTAAAGCTCTGGTCCCCTCGGGGGCGGCAGAGCCCGCGGCACAGACTGCCCCCAAGACGCCAGCCTGCCCTCCCGAAGCCCTTCTGCAGGGGCGAGGCCAGGAGGACCACTGAGCCGCACACCTGAGCTCGCCCCTCAGCCACCACGGCTCCTGGGGGCCACTCTGTCCAGGGCACGGCCCCGCTGGCCGACTGCGCCAGGCCTGGTGGTGACTGTGGAGGAGCTGGCGTGGGGCTGCAGGTCCTCGCCTCCTTGGCCAGCAACATGTCGGACTCTTCCATCTGGCTTGTCCACAGCAGCCCCACATGCTGCGCGGCCCAGGGGCCGTTGGCCCTCACACTCTACCTGGGTCCCGCCCACTCACTTCCGCCCTCCCGCGGGGGCCATGTCCTCCCTCAGGGGCCAGCGACACCTCCACTGGGGGGCCCATCAACGTCCCCGGTGACTCACCAGCTTCCTTTCCACCCCCCCAAATCAAAGCTGCCCCCTTTTCCAGCTTGGAAACCCCCTCCCTCTCCACCTCTGCCCACCACTGGCCCCTCTGCAGGCCTCTCGAGTGTGCCTACTCTTGGCCACTGTCCGTGGAGGCCCTGCCTCAATCACTTCATCATTCATTCCAATACTGGCACCCAAATGCAGTGTGATATCCTAGAACAGAGAATAGAAATGAGGGGGAAACGGGGTAAAATCCGAACAAGGCCTCAAGTTAAGCTGGTAGTAACGCACCTTTTGACAGACAGTTACAGCTATGTAAGACACTAGGGTCTTCCTGGTGACGCCGTGGTTAAGAATCCGCCTGCCAATGCAGGGGACACGGGTTCGAGCCCTGGTCCAGGAAGATCCCACACGCCGCGGAGCAACTAAGCCCGTGCGCCACAACTACTGAGCCTGCGCTCTAGAGCCCGCGAGCCACAACTACTGAAGCCCGCACGCCTAGAGCCCGTGCTCCGCAACAAGAGAAGCCACCGCAATGAGAAGCCTGCGCACCGCAACTAAGAGTAGGCCCCGCTCGCCACAACTAGAGAAAGCCCGCGTGCAGCAACAGAGACCCAGCGCAGCCAAAAATAAATAAATAAACGGCACTTACCAAAATGGTATTTAAAAAAAGACAAGATCCTAGCAGTGCAGGAGCCTGGGTGGAGGGTGCGCGGGCCCTTCTCTGCACCATCTGCAACCTTCCGGTAAATCTACACAATCCCCAAGAAGATGCTCGTCACACGATAAATGACGAGCCCTCGGTGCCGGGGCCCATGCAGAGAACAGGCCGCCCCCTCCCAGTCCAGGTGCCCGCTGGACTCCTTCTGAGGGCATCAGAGGCCACTGCAAGACCAGGGCCCTGCAGCAACAGAAGCTGATCCCAAGGGTGAGACCTGTTGTCTGAAAAGGACAATTAGATGGGCAAGCCTCGGGCGAGACAGCCCAGAGAAAAGGCGAGAAAATGCCAACTAAATACAGATGGAAAAGGTTAAGAGCTCAAGATGCAATGGAGAATGTTATACACACAAAGGCATACCAATACATTGAAAACCTCGATAAAACAAATCAACTTCTGGGGGAAAATAAGTCAAAACTGGCAAAAGAAAGAAATAGAAGGAACTGCCACTTCCTGGAAGACGAAGGAGACGTATTTGTCCCTACTCCTCCACTAAGCACCACCAGACCCTGACAACCGTAGGAAGACCATAAAAGGCGGAGAGGAGGCAGGCCACCAGGGACCTGGGGACCCAAGAAGTGACACGGTGGTGCCTCTTGGGACTTCCTGTTGCCTCGCCATCCTGACCTGGAGCAGAAGAAGTTGACAACTCGGAAGTGTCAGCGGGTGCAGATAAGGGGTGGCCCCTCGCACCCGGGCCAGCAAAGGCTGAGTGGGGAGCCTTGACCCTGGCATCCCTCCCTGCCCTGCTAGGATGGTGCCGGAGGAGGCCGAGTGGGAAGCGAGTACTGCCGTCCACCCAGGACCACCAGGGAGACCCCTCCTCAGAGGTCAGTGAAGGCCGAGTGGGGGGACCAGGATTTCTACCTGCACGCCCCCTGCCCACCTCCTAGAGTGGACTCAGGGGAAACCTGCTGAAACAGAAGGTTTAAATAAGATCCAGACTCTCATAACAACCCAAACATCCAGGTTTCAATAGGAAACGACTCATCACACCAAGAGCAGCTGGCAGGGAACCACGTACACGGAGGAATAGCTGTAAAGCTGTATGTGGATTTTCAACTGCGCCGGGGGGTGGAGGGTGTTGGTGCCCCTGACTGCCCCCCGCCGTGCTGTTCAAGGGTCAACTGTATAGCGCAGAGACTGAATCGGTAACAGAAGCCTCCCCACAAGGAAAAGCCCAAGACCAGATGGTTTCAACAGGTGAACTCTACTGAACATGCATAGAAGAACTGATACCTATTCTTCTTAGATTCTTCCAAAAAACTGAAGAGGCAAGAATACTTCCTAACTTACAACAGTCAAAACAATCTATGAGGCTAGTCTTACCTTGATTCCAAGACCAGACAAAGACACTACAAGAAAAGGAAACTACAGATCAATATTACTCATGAATACAGATGTGAATCCTCAACTGAACTAGTGGCGTATTAGAGGGATTATACCTCGTGATCCGGAGGGATTTAGTCTCAGAATGCAAAGATGGTTCAACCTCCAAAAATCAATCAATATGACTGTGGCTGATCAAGGTGATCAACATGTTTACTGACCAGCTTAATAGAATGAAGGGAGAGACCCCACACGATCATCTCAACGGATACAAAAAAGATTTGACAGGACTCAGCACATTTCCATAATAAAAACACCAAATAAACTAGGACTGGCAGAGAATAACCTCAACACAATAAAGGCCACGTACGACAAGCCCTCAGCTAACAGCACACTCAACAGTGAAAGACTGAAAGCTATTCTATAAGATGAAGAACGAGACAAGGATAGCCCCGTCGTTCACTTTTATTCAACGTAGTACTAGAAGCTCTAGCCGGAGCAATTCGGCAAAAAAAATGAAGGAAGTAAAGAAGGGAGGGAGGGAGGGAGGAAGGGAGAGAGAAAAGACTAAAAGGCATCCAAATCAAAAAGGAAGAAAATTATCTCTGTTAGAGATGATCTTGTATGTAGAAAACCCTAAAGAATCCACAAAAAAATTGTTAGAGTTAATAAGTGAATTCAGCAAAATTTTAGGATATAAAATGAACACACAAAAATCAACTGCAGGGGCTTCCCTGGTGGCGCAGTGGTTGAGAGTCCGCCTGCCGATGCAGGGGACACGGGTTCGTGCCCCGGTCCAGGTGGATCCCACGTGCAGTGGAGCGGCTGGGCCCGTGACCCATGGCCGCTGGGCCTCCGTGTCCGGAGCCTGTGCTCTGCGGCGGGAGGGGCCACAGCAGTGAGGGGCTCGCGTACAGAAAAAAAAATCAACTGCATTACTATACATTTATAATGAATGATCTAAAAAGGAAATTAAAAAACAATCCCATTTAAATAACATCAAAAAGTATAAAACACTCAGGATTTATTTATTTACTTATTTAGTTATGGATGGCTGCACTGGGTCTTCGTTGCTGCGCGCGGGCTTTCTCTAGTTGCGGCGAGTGGGGGCTACTCTTCGTTGCGGTGCGCGGGTTTCTCACCGCGGTGGCAGAGAGCGGGCTCTAGGCGCTCGGGCTTCAGTAGTTGTGGCACGTGGGCTCAGTAGTTGTGGCTCGTGGGCTCTAGAGCGCAGGCTCAGTACTTGTGGATCACGGGCTTAGTTGCTCTGTGGCATGTGGGATATTCCCGGACCAGGGCTCGAACCCGTGTCCCCTGCATTGGCAGGCGGATTCCTAATCACTGTGCCACAAGGGAAGCCCAACACTCAGGAGTAAATTTAACCAAGGAGGCAAGAGACTTATACACTGCAAACTACAAAATACTGCTGAAAGAAATTAATGAAGGTCTAAATAAATGAAAACACATCATGCATTCATGTACTGGAAGACCTAGTATCGTTAAGATGACAATACTACCGAAAGTGATATACAGAGCTAATGCAATCCCTATTAAAATCCGAAAGACCTTGTAAAAAAAAAAAAAAAAAACAGAAATAGAAAAACCCATCCAAAAATTTACATGGAATCTCAAGGAACCCTAAATAGCCAAAACAACCTTGGCAAAGAAGAACAAAGTTTGAAGGATGCATATTTCCTGATTTCAAAACTTATTATAAAGCTATAGTAATCAAAACACAAACATATAGACCAATGTAATAGAAAAGAGAAGCCAGAAATAAACCATCTCAAGTATGGTCAATAAATTTTCAACAATGGTGTCAAGATCTTTCAATGGGGAAAGGGCAGTCTTTTCAACAAGCAGTGCTGGGACTTCCCTGGTGGCGCAGTGGATAAGACTCCGTGCTCCCAATGCAGGGGGCCTGGGTTCGATCCCTGGTCAGGGAACTAGATCCCGCATGCATGCCGCAACTAAGAGTTCACATGCCACAACTGAGGAGCCCGCACACCACAACTAAGGAGCCCTGGTGCCGCAACTAAGGAGCTCGGCTGCTGCAACTAAGATCCGGTGCAACCAAATAAATAAATAAATATTTTTTAAAAAGTGGTGCTGGGAAAACTGGATATCCATTTGCAAAAGAATGAAGTTGGGTCCTTATTTAATACCATATGCAAAAATTAACTCAAAATGGACCACAGACCTAAACTTTAGAGCTAAAACTATAAAACTCTTATAAGGAAACACAAGGGAAAAGCTTCATGACATTGGACTTGACACAGATAAGTTAGATATCACACCAAAAGCACAGGCAATAGAAAAACAAATAAATAAACTGCACTTAAACAAAATGAAAAACTTCTGTGCATCAAGGTACACTACCAAGAGAGTGAAAAGACAACGCACAGAATAGAAGAGAAATATGCAAATCATATCTCCAATAAGGGGTTAGTATTCAGAATGTATAAAGAACTCCTATAACTCAACAACAACAAAAAACTCCCAAACAGCCCAATTCAAACATGGGCAGAAGGGACTTCCCTGGTGGTCCAGTGGTTAAGACTCCACGCTCCAATGCAGGGGGTGTGGGCTTGATCCCTGGTCGGGGAACTAAGATCCCACGTGCCATGGGGCACAGCCAAAAAAAAAAAAAAAAGGAAAAAAGGCAAGGACTTGAAGAGAAATTTCTCCAAAGGAGATAGACCAGTGACCAAGAAGCATGTGAAAATATGTTCAACATCATTAATCTCTAAGGCACTGTGAACTGAAACCACAGTCAGATGCCACACGCTGGATGGCTATTAACCAGTAAGAAAGGTAAGTCACAGGTGAGGATGTGGAGGAAGCGAAAGCCTCGGGCGCTGCTGGTGGGGACGCGAACAGTGCAGTCATTACGGAAAAGTCCAGTGGTCCCTCAAAGAGCTAAATACAGGATTATCGTATAATCGGCAATTCCACTCCTGGTGCCTCTCTACCCAAAGGAAGTGACAGGAGTAACCTGAAGAGCCACTCGTACGCTGATGGTCACAGCATGCAAAAGGTACAACCCCCGTGTCCATCCCCAGAGGAGAGGACAGACGAGTGTGGTCTGGACGCACGATGGGCCGTTGCTCAGCCATAAAAGGGGTGAACCCTGAACGCGTGGTGCTCAGCGGGAGAAACCTGACATGAATGGACAAATACTGTAAGATTCCACTTATGTTAAATATCTAGAAGAGGCAGATTCATGGAGACGAAATGTAGATCTGTGGTTGCCAGGAGCTGGAGAGAGAGGGGGCACAGGAAGTCATTGCCGACTCTTTATAGAGATTCTGTTTGGGGTGATGGAAAAGTTTTGGAAATAGTGGTGGTGTCGTACAGTACTATAAACGTAATTAATGCCACTGAACCGTACACTCAACAAGGGCAAATTTTATGTTATATTTAGTTTACTACAGTTACAAAATTAAAAATGTAATACACCAAAAACCACTGCCCTGTGCACTTAAACGGGTGACAGGGCTGGCAAGGAGGTGACAAAATGAGACCCTCACTCACTCCTGGTGGGAGCTGGACCGGTGCAGGCGGCTATCCCTGCAGGCTGTGTCCACACTGAGACCCGCAGACGCTCACAGCAGGCTCACTCCAAACAGCCCCACTGGCCACAACCCAACTGCCCATCCCCCGACGAGTGGAGAAACAGAAAGTGGTCTCTGCACGCAGTGGAGGGCCGCTCGTGTGCTGCTCGAGACCACAGCACGACGATCCTCAAAAACACGTTCACGACGGAAGCCAGACGCCGAAGTCTGCACGGTAGGACTCCCTCGTGTGCGCTGCCCACAAAAGACTGGTTCACGCAGACGGAGGTACGTTAGTGTGTCCTGGGGGTGGGGTGGGGGTGGGGGCAGCAGAGACAGGACCGACCACAGAAAGGGTTGAGGGAATGTTCTGGGGTGACGGAAACGCTCCAGCACCGGGGGGTGGTGATGGCTGCACAACTTCGTAAACTTACTAAAACCTACTGAAGGGTACACCTGCCCAACAGATGAACGGGGCGATGTGTAAACTGTACCTCAATAAAGCTGGCTTTAAAAAGTGGCACCACAAATCAGAGAGAAAAGAACGGACAGCTTAGCACGTATCTGCGGGAAAAGGCTCACTACGTGGAAGAAACGAAGCGAGGTCGCACCCCACACCACAGGCTGGGTAACAGGGACACTGGAGCCTCCCTGACACCCCAGGGCCTGCTCAAGGGGCTGTGAAGCACTGCACTAATGTATGTATGTACGTGTTTACTTACTTACTTACTCATTTATTTATTTATGGCTGCACTGGGTCTTTGTTGCTCCGAGTGGGCTTTCTCTAGTTGCAGTGAGAGGGGGCTACCTCTCGTTGCGGCGCGTGTGCTTCCCGCTGCGGTGGCCTCCCTTGCTGCGGAGCACGGGCCCTAGGCACGCGGACTTCAGTAGTTGCGGCACGGGGGCTCAGTAGTTGTAGCTCGCAGGCTCTAGAGCGCAGGCTCAGTAGTTGTGGCACACGGGCTTAGTTGCTCTGCGGCAGGTGGGATCTTCCCGGGCCAGGGCTCGAACCCGTGTCCCCTGCATTGGCAGGCGGACTCTCAACCACTGCGCCACCAGGGAAGCCCCCTGCACTAACGTCTTAATCTTCACAACCTTCCTACATGGTAAGTACTACCGTTATCCCAATTTTACAGAAAGGAAACCGAGGCCCAGAGGATGAACAACTTGTGCAGGGCCACGGCCGCGAGTGGACTGGGGTCTGAGCCCCATCCGGAGCCTCGCCTCCACCCCGCCTCACTGCAGCTGGTAAAGCCAAACCGGAGAAGGTACAGGAGGGGCGCGTGGCCTTGAGTGGAGGCAGATCCTGGAACCAGGCCCACATGGAGAAAAATGGAAGGACGCTCCCATAAAAACAGGAAGGATTTCAGCCGAGAAAGGGTACCCGGGGCAAGCTATCAGGCGGTGACAAGGAGACACTGTCTGTGACTCCGAAGACTGATATGCCAGGACAAAGAGCCTCTGAAGGGCAGGAGGAAGCAGGGGACAGGGGCGGAGGGGCCTCTCCAGCAGGCAGAGCGCCCCTGGAAGCCCGGAGCCTGACACACGCAGGGGCAGGGTGAGAAGGAGGTCGAGGAGAGTATGTGAGGGAGGCACCAGGGCCGGGACGCAGCTGGGCGGCGGCGTCAGTACAGAGGTGGCCGCGGATGAGACCGCGCGCGAGCTGCAGCAGGAGGCGCGGGAGACGCGCGACACCCCAGCTGCAGTGAGCACCCTGACCACACGCTGTGAACACGAGGAAGAGGAGCCAGGGCGCCGGGAGGGACGGCCGTTCCAGGGCGGGTGCACGTCCTGCAGCGCCAGAAGGCACCCTGGGGACCACGTGAGCAACTGGACGGCGACAGTGAGGTCCCGGTGGGAGTCGCGGAGTCTGCACTGCTACCCACTCCCGGTGGGAGCAGGCAGGGAAGGGGCACTCTCCCTCTGAGGGCAGCGCTGGTGACGCTGCTCCGAGCGCGGTGGACAGAGCAGCAGGGCCGTTAGCGCCGCGCCTCGCAGTGGCGTCCCCCGCGGCAAGCGCATTAACAGCTGCTCCACGGACCCGACAGCAAGGGACCAAGGCGACCCCACCGCCAGCGCCAGGAGTGACGGGACTCGGGGCTCGCGCAGAAAGCTCTGTGGCGGTGACCCCGTGACATGTGGCCATTGGACCAGCCGAAGTGACAGGCGTCCCACAGGAGGACGCCGTGTCCCCAAGTGTCCTGAGTCCGGAGGGACAAAGTGAGGAGACACGAGGGGCCGACCTCGGAGCTCAGGCCCAGGGGCAGCGCCCGGCCCCGAAAGGGGAAGGGGCAGAGACCTACTCTGGGCCTAAATCACTCACAAGAAAAGGGAACGCGCCTCTTTAACAAGCCAGCGCTTTATGAAGCAAGGTTAACAATTCCACTTGATTCGGTGGAATATTATAAACTCTCTGGGGCCCATCTGAGGACTTCCACTTCAGGAGCAAGGTGACAACTCAGCACTTTTTATATTATTTAGAATAAAATTAACCCTCGCCGGCCCAGGCTGCTGCTTCTGCTCCCGCGGATCCGGCCTGCTCAGCGCTTTTCCCACCTATAATTACAAGCTGCTATCCATCATGGGGCAGCCTCGCAGCCCGAAAAGGACGCAGTAAGCACTTCCACTAATAGAGGCAGACCTTAAAGACCGCTTTGATATTTTCATTTAAATGGAATCTCTAACAATAATCATCCCCAGCCTCTGGGGGTCCTGCCCCCCCCCCCCGCACCTGGGCTGCTCTGGAGCTGCCTGCTGGGCCCCGCCTCCAGGAAGGGCCGCCCTCAGGGTCACCGCTGGCTCCGCTTGGGGCCCAGGGTCTGCTTGGGGCCCAGGGTCTGCGGAGCCGGCCCAGCCCTTAGGCTTGGGGCAGGAGGAAGAGGATTCGGGGAAGGGCTCGACCCACTGCAGAGAGCCGGGCACAGGAAGGGAGGGGTGCGGTGTGCAACGCGGGGGCCGGGGCCGGGGAGCTGGCCCCGCACTGACACGCGCTCCCCATGCCCAGGGCCCAGGCCTGGTCCCCCACGGCAGACCACGGGTCCCTGAGGCAGGGCGGTCACTCACAAGTGTGTGGGGAAAGGGTGGCAGCGGGCCTTGCTGCAGCCCCTAGGCCGGTGAGGAGGCTCCCTCTCGGGGCACCGGGACCGAGGAGGCCTCTCCGGGGTCCCCCATGGCCCGTGCAGCCTCCCCCCAGCCCCGCAGGCCCTCGGGGGCGGGCCCTCCCAGAAGGCGCTGCGGCGCCGAGGGCTGCTCAGCTGCCGGGGGCTTTCCCACAACGGCAGCCCCGGTGCTGAGCTGGGCTGAGCCCACAGGTGAGCGTGATGGGCGAGGACACACCCGCGAGCCCCTCCCACCACCCACGCCCCTCACCTTCACACCCAGTGGGCAGTAGCCTTTGAGGAAGTCGGTGCAGACCTCCGCCTTGCGGGACACGTAGACGTGACTGTAGGGACAGTTGCTGTTGCTGCAGATCCCTTTCAGGAAGTAGGAGCACACAGGCATCTGGTGGGGTGGAAAGGCAGTGAGGCTGAGGGCAGGCCACTTCCCCCGAGCCCCCCTCCTCACCCCACTTCACAGGCAGGAACGCCAGGACCCCAGGGCCCCACCCAGGGCTCCACCGCCAGGCATGAGCCACACACTGACTGTGGAAATAAACACAGCGCTGGCCAGCAGGAGGGGCCGCCCACCCTGAAGTCAGACCCTCAGCCTCCCCAGAAGGCGTGGTCGCCCGGGCAGAGCTCGTCTGCCCTCACACGGTCCAGATAAGGATACTGAGACGGGGGACCCAGCCCAGCAGGCTGGCTCAGGCCCAGATGTGCTGTCACCTGAGTCCATCACCTGCCCCGAGCCTGCCTGGTTTCCAGGGTGTAGGGCTGGGGTGGCATGGGCCAGGAGGAAGTTGGTCTAGAAGGGCAGGGCTAGGGGGTAGGAGGGAGGCAGTGCATGGGGGCTCTAGGTGGGGTGTCAGCCCATAGGGCCTGAAATCCAGCAGAGTTTCCAGCTGCCTGATGCGTGGACACCTGGCAGCATCCGTGAACTGGAGACCTGACTTGGCCTGGTGAAGCCTGGCCACGGGGCTCTGCTGAGCACTGAATGCAGGCGGGCACTGTGGAGGACGGGTGCAGGGGGCAGGCTCCCCGCACCCTGGCCCGTCAGCAGGTGGGCCCAGGGGAGACCTGGTGGGGGACACAGGGTGGGCAGCCCCCCTTCTCCCCCCGTGGGGGGACTGAGGCCTGAGGGCCAGCAGACAGCGGGAGGGGAGGGTGTGTGCCTCTGAAGTCGCCCAGGCTGACTCCTCGGTTGGGGCCCCTGGGGTGAGCCCTGCCCCTCCTGCAGGCCAGCCTCCTGGCGGGATGGAACCTTGCCAGGAGCTCACACGGCTGTCACCCTGTAGGTCTCACACCTTCCACAGGCCTGACACCTCTCGGGGGCCTCCTCCCTCCGCTGTCAGACCTGCCTGCCCTGCCCACGTGGTCCCCGGGTACCCCCCACTGCTGGCCTCTCCCGGCCGGACTCCTCGCTGCACCCCACTGGACTCCCGCCTGCCTGCAGAGGACACACAGGAGCTTCAAAAAGCCACTTTTCTGGGGAGAGGTGTGGGGTCGGGGGGAGCTGAATACGACTACAGCTGAGGAGCGAAGGAGAGAAAGCAGAGAAACAAAGGGTGATTTAGCGAGGAGACTATTTTTAATTGTCTTTTAACTGCAGCGCAGAAGGGAGCGGCCGGCCTGCGGCTGCAGACAATTCCCTTAATGTGCGTTTTGATACAGGACCCAAATTAGCGCTAATAAAAAGGGGTAATAAAGCCAACTCTTGCACCAAACGGAACTCCTCTAGCTGTCAGCATCATTATCAAAAGGAAACTGCGTTCTCATTTCAATTAACCTTGTTTGCACCCAGCACGTCCACACAAATAACAATAACATTAATTCAGGGCGCTGGTGCGGGGTTTCTGTGTTAGGCAGCTCAGAGCCTACACCAGCTTTGGAGCCGGAGCTAATGAACCCGAAACTCGACGTGAATTTCCAAATTGCTCACAGCAGAGATTCGAAGCTCTACTAGGGAGAAAAATGCTGATTCTTTTCAAGTTCCTCAAGGGGAAAAGCTGCAGCAGCAGCAGCGCCTCCGCCGGATCCCCCCTCCTCTGACCCGCTGCAGCCCCCGCTCCGCGCGGTGGGCGGCCCCCTGGCCAGCACTGACCCCTGACCTCAGAGCTCCCCGCACTGTGCGCCCCCCTCCGCCACGGCCCGGCCCTACACAGCTGCCCCTCGCCAAGCCCAGGCGCACCTAGGGGCCACCGGGCACGTGGCGGGACGGAGGGGCAGAGCCTCCGGGTCCCACCCCCGGCCCCACGGGCGCAGGGGAAACTCACCTTCTCCTTGGAGACGTGGTGGGAGAAGGGGCAGGTCCCGTCCGTCTTCTTGCACGTGCCCCGAACAAACCTAGGCAAACAGGGAGGGTCTGAGGGGCGAGGAGCCCGGGGAAGCCACCACCCCACCCGCAGGGAGGCCCCAGTGGGCGCACCTGGTGCACACGGCCACCTTCTCGGGGTCGTGGATGTAGGGGCAGTGCTCGCCGCGGTTGCACCTGCCGAAGCGGTTGTAGTACATGCAGTACTCCTCCTTCCTCCGCCGCCGCCTCTGCCGCGCCTGCCGCACGATGGCCAGGCTGCGCTGCACGGCCCGGCTGGGGAGGGCGCAGACGTCCGTGAGCCCCGGGAGGACGGGGAGCACCCCCGCCCCCAACCCCAAGGGACGTACCTGGCCAGGGAGCGGCTGCAGCTGCTGGCAGGGTCCAAGCGGCCTGTGGTGGGGAGAGGCCGGGTCACTCCAGGCCCACCGCCCCGGCTCTGCCCTCTCCCTGCTCACCTGCCTGGCACCGGGATGGGATGCCCCACCCTCAGCTCAGGCACTGCCACCCCTCCAGGAAACCGCTTGCCCTCCTGGGCCCCTGCCAGGCCACCTCCCAGCCCTGTGCAGGGGAGAGGCCGAGGCGAGACGGCAGAAGCGGACGGGGACGAAGGCTCAGGGACTAGGTCTGGTGGCACAGCTCCCCGAGGCCACCCTGGTTGCCGGCCAGTGGTCTTTTTTTTTTTAATTAATTAATTAAATTTTGGCTGCGTTGGGTCTTCATTGCTATGCATGGGCTTTCTCTAGTTGCAGCGAGCAGGGGCTACTCTTCGTAGCGGTGCGCAGGCTTGTCACTGCGGTGGCTTCTCTTGTTGCAGAGCACGAGCTCTAGGCGTGCGGGCTTCAGTAGTTGTGGCACGCAGGCTCAGTAGCTGTGGCTCACGGGCTCTAGAGCGCAGGCTCAGCAGTTGTGGCGCACGGGCTTAGTTGCTCCGCGGCATGTGGGATCTTCCCAGACCAGGGTTCGAACCCGTGTCCCCTGCGTTGGCGGGAGGATTCTTAACCTCTGCGCCACTAGGGAAGTCCTTGGCCAGTAGTCTTGCCTCAAGGCAAGTGGTCCCAGGAACAGTGGGTGGTGGGGCTTCCCCGCCACCTCCCTCTGCCTGGAGGAGAACCCAGGGACGCGTGACCTGAGTGGGGTCTGGGAATGCCACCTGGTTCTGCAGTAGCTAAGAATAGCTTATTTAAAGCGTCATAAGATAAAAACAAAAAAGATGTGTATGGCCACAAATCCTGAAGTCCTCACTCCCAGGCCCTGAGGAAGCCATGTGCCGACGGCGGCCTGTGTCGTGTGGCTGGAGGCCCTGGCGGGTACCCACTCCGCACAGTTTCAGAGGCACCGTGTAAGACACTCCTCAAAACCCCAAGGGCACAGACCAAGCAAGGCCTCTCTGAGGTCACTGACTGTGGCCTGAAGGGGAGTTGCTCACAAAGTGGTCAGCGGCGACAGGAAGGGAACAGGTGGACGCTCAGCCAGGGCAGCTGGGGTTTGGGTGGGGCTGGGCCTGGGGGCAGGCGGGTGGCAGTGTCTTCTGCAGTGTGAGCTCACCCTCCAGAAGGGGCATCCGGGCTAATACACGGCTCCCGCCTGCCTTTTCGATACCAGGTCACTCCCCAGGACCAAGGCGGGACGGGCAGGGTGAGAGCTGCTCAGCATGGCCACAGTTCCTCAACACACACATGACCCTTCCCAGACCAGATCCGGTTTCCCACAGGCAGCTGCTGAAATGGATCCGGCAGCAGGAGGCACGAGTGACATCACTCAGAAATTCTAGGGACCTGAGGCGATGACAAAGCATCCCAGGTTTAAAAAGGGACGCCCCCAAGCTGCCTGGCCCTGAGCCCCCCACCACCGGAGCCGGAGCCGCGTGGGAGGCCTGGGCAGGCGGCCCTCCTGTCACCTGTAAGGCCCTCTCCCTGGCTCGCCCCAGGGCGTCCTTTCCCAGGGCCCGCTCAGCTCGGTCTCCCGAGCTCCACACCCAGTCACACCAGTGTTCTGACACTTCACTCGGCCTGTCCAAACCCAAACCCCTTTGCGCCCCACAGGCCGGACCCTGAGACGCCCTCCTCCGCAGCCCACCCTCTGCTAAGCCCTGGCCGCTCCCTGGACGCTCTGTGAGCCCGTCCTGGGCCAGTGCCCTCTGGCCAGTGTCCGCCCTCCTCTGAGCCTCGGTCTCCTCAAGTTAAAAAAGGCGGCTCCAGGGCTGTGCCGCGAGACCCCCGCGGGAGGGAAGTGCTCTGCACGGCGGCCCAGGCGGCTGCGTTACTGTGTGTGAATGGGGGAAGGGAACGCGATGACACAGAAGGGAGAGAGGGGGCTCAGAGCGTGAGGGCCGGTGGGGAGGGGGTCTTAGGACGGCTCCAGGCCATACTGGAGTCTGGTTTCCAGGCCGGGGACACCCATCCTCGGGGTGGCAGTGGAGGCCAGTCCAGATGGCACGCGGTGGCCCTCCACCTGCCAGCCTGAGGGTGACAGTGCAATCTGATCACTGTCGGTGAGCGCGGCTTCCGGGGCAGTCACCCAGGCCGCCAGTGACGCTGTGGCGCCATCTGCTCCCGCCAGGGACCGCTGGCGTCATGTGCCTGCCTGTCAGACCTGCCCGCAGGCCTGGCCTCTGGTCGGGGCAGGGGGTGGGGGGGTGGGGGTGTGCGGGCAGGTTTACTCTTTCCACTTCTGCTCTTAAAAACATGCCAGTGCAGGGCCCGGCAAGAGTTTTTAGAAGAACAGGAGGCACCTCTTCAAGTACTCTGCAGTGCTAAAAAAGGCACGTAAAGTAGCTGTTTGAAAAGCGGTGTGGAGGCGCTGAAACGTTCAGCGGAAAACCCTTGGCCACCGCAGAGCAGGAGGCACCGAGCCTTCCGGAGAGCTTGCACTTCCCAGGGGTCTTCCCAAAACAGACTCAGGCGGTGAGGCAGCCCCCGCCCAGGCAGCGACTCAGACCGCCCCCACCCCCACCCCGCCCCGCACGACCTGCCCAGGGCACGTGGTAGCAGGTCAGCAGCAGGGAGACTGCCCACCACAGCCTACGTCCGCCCCGGTCTGGGGCCTGGGGCTCAGAAGAAGCCTGGGAGCCAGGCCTGCAGGCCAGGCTGAGCAAGGCGGCTCTGGCAGGGGGACTCGCGGCTTCTGCTCCACTGCAGGGACCTGCTGGCTCTTGGGGCCGAGAAACAGGCCAGGCCCAGTGGAGCCCCCATCAGAGCCCCCGCCTGGGAGGACCCCCGCCAGGTTCCAGGCCAAAGCATGTGGGGGGGTGGGTCCCAGGGTTGGGCCCTCTGGGTGGGCAGACCTTAGACCTGGGAGGAAGTGCTTGGCCCCGGGGTTCCAGGGAAGCAAGGTGTGCCTGCTAGAAGGCCCTGCCCCTGGGGCTCGGGAGCTGGGCAGGGCAAGGCTCTCCCCAACGAAGCCTGGGATGGATCGGGCACCCCAACCAGGGGCTGATGCTGTCCCAGAGAGGCCGGCAGCCAGGAGGAGACGGCGGTGGGGGGGGAGCCCCCGCCCCCTCCCAAGGAGGCCTGCGCTTTCTCGCTGGAGTCAAAGTTCTGTCGACTCCGGAGGAGAAAATTTCTTTCTTTAATTATCATTCTCCCAAGTGGGCTGCTGGTCCACAGGCACTCCCACAGCTGGGAGCAATCCACCTTCCTTAGAGCCAAGAGCCGGCCACCCGTATGGGGGTCCAGGCAGCTGGTGCTGTGTTGGGCCGGCCTCATGCCCCCAGGACAGGCTGCCCTGTGGTCTGTGCTCCAAACCCCACCTCCCTGCCCCGACCCTGAGGCGGGAGGGCTGAGCCCCAGGGTGCCCCTTGGCAGCCAGCAGGCTAGTCAGCAGGCTGTGGGCAGCTGTGGCCCGCAGGGGCGGGTCAGCAGGGAGGGGCCCCCCCACACCCCTTCCTCACCTAATCGCCCAGAGGCTGGAGGGCTGGGGGGAGACGGGTGGGGAAGGCCAGGGCGCTACCCTGCAGCTGTCCTGTCCCTGCGGCTCTGTCTGAGCGCGGAGGTGGGATTCTGCGGAGCTCAGCACTTGGAGGGCAGCGGGCTCAGCGTGGCATCCTCCCCGGGGAGAAGTGTCGCAGCCCCCTCCCCGGCCAGCTGCCAGCTCAGGCGGCGGGGCCGTGCCCCACAGTCCCTAACGCCGGCCCCTCCCACCTGCTCTGACCGCACCCCGGGGCAGCAGCCGGCTCAGACCCGGGGCCCAGCGCCCAGCAGGCGGCTCGAACGTGGGGCCCCGCGATGCCTGTGGGCAGGCTGAGTCCAAAGCCGCTTCTTCCTCTCAGCCTCCAGGCGCCTCTCCTCCGCCTGCATGCGGGCGTGAGGGATGCGAGGGGACGCAAGGAGCCCAGGTGGCGGGTGCAGCCCCGTCCCACAGGCCCACCGGCCCATTTTGGATCAGGCTCACGTGCAGCCCAGGGTCCCGGCGAGGGCCAGGATGGCCCCAAACCACAACCTGTCCAGCCCAAGGGAGGACGGCAGGGAGCGGAGCGGGGGTCCTGCCTGCTGGGCCGGTCGTGAGGGTGGGGTGGGGGGGCTCGGGCATAGCTGGGGCCAGAGGTCGGGCCCACGGAGAGGCTTGGTCCCTCGGGCCGCCGGACGGCCACTCCGCCGAGCGGCCGCTGCAAGCCCTGTGGGTTTCTCTGGATGCCCAGGCACCCACGGCCCTGTCCAGCCCGCCAGCAGGCCTGGCTGCGGCAGCCCTGTGAGGGGCCCGGCTCAGGGGAAGCAGCAGGCTGGAAGCGGCCATGGACAGAGGAGGTCTGAGGTCCCTGCCCTCTGAGATGCCCACAGCTGCGTGTGGGCCCCACAGACCACGAGCACACGTGCTACAGGCCCGCTGAGCTCTGGTGTCAGAGGCAATCGGGGTGGGACAGCAGATCTACCTGCCTTGGCCTCAGGGCATCCCCTGACCCAAGGCAGCAGCCCCTCGGGGCTGAGTCTCACCAAGGCCCCTGAGGAGGCCCGGCCAGGCCTCTGCACCTGCTCCTCCACCACCAAGCTCTCGAGGTCAAGGCAGAGGCCCTGAGAGGTCACACAGCCCGACCCCTCGAGGTGGGAAACAGGCACAAAGCAGGCGCAGAGTGCCTGTCCTGGGGAGTCCGGGGCACCTGGCCTGGAATTAGGCAGCCAGGCGCCCCAGGCCAACAGACAGAGGCCCTGGGAGAAGAGAGGGAGGGCTTCCAGGAGGGTCGCCCACGCCCTGCCTCCTCCCTGGCCCGGGCCTCTTCTCCCTCCTGCCCCTTTGGGTGGGTCGGGCTGGGCTGGGGTAGCTGGGCCTGTGCCATCCCCATTACCACCTGCAGCCTCTCCTCGTTGTTCTCCCTTTCCGACAGCGAAGGAAAGAGTAGACCTGGACTGAACCAAACTGTTTTTCCCTCCTGCCCCTTTGGGCGGGTCGGGCTGGGGGCTGGGGTAGCTGGGCCTGTGCCATCCCCATTACCACCTGCAGCCTCTCCTCGTTGTTCTCCCTTTCCGACAGCGAAGGAAAGAGTAGACCTGGGCTGAAACCAAACTGTTTTTCCCTCCTGCCCCTTTGGGCGGGTCGGGCTGGGCTGGGGTAGCTGGGCCTGTGCCATCCCCATTACCACCTGCAGCCTCTCCTCGTTGTTCTCCCTTTTCGACAGCGAAGGAAAGAGTAGACCTGGACTGAACCAAACTGTTTTTCCCTCCTGCCCCTTTGGGCGGGTCGGGCTGGGCTGGGGTAGCTGGGCCTGTGCCATCCCCATTACCACCTGCAGCCTCTCCTCGTTGTTCTCCCTTTTCGACAGCAAAGGAAAGAGTAGAACTGGACTGGAACCAAACTGTTTATCTAGTTAATGGGCACGGTAAGCAGATCCAAAGCGTCTCCTTCTCTGCGGCCTGTTCCCAGCCGCGGGGGCGCATGTGGTGGGGCCTCCAGGCACAGCGGGGCGTTGCCAAAGCGATCAGGCACCGCAGCCCAGGCCGTGTTTACCATACCTGGCTCATCTCCTTTGTCCAGGAGCAAAACACAGAAAATCAGAGGCGGCTTAGCCAAGCCAGAGGCAGGTGCACCCAAGCCGTCCCTGGGGGGCCTCCCCATCGTGGCCGCTGCCAGCCTTGTGAGGGGCAATTGCTGAGGCTCTGCGAGCAGGAGTGAAGTGGCCCTGGGGCTGGGCGCCGTCTGGGAAGCCCTCGCTTGGGCCGGGCCGGCTCCGGGAGAGCCCCAGGCCTGGGGCCTCAGACGGGTGGCCAGCCTGGAGCAACTGGCGCACGCACGGCCCTCAGCCGCCAGGAGCCTCACCTGTGCGCAGGAGCGGCCTGCTGCCCCCGTCGCCGCCAGGCCGGCCGTAGGTCTTGGAGAGCTTGTTAGCCGACACCTTGTAGAGGACGCCTCCGATACAACGGTAGCCTTTGTTCCGCCACCGAGGGGAGCCGGGCTGGGCTTTCCCACCAACTGCAGCAGTACGCAGGCCGTTCAGCACCAAGGACCTGCAAGGACAGGGAACGCCTGTCAGCCCAGCCCCAGGGCCCGCGGTCGCGGAAACCTGTCTCCCGCCCTCCACTGGCACGGGAAGGGGCACCCTCAACCCCACCAACCAGGCTGGGACTGAGCCTCCCCTGCCGACACGCACGCCTCTGCGACACGGCTTCGAGGGGGCTCCTTTGTGCCCTGGGCGCTTGCACTAAGGTGGCCCTGAGGGTCTACTCTAAGGCCTGTGGCCATCACCACTGCCCGGGAACACCTCCTGGACGCTGCCCCAGTGGTGCCACCCCGGCTTTGGGAAGGCCGTGCTGTGGGGTCAGCAAGCTCCACTGCCCGCCCTCCCTGCCTCTCTTTCCATTGCACGGAGGGCCCTGCATGGAGACTGGGAGGGGACAGGCTCACAGACCCCGCTCCCGCCGGCAAGCTGTGTCAGGGGAAAGACTGAAGTCTCCTCGAGGTCAAAGGCTGGCAGAGGACCGAGCCGCCTGTCCTGGGGTTAGCGGACGCCCAGGCCAGCCCAAGGGCAGACGGGTCGGGAGAAGTCCCCCGACAGACACACAGCGGGCAGCGGCCACACCCCCCTGACTCAGGTCCCACAGAGGGTGGGCCTGCAGCTGCCCTGGTGGACCTGCTCCCCCGAGCTGCCACGAGGGGTCCAAGGCCCTCCCGCTGCCCAGGGCCTCAGGGCTCCAGAAGGACTTGGCCTTGCACCACCCCCAACCCCGTGCGTTTCAGCAGGAATCTGTTTATGCAAATTGAGCTTAATTCCCTATGAGCTTAGATTCTGCTAATCACGCTGTCACCACCCAGTGTACATTCGGGCCCCACTGGCAAACCTGGGCAAGGGAGCATCAGCTGTCGCGTGAGCATCACCTCTACCCGGAGATGGCCCCCAAGCAGCAGGAGGGGCGGGGTGTGAGGAGGGTGGTCCTACTGCAGGCAGTGCCACCAGCAGCAGCCTGGGGCCCAGCAGAGGAGCCAGCTGAAGTCAGGGCCCGTCCTGGGGCACACACGGCACCTTCCCTCTGGGTTCTCCAAAGTACTCCCGCTGAGGCCCCTTCCCCTGGGAGCATATGAACCCCAACTCCACCTGGGCAGCAGCACACCCTTTCCTGGCTCCCTAGGGCCAGGGAGGGGGCCCAGACCTGGGTCTGAAGTGCAGATGGGACGCGGCAGGCCTCCGGGCCCACCCCTTGGCCCCCATCTCTCCATCTGCGAGTTGGGGGTCGTTCTCACCAGCCGAGTGAGCCGGGTGCTGGGGACCTGAAGCAGCACCGTGAGGCGGGAAGCCGAGGAGGCCGGCCAGAAAGCGCACAGCCCAGTTCCCCCTAATGAAAACTTAAGTTCACAGAGACCGATCTTGGAGCGAAGGACTCCTGCCAAGGGTCCTCGGCAGCCCGGCTCACGCTGGCCGTGCCGACAGGCTCCAGCTGCCCTCTCACGGGGCACGTGGGCATCCTCTGGGGGAGGAGCCAGACCTCCAGGCTCTCCCGGACCTCGGGACTGCAGATCTACCTGCCTTGGCCTCAGGGCATCTGCACGTCCAGTGGGCACCTGCCCTGTGCCCTGGGCTCACACCAAGGCCAGGTGGAGGTGTGAGGAGGGGCAGGGCTGGGTGGGGTCTCCTCCCCTCACTGCAGAGCGCTGCCAGCCTTGGGAGCCCAGGGCCCTCTGCAGGAGCTGTGGCTGCTGCCCGGAAGGCACAGCTTGGCCTGAGCCCTGATCTCCAAGGTCGAGAGCAGAGCCCAGGCTGGTGGTCACCACAGCTCACTTAGCCCGAGGCTGAGAGGCCCCCGACAGCCCCGGCCCCCAGCCCCGCACCATCCCGAGCCCTCAGAGGTCTCCCCGCCCACAAAGCAGCTGCCCTTTCATCTGCCAGCCCTGGGCGAGGGGCAGCGTCGGGGTCCCCCCACTCCGCAGCCCCCATCTGTGCACCCAGGGTCGCCCCCCAGCGCACCGGCTGCTCGTGGCACTCAGGCCCTCACCATGGGGTGGCTGCTCAGGGACAGCCCCCAGCCTCCCGCACAGGCTGTGCATCTCAGTCGTGTGACTGCGCTTGCCAGGAACAAAGACGCGCTCAGCCGCCCCTCCCCTTACCAGGGGCACCCCCTCTCCCACCTGCCTCTCCCTCCGCCCAGGGCGCTGGCCCCCATCAAACGTGAGAGACGGTGGGGAGGAAGGGAGTCAGGCCCTTCAAGAGGTGAGGAAGCTCCCCACCTGTGGGCATGCGCTCCTGGCTGAGGCTGGACAGGGACAGACCACCGCCCCCAGAGGCAGCCACGCAGGCGACTCCGTGGGCCGTGGGATTCAAGCGGCACGTGGCAGTCCAAGGAAGAGGAGGCCCCGCCCAGGCAGGACCCAGCAGGGTGGAGGCCGGCAGGTCCTGGGGCCAGAAGGAACTGGAAGCTTCAGGGCAGAGCGTGTGCCGGACCCCTCAGGCGCGCCCCCCCCCCCCCCGCCCGAGGGCCTGCGTCCCACAGCTCTGCACACAGAGAAGACTCAGTCTGGGGCTGTTGTTGGCCACCCCCCGCCCCCAGGAGAAGAAGTGGCCCCGTTAATCACTGCCTTCTGCGATTTACCCTTACAGCTAAAATGCCCGTCTCAGGTGACATTTCTTTCTCGGGACAATGTTGATTATTCTTATGGATGAACACGACCAACCGATCCATCCCCTTTCCGACCCGAAAAGCCATGCCCCTGGGCTCTGGTGCAGTGGCGGGGCGACTGCGGGCCTCCGGGAGGAGCGGAGGCGCAGCAGGCCTCCTGCTCCGAGGCCCCGGCTCTGTGCTCACAGTCTGTGCTCACACCTGGGCCCGAGGACCCCGCGTGCCTGGGTGCAGGGCTGCAGCGCGAGAACAGCCCTGGAGCCACAGCTCCCTGGGGCACCCCAGGAGCCTGGGAGCCAAGCTGGGAGAAGCTGCATTCCCAGATGGTGCCCTGGGGCTGCCTGGGGGAGGTGGATGCATCCAAAGAACTCGGGGAGGGCTGGCGAGGGTTGGGGAGGGCCCCCAGCCCGTGGAAACCGGCCCGGCCTGCAGTCTCGCAGAGCCGCCTCTGCCCCTCCCTCTCCCGCTGGTCGCGCTGACTTTGGACCTGTGGCCCGGCAGGTGCCGGGCAGGCAGGAACTAGAACAGTGGGCTGGGCCCCTCCCGCCCCAAACACCTTGTAGCCTTTCATTGCCGTGGGTGTCACAGCACTCCAGTAAATTGTTACCCTAATGGAGAGGACAGCCTTTGGAAACGAACTGTATTGAGAAGAGGGGATAAAATTAATGAGATAATAGCAGGGCCAAGGACCCAGAGAACGCGCCTGCCCTCGCAGCAAGGGCCTGTAATTCCTTTTCTACAACAGGAGCCTCAGATCTAAAAGGCTGCTCCCATCCGTCCGGCAGGCCCACGCCGCCAGGAAATTTCATTAAGGCTGGAAAATAGGAAAGGTATTAAGCGAGGATAATGAAGGCCGGGGAGGGAGCCTGCCTTAAGATAGTCCTTTTTCTCGTCTTTGTGATGGGAGGCATGAACTTTCCCTTCAAATCCATTTCTAATCCATTTGAAATACTACAGCAAATTATCTTTCCTTCAACCCGAAAGCGGCCAGCCAATTTACTCCGAATAGCAGTGACAATGCCCCAGGATTTATCACCATAACCTTGACTACTCTGGGGTGAGGGCTGGGCCTCCCCTCGGCCCCCTGGGGGCCACGAAGGACAGGTGGGGGGGAGATAACATTTTAAATGAAAAGCGGCAGTAATGGGGAGAAAGACACACACGCCACAAAAGTAGGTTTAAAAAGAAAAGCGGCCCATGTGTCCGCTGCCTGGGGAGCAGCTAGAAACTTCTAGGCCCAAGGCCATCCAGGAACTCCAAGGGGCTCTGCCCTCTGAGGCCCCTCTCACCTGCTGTACCCAGGAAGTGAGTAAGAAGTCCCAGGGAAAATGGACCCCGAGAGATGGGGCATCAGGGTCTGGTAACACAGGAAAGCTCTCCCCAGGGAGCCAGGATGAGTGTGACAAAACCTCTGCTCGGCCTGCGGGGCGCACTGCCGGCAGCGGCCGAGTGCCCAGCCTGCCAGGGCTCCCCCACTCCCCAACGGCTTCAAAGGCTGGCCCTGGACACCCAGACTCCCTGCACGCTCCCTGGCCACTGCCCAAGCAGGTCTGTGCAGCTCCCAACACCATGCGCAGGGCGCCCCTGCTGCGGGTCCGCTTCTCGGGCTGCACGGCTGAGATGGGCCCACCCAGAGCATCCTCGGCTAAGCGGCCTGGCAGCCTGGGGCACAGGTGTGCGTGCACACAGTGGACAGGCAGACCAGCACCTGAACGCCACGCACCTCACCTGCCCCAGCGCACCCAAGACCCTGGGCCGAGGACAGGCAGCCTGCCAGGCCACGTCACCTTAAGGCCCAGAGTGGCTCCTCCTAACGGAGGGCATGGTCAGGTGCAGGGAGCCGGCCTGGCCCTGGAGACCCTGGAAGCAGCCCCAGCCTCCAGGACACCCTGGGCAGGGCGAGCCTCACCCTGGAGCTGCGCCCGGGTGCCCGGGCCTCCTCGCCGGGTCCACTGGCCTTTAAACTGACACTGCCTCAGGCCGCCACACAGCCCCGCGGGCTCCTCCTCGGCTGTCACTGCTCAGGTGGGATGGCAGGACCACACTGGAGCTGAAGGGGCCCCGCTCCGGCGTATCCACTCCTGAGGGCTCCAGGCCTCTCAGCGCCCAGTCCTAAGGCAGTCTGGCACAGGCCACGTGGACCCAGAGAGGGTGGGACAGACCCCGCTGGGGACAGGGCCAGGCCCAGGGAGCCCGCGCCTGGACAAGAAGTTGCTGGCGGAACTGACGGCTATGTTCCAGGAAGGCCCCTCAGGCACAGAGCGTCTTGCTGGCACCTTCTTTCCAGTCCCCACAGTCTGCTCCCCTCCTCCGCACGCCCCGCACGCCCCGGGATGGGGACGCAACCCAGACCTCTGTCACTGTTACCGAGGAAGCGGCCCTCTCGCCCCAGAGGCAGTCTGGGGTCCTGCCCTCATTCACGGCTCCCTGGTGGGGTCCCCATCCCATCAGTGGGTTTGAAAGCTGCACGTCTGCTCCAGCTCCCCGCGCTCCACCTGCGCCCCCTGCAGGCGGGTCTCTCGAGCCCTCAACGGCCACTGCTTCCTGGAGGGCACTGCGACCCCCCTCGAGCCAGGCCTGTGCACGTGCCGTCCCTGTGCCTGTCACACAGGTCTACCCGGAGACCAAGGTCAGACGTCAGGTCCCTGGGAAGCCTCCCCCAAACCCCAACGGCACAGGGCTGTGTCACACCTAGGAGCGGGCACCACGGGGCGGGGGGCGTGCCGGTGAGCGGGGGCTCCAGTGATCCGTGCTGGGTGAATGCACACCAGGAGGGAGGCTGGGGGGCCACCCGGGTCCCGCACACCGGGGTGCCCTGAGGTGTGAGGGGAGACACACAGACAGGAGACCTCGGTGGGCAGGAGACAGGACACGTGGGGCACTTACACCAGGAGAGGCCCCTGGGCTCAGCTGGAGGGACTGAGGCCGGGGCTGGGCACCGCAGGGCCAGGAGGCAGGCAGGCTGGCCGGGAGCAGAGAAAACAAGTGGGGAAGCATTTTTCAGGAAGTGGAGCGGCTTCCACGCAGCTCCAGGCAAGCAGGGAGTGCGCCGTCAGCAGAAGGGGCACCCGGGGAGGCGGCTGCACGGCGAATCCCAAGTAGGTCAGGCTCAGCCGCTGCCGCCACCGTGACGGCTGCAAACTGCTTAAGCGGGCTTTCCACGGAAACGCTGACGGCCTGGCTCCCCGCCACAGGCTGTGCCCTCCCAGCTGAGGCCTCACTCGGGGTCCTGGCCGTCGTGCAGGGCATCCTGTCGCACAGGTGCTGACAGAACGTTCTGGGTTCTGGGGGCGAGGGACAGAGGCCCTCGGGGGCTAGTCCAGGAGGGGTGGCAGGGCGGGCTCCCGGGAGCCAGGGACCCAGCAGATGGACAGAAGGACGGACGGACGGTGCGGGCCTCAGGATGACTGGGGCCACCTGGCTTCCTGGGACCCTCCTCCTGGTGCGTGACGTGCTCCTCCTGCGTGTGGCCCCGGCCACCCTGGGGCAGGGGCGAGGTGATGGCTCCGCTTCCCAGGACACACCTGCTCGCAGTGGATGCGGGGCTACGGGTCCGGGTGGGAGCTGAGGCCTGAGGGCCCTGGTGAGTCGCGACAAGGACAGGACAGCCCTGGAGAGAGCTGGCCGGCCCAGGGCACAGGCTGAGCACTTGAGGGTGGAACTGCGGGGGCGGGGGGTACAGGCAGGGGGCTGGCTCCCACAGGCCCCCCTGACCCAGCAGGACACCTAGGCGTCGTCTCTGAGGGTGCCGCTCCTTCCCAGGGGGTCCCCACTAATGAACAGAAATGATTCGGGGTGCCCCTGGCCAGCCGGCATCTGGTGGGCTACACTAATCGTGCCGCCCGCAGTACGAGCGCCGGGGCTGCATGATGGGGGGCTGGGTTGTTTTATGTGTTCACATCTATTCAATTGGTATTTCGATCAATGCATGCATTACAAGCTTTCCTTTTAAGAGCCTAGTAAACAACAAAATAGAAAGTAAAATTCTCCATAAAATGACACTTTTAAAAATCCATTTCAGCTGAAGCTATTGGTGTTTTGTATGTTAGCTGCAAAAAACAGGTTATTATTGGGCCTTAATGGCCCCACTCCAGAGGGCAGAGTTCAGCTCGCTGGGCTGAGGGGCTGGGGGAGCCCAGGATCAGGCAGCCAAATAGCTGATGTAGCCCAAGGCGGGACCTCGGTCCTCTGCACCCAAGGGTCGCCTTCCATGCTGGGCTGTCGCCCAGGGCTCCCCTGGCCCCTGATGGCTGGTGAGGGGGCAGGGCGGGCCCTTCCTCTGCTCCCTCGGCCCCTCCCACATCGCTCTCTCTTGCCCACCAACTCCCCCCGCCCCCCCACCCCGGCCCTCGCTGGCTCACCGTGCCCGTGAAGTCCAGCCCACTCATCCCAGCCCTCTCCCGCAGGGCTGCATCGGGGAGGCGCTCCACGTGGGCAACGGACGAGGGAAGGCGGCTCAGGCAGTAGAGCGCCAGCCCCAGGTTCTCTGGCTCCCTGAAGACACCCCTGAAGGAGCCCTGTGCCAGTCGCCTGGCTCGTCTGGTCTCCGGCCCTTGCAACCCGAGGACACCCCCGGGCAACATCCGCGATGCCCGGGTTTCAGGTCCAGCCCAGCCTCCACCACCCCTCCACGTCCCACCCCAAGCCAAGACCTCAGACTCTGCCTCACCAAGCCCCGAGGGCGCTTCCTCAAGCTCCCTCCTCAAAGCTGGGCCAGCGCGTCAGCCCCTGCTGCCCACACACCATCCTCAGAGCAACCCCTCCTCTGTGCCCTGGTGTCCATTGCTCTGACCGCCACCACCAGGGACGCGGGGACCAGCGTCCAGAGAGCCCAGAGAGCGCCCCCACGGAGCCCTGGTAGTGGGATGGGCCGAGGCCCCAGTGAAAAGCCACCTAACCTCTGGCAGCAGAGGGCTCGCGCTCCTTGGCCAGGCCTCCCATCACCTACCTGCTCGGCAGCCCATCTCGGGGCCTCTGCCCTCACACTGCCCCGCAGCCCTGCTGGCTGGCGCTCGGCGCGCTCCACCTTGCAGCCGGCCCTTCTCAGGACGCGGCTCGCAGCCCCTCACTCGCAGAGTGCCACGCGGCCTACTGCTCGGGGTTAGAGGGCCCTGGCCACCTGCACCCCTCCCCGTCTCTCCAGCTCCCCTCCAGCCCCAGAGCCCAGGGCTGCCATCTGCTCTGCAGGCACCTCGCTGCATCCCCGCTGCACCTCTGGCTCTCACACCAGTCGCCCGTGTCCCTCTGGTGACCCCCTAGGACATTCACGCTTGCATGTACGTCACGAAGAGGCCCCAGCACCTGGACGTGGCCGAGCTGAGAGACACTGGAGGGCAGCCCAAGCGGGAGCGTGTGACACAGTGGGAACACGACCAGACCCCTGAATGCTACAAGCCCCGGCCCTCAGGGACCCGCATGTCACCGCTACAGAAAGAGACTCAGGAAGAGAGGAGATGCGGGGGGCAGGTGCCCCTCCCGCACAGTCCCCGGTGGGACGGCTCCTCCGAGAGTCACACGTGAGCACAGCCTGGCTCCCCGGGAAAGGGGGTGGTGGCCGCGCAGACGCGGGATCCAAGCAACTCCAGGGAAAGGCCCACGAGCTCAACAGCAAAAGTTCCTGAGAGGCAGGGTGAGCACGCAGCTAGCTGCAAAGTGAACACACGCCCGTCAAAGCCTCCAAGACACCAGCAGGACTGGCTGGGTCCACAAAAAAAAGCAAAACAAAACACTAAAGGCGACACCTTGGCAGGTGTGCCCACAGACAGGCAAAACCCACGCGACACCGTTTCTGCAGCACCGAGACGAGGCAAGCCCTGCACAGAGGGCAGAATGAGAAGCTTAAATGCAGGCGGGTGGGTTTGGAGGCTGGCTGGCTGCGGAAGGCTGAGAGACTGAGCCAGTGTTGCTGCGGTTCGCCTGAAGAACACGGAGGCCAGACACACAGGCGGGTGGCGAGGAGGGACAGCCCAGCGAGAGCACAGCCTCTGGCTCCGCATTTTGGTGGGGGGAGGGGCTCGTCTCAGCAAACGTCTCTGTGAGGGGACAAAGAAACCTTGACCCCCCACCTCAGGTGGCGAGTAACAGTTAACTCACGAAGGATCGTAGGCTGAATATAAATGCTAAAATAGCCAAGCTTCTAGAAGAAAGCGTGACCTTGGGGTAGGCAACTATTTCTTCAACACGACACAAAGAGCACTACTCATAAAAGAAGACTGACAAATTAGCACTGAAAAGCAAGCCCCACGCTGTGAGAAGATATCTGACAGAGAAATGTAGCCATAATATATAAAGAACACTAGCAAATCAATAAAAAGACAAACTAATACAAAAGTGGGCAAAAGACTCCACAGGGCACTTCACGAAGGTCTGCCGAAGTGGGAGAAGACTCTGGCACCGTGAGTCATCGGGACGTGAGATGCCACCCCGGCCCCCGTGACCGGAGCACCCTCACACTGTGGCTGGCACAAGTGCAGGCTAGGACAGCCATGGGGGAGACCGGCCTTCCCTGCTACAGCCCAGCATCCATCCACCCGCTGAGGCTGCAGTTCCATAGAGAGGAGGGCTCCTAGTCACTCGGCAACATGCCCAACAGGACAGAGAGCAGCAGAGCCTGGAAACAACCCAGACGTCCATCGAGAGCAAAACGAGCGCAGTGTGGCTCACCCTGAGAGGAGTACGGCACAGTGAGGGAAAAGAAGACGCCTCTGCCGCACACGGCACCACCTCAGCTGGCTCAGGCTGCCATAAGGCACCGCAGACGGGCGGCTAGGTTGGCCCACAGCTCTGGAGGCCGGAAGCCCCAGCTCAAGGCACCAGCAGGGCTGGTTCCTGGTGAGGCCTTTCCTCCTGGCCCGCAGGTGGCGTCTGAGTGCTCAGCTCTGGCTTCTCTTCCTCTGCTTATAAAGACACCAAACCTATCAGATTAGGGCCCCACCCTAAATGACCACATTTAACCTTAACCACCTCTGTAAAGGCCTCGTCTCCAAACACAGCCACACTGGGGTTCAGAGACTCAGCCTATGAAGTTGGATGATTCAGTCCACAACAAACGGTGAGCAAAAGAAGTCACACACAAAACGGTACCTACTACATGAATCCACTTGTATGAAGTCCAAAAGTTTGGAGACGGAGCTAGTCCAGAGGCCAGAGGCCAGAGGCCAGAGGAGTGGGACCTATGGGTGGCTGGCTGGGGACGTGACGGGAAGGAGCGTGTGGGAGCTCCCGGGGCAGGAGACGGGCATACCCCGACCTGTGCGGTAGGCACGCAAGGTGAAAACCCACAGAACTGACCACTGAAAATACAAACCGCCACAAATGTTTTGCAAAGGGAAATCAAAGAGAAAGGTCTGTCCAGAAGGCCAAGTTCAGGAACAAGGTTTGTACATGACAAAAGTGACATTTTTAAATACTGGAAAATAAGTCTGAACGTCTAGTGGTCCAGAGACAACCAGGTGATAAGCGTTAAGCAAAATTAAATTTGACCTTTAGTCTTACACCATGTCCCCAGTAAAGTCCAGATAGGTTACAGTTTTAAATGCAAACCTTGAAAACATAGCGCTAGAAGAAAATAACCGAACTCATGTGATCTTGGGATGAGGAAGGCTGTTCTAAGCAAATCAATATACTAAATCTTAACAGACTGACAGATTTAAGAACACAGAAAAGTAAAAAGTTCTGTTAAAAATCCAAAAGGGTGCCCCCCACCCCGAATACTTAGAGAGTCTTGAAAACCTGTAAGAAACAGGCCAGAGACAAATGAACAAGTACATAAAGAATGCTGAACTTGACAGAGAGAATGAATAAAACTGAAATTAAAAGAGTTCCCTGGCGGTCTAGCAGTTAGGATTTCACGCTTTCGCTGCTGTGGCCCGGGTTCAATCCCTGGTCGGGGAACTGAGATTCCCACAAGCCATGTGGTGTGGGGGGAAAAAAAACTGAAATGAAAACTGGATAGCATTCTCCTCCAGTAAATTGTCGAAAAGTTTCTGGCAGTGGCAGCTAACGCCAAGAAGGACACGAGAAGATGCAAACCAGCACGGCAGGAGGTGCCCCCCTGGCTCTCCCTAAAGCCCAGAACCAGGGCGGCCCCTCCTGGGCGGACCGACCTCAGTGAGGTGGACAAAAGAGGCACAACTTCAACAGCCAGGTCAGGCTGTAGCCACCTACAAATGTTGCCTCGGGAACACATCCGGGCTGCAGAGACCACGGGGCAGAGCCATCTGTGGGAGGGAGGAGGTGGCGGCAGTGCGGTCCCATCGGCGCTGGGTCTCACACGGCAGAGACCTGGCTAGCACCTGCTGGTGGAGGATGGTCCAGGTGGAAAGTGCTCCGCCAGGGCCGGCCCCAAGGAGGCCCTAGGGGTGGGGTGGGGGGAGCCCCGAAGGGCAGAGCGGCCAAGTCCACCCTCCCTCCCAGGGCCAGACACCGGAGCCCAGCAAGGTGGGGCGGGACAGGTGGCCTGGCCACGCCCACATGCAAGCCCCAAGCTGGGCATACCCACCTGGGCCCCTACCGGGCAGGTGGGCAGGGCGGGGCAGACTGGGAGGGGCCTGGCGCACCCCCTCTGCCCTGCCCCACCCCCAGAGGATCCCCCTTGCCAAGGGGACAGAGCCTGGGCCATAATTCATGCTCCCCCACCTATGCTTTATGGCCTTCTTAATTCGGCTCCTGCTACTATTAATGTAGTTAATGCTGAGATTATATCTATTTTCTGGTGTCAGACGGTGATTTATTCAAGCCATTTTTCCGGTGGAGGCTCCCACGCTGTTAAATCAAGCGCCTTGCCAATTAAGTGCTGACTTGGGAAGTGGACGCAATCTTAACAGACATCTAACCGCAAATTAAACCGGGGCTCCTTACTCTGGGGAGTGGGTGGGGCAGCCACAGAAACCTTGCTGACTTCGGAGAAAGTCCGAGGAAAATAAACCGGCTCTGCACCCGCCTGCTGCTCTGGCTCCAGGAGATGGGAGTGCGGGCCCAGAGCCAGGCTCAGCCAGAGCTGGGCTCAGGGTCCTGCCTGGCCGCGGTGACTGCACCGCACAAGGGGTGGCCGGGGCAAGGGCAGCTGTCAGCGGGCCTGCCCCAACTCACAGAGGTCTTTGCAACCGCAGCCCCTCCCACTTGGGACAAATATTTAAAAGGAGACACCCCACGATTCCTCCACTGTTCACCAGTTCGCACGTGAAGTGGCTGGAGAGGCCCTCCGACAGCCTTAGCAGGGTGCCAGGTGGGAGAAGATGTGACGTGGACGCCCCAAGCAGTGGATGCACAACATTCTGGCTCAGCAACCCCGGTCTTGGTTGGAGCCCTCAATGGCCAGGGGTGGAAGAGGGGCGAACCAAAGGCCTACCTCTGAGGACCCACATGGCAACATGCTGGGGGTGGCGGGGGGGAGGCTAAGTGCTGAGCCATGGCAGGGCGAGGACATGCCCACCCAACCCCCAAGGGCCCAGCAGCTACTTGGGTGCCCCTGTGCCCTTTGGGAGCCCACTGCCCAGAGAAGCTGAGGGTGACGGGGAGCAGGGCTGATGCCACAGGGTGGGGCACGGGGAGGAGGTGGTGGTCAGGCTGCCTGAGGCCCACCAGGGGCCTGAGCGGGCACCTGCTTGTGGGAGCCCTTTGGGCACGGTCCCCAGCAAGGGGAGCCCCCCGGACCCCACAGTCAACGCAGGGAGCCCATTTTCCTGAGCTACCCAGACTCCTAGAACAACGCCTCCCCCCACCCCATCTCCAGAGGCCCTGGCTTGGCCCCGAGGGGAATTGTGCTGTGGGGTAAGCTCAGGCAGGAGGCTGGACGTACGCAAAGAGTTAAATACGGTATTGATTATTTGAACGATGCTTTACTACCACCTCTAAGCCAGGATAAAAGTGGCATTTCAAACGGCGTCTGACTGTGGAAGGCACCCAGGAAGCACTGGTGGACAAGGACGCTTTCTGTCTCCCCGTCGGGGGCAGTACTTTCAGCTGCCCCTGCTCCTCATCCCCCGGGACACCGACACAGATGCACGAGGGCCCACAGTGCAAGGTGTGGCCAGGGCCTGGACACCCCCGAGGGCCACCTCCCACAGGGCCCCACAGAGAGGGACCTCACGGGACCTGCCCAGCTTCCTTCCAACAGTCCCGCTGCCTTCGGAACAAAGCTTCCCCCGGGGCGAACGGCAGGGATGCTCTCTCTAGGTTTATCCTGAAACACCCAACCTGGCCTGTCCCACTCTTCCTCTGTGAGTCGCTGTACTGTCACCAAGCGCACGGGGAGGCCACACCGTGGCCTGTGCTCTGGCCGTGGCAGTGGCAGTGTCGCACGGGGCCCTGCAGGGTGCTGTCCTGTCAGCGCTGGCCCACAAGGAGCCAGGCTCAGGCGAGGCTCCCGCCTGCCTGACCATTTTCCACGCCAGTCTAGAGGCTGCTGGGCAGGGCTTGGCCACACAAGCCAGCTCCCGTAGGGCAAAGAAGCCCCCTGCACGTCTCATGATCAAGACGCAGTGCGCTACGGCAGGCGAAGCAGGCCCGGCCACAGGCAGCAGGGATGGAGGGTGGCCTGGGAGAGCCCTTCCCCGAGGGGCAGCTGCAGCGAGGCGCGGAGGCTGGGGGTTGGTGCTGGGCTGCGGGGTGGCGCCGGGCGCGGGCGTTCTAGATTAAGAGCGCCTCACAGCCTGCCACCGCCGGGGCCCCGGCCACTCGGCACGCCCGCCCTCCTCACCTCCCTGTCCCTGGCACTGCGCGCACGCCTGAGGCGCCAGGGAGCGGTGCCCCACACTGCGAGAGGAAGGGCATGGGGCATTGGGAGCAGGACAGAAGGGAGACACGCGCACGTCCGTCCATGGAGAGAAAGACACCAATGTGTGGAGGCAGCGACAAAAAAGCAGGGCCAAGGGATGAAGCAAGAGGGCCGAAGGCTCGAGGGCCCATGAATCACACAGACGAGGCACCAGCAGGGCTGGGGCTGGCCAGACGACAGAGGCCGTCCCAGGAGGGACCTGCGGCAGAGCAGGGGGCCGCTGTGCCCTGCACCCCGGCCTTGGCCCCAGCCCTGTGCAGCAGCTCCTGCCTACGAGCATGGCCCTCAGGGACACTGACCCAGGGGTGCACCCTGGGCCAGCGAGCTCCGGGCCAGCTCACCACGGGCCCGGAGAGGGAGGGACCATGGCCACGGAACGGCAGCCCCTGGCCTGAGACGGAGCAAACGGGGGCTCCAGTGTAGGCCGCCAGCCTCCGCTCCCACGCCGCCTGCAGATGGAGCACAGGTGCCACCTGTCACGTGGTCTCGCCACAAACAGTCTGGCTACAGTGCCTGTGACCCTGGACCCACACCAGCGGTCCCCATGGCCAGGGAAGAAGTGGTGGCACAGAGCTGCGTTGGGGGGCAACTGTCACGGGGGGCTGTGTGGCCACTGGGGAGGACGGGCCGGAGACTCGGACTGATGGGGAAGAGGCATGTGAGCCCCACCCGGCCCCACCCCACACAAAGCACCCGCACACCCCATGTCAATGCCCCCGCAGTGCCAGCACAGACAGCAGGAGGAGCATGGCTCTGCCTCGCCCCTGCCTGGGAGCACAGGGGCCGCGTGGCACTGGGGTGGCCCGGCCGAGCACAGCCTCCCCTCGCTCAGGGCTCCAGACCCTTAGTGCTGACTCCCTGCAGCGCTGGCCATGTCCCCCAACATCACACAGGTCCGTCCTAGAGCTGCCCACGCGGGGCAGGACGGGGACTGAGAGAACGAACAGACCCCAGACCCAGAGGGACAGGCTGGCCTAGTGCTCGGCTCCTGAGGGCAGGGGGTTCCACATGCCAGCCCACACCGGTGGCGGTGCTTGACAGAGAGCACAGAAGAGAAGGAAGGCAGCAGGGCCACCTCGGCCTGTGCACCAGCTGGGCCCTGGCATCCAGGGCCCTCTCCTCAGGGTCCTGCATCCCAGGCCAGGCCTGCCAGCGAGGGGCTGAGCTCTAACGTGGCCAAGAAAGGCCCCACTTATGGACCAGGTTCTGGAGGGAGAGCGGGTAGCCCTCAACGTCCCAGCCTCAGTGCCGACAGGGGACAGCTGTGCCCTAGCAAGGCTGGTCTCCTCCCTCACCTCCCCGAAACCATCAAGGGGGTGAGGGGTCAAGGCCCCACATCGTCGCCCGAGCCCCAGGCCCTCCCCAAACCCACCGGGGAGCGCAGGCAGGCATTCAGGCCTCAGGGCTGCTGACAGCTGAAAGGCCTGCTAGACTCAGACAGAGAGAGAAATAAATAAGCAAGACGCGCTTTGAACCGACTTCCAAGTTAAGAGTTGCATCCTTGCTGTCAGGCCCCCGCCAGCAGTTTCCACGGCACCTCCCGTGCAGAAACGCACCTCAGCCCGTTTATTAGAATGATGAGGGTAAAGGGACCTACAACTGCACTCCTTCCTTAATGAGCAGCCGAAGGGATCGGTAAGCATAATTTCAGAGGCCAGTAATATTTTATATAATCGCAGAGTGGTTTAAATTGAAAACCCCCAACTGAATCAATATTTACTGCATTGAAACGAAATGAATAGTAATAAGTCACTAAGCTCTCTGTCCTGTTTCATAAAATAAAAAATTATAAAAATGAGCCCAGGCGCAGGGAGGCCATCACATTAACTTTTACAGCACTTGGGGAGCCGTAACTGCCTGTTCTCATAAAATAAAATTCTAAAAAACCTGCCAGAGGAGACCTGCTTCAGCACCACGTGGGGAAGCAGGCGGGGGCAGGGGGCAGGAGGGGAGGGGGCAGGGTCACCCCAGGTCCCTCCCTGACCCCTACTGGCGCCCACCAGTTCCCTTAAAGAGGCCCCACCCTAACCTCTCCAAAGCTAGCACCAAGAGCCAGGTCACACCTCCCTGTCACCCTCAGGCCAAACTTCCTGCTCTGATTTCTTTTCTCATAATCCTTTTTTCTTTTTTAATAAATAAATTTATTTATTTTTGGCTCTGTTGCGTCTTCGTTGCTGTCCGTGGGCTTTTCTCTAGTTGCGACGAGCGAGGCGCTACTCTTCGTTGTGGTGCGCGGGCTTCTCATTGCGGTGGCTTCTCTTGTTCCGGAGCACGGGCTCCAGGCACGCGGGCTTCAGCTGCTGTGGCACGTGGGCTCAGCAGTTGTGACGCACGGGCTTAGTTCTCTGCAGCATGTGGGATCTTCCCGGACCAGGGCTCAAACCCAGGTCCCCTGCATCGGCAGGCGGATTCTCAACCACTGCGCCCCCCTGAGGGAAGTCCTTCCTGCTCTGATTTCTTTACCTGTTTCTTCCAATCCCACCCTGAGGGACGCCCTTGGCTGCTCCCGGAGCACAGGAAAGGCTGTCCTCTGACCACTCCCAGGCCCGAGGCTGGTAAGGGGTGTATGTGAGTGAGGGTGGAGGACGGGGTCCAGCACAGAGCAGCAGCCTGCGCTCCCCGTGGGCCTGGAAAGGTTGAGAAAGGCCAGGCTTCCCCTCCAGGTCCCCCAGGAGACCCAGGCCTGCAGGGCTCTCTCGGGGGCTGGGGAGGCGATACTGGCAGAGAGCAGAGCCAGGTGAGAGCCTCCAGGGGGAAGGGTCCTTGACCTCACACTCTGAATGCAGGGCTGAGGATGGCGGCACGGCAGCCACGGGGCACAAGCCCCCCAGAGGGCCGAGAGCCCCCATGGATCCACCACCAGACTCCTGGGCAGGAAACAAGGCGCTCATTCAAGCTGAGGCTGACTTGGCCAGGAAAGGTGCGGACACAGGGCCTTGAACAAGTGGACCACTCCCGCAACTCAAGAACAGGAGACAAACCAGCAATTAAAAACGGGCAAAAGGTGTGAGCACAAAAGAAGACACAAAAGAAGACACAAAAGAACACAATCCCTTAAACAATCCCGTGCCTGAGCGTTCAACATGACTGGTAATCAGGGAAATGCAAATTAAACCACGACGAGATGCGATGGGAACTGGAACAGAAAGGGGGCGCTGCTCCGGGAGGGGACCTGGGTCTACACAAAGAGCCCTGTGAGAGCAGGGCAATCAGTAATCGCTGGGGGTGGCTGCAGGCGGAAGTGCCGAGTGTGCACCTCCCCTGCGGCGTCTAGAACCAGCCAAAAGGACCACAGTGAAAGCGGCCAGAAGAGGGCTCCTCAGGGGAGTCACGAGGGCACAGGGGGAGGCGGCCTGAAGCAGCAGCAGCAGCACGGAGACAGCTGTGTGCACAGGTGCGCCGACTCTGACCCAGGAAGGCCTGCAAGGAGGACGCACCCCACTGCCCGGACCCGCTCGACATGCTCCCGTCACCCCTTGGCACTGTTGACGAGACCCTCGGCAGTGCGGCTGAGAGCAGCCAGGAGCCAGGGTCCGCAGACGCGGCTGGTTCCGGGCTGGAAGAGGGCAAGTCCCAGGTGAGCCTGGAAGCTTCCACTGAGCAGGTGAGGGAGGCTCGGTGAGTGACGGTGCCACGTGGAAAGGAGACAGGGCCAGCCCAGAGGGGGCCTCCGTGGGCCAGCGCCATGGCCGACGAAGGATCGAGTGAATCACATCCACAGATTACAGCCTGAAAAGTAAGAATCGGGAGTCCACACCATTATAAATAAATGAATATACGTGGCAACAGGAGATGAGGGACAGCAGTTCCTCACAGGAACCCGACCAACCCGATACGCAAGGAACGAGGGGCTGGAAATCACTAAGGGTCTAGAAGGAGCGGGTGAGGCCCAGCAAGGAACAGGACGCCCACACAGGCTCGACGCCACAAACACCTAGAGGGACCCACAGCGCTCCTGCCCAAACGGCGAAGCTGAGTCTCATCACACCCGAGGAGACCTCTGCTGCCCTGGTCAAGGGCACCGAGGCTGCAATGTCCTCACAAACGGTGGTCTGTGCAGAGAGTGGAAACAAGACAGCAGACGCGGCAAGGCACAAATAACCGGTGGATTTAGGTGAAGAATACACAGCAGTTCCATGTACTACTTTTGCAACTTTTCTATAAGTTCAGAAGTATGTGAAATAAAGTTACCCCCCAAAATTAAACGCAAGACACTGATTAGGAGGGACCAGGAGTGAGCCAGCAGCGCACGGCGACAGCCCCCGTCCCCGCCCTGCCCACTGGCCCAGGCCCGCCCTGGCTCCTCCGTGCATCCCTCCCACACGACAGCCCCCGGCTCACAGCTCTCCTGGGGCTGAGGGGTGGTCAGCAGCAACAGGGCGCTGCCCCCAATGTGCTGACATAAAAGTGGCCCACTCAGGCCACAAGCCACAGAGCAGGGCTACAGCCCAGTGGCGACCATCTGCAGGGCCAGGCAGAGAGAGTGGTGGTCAGTGGGCAGCAGGGCCCTGGGCCGCAGCTTCCAAGCAGGCAGGGGCCTGACACAGGACAGGCCCTCTACGGACACTTGGGGAGCGAGTGGACTGGCTCCTCTTCCGCAGGCCCAGGGGCAGCTGGGAGCCACTAGCCACCCGCCTGGGGACTCCACCTGTTCTGCTCCGCCAGGCCTGAGCTGCAACACACAGGGACCAGGCAAAGAAAATGCTCAGGTGCCACCCAACTGAAAGCCACAACCCCAACAGCCCCCAAGCTCCAGCCCAGATGGAAGGCCCTTCTCCCGGAGGGGACAGCCCCATCAGGGCAGAGAGCAGGCTCCACAGAACGTGTTGGGGGACCCCTACTGTCCCACTCCTCCACTCTCATTGCCCCCAACCCCGGGCACAAGCCAGGTGGGGGCGGGCGGCGGGGAAACCCTGCCTCTGACACGAAACCAGGACAGTCCTGACTGCCCGCTGCCGACGGATCAGGCGGGGCCCGAAGCGGTCATCCGGGACCCTCAGCCCAGGGGGCGTCCCGGTGAGACCAGGGGAACGTTCTCCTCACTTGAGACGGGCACTTTCTGCTGTAACAGAACCAGTCCAGAGCTCTGCTACCCACTCGCCACAACCCCTTCAGCCCCTTCACAGGCAGCCGGAGCGGTGCTCGGCCCGGCAGCCTCCTCGGCTGTCAGTACAAGTCGCCCACGGGCAGAGCTGTCGTGGGGCAGCTAGAGGCACAGGGCTGGACGGAGCCAGGCGCGGCGTGCAGCTCCCCAGCCTCCACATCAGAGGCAGGCGGGCACCCCCAGGACCATGCAAGCCAGGTCAAGGTCAAGGTCGGCCACGGTGTGTGCCCAGCGCCTGCACACAGCAGTCACAGCCTGGGAAGGGGGACCGCCGGGAGGAAGGGTCGCAGCCCCCACCGACATCTCCCCAGCCCCTGCGGGTCCAGCAGCAGGGCCCAGGTCCCACCTTCCACACCAGCCTCCGCTGCCCTCTGAGCAGACATCCCGGGCTCCTTCCCAGCCCCCCGGGAAAGGCCCTCACAGTGTGGCCCACACGGACCTCGCTGGCCCCAGCCCCAGAGGAGCCTTCTCTGGGCTCCTTGGTGGTCCGTCCACCCTGGGTGAGTCTCAGCGCTTCCCAGCACTCGCCACCCCCTGAAAGTATTCGCTCATCCTCTGCTTGCTTCCTGACCCTCTGCCTGCTGGGAGGCGCGTGCTGCGGGCAGAGAACTCGCCGCACAGGACGGCTGCCCGCAGGGATCTGCAGGGGAGCCCCGCTGCCCAGCACTGGGCACCCTACTAGCTCCGTCACAGGGTTGCGGCCCGGGCTGAGCCGGGAGGGGTCTCTGCACACCATCAGGCTGGGGCCTCGCCAGAGAGACTCTGGCCATGGTGGAGGCGACTGGAAGGGAATACTGCTTCCCCAGAAGGGTTCTGCCCGGGGTCCCTCTAACTGCCACACCCTTCAGGGCAGGGCAGAAGGCTGTGGGGACCCCGGTTCTGCTGGTCTGCACAGGACACTCCCTTCTCTGCTGAAGGCTGTGTCCCCCCTTCAATTCCTGTGCTGAAGCTCTAAACCCACTGTGATGCTGTTTGGAGGCGGGGCCTTTGGGAGGTGACGAGGGTGAGATGAGGTCGTCAGGGTGGAGCCCCGTGATGGGATTCGCGTCCTCATTGAGACCCCCGAGCCTTCTGCTCTCCCTCCACACGAGGACACAGCGAGCGGGTGGCTGTCTGCAACCTGGAGGAGAAATGGGCCCGGCCAGCACCCTGACCTCAGACGTGCAGCCTCCAGACCGTGAGGAGCACACACCTGTGGCATAAGCCGCCCCGTGCGAGGCGTTTCGTTACGGCAGCCCGAGCTGCCCAACACCCCGGTAACCGGAGGTGAGAAGGAGGCGGAGCAGGGCCAAGGCTGGCCTCCTGCTCTCCAGGGAGCCGGCAAGGGTAGGCGTGAAGGGAGGACGTGGAGCCGAGGCCACCCCACAGGGACACTGCCCATCCTCGCCCCGAATTCCTCTTTAATAATGACTCGTGGGCTTCCCTGGTGGCGCGGTGGTTGAGAGTCCGCCTGCCGATGCAGGGGACGCGGGTTCGTGCCCCGATCCGGGAAGATCCCACGTGCTGCGGAGCGGCTGGGCCCGTGAGCCATGGCCGCTGAGTCTGCGCGTCCGGAGCCTGTGCTCCGCAATGGGAGAGACCACAACAGTGAGAGGCCCGCGTACCGCAAAAAAAAAAAAAAAAAAAAAAAAAAAATCGCAGCCCAAACCTTGTCAAACTGCCCAGAGATTACTTAAGATTTACCACACAGACACAAAAATAAAATAAAAGAAGGCAGCCCAGCGAGCGGCAGCCCCTGTGACAGCACCATTTGTAGTCGGGATGGAGCAGCCGCCAGACTCATCTGCTTAAGCACAGGGGCTCCTGTTTCTTCTGCACTTTCATGTCAAATGAATTTGGAAAGAAAAAAAGTGACAGGCAGTTTAGGGATAAAAAAAGTCACATTTCAGCTTCAGTTCAGATTAATGAACTTGCTGGAAGCTGGCGAGGACACAGGCAAATCCACAGATCTTAGAACAAAAAAAATTAAATCCTCACTTAGTGTGTACCTCAGCCCCGGGGTGTGCTCGTGGGCCCCCCTGCTGCCCAGGTCCTGGGAGCCAGCTCTGGGCAGCGGCGCTGTGCAGTCCTCGAGCCCCAGCCACACCTCCTGGGGCCCTGGACCCGGCCTGCCCGGGCCAGCTTCCACTCCCCCTGCACGCAGGCAGCCCCAAAGCCGGAGCCATGGTGCCGAGGATTCTGCCCCACTCAGGCCACAGTCCTCCCCAGGAGGGGCAGCCACCCCCCACCCTGTGTGCCTCCTGCTCCGGCCTCCACACGCTCCCCTGGCCAGGGCAGCGGCTGCCTCATCCAGCCCATGGCTCTCAATGGGATGGGCAGTGCCCACGGCGTCCAGGAGCTGCTGCCCGGCGGTTTCCCACCTTCCGTCTGCCCCAACGTGGACGAGGGCTGACCGGCCGACAGAACTGATGGGCCAACTGCCCTACTTCCAGCTGACTCTCCTCTCGGGTGTTTCTGGAGTCAGGGCCTCACCACAGACCAGACAGCTGGTGGGGGGAAGGGGACCCCAGGACTCCTGCTGTGAATGTGGGCTACCACGTGGCCCCTCAGCTCCCCACATATTAGGCCAAAACTGACATGGGGCTCAGAGTAGGTTTCTGTCTAAACCGGGAAACAAAGTGCAAAGCCGCCTTGCAAGGCAGACGTGCAGCCTGCTGCCCGGGACAGCACTGTCAGTGGTGGCCACGCCGCCACGGTGGCTCAAGTCACGGTGCGGAACACGGGCTTCCAGGGAGGGGAAGAGGCCAAGGACCCTGCAACCCTCTGCCTCTTCCCAGACACCAGGAGCCAGGCCTGGGGATGCCCACTCCCGAGCCCCCCCAGAGCAGGGAGCGGGCAGGGAGCCGTGCCGCCCTGACCCAGGGCCAGCAGGGTGGGGAAGGGAGGAGAACGCTGCAGCGTTCAAACGCAACGTGCCTCTCCTGAGGCCACCGGCTCCGCCCCAAGCGTTTGGAAGGCGAGGGGCCCCAACATGAGTGAGGGCCGTGCTGAGAGTGGAGGAGGGGCCCGTCTCCAGCCTGGGCAGCGCCCTGTTGCATCCCTCTCGGGAGAGGGCTCGCAGCAGCCCCGCCACCTCTGAAGTCTTTCTAAAACCAGGCCCCTCGCGGTGCGGGACTCAGCGTGGCGTCCCCACCGCTACGAGGGGCTTGGCATTCGTCGCACAGGGAGGGCAGGGATTTGCCAAGGCCATGGCCGTCAGGCGCGGGTCTGGGCTGAGCCCAGGGTCACACGCTGTGTGCCACCTACCGGGGGCTCCCTGGGCTCCCCCAGGCTGGCAGCCCCCGCCACGCACACACAGCTTCCTCTCTGCAGAGACTCACAGTGAGGGGTCTGCAGGGGGGTGGGGTCCAGGGCCACCTCATGCTAACACTGGCACTCAGCTGCTGGGCCACCCGCCTCACCTCCCACCTGTGTCCACCAGCCCCCAACTCTGCCCACTGAGATTTCCAGAACTGCTGGGGCCTGCCTGCCAGCCCGCCCCTCGGAGGTGTCCTCTCTCCATGGGGGACACAGATCGGGAGGCCCAAGAAGAGCCCTTGGTTCCTGGGCTCAGCCCCGCTGCCTGGTGGAACTGCCCTGCTTTCTCATCACTGCAGCAGCCCGTAGCCCACACTGGCCTCAGTCCAGCCACCAGCACCCCGACCTTCTGCCAGGGAGAGTTGAGGAACCTGCAGCTGCACAGGACAGAGGCCAAGGCCAGGTGGCCCCAGAACCTCTCTGGGACCTGCTGACCATACACAGGCAGCCCCAGCTCTGATGGAGCTGAAGGAGGAGGGTGGGAGGGCATCAGACTGGCCTCCGGCCCTGGAGACAAGCCCTTCCTGCTGCCTCGACAAGCTGAGCCTGGCGTGTACGGCCGACGGCAGGCTGGGCAGCTGGAGGGTGGCAACTGCTGAGAAGGCAGCCTCGCCAGGGCACAGGTGGCCTTGAGCATAGGAAGCCCGGGCCACTGGCAGCCCAACCCACGCTTCCCAGGGTGCCCTGGCCGCTCGGCCCTGCTGCCCCGCAGACCACGTCAGAGGCCAGGCCCTCAGGGTCCAGGGCTCTGGGTTCAAGGAGCCTCCCAGGTGCGTGGCGATGGGTCAGGCAGGCCTGCAGAGAGGCAGGCGGGCGGAGGGAGGCCTCACCGAGCACAGCCCACACATGCCCTCAGTGCACACGTGGCCATCCTGGCGTGGGCTCGGCCGCACCTCCATGCCCAGGGAGGGCACTGGGGCCTGGTGCAGCTGGGAACCTGCCTCAGAGTGCCCAGACACCAAGCACAGGCCAGGGCTGCGGGGCCTGAGCCATCGGGCACTGGGCACGGCCCTTGGCGGGGCTACACACAGCCATCTAGGGGCGCGCCCTCCCCATAAGGCCCGGTACCACCTTCGCTGGGAGCTTGAGGCAAGCAGTGGCCGGGCGGGGCTGGCAGCTGGGCTGGGCCTGTCCTGATGGCCCGTCCTATCCACCTGACCCGAGTGCGGACCTCACACACCTGTCCATGAGGCAGCCCCCGCCTGTCTCCAGAACTGAGGGGAAGGCACACCCCCCCGCCCTGCTGCTGACCAGGCTGTTCTCGGCCTGACGGGCTTGACACTCCGGCTGAAAGTAGGAGGCGGCTGCTGCCTCGGGGGCGCCCCCAGCCACCTCCCTCCTCAGGGGCCCTCGACCCCTGAGCCTGGCACCTGTTCCTGCCCAGTGGCCACATCAGGGCCTGGCACACTCAACACTGGGCCAGCCGGACCCACACCTGGGCCTCCGTGGCACTCAGAGGCCAGGAAGGAGAGGCCCGCTGGTGCCTCCCTGACGAAGGTCACCCCCGGCCCCCAGCCAGGCCCCCTGGGAGAGGCGGGGCCAGGCCAGGGCTGCCAACACGGGCAGGAAGGCCGACTGCAGGGGGGGAGAGAGGAGCAAGAATCAATAAATCTGAACCTCATTCACGAAGATCTGGGGCTCTCGTTAAGTAAATTAATTTAAGTTAATTTAGCTCGATCATGACTCCCGATCACAGTGATTTAGTGAGGGGGAAATTGCATTAGGAAAGGCCATGCTCACCAGATAGGAGAACGGAAGAAAATTAGACCCACTTAGCACTGTGAATTAATATGGAAATAGAAGGTGTAAATTTAACCTTATCGAGAGAGTGAAAATTATCTTCATAAATTTGTAGAAACAGCCCCCAAGATGCTTATAAATCTATTTAAAACAAAAATACTACAAAAAGTGCAGTAAAATTAATTTAAAATATACTTCCAGCTACTGCCTCCAGAAAAGTCGGTAGCAGGGCCAAGTTTCGTGTGGCCTGGTGGGAAGGGAGGAGGGCAGTGGCCACCGCTGACCTCCGGGCACACCTACGATGGGCCAGTAGGCCAGCACCTCCTCTCCCATGTCCAGAGAGTGGGGGGCCCGGGGGGGGCTGGCAGGATGGCCCCTGCCCAGGACTATAGCTGCTCTGCCCCGTGGCCCAGCCCTTTGGGGCACAATGGCCCCCTGGCCCCAAGGCCCGAGGCCACGTGCTCTGGAGTGCCCAGCGCAGCCAGGTGGAAGCCAACAACGGGCCAAGGGGCTCCCACACCGCTCCCCAGAAGGACAGAGGGAGGGGACCTGCCACTGTCTGATTCCAACCCACCCAGGCTGTCACCCCTTCGCCTGCCTCATTGAAGGAAGGAGCTGCACCCCAACCTCTGCAGCCCTCCTGCTTCTGGGCCCAGGGGACCCAGAAGAAAAGAGGGAGCCGACCGCACCACACATGCCCTCCAGCAGAAGCAGCCTGGAGCGAGGCCACAGCGCTCAGCGTGCAGGCCAGACCCTGGTGCGGGCGGCTGGAGAGGCACACAGCCTCACCCCCTGCCCGTAACAATCAATACATCGATAGTGAGATGGCCCAGCCTCTCTCACCAGAAGCTTCTCCCTGAGGGACACCCAGGTGGTGCGGCTGCTCCCAGACCACCACCCCACCCCCCGCCCCAAGCTGGCAGCTTGCTGCTAACGGACAGGGAGCGTGCGTGTCTGCGTGAGTGCACAGCACACACAGGCCGGCCACACGTCTCGTGCAGAAATTGCTAGACAGAAAAATCAGCCCATTCCCCAGCCAACAACTGTAGACCAAGCACTTCTGGGGGTGTGCTCGGTCCTCAGGCCCCGCCCTGCACTTTGGAGCCCAGCAGCCACAGGCCTCCTACCTGGACAGGGAGAGCCGCAGTGCCCGCCAGGAGGGCGGGGCCAGGGGCCCGGGGGCGGGGCTGAGAGGTGAGGCCTGGGTCTTCTTGACGATGCGGTAGCGAGTCTTGATCACTTTGCTGGTGGGAGGGGTCCGCTGGCCGTGCAGGCTGGAGGCTGCAGGGAAACCCAGACACGGGTGGTCAGTGGAGGTCGGTGGGGCCTCCCATCACCCCCTGATCCAAGCCCCCGCCCACTCCCAGAGAGCTCAGCAGCCCCGGGCTGCCGGAGCCGGAGGCGGCCAGCGCGGCCTCCAGGAGAGCAAGTGGGGCGGGTGCGGCCAGCTGCAGCAGCTGGCGTGGCAGGCCGGTGCTCCCCGTGGGCAGTGAGGAGGGGCCCACGGTCGGGTCCGCGAGGCTGCGGGCGTGAAGCGCTCACCGCCCTCTCTGGGAACCCTCACCGGGTGTCCATGTAGATTTACGTACTTAATCACTTCTGTTTTCAGAACATTTTGCAGGGTGATGTACACCACAGATTTCTTGCTGAATGTTTCATGCAATTAACAGGGATCTGTTTTGCCCCAGTTCCCGTCCACTTGATAGCCAGCAATTTCCCCATAGCTATGAGGAACGCATCTAATTGCCCGACTTTCATAATATACAGCTCTAACTGCCCAGATAATTAAAGCTAACGCAGCACGGGAACACGGCCGCTGCTGCCTCTTGTGACCGACCCAGCACCCCAGCCCCTCAGGCCAGGCTGCTCGGACCCTGGTTCCCAAAGGCGCCTCCTTGTGGCCCCACCTAACCTGCCTGCACGGAGCCCAGGGCTCTGCTTGGAAGGGGGGCCCCTACCAGCCACCCCAGCAGCAGACAGCTTCTGGGCAGCACAGCCAGGCAGGGGGTGAGGGGCGTGGGGGGAGGGTGAACGGGAAGGGGCAGAGACAAGGAGGCCAGGAAAACACACACGTGCTCTCACCACCAGAGCTTCGGCACAAGGACAGGCCTATGATCCCTGGGCAAGAATTAGCTGACCCTCAGCTGAAGGCCGCCTGGGGTCCAGCAGGGGCACGGTGGTGCCAGACCCACAGGTTCCCACACTCCTGGCTGCTCGGGGACAGCCACCCCGCTCCCTGACAGCACAAACCGGTGCTCCACGACCCGAACCTGCTCCCCTGGGCCCCAAGGACATATCCTCCCGGCACCCGCAAACTCCACGAAGAGCGGTGACTGCTCAGTGAACAGCGACAGCAACACTGGGTAGAAGTCACCTTCCAGAGCCCTAAACACAACAGACCACCAGCCCACAGCCAGGCCCTCCCCCAGTCAGCAATCAGCACCTTGGCCCAGATGCCTGCTCTCCAAGGCTCACCCAGCCTGATGGGCGGTGGGGTGCGGGGCCTGCCTGGGAGCAGGCAGGACAAGTTCGCCCCACGGGAGCTACCGCACCTGCACGGCCATCAGGACAGCACTATGCCTCCTTGTCCAGATGCTGGAAGAGCCTCTCCCTCAGGTGTCCCCAAAACCATCCCTAGGGCACTGCAGCCTCTAACAGGGCTCCCGCGCACCCACGTCAGAAGGCCAGGACACAGCACAGCTCAGAGCCCCCCTGAGAGCCCCCAGACCAGAGGAGCAGCATGTGCAGGTCCACGCACCCAGCCGGGGTCGGGGTGGACGTGGGGCTGCAAGGCCCAGGGAGTGCTGAGAGCGGAGGACGCCTCTGCCCCCGGGACTGGAGGCAGGGGCCCACAGAAGTTCGCGCCGGGCCAGGCCAGCATCCCCCAGTCTCCATCTCCGTCTCCGTCTCTCTCTCCGTCCAAGGGTGGCAGCTCAGGGGGCAGTCAGGGAGAAAGAGGGAAGCTCGGCAGAAGCACCGGGCATCACCCGGGATGCCTGATCCTGCTGAGTGACCAAAGCGAGGGACTCTTTAGCTCCAGGCAGCCCCCACACATTTGGGATGTACAGGAGAGCCTAGCACACAGGGGGCACCAGTAAATAAATGTTTGTTGAATTGAATTTTCAAGGTCTTACAAGCAAGAAGAGACCAATGAAAATCAATAATAGCTTGTTCCAACTAAGCACTCAGGAACACGGGAATTCCTCTAAGTTACTGCCAAGCCCCACGCTGACACCATGGCCTCCAAACCCACTCCCTGCTCCCACAGCCTCTGCACCTGGACAGCCCACCTGCCTATCCCCTCCGCCACCGCTGGGGCCACCCGCCCTCGGCCCCCTTCTGAGGGGGGGGGGCTCCCACACCAGCCACCACCTGCCAGTCTGGGCTGCAACACGCACCCTAGAGCCCCAGGGCCCTGGCTCTGCAGCTCGGGGGCACCAGTGTGCAGGGTGGGAAGGAGGGCTGGGCTGTGCTGGGGCAGGGCCCCTCCTCAACAACTTTGTTTTCATCCTGAGCACCGGGAGCCCCAGGCCTGGCCAGCTTCACCCCCCTTCGCCCAGACGCACAACATCGGCTTCTCCCATCCCCCTCCCTGTTCCACCAGATGCCACCTCCTCCAGGAAGCCCCCAGCCCCCAATGCCCAAGGGACTGGACTCTGCATTCCGCAAAGTTCCTCTTGGGACATACCACCTCTGGGCCTGGCCCTCATTCCTGCTGTTAACGGGCATCAGTATTTATAACATTCCTTTGCAATGCAGCCCCACTGTGAAATTTACCTTTTCACTAACTTACTGCATTTTACTTATTAGTACCTGATAAACACTTCTAAGTAAATACAAAGTAATAAAGTAGGGCTCCCTCTTAAAAGGCTAAGTGTCACCTCCCAGACTTCGGCCCCCATCAGACCCCAGCCCCCGCAATCCCGAGAGGCAGAGGGGAGGGCACAGCAGCCCATGCCCCGCCCCCCATAGTGGGGCTGTGACCCTCACAGCCTGGCCCCGCAGACCCTCCTGGTCTTCCCCATGAGCAGCCTGGCTGTGGGGGTGGAAGCACTCAGGACAGCGGCCCTGCAGAGAACAGGCCAAGGCGCCCACGCTGAGGGCACAGAGAGCTCAGCAGGGCGGACAGACGGCTGGTGTCGCCCCCCATCCTACGGCTGATAGGAGTGAGAGCTCCTCAGACCACGCATGGCACACAGGGACCGGAACCTTGAACCCAGTGCAAAGGCAGAGCGGCAGGCATGGGCGAGCTCTGTGGTGCTGGAGGGTTGCCCCGGCAGCAGCCCCGGCAGGCAGCAGTCGCTCCCTTTCCTCCTGGCAGGCTGAGAGTTTGTGTAGGTAATCATGTTATTTAGATAGGATGTTGGTTTAATTCCCTTCATTACAGGCTCCCAGGGCTGTAATTCTTTTCTCCGCGTGATGTATTCCCCGTGGCACGTTTCACTCAAATCAAACCCTTCGCGCCTTTATTGCCAACGACGCGACGCTCGGGCGCTGCGTTATCAGGCTCACGCACACAGCCCTCTCCGCCCTGCCGTGCAGAGGTCACTTCTAATGACTAATCGATCTCATTAGCTTCCCTAATTAAAAACTTTACTACCGCAATGGAAGACAAACTACAAAAAAACTGCTGGCATCATATCTGAATGGGATGTGAGCCCATCTATCAGCAGGGCCCGGCTCCTGCATGAGCGAGCCGGGGAGAGAGGCCACCGGCCAAGAGGCGGGGACTGGACCGACAGCAGCAGAGCCCAGGCGGTCTGGCACTCGGGCTGCGGAACTGGGGAGAGCGCCAGCCTTCCCGGGGCCTGTGCAGCTCGCGTGGCCGGTCAGGCGGCGCTGTCTGCAGCAGCCCGGCCTCCAGCTGACCCCGGCCCCGGCCTCAACGAGCCACCACAGATGGCAGAGCCCATCAGACGGAGGTCACGGCTCTCGCTCTGTTTCACCGCGACTAGGGGCGTTGAGAGGGAGTTCAGGTTCTTATGGAACTTCAAAGGGAGAGAACTAGAAGAAGGGGTGCTGCCGATCTCACCACTGCATAATGAGTGAAGAGAGGGAGCCAGGACCCCTCTGAGCAGAGACTGTCTGGGGCCACCGGCAGGAGAGAGGCGGCTATGGGACAAGCCCCAGGAGCCCAGATGCCAGCAGCCCCCGCAGCCGCCCAGCTGTCTGTCCAGACACACCTGAGATCGATTACCCATCGCCAAGCATCCCCACCCCGCGCCCCAGGGCCCTGCTCCTCCCCTTTCCGGGCCTTAATCTCCACCAAGGCGATGGGCCAGCCTGTGTCTTCAGAAGCCTTGGTGTTTGGCTTTATGGCTAAGCGTGTGCCCCACAGTCAGCACAGCCACAGTGGGGAGCTGAGGCTCTAGAAGAGCTACGGAGGCCTCTGGCTCTTGGCCTCCCCTGGGGGCGGCTGCCCTGAGCCTGTCATTCTCCTCAGTGCCGTCCATGACATTTACAAAGGACAGGCGACCCCACAGCCTCCCGAAGACCACTGCCCCACATGGCTAGAGGGCAAGAATGACCACGTAACCCTGCGCTCCCCTCCTGCTGCCCTGTCTCCAACTACCGCCGCAAAGGCCCTGCCTCCTGATGCTGTGCCAGCTTTCTCACCCCAGCCCTGCACTAGAGGCTTGTGGGCCTCTGAGCAGCGGGGCCTGGTTGCAGTCCCCCCGTCCAGTACCAGTTACCGCAGTTTGGGTCCCCCTGAGCACAGAGCCTGAGAGTTTGGGGTATAGACGGTGTATATGGAAGGCAGCAATTTTGGAAGCAGGCGAGAGGGAGCAGGGAGACAGGAGAGCAAAGTCAGTATAGAGTTGCCACTGCAAGTGTGCGGGGCATGACAGCTCCAAGGACCGTGACCGCTGAGAGGCTGCAGGAGGCGTCTGGGATTGTCCATCAGAGCGAGGGAGATGGGACAGCTTGCTCCCAGACTCTGCGCCAGCACAGGGACAAGGACAGGCCGGGCCGAGGGCGACAGGTAGGTCTGGACAGCGGGCAGGAAATAAGCTCACAGAGCCTGAGCCAGGGAAGGGTCCCCAGAGAGCCAGTGGGAGGGACTGAGCCCAGACGGGCCCCTGGTACCCAGCTCAGAACACATCACACAGCCCCTCCAGGGCTTCACCTTCCTACCCATCTAACAGGAAAGCCGGGCCTGCAGCTGGACTGTGGGTGCCCAGAGGCTCCTGACCCTCTCGGCAGCAGCAGGCGGGCCTCACACAGGACAGGAAGCCACATGCAGGAGGCCGACGTGCAGGACCCCGGCCAAGCGGGGGTCAGGCAGCCTCTCTCCCACCATGGCCGAGCCGCCCTCTTGGGAAAGTGGCCACAGAAGAGCCGGCACGCATTTCTGAGAGGCCTCCACAGCACCTGCGCAGAGCCCCGGGCCTGGCAGGATGGCACTGACCGTGACTGGAGCCAGAGCAAAGGCCACGCAAGCAAGACGCTGCATCTCCCGGTGAGGGTGCACTGCTCCTGGGTGGGGAGACCCTGCCGGCCCACACGATGAGGGGCGCTGCCCTCTCTGGACACTGCCCGTCTACCAGGGCATTTCCGAAGGTCAGCCCCATCTGAGCTGTCCCCTCAGTGACACAGTCCTGGAGATAGCAAGGCCACAACAGCATTTGGGGGTGAAAAGCGCCCTGGGGCTGAGGAGGGGCGAGCAGACCCCAGGGGCCACAAGGAGAGGCTCCGCCACCATCAGGAAGCAGCAAGAGGAAGGCCGAGGCAGGCGCTAAGGAGGCCACACAGCCAGAGCAACCGCCAGAGGGGTGGTCCCCAGCAGGTGTCCAGGAGGTGGGCGGTGGATGGGGACGGCAGCCCCCCCGCGGGCCCCTCACGTCTCGCTGAAGGGCCGGGCCAGCAGCAGAGCCGGCGAGACACCTGCTGGGAGGACCCTGCCGCTGCCTGCGAAGCAGCAGATGAAGCCAGTCCCACAGGGGGCGGGGCCGCATCCTGCCCAGACCTCCAGGCCCCTCCACTGTTTACAGGCAAGGACCCAGGGAGGACTGGCTCTGGCCAGCTCAGGTGTCGCCTCCCTGTCAACAGAAGTGAGGACCCTCTGTCCCTGCATCCCCTTCGCACAGAATCCACAATGCCCACCGCACAGCAGAGCTGACGGGGCACGTCAGCCCCCCAGTGAAGAGATCAGAAGACTAAGGCCTAGAGAAGGAAAATGACCTGCCCACCATGCCCAGCAGGATGGGGCCCGGGCTGGGCCAGGGGGCACTGGGCCAATGGGCCTCTGCTCAGGGGTCTCTCAGGAAGGACAGAGATGGACTCAACTCCCACTGACATCAGCCTAGAAGACACACACCGCTCCGTCCCATAAAGACAGCTAGAAACACACCTGCAGGCCTTCCCCTGCACGCCCAGACCTCCACCTGTGCCTGTAGATCTCCACCTGTGCTCCCAGACCTCTCCCTGCAGCCCAGATCTCTCACTGCCCCTGCAGACCCCCTTGCACCCCAGACCTCCCCCTGCGCCCCCAGACATCCCCCTGCACGCCTAGACCTCTGTCTGTATTCTCACATGGGTGCACTGCTCACCTGGTGCCAGCCCTGGGCCCACTGCATTCAGTGTTCCGGCACCCAGCCAGCCCCAGCCAGTCCCAGCCCAGGCCCTGCAGGTGCAGGGAGCACGCAGGTGACAGGGCTTGGCCGTCCTGCTCCCACCCACGAGAACACAGTAATATTATGACAAATCCCCAGCCCCGTGAACTGTTCTTCACGTGCTTGCAGACGCCTGTCCATTTCTCCAAATGAGCAGGGATGGCAGCCAGCAGGAGGAGGCAAACGCCCCGCCCCCGCCCCTGCCACGGCGGGAGCTGCCAGGGACCACACTCTAACAAGCTTCAGACGTGGGATGACTGGGATCGCAAAGTATGAATTTTTATGAGTCTAATAAATCACTCCACTTTTCCTGTGCTTGATGGTTCCCGACACTTCGAACACTGGAAAAGCCCTGCTGCAATCAGGCGGCTCAGCCCTCATCTCCGGTGGCAGTCACAGAGGAGGTGACGGGACAGCCAGAGGCCCCTCCTAGGCACCCAGGACACCCCAGCTCTGCACCCTGGGGCCACTGGAGGCCAGCACTCATGCAGGTCCCTCGGGAATGGCTCGGGCGGCCCATGGAGAGGCCCTGCCAGACTCCGACACACAGGTGGCTGCCTGGGAGGATGAGTGGATGTACTCGCTAACACACACACACACACACACACACACACACACACGGTGTGCACACGTCTGCAACGGTGCGGGGAGGGGACCCCAGGCCCTGGGAGGGGAGGTCTGGCCCTCGAGGGAGAGGGAGTGGCCCCCGGCCCAGGGCCTCACCCTGCTGGGCTTCCTGCAGCACTGCTGTCTGAACTGGGGACCAGCCTCTGACACACGTTTACCGATTACAGAGACTCAAAGCAGCCAAAAATAAAAAATAAAATAAATTTATTAAAAAAAAACAACAACGTTTCTTGATTACTAAGTCACAGTGGCAGCCCGACAGGGCCATGTGTCAGGGAGCAGCGGTCGGCACCGCCGCAAGAGGAGCGTGGGCAGCTGGGTGATGACAAACCGCCGCTGTCGGCTGCCTGTCCCTGCGGCCGCCTTCTCCGTCGTCCCGCACTACCTGGTGTTTAATGACAACACTGTCAGCCTGAGACACGCAGTGCTGGGACTGTCGGGGCCCTATTAGAGGAAAGATTGAGACCCTACTCTTCTCAAACTCACTCAAGCGATACATGCCGCTCGTTCCTATAATTACTGTGTGCGAGCCATCGATCGCGCGACGACACTGACCCGTCTGTATGAAATGGGAGTAGTTTACTCCCTGACAGTCGCTGTACATTATGGGGGTGGGTCTTCCCTTCCCTTTTAACCATCCCTCTAGAGGATGGAAGAGGGGAAAGCGAGCACCTCCCAGCCCCCAGCCCACCTGCAGGCCTTGGGCCCAGGGGGAGGGGAGCCCCAGCACATCCCAGGGAGGCGCGCCCCAGAAGACAGCACAGCGTGTGGCTGGGAGATCCAGGTAGGGGGCAAACTCGCTGAGCGGGGCCCACAGGAGCAAGAGGCGGGGAAGGCAGGGTCCGTGCCAGGTCGACAGCGCGCCCCCCCAGGACCGCCCCCCAGAGACAGGACCAGGCCTGAGCGTGCTGCGAGCAGCGTCCACGTGACGCAGGCTCGTCCAGGGGCACGGCTGGTGCTCACCCCTTCCCCAGCAGACCGAGCAGCCCCTGCCCGCTTGGGGCCACACCCTGTAGGCCCCGGACTGTGAGCCAGCTGCTCCCCCCAGTGCCCCATCTGACCTCAGCCAGAAGCAGCTACGACAGGACATCCTGGGACTGGGTACTCTACCCTGTCCGCTTTCACTCAGACCCCATGAGCAAAATCCACCTCTTACTGAGGACAAAAGGCAAACGCACTTCTGGCTCAGCAGCCCCGGCAGGGCTCCAGGACCCGCGGGCACAAGAGGTGCCAGTGTCCAGGACAGCGCGTGGGGTGGCCATGGATGTACCGATGCGAGCCCCCAGGGCCTCACAGGTGAGGGCACGCACGTGCATGTTAGAGACAGGAATCTGCCTTCAGCGGGGGGCAGGTCCTAAGGCTCAGCTCCAGCCTCCAGAGATGGAGCTCACAACCGGGGGTCCACCCTGGTCCCCTCCTCCCTTGGCCCTGGGTCATGGAGGACTGTGCCTTCCTAGGCTCCGAGCCCAGCCCTGACCACAGTGACCCTTGGGGCCCCTTGGCCCTTCTGCGGCCTACTGGCCACTCCTGCTCGCCTGCGGCCCTCTGATCGGGCGTCCCGGGCCCAGGCCCCCTCACTGGACCCACACTGACAGTGCACGATGGTAGGTGATCATCTGTCTGCAGCCCGGCACCGAGCCAGGCCTGCCATCTCACAGCCTCTTTTGCTTTTGTGGCCTGAGGTCCACTTGTTCCTTACGTGGAATCAAGTGACCAGGGACGTGAAAAAGCTTAGAAAGAAAACAGTGAAAATGAAGTGTTTTAAAAGCAACTGCAGACCATGGAGGAAGCCAGAGAGGGAACTGGACCCTCATGCTTGACAAAAGCCACCCCAGAGGCCAGAGGGCTGAGGAAAGGATGCCCAGGCAGCACCAACACCAGTGTGTCCCTTGCACAGAGCTCGCTCAGTCAGTCAACAGACATTTGGCGAGCCCGCTGCATGCTGGCCTCTGGGCCCTGGGGAAGCGGCAGGGAGCGCAGCAAGCGCCCCTTCTCAGGGCAGGCGAGTCCCCTCAGCTCCTCCCGGGAAGGGCAGGTCCCTCCACAGCACGCTGGAAGAGGCAGAGGCAGCACCTGATACGTTAGCCCTGAACACGAAGAGCGTCCGCACCGGCGTCTGGACTGAGCAAGCCCTTCCTGCCCAGGGTTTCAGGGGCTCTGGAGGGCCAAGCACCACCAGAAGCACCTAAACTTCTCTCAAGATGGCCCCCCTCCGTGCCGGTGCCCAGGGGCTCAGATGACCCCTTGGTCCTGCCCACCCGATGCCAAGGCTCCCTCTCCACTTGCTGCAGGTCTCCCTGCCTGGCAGGGCCCAGCACTGGTGGCCCCGAACTCCCTGAGATCCAGGTGGGACGAAGCACAGAGCTGCTGGCTGCCTGCGGGGACCCCCATCCAGGTAAACACGGAGCCGGCCACAGTGCCCCCGCCCCGGGCACGGTGCTCAGCCCAGCTCCCTGCACCTGCCAGGGGACAGGAAGTGAAGCTAGCCCAGCAGGAGAGGCCCCAGAGCAGGCCAAGACCTCACGCCGAGGCCTCTCTACCTACGCCGTGCCTAGGGCTGACATGCTCAGACGCAGAGGCCAGAGGCCTCTGACTGCCCAGGAGGGACCAGGTACCAGTCAACACCTACCCCGCACTGGGTCTACTGGCGTGTGTCTCTGCCCTCACAAAAGGGCAGTCTTCCGTCATCACTATGTCCCTCCATTTGAGGGCCTGGCCCATATGTGCCAGGAGGGCTGGAAGGGGTATCCATTCCCTTACCAGGGGAGCAACAGGGGCTCCCAAGTCCCCGAGGGAGAATCGAGGGGCCTTGTCCACACTCCACCGACAGCAACGGGGCCTCCACACGAGCCGGGCCAGCCCAGCTGAGGGGACGAAGCCCAGCCTGGGAGGTGAAGGCCCACCCCACCCTGGCAGCTTCTGCTGGGGGCTTTCAGGGGCGCAGGAAATTGCCCGCTAGTCCCAGGTGGACAGATACCCCACGTTCCAAGCCACGAGAGACGGAGAGGGACCAGTCCCTGTCCCTGAAGGGGGCGCTGCAGAACACACCTCGTCTCCCCCCTCCCCCGCCCCCGGCAGGTGCTGTGACAGCAACGGGGCACCACGGGATGGGCACCGACGAGCCTGCCTCTGCCCTTCTGACCCCCAGGGACATCCCCATCCTCTCCCACAGGGGCGAGAGCACAGAGAGGGGCTTCCCTCAGCAGACACAGGGTGGGCAGCACAGCCCCGCAGGTGTCTGACAGACACTGGGCCTCAGCCACCCCAGGGAAGCCCGGCTCCACCACGTGGCCCAGAGCCGGCGGCCCTTGTGAGGGCAGCGCTCCTGCTGGCCACAGCCTAGCCTCTCAGGATCCCTGCCCTGCTTCCTCGCCAGAGAGAGACGCTTTCAAGAGAGCCTGGAAATAAGCCCACTATAAAAAGCAGCAGCCACGGAGAGAAAACCACGTACCCCCTCACAGGCTCCGGGCTGCCTGGGCTCTCCGGCTGCTCACCCGTTCCTTGCTGGTGGCCGAAGGGTCAGGGCTGCAGCACAGGGGCAGCGAGCAGGCCGCGGAGGGGAGCCTGGGTGTGGGGAGGGCCCCGGCCTCACTCAGCCCTACAGCCAGCCTGCCTGGCGCCGGGCGCTGCGGGGGCAGAAGGAGGGCAGGGCAGCGCACGAGCACGGGAGCTCGGGAGCTCGGGCTGCATCCCTGCCTCCCCACCCTCAGCTCCGTGGAGGCCACAGGGAGGAGCCCGGCCTTAGCTGCGGCTGCGCTGGGCCAGCAGACTCCAGAGTGAGCCTTCCGCTCCCCTCCCCTCCCCCTCTGCCCTCCCCTCCCCCCTCCCCCTCCCCCTCTGCCCTCCCCCCTCCCCTCCCCTCCCCTCCCCTCTGGGATCCTCCAGTCCCTGTGCAGGATGCAGCCCCTGAGCCAGCAGCACCCGCCTCGGGGTCAGTTCCCAGGCCCACAGCTGGCAAGAAGCTCCTGCTGGGGCCAATGTAAGGCTGGGGGCAGCTGGGGCCATACGGGTGAGGACCAAGGGCCGTCTGGGGGCCCCTGAGAAACGGGGCTCAAGGCAGCCCCACCCATCTGTGAGCGCTGGGGCTCCTGCAGAAGACAGGGTCTTGGCCCTCTGTGAGAGGAAGGAGGGGGGAGGGGGGAGGGGAAGGGGGAGGAAAGCGGGCAGGGAGGAGGGAAGGAGGTGCAGGGGTCTGAGGAAGGGCTGTGGGGCACAGGGCTAGCCCGGGCAGGTCAGGCACAGGCCTCCCAAACTCAGGGTGGTGGGCGCCCGCAGGCCACTCTGTTGTCTCTCACGCAGAGGGCGCCACACCTGATGCACATGCCATCTGGTGGGGGAAAGGGAGCCCCGAGAAACTCAACAGAAGGAAGAGAGGGAAGCAAAGGGGCTCCCAAGAGAAGGCCTGGGGCGCAGGCTGCCCCCCCAGTGCTGACGCCCCAGGTCACGGTGCCCACTGGCACAACAGCCTGGAGGGGCAGCCGGGGTGCCTGAGCTCAGCCGGGCAAGTCCCGGGGTCCAGCCCGTCCCCCATTTCAACATTCCAGACCCCCACGCGGGTGTAGAGCGAGCAGTGACGGGAACACATGGCGCTGGTGATTTGCTGGACCACCGTGGGCTCCAGCGGGGCTCACCCCAGACACGCCGGGAGTTGGTGGGCCCGGGCCTGCTCAGACCCCCGGTCTCCCACCTCGAGCAGGGCCTGGCACAGAGCAAGCTTCTCTCCTCGGCCTTCCCAGACTCTGCGGCAGGCCCGGGCCACGGAGTTCAGCTTCTCTCACAACACCAGGCCTGCCTTCCATCTCCTGCAGACGCAGGGAGGTGCGGCCCCTCGCCTCGCCGCCCCACGCGCCTCCCCCGGCCTGCGGCAGCTCAGGGTCTGGCGGCTGCCCTGCTGCAGCCCAGCATGTGGGGTGCGAGCAAGCCGCTCTGAAGGCATCCCTGCAGTGAGCCATCCTTCGCGCTACAAGACGTCTCCCGCCAAGCAGGCTCACGCCCCTCCCCGCACCAAGCACGCGCTGCCTCACAGGACGCCACCTGCCGGGTCGGGCGGCCCCTTGCTGCTGCGCCCACTCTCAGCTGCCACCTACCCGCACGGCCGCTGGCACTGCCGGAGCCCATCAGGGACCGGCACAGCTTGGGATACACCATGAGAAGGAAACACAACAGCTCCGAATTAATTCAGAAAGCGCAGCGCCCCAAACGGCCGGCAAGCGCTGGGGGACCAGGACGGGCCCTGCCCACCGGCCCACGGCTCTCCTGGTCAGAGCCAGCCGGGGTTGGAGTATCTCAGAAGTCTCCCCATCCACAGATGGGCAGGAAAGGCAGAAGCGGCAGCACGTCCCTTAGGTCCCTGCCACACCCAAAAACTTTAACGAGACGGGAGGGGGCGAGTGTGCCAGGGACAAGACCCCTGGGCCGGCCGGATGCCCCGAAGCATCCCAGGATGGGTCCCGGGGCAGAGGCAGTCAGTGACCCGTGCCCGGTCCGGAGAGAACGCTGGCCCCGGAACCCACCCGGGCCTCTCCACGCACAGCACCTGAGGGTTCAGCCCCCGGGGGGCACAGGAGGGCGTGGGGAGGGCAGCAGCTCGCTCCCACGTTTGCAACCCCACGGCAGGGGACCTGCCACCTCCCTGAGCTAGACACCTTGTCCCAGTGCTGCCCGGACCAGCCGGCAGTGGGAGCAGGAACAGTGCAGACCCCTGGGGACCCCTGGGCCAGAGGCAACCAGAAGGGCCAGAGCTCCTTTTGCCAGGCCTGGAGACACTCAGGCAAACCAACAAATGAGGGCGCGCCTGATGATTAGAAGCTGATAGGTTTACAGTCGTCGCGTGAGGCTACAGATTTGCCTTGCAAATTCCATCAAGTCTATGCATCAGGGCCAAAGCTTCAAATCAAAAGGATACCTGTGACCGCTGAGCCCCGGGCCACACAGGTGATGCCTAGGTGGTGCCAGCACGGCCCAGCTGGGCTGTGGTGCCTTCTCAGCCTGGGATCTGCCTGGAAAGGGCTCAGTCTTGGGGGAAGCACTGCTCACTTCCCATGGACACGAGAGGGAAGGCAGGAAAGCAGGAGGGCTACGAAGAGAGGGCCCCACGGACACGGCGCCTCTCCAGGGTCACGCGGCCTGTCCAGAAGCCCCCGGCAGAGGTACACGCGGCCCCGCCCTTTCCAGGACAGCTGAGCCCACCGCCCTCGGGGCCCCCCTCGGCAGAGCAAGTAGCGGGGCCCCGGCAGGGTGGGAAGCAGAGGGTCTCAGCTCAGAGCCTGGGGGAGGCCCATCCTTGGTGCCCACCCTGACTGGGCTCCCTCTGTGTCAACATCCTCCCAGGAGGACACGGTGGCGGGGGGCAACCAAGGGGACACAGCCGAGGGGGCTCCAAGCAAGTGCACCATCGCTGCCCACCGGCTCTGGGGCAGCAAGACCTTCCTGCCCACGACCCTTCCCACCACCCCAAGAAGACACAAGCGGCCTCAGGTACAACAGAGCTGGGAGCCAAGTGTCACCAGGTCCTGCTCCTTGCCCAAAGCCAGCAGCTCCAGCCCACGTGAGCTGCAGGAGCAGGGAGGGAGCTGCTGGGACGTCTGAGCCCCACCAGCCCAGCCTGCACGCCCTGCGGGGCAGAGAGACACCCACCCTCCCAGGCTGAGGCCTCTCCATGGTCAGGCGGCCTGCCCGCCCCGGGCCCAGAGAAGTGTGCCCCGAGGCGGTCAGCTCTTGTCCAGACCAGGCTGCCCCACTCCCTCGGGCAGCCTGTGCACCAGGGCCCTCTGCCGGTGGCCGCCTCAGAATCCAGCGCTCTCCCTGGATGTCACCGAAGGCCCTACTGACACAAGCACCGCCACCCCAGCTGTCATGCAACCCCACTGCAACTCTTCGCCCACCCCTGGGCAGGCAGCACCCCTGGCCCCTCACCCAGCCTCCACCGCCTGTGCCCAGGCCTGCCCAGCCCCTACAGCAGGCTCTGCATGGGGAGGCAGGCAGGGCTGCCAGAGGCCCCTCCCAGGGCCTGGAGCGGAGGCGGGGCAAGGCCTACAGGAGCAAGGCCATCGTGCAGGAGGCCCACGGGCTGCCCCATCTACCCCACACCCAGAGACCTCTACTTCTCAGAGGCCACGGGTCAGTGAGCCCCTCCTGTCCCCAGCACACAGGTTGCTGGGGGTTGCAGGGAGCCGCCCTTCTTCCCCCACCAAGCACACACTGGGGACAGGTGGGCAAGTGGGCTCCCACCACCCCTCCCTCGTCCTTCTCCTGCACAGACCCTGTTCTGCAGGCCAGCCTGCTGGTGCAGTGAGCCCGCCCCAGCGTGGGGCCCTCCCTGGGCAGGAAGTGCCTGGGTACTCTCACTGCCCACACTGCCCTGACTCTGTAGGTCTGCTCCCCCAGGGGCCACGCACCCTGTCTGGGGGAACATGACATCATCCGGCCTTGAACTAGCTCCAGAACTCCATACACAACGTCCACCACTCGATACAAAATAACCAGACATACAAGCAAATCACACTTGACACAAAACTAAGAAGGAAAAAAACAGGCAATGCAATGAACAGGGATCCAGATAACTGGGTGGTCAGACACGGACTTTAAAAACGATTAATACATTCAAGGGCTTAAAGACAAGATTGCAGGACTTCCCTGGTGGCGCAGTGGTTAAGAATCCGCCTGCCAATGCAGGGGACACGGGTTCGAGCCCTGGTCTGGGAAGATCCCACAGGCCACGGAGCAACTAAGCCCGTGCGCCACAACTGCTGAGCCTGCGCTCTAGAACCCGTGAGCCACAACTACTGAGCCCAGGTGCCGCAACTACTGAAGCCCATGCGCCTAGGGCCCGTGCTCCACTACAAGAGAAGCCACCACAATGAGAAGCCCACGCACCACAACGAAGAGCAGCCCCCCTGCTCGTCACAACTAGAGAAAGCCCACGCACAGCAACAAAGACCCAACACAGCCAAAAATAAATTAATTAAAAAAAAAAAAAAGACAAGATTGCAAATTTTGGCAGAGACCTAGTAACTATTTTTTAATAGAAATTTTAGAATTTAAAAGTCACTAAAACTAAAACCTCAACGGATGTGTCTTGTAGCAGATTATACGAAGCTGAAACGACAATAACTAAACTAGAAAATAGGTTAGAAGAAACTACCCAGATTTAAGCATGGAGACAGGTCACAGAAGACACAGAGAAGAACACAGGAAACATGTAAGACATGGTGAAAAGGTTCAGTACAAATGCAGCTGAGGTCCCAGAAGGAGAGGTGGGGATGGAGCAGAAGCAATGCTTAAAGACAGAATGGCTGAAATTCCAAAATTGATGAAAACCATCAAGCCACAGATTCAAGAAATAGCACCAACCCTAAGCAGGACAGATAAATGTACAGGAAGCACCATGGCACACCTGCTGAGAACCAAATAGGTAAAACGTACAGGAAGCACCATAGCACACCTGCTGAAGACCAGAAACAGAGAAAGCCCCACAGCCAGAGCGGGGAGAGCCACGCCACCCTCCTGGGAAGGACAGCTGACGTCACCAAACGCCGTCAGCTGGTGATGGGAAGGGTCTCTCCCCAGCACCGAAAGCCCCACGGCTTCCCAGGCAAAAACACTCTCCAGAGAGTAAGGCAAGAACAAGGACTTTTCAGATAAACATCTATTGAGAGCAATGGTCCCCAGCACACCTGCAATATTACAGGATATATTAAGAAGAGTTTCTCAAACAGAAAGCAAGGAAAGGATGAAGAGAAAAGGGAGAATAAATACATAGTCTAGGTCAATGCTGACTGTACACAATTTTTTCTAGGGTCTAAAATATATGGAGAATTAAAATCATGGCAGTTCCCCACGTTTGATGGAAGAGAGGAAAATAGGGTTTAAGTACTCCAAGCTTCTTACATTGTCTGGGAAGGGATCAGACAGTAATTTCTAAGTACCAATAACAGTGAGTCAAGAACACACAATATAACCTCTGGGGAAACCACCAAAAGAAGAATAAAAGAATGTATAATAAGCTAATTGAGGAGAAAATGGAATTTAAAAATACACATCCAAAAGAAGAAGAAGAAGGAGAGAAAAAAACAAAACAGGTGCAACAAAGAAAAAGCACAGAGGAAGACAGCAGATTTAAACCCAAATACCCTAGTAATTGCATTAAATGTGAACAAACGAAACCCTTTTTTAGAAAAACAATTTCAGATTGCACTTAAAACACAACTATTTGCTGGATACAAAAAAATCTAAACATAATAACGGATAAAAGTAAACATGTCTGCACATGTCACACATAAATACATTTGCATAGAGAGTGTGTGTGTGTGTGTACACGTGTATATACACACATTTTGTGACACTAACTAAAAGGAAACTGGCCTAGCTATACCTGCTTCAGAGAAAGTAAATTTTAAGGCCAGAAGCTTTACTGGAGATAAAAAAGGACATTTCGTAGCAGTAAAAGATTCAATCCACCTGGGAGATATAACAATTCTAAGTGGTTTACACTCAGTCAAATGACCTCAAAATGCTTAATGCAAAAGTGACAACTGGAGAACAGTGGAAGATCTTAACACTCTCTCTCTATGACTGGAAAAAGCAGACACCCTCCCTGCCCCGCAAAATCAGAAAGTATACAGAAGACCTGAACAACACAATTAATACAACTTACCTTACAGAGCCCCAAACTCCCCAAGTGGAATCATTCTCTCTAAGTACACACAAGAGCTTTACCAAAACTGACCCTAAGCTGGTCCTTAAAACAAGTCTGAGCAGACTTCAAAGGACTGAAATCACACAGATAGCTCGCCCAGTGGAGTGAAGCTGGGGAGCGGTCATTACAAAGAAACTCAAAAGCCCCAGGGGTTTGGAAATGAAGCAATCCCTTTTGAATAACCCTGGATCAAAGAAAAAATTACAATGAAAATTAGAAAACATTTTGGAGGAACACAAAAATAATTAACTTGCAGAAGACAGCTAAGGTTATGCTCGGGAGAATTTATAAGCTTACACCTCCATATTTCAGAAAAAAAGAGAACCTGGAGGTCAACTGTCCAGCCATCTGGTCCTGTTGCGCTCCGTCCAAGCTCAGACCCACTGGCCGTGTGGGCAGCTCTGACCCTGGACAGCAGCCCTCAGCCCCGGCCTCTGCTCCCCGGCTGCCTGTCTCCCCACGTGCTGCCCCTTGGGGCACTGTCTCACAGCCCAGAGTCAAGGACATACATACCCGGGCCGGCCCCAGTGTCAGGGCAGCAAGAGGGGCAGTGTGGCCCTGCAGTCCCTCCCCCTGCTGCCCTGCCTTCCCAAGCCGAGGGGACCACACAGCATGGAGGTGGCAGCCTGAGACAGATGCCGACCACAAACCCCCACCCCACCTGGCATCTTCCCCCTTTAAAACGCAAGCAGTAAGGAGAGCCCGGCTAAAGAGAGCTCCACAGGGGAAACATGTCTTTGGAGTTCCTTTCTGAGATGGCTTCTCTGTGCCCAAGCCCAGCTGCCCACCTCGGCGCCCCCAGCTTCACTCAAAGAGAGGGCCAAGGAAGAGCAGCTCCAGCCCAGACCCCCGGCTCTGAGTCTCATAGGGAGCCCACTGCATCACTGGCCGCCCTGGCACAGGGCCAGGCCGAGGTGTGCGGGGGCAGGGGTGCTCCGTAACGTAGCCCGGGGCGGGCTCCTGGACTGGGACCATGGGAACATGGAGGAGTGGGACCTGGGTCTGGATGGGGTGCCCAGCAACATGCTGAAGCTGTAGAGAGAAGGTGCCACAATCCAGGACCTGGAAGGCCATGGCCCACCTCCAGCAGGTAGGAGCTCCCACGTCCCCGTCACCAGGTGGCCCCCACTCCCCAAGGGAGGAAGGGGCTGGGCCCAGGAGAGCAGGTGGGACAGACCACCTGAGGGGCCAGCGGCAGCCACAGGGAGAGCACTGAGGGCCCAGGGGGAGGCTGGGAGAAAAAGCAGCCCTAGAAAGACTCCGCCCTGCACCCCGCGCCCACGGACGGGTGGGCTTCTGAGAGCGCATCGGCTGAGGGACCCTCGGGCCGGGCCAGGCCCAGCTGGCAGAGAGGCTGGGTTTAACTCGGTCAGCCAGGACACAGGGGCGGGCCACCCTCAGCACACTGTCTACACTCATCGGACACCTGGGGACCCTGGCCCACGAGACCCCGGGGCTGCAAGCTCTGGCCATCGTGAGAACATCACCCCTCCTTCCCAGGTGAGGAGCGGCTCCCAGGGCTTCAGCCTCATGGAGTCACTCAGGTGCCCCTGACTCCGCGGAGGTCACAGCTCCCCTAGAGGCCCCACGCCTGGCAGGCGCCACACAGGCAATGCGCGTACGCGTACACGCACTCCCACGCCAGCTCTTGTGGAAGAATTAATTAGCACGGCCATGACCAACGTAAAACTGGAGGCCTCCGACACGCCTGATCGTTTATGCAAGGCTCAGGATCGCTGCGGCTGCCTTTTGCAGGGCCTACTTCAGCATTTTCCTTTTCCCTTAGGAAAGCAGGGCTCCAGATTGAACTGCTCTCACGCCCTTTACAGCATCTGCCGTAGTAAAGCTAAACCACCCAACCGCACGCCAGCGGGTGATGACGGACCACAGACCGCTCCACGACGGGAAACCCCAGCAGCGAGAAGAGCGCCAGGAGCACCAGCAGCCGCCCAGCCTAGGATCCGCCAAGCCGGCCCCGCCCCCGCGACCCGCACAGAGACCCCCAAGAGATGACCTTCCACAGCTGTGGGGACAGAGCAAGGCAACGCCAGCACCAGCCTGGAGGCTTAGAACCAGGGCTTGCCCACACCTCGGGACCGGGACCCAGGACCAGAGCACTGGACACGACGGGGACACCACAGGGGTCACCCAGCCCCGGCCCTGCGGCCACCCCTCTGGGCCACAGCCCTGGCTCCTGATCATCCCAAAGTGCTCCCAGTGGGCGCTGGTGGTGAAAAAACACTCCTGATGAACGCGGAGACCCGGGGCGAGGCTTCACCGCGCCCCCTCTGACCACTGACCCTCCCGCGGTCCTGAGGCCAGCACAGGCCACGCACAGGGCTGCCCGGCGCCAAGCAGTGGGCTCTGGGCTGCCTCCCAGGAGTGATGCTGCCGTTAGCACCTGGCCCGCCGCCTGCCCGTGTCCACTGGGTACATCTGCTCAGAGGGGAGGCGGGGCCTGTTGGGAGAGGCTTGGGGCGCGGTAAGACGGGCAGGGCCCAAGACCACACCTACCTCTTCTGCCGATGACCCAGGATGAGTGGCCGCCCACTGCATCCATAAACAGGTGACAGCAGATCCTCCAGACCGCGTGGCTGGCACGGCAGACTAAGAGATGTGAGGGAAGCGCCCGCCACGTGCTGGCAAGCTCTGAGCCAGAGGCAGGCGGCTGTGTGAGGCCCGGCTTGAGTGAAAGCCTCGGCAGCGCTCAGATCCATATCTGATGGCACCGTGAACTCTGGGCCCTTCCTGTCAACCACAGCCCTGCCGGCACAGCCCTGAGCGAGCCGCCAGGCCCACACACCACCCACCGCGCTGGCCACTTGTCTGTGCAGAGGCAGGCGAAGGAGAGGTGGGTGGGCTCTCGCCACACATGCGCCGTCCTGGGCAACCCCTGGGCGGCGAGGACGCCACTGCCCGCCCACCCGCCCGTGGCTTTTCCTTGGCACCTGACAGCAGACCTCTCCAAGTGACTGGGAGGAATCACATGGCCTGTTGCTACCAGGAAGCCCCCTAGCCTGGGGCCGAGTGTGCTGGGTGGGCTGCCAGCCCCCAACAGCACAAGCGTCGTGCTGGGTTGGTGTGGACCAGGCAGCACCCTCTTTGCACACACGAAGCCTGTCACCTCAGGGCAGCCGGAGTCTCCCCCCGCTGTGGCCGGGGGAGAGGAGCCCCGGAGCTGGCCCCGAAGCCCCAGGTCTGCACTGGAAAGCGCACGTCCACACCGCGGGCTGTGACAACTAACTTCCGCAACCCAACGGGTGGCCAATCGGAAACCATTTTTGAGGTCTACGAAAAGTTCTCTTCTCTGCTGCCTTCTCTGGGGTCTGTCAGCACTGAGGCGGATCAAGTGGGGCCTCGGGCAGCCAAGGTACAGTTATCCCCCCAGGGAGCACGGGGTGGGGTAGAGGTGTCACGTGGGGACCCCCAGGGACCACCTGCCCCACCCCCCAGCCAAAGTCTGACTCTAGGCCCAGGGAACTAGGTGGGAGGGGTCAGAGGGCCGGCGGGGGGGGGGGGGGCAGAGCGAGAGGAGGAGTCAGGCTGGAATCTTTGTAAGGTCAGGTCCCCAAGGCACGAGGCCACAGGCCTGCTAAGCATGCAGTTGCGAATTCAATTAAAGCGATTATCTGCTGTGTCAAATAAACTGTGTGCAGCGTACATCGGGCGGCACTGTGTACCTCGGGCTCATTATTCCCTAACTGTTTCCTCCTGTTTACGCGCCCTCAAGCTAAACTGCTGACAGCACGAACCCAAATAAAAAATGAGCGCACCTTGTCCCGAGAAAATGGATTCTCCCTTCCCCTGGACCCGCGATCGCCAGGTTTTATATACTCTGCTCCTGGTGACATTAGTAATTCAATTTTCTTTTTATTAGCCCCCTTATCTGTTGAGCAACACAGTGGCAGAGCTGACCTCTTTCGCACGGGTAAATGTTTAAAATCTTTTCCGTGATTAATTTTGCCAGTTAAGAAAAAGAGGAGAAATGGCCCGGCTCTTAGCCATCACAATGAATAAAGCTTAATGTTGATTGTGATGGAATTTCTAATGCCAGGGAAATTGATTGAACGCAGCAATTACACTGCAATAGTAACTCAAGGGAGACGGGATCGCTTTCTCCTGGCCATAGCCTTTTGGTTATTTAAAACAATCCAATTTGCAAGGATAATTACGTATTAGTGTTTTATCTGCCACCTGAAATGAACAGGGGAGTTTCGATACTGGCCCAGCACTAGCAGGTTATTGCTGCAAATTACTTGATATCTGCTTTCTTTCACATAAAGAGGAAATTAGGCAATCAATTACCAGAAAAAGGTGGATGAAGAATAAGAGGGGCAAGTGCGCCCTCTGCTGGCCACCAGGCTGCACAGCCGGCCTGAAGTGGGGACCCCAGCCGGGGAAGCCCACCTCTCCCTCTCCCCCTCCTCAGCCCTCCCGGCCTCAGGAGCGAGGGCGTCCCAAAAGGGTCAGGTCTGACACAGCTCCAAGCGGAGGGCTGCATCTGGCACTAAAAGTCTGTGTGGGAAACAGGGCAGAGAAGCCTCAAAGCAAGTAGATGCAGAGACAGCCTCTGCCCCCATTCCCAGGGAGGCCCTGCCAGTGGCCCGAAGGTGGGGTCTGCACTCTCCAAGAGATGGGAGAGCACGCCCTGCATGCACGCGCGCGCGCGCACACACACACACACACACACACACACACACACACACACACACACACAGCTGCTCAGGCCCACCAAGGGAGGGCAGGCAGGCAGAGCTGGGAAGCGGGAAGCCGGGTAGGCCTTTTGAGAGGAGGGGGCTGGGGGAGCCGTCAGCCCAGGGAAATGACCTCCACCTGTCCCGGCCTCACGACGCCGGCCCAGCACACTCGCCTCCGCCAGCGCAAGCCTCTCCAGTGAGCTCCCTGCCGTCAAGTCCCAAGGATGAGGACCTCACCCCTCGGCCTGTAGTTCAGTTGCCTCACCCACAACCTCATCCTGGCTGCTGCCCCTCCGGGACCGCTGGACATTCCTGGGGCCCCGACGCGGCCGCCTTGTGTCCCTGAGCACACCCATGCAGGCCCAGGTGCCTCCACTGTCCCTCAGGGGCTTCCCAACAGAACCCCCTTTTCCTTGCTGTGGCCGAGCGCCACTTCCCATCCCTGGTCCTGCCTGCCCTCTGGCCTCAGCCCCTCCCACCCTCCAGGACACGGGCCACACAGGACCAGTCTCTGCTCCTGGAACAGGCAAAGCTCAGCCTACCTGTGACTTCGCCTGCAGAGGTGTGCCCACGTGCCCCTCTCCTCACGCAGGGCTCGGTTCAAATGTCACTCCTCAGAGACGTCTCCGCCGCCCACCCTCCCCGAAGCTCCCTGCAGCACTGCTGCCTGTCTCCTTTTCCTCAGAGTGCTTCTGCCACCTGAAAGCAACTTTTCTTTTCTTTTTTTTTGGCCGCGCTGTGCAGCCTGTGGGATCTTAGTTCCCCGACCAGGGACTGAAGCCGGGCCCCCAGCAGTGGAAGCGCTGAGTCCTAACCACTTGACCGACAAGGAATCCCCCTTGAAAGCAACTTTTCAGTCTGTTTACAAGCACCTGAGGAGCCGTTTGTGTCCAGCAACGCAGCACGGCCCCAGCACACACACACCCCAGGAGACAGCACACTGCCCTGCACAGCTGTGCAGGAAACGGGGAGGGGATGAGGGGGTGGAGGACAGAGGATGCATGCGGGGATGGACAAGTGGCTGAGTGAGGGGAAGCCTTCTGCAAGCCCTTCCCCCAACAGGACCCTCTCCCCTCCTCAGCCTCCACCTCTCCTGCAGGGCATTCTGTGCGTGGTTATCACACTGTCTATAACTATGAGCTGATTCATCTGCCTCCTAGTGGAGAGGAGCGTGAAGGCAGGGAATGTGGCAGCCCCACTGGCAGGCGCCGCAGTCCCCACCGGACAGCCCCACACCCAGCGGTGCCCTCAGCCTTTCTCCCCCTCCCACCGAGTACCATGGCTGCCCTGCCAGCAGGCGGCAGCCACCACCGTCCCCAGCCTGCACCCCACTCTGCTCTAGGCCTACAAAGGGACCAGGCTATTCACAAGTGCAGGTGCAGCTCCAGGGACGATACATGCCACCTCCTCTCCCACCTGGCCTGGTTACCGCATCTGCAGGCCCAGCGTCTGTGCCCCCGCCAGCCCCTCACCCCTCTGTCCACCCCGCGACCGGGTGAGCATCCCAGAACATCTCTGGCCCATGGCCCAGGGATGCTGCCCACAGGCCCCTACCCAGCTCTCCAGCTCCCCCGCCGCCCTTTGGCCAGTGGTTCCTGCAGCAAGGCTGCTGCCAGGCTGTTCCCGTGCCTGGGGCAGCCCTCACCCCGGCCCCCAAGCCGCACCAGAGCCCTCCGGCCTGGAGCCGGGAGAGAGGGCACCCAGGACCACCTGGCCGGCTGGTGGGAAAGCTTGGCTCTGCGAGGAGAGTTCCCGATGCTACTGCTGCCCACCCATCCGCAGAGGGCCCCTCGGTCCGTGGGTCCCTGGCCCACTCCTAGACCGCGTGGCGCTCCTTCCCTGGGGTGCCCACTGCACAGGCCAGCAGCAGCCTGCCTTGGGCCTGTCGACCCCCAGGCCAGACTCCTTGGAGGCAGGGGCAGCACAGGCCTGGCAGGGACAGAGTCAAGGCCAGTGTGCGTACCTGCATCAGGACTCAGCACCCCTGGGTGGCAGGAAGGGCGCCAAGAGGCCCAGGGCCCTGTCTGCCACGACCATGCCACACTCAACACCTGCCCAGCAGGTGCTCCACACACACACCTGCTTCTAGGCCCAGCAAGGGGGCCCGACGCCCAGCAGACGCCCACCAGATCCCCCAAGAGCTCTGCTGCCAGGAAGGGCCCAAGAAGGCAGGACAGGGCCTTAGGGCCTTCCCAGCACGCTGCCCCGGCTGGGACACTCCTCCCCCAAGCCACCTCCAACCACGTCCGTCAGTCAAGCCTCGCTGAAATACTACCTCCACAAGGGGCCCTACCTGGCCACCCCCTCTCTGTCGCCCCGACACCCTGCTAGTGGCAAGTCACGATGGGAATGTCTCAGCAGCTGGCCAGCTCGAATGCGGGCACCAGAGGGCAGGAGGGACCACCCCTGCCTTGGGTCTCCTGGATCTCCAGCACCCGGACCGCCCACCTCCCACAGCCGGCCCTGAGTACCATCATGGCCTACACGCTGCCATCGCGCGTGACACCTCATCTGTGGGGACAGATCTGTCTGCAACTTCTCTGCACACCCGACATCTCGGCCGGCTAAGACAACACTGTGACAGAGAGGATCTGAACGGGGCCATGAGTCCCCACAGAGGCCCAGATGTCCACAGACACCACCTCCTGGCCTCTCCCCCAGCTGCCCCAAGAGGCCACCTGACCCCCCACCTGCCCTCAAGCTCCCTGGGGGCCCCCCCGCCACCAGTCTATCGAAGCGAGGGGCATCCTCAACTCGTCCTCTCCAGTCAACCTGCGGCAGCCTGGCCGCTGGTCACCTTCAACCTCTTCACTCCCAGCCAGTCCTGCAGCCAAGGCCCACCCCCCAATCCAGCCACCTCACAGGAACCAGGAACCACTAACGGGGCTCCCTCTGCTCTGTCACCTGGCATGAAATCCACACTTGCCATGGTGCACGGGATACGGCCAAAGGAGAATGGGTGGGAGGCCGGCACCCTCCAGCCTCACTTCCCCACAGCCCTCTCGCCGCCCCGCTCGACCCTCTGCCTGGGACCCCACGGCCCACCCTCCCATGGCCGGCTACGCGCAAATGCTCAGCACAGCCCAGGCACCAGCTCCTCCAGAAGCCTTCTTCAAAGCCTCCTGGCCAGGCCAAGGACCACGCCCTCAGCTGGGTTCCCCAAGCACCAAGCGTAGCACAGTTGTTAGAGCACAAGGCCCCGGCTGGAGCACCCAGCGCCGAGCCTGCCCGGCCCCAAACCCTGTCACCTCCAGATCTCATATGGGTCAGTCTAGAAGCCGCTGCCGGCACGGTCACCCCACCACTCAGAGGGGCCACCTCAGGACCAGGCACCCAGACGAAGCCTGGCTCTGCAGCCTCCCCAGAGCACTGCCATCGCGGCAGTGGGGAGCTAGCCTCCTGCGGGGACCACGCCCACAGCGCTCCCCATTCTGTTGCTGGACTCCAGGGACTCATTAAGAGGGCAAAGCCGACCCCTCCCAGGCCAGCTCAGGCTTCCCGAAGAAAAGGCAGCAGCCAGCAGGGAGGGGAGGGGTAGACCTGTGGCCCAGGCAGTGAGGAAAGGAGGGAGAGGCCCTGGGCGGCACAAGCCACGTCTCCTCCCCCTTCAGGGCTGCGGGGCTGCCACCCTCTCATCTACCTTCCCGCTCCTCCTGCCAAGAGGGACTCGGCCGCACATACACAGAGGGATGTGAACAGACCACCACATGCCTGCCTGGAAGCATCTCTCCGACCCAGAGCGCAGGGCACGATACCCCGATTCTTCTCCTTCTCCACTCACTAGCCCAGGCCACCCACTGCCCGCCAGGCTGAGCGCTCCTGGGCCAGGGCCCCACAATGCAAGGTGGACGGCGAAGGTGGGTCCCAACAGGGAGCAGAGCCGTCACAGGCCCAGGGAGCCCCTCCTCCTGGTCATACCTTCCTTGGTGGGGAGGTGGGCCCGGCTAGGAGGCAGGCAGCACAGCCGGTGCCTGCTGACCTGCATCAGGCCCTTGTTGGGCGTCTTCTTCAGCACAGGGCTGCTCTTCCCCCGGAGGGCCTGCCTCCGCCGCAGGCTGAACTGGCTCTTGGCCGTGGCAGCAGGTGGGGGGCTGCTCTTCTTGTCCCCAGGAAGGCTGCAGAGACAAAGAGCAGACGGCTCCTAACAGGCTCCCCCAGCGAGTGGCTCACCTCCCCACCCCTGCCCGCCCAGATCCCAGCAACACGGACTCAGTCCCCGGAGGTAACCAACCTCAGCAGCCAGCCGTCAGAAGGCTGCTCCCTGCCCATCCCCCCACGCCACCCCCCTCCTCCTCCCCGCCAGGCTCGCAGCCACAACCCTGGAGGATCCCAGAGCCAGGGCAGGCGGAGAGCGGAGAGCGCAGGAGAGCAGCCCTCGACCCCCACCCAGTGCTCCACAAGCACCTCCTGCACCGCCCCAGGCCAGATGAGCTCCCGCCTGGAACTGGAGGAGAAGCAAAGCAGGCAGGCCTTGTACGGAGGAGGTGCTGCCACCAGCCTGGTGACCCCCTCCCCACACTGGCGGAAACAGAGGCCACTGTCCAGAAAATGTGAGGAGGGCAGGGAACCCGAGGAATCCAAGACAGCACCGATCGGGGAGGGCAGGGCCCAAGACCAGGTCAGACAGCAGGAAGGACCTCTGGAGTGGGACTTGCTGGGAGGTCAGTGAGTGTCACCACGTCTGACGGCAGAGGCAGGCCCTCTGCCCTTGCCACTGGCAGCCACCACAATTAAGTCCCTGACCCCAGACGGAGCACTGGGCCATGACACCGTCCTCGAGCCTCCTCTAGACCCGAGAGGACAGAGGGCAGGGAAGGTGACGTGGGTTCAGTGAGGCAGTGACTCACCCTGTCACCCGGTCATCAAGGGGCAGCCTTCCTCCCCAGTGGAAAGGCGACCCCCTCCCATAGAGACACTGCGCCCTGGGTTTGCTTGCCCTGCTCCTGGCCTGGGCACAAAACCTGCGGGCCCAGAACAGAAACCACCCAGCAGTCTCTGGTCTCTTGCCCACAGGAGAAAGGGTGGGATGCTGCCACCACCTCCACCTGTCCCCACCTGGCTGGGGGCCCCAGGCCAGCCCCGAGCCAGGTTGAGCCCTGTCATTCAGCTGTAAGGGACAGCAGTGACGCTGGCCTCATTCCTACTGACTATGGTGACACCACCACAGGCAAAGCTCCGCGCTCAGGCCCCGTCACGGTGATGCTTCCTCTCCGCCTCCCACACCCCTGCAGGTGGGCCCTCCCACCTGCTCTGCATACAAGGCGGAGCCTGCCTGGCCAGACAGGGCCCCGGGGGCGGGTCAGGGACACACACCTAGCACTCCCCCGCCTCCGGATGATCTTGGTGCGGCTCTTCACTTTGTAAGCCGAGAGCGGGGTCTCACTGAAGAGGGGCTTCAAGCTGCTGGGTCCCACTGCTGGTCTGTCCCCTGGGGGGAACCTAGACGGGACTGGGGAGAGCTGGGAGGCATGGTCCTTGCTGCCGGCCTCTGACTGCCAACGGAAGGAGGAGGCCGAGGAGGCCGAGGGGCTGGAGGCCTTCCACTTGTACTTGCTCAGGGAGGCCCCAGGCACGGAGGCTGCGGCCAACCTCCTGGGCTTGGCATCCAGGTCGCCTCTGAGCTGCGGCTTCTCCGTTCGGTCCGCTGCAGAAAAGGGGGCCTTGCACACATTCTCCGCCACTGCTCTGGGACTGAGGGCCCTCCGAGGGGCCCGGGGACTCTTCGCCGAGGCAGCCACCCACTTGTAGTTGTTTTGCCGGAACTTGTTGCTTCGACAGGACACCAGCAGCAAGGGCTCCCGGGTCTGCCTGGGTCCAGCAGCAGGTCTAGCTGGGCCTGCCACCAGGCCAGAGGCAGCTGACTGATCTGCGTGGCCGGCGTTCGCTCTCCCGTCCCCAAGGAGCTGTGTGCCGCAGCTGGCCACAGGCTGTGAGCCCACCTTCCGGCCCAGGGCCGTGCCGCCCCGCTGGGGCGGGCTGGAGGGCAGGAAGCGGGCCCTGGCCGCAACTGCGCTCTCACCGACCATCCGCCGGGGCTCTGAAGGGCTGTTGCTCACAGTACTCATTGACTTCACCACCCGGGCCTTGCAGACCAGAAGGGGGTCCTCCTCACTGCAGTTCCCCTTAGCTCTTCCTGGCCTCGAGGGCTGCTGCTGCCCGCCGGGAAGCTCACCCTCACCTTCCTGAGGCCTGTGGCTGCTCCAGGGGGCATCCCCGTAGTCTTCCAAGGAGCCCCGCAGGACCCCTGCAGTGCTAGCTGAGCCCGGCTTTGACGGTGGTTTGACCTTGACGACCATGTTCTGATCCGGACTGAGCTGGACCTGCCTCTCCAGGATGTACTGCTGGGGCTTGGGACCCGGGCTGCCCCCAGCCCCAAGGGGCGGCTGTGCAGCACAGTCACCGGGTGGGTCCGAGGATCCCAAGGGCCGATTCACAAGGGAGTATTTCTTGCGCCACACGGGCCCATGGTTCGGGGAGAAGCCCCTCCGGCTCAGACGAGGGCAGCGAGCACTGAAGGCCCTGCCGCTGCTGTAAGCGGGCGGCTGCCACTGGGAATCGGCGGAGGTGCCTGGGGCAGAGGCATTGCCATGGAGGTTTTTGTAGTCATCGATCAGACCTGAGGAGACAGGAGCACAGGCCCCATTAACCGGAGGGTGAGTAAAATCAGTGAGAATTCCCTGGAGGGGCATCAGCTGACCAGACACCCCGCAGACCCCGGTGGATCCTGTCACGTCCCAGTGCAGGAGGGGCAGCTGCCAGTGCGTGAGAACTACTGAAAGTCAGCCCAAATTCCCTAGGCCAATCTTCTCCATAAGTCTTTTCCCGTCAGTTCTACTTCAATCCTATTTCTAGTTGCTTATCCTTAAAATGTATCCCTGTGGCATATTCCCTATCCTCCAGGAATATTATGCTGGGTTCACAATCCTTTGAGAAGAAGTGTCACTCAGTATGAAAAGACCAGCAAGGCCCTATGCTGTAATGCCTCAAGAGACATGGAGGCCCTCTGGCTTGCCCACAGACAGAAAGGGAGCAGGGCTGCACCTTAATGAGCTCCCTGCCTGGCACACGAGGCAGTGAGGGTAAGGTAAGTGACACCCCTGGGTACTCCACACTTGACAGGAATGTCACACCATCCTCCCATGAGGAGAGGAGAGGCCTAATCATCTGGAATCGCGGTGCAGTGGACCGCCACGGGGCCTTGCCAAGGAAGCCCCTGGACAGCTGTGCCCGTGCAGGTGGGGCACAGGCCTCGGCTGAAACAACCCAAGCTGTTACAACTCAGCCAACAAGCCCCACCCTTACAACGCTCCCCCACCATATGTCCCGCCCCCAGGCCCAAAGAGAGCCAGGTCCAGACCTGGTGACACCTCAGGGCAGATATGATGGAAGGCCAGGAAGTGCCTGGAAGGTGGGCTCAGCCCACCTGAACTCTCCCCCATACACACTTTCCAAGTCCTTAAGTCTTCTCTTTGTGGGAATAACTTTACAAGGGGAATTTTTTTTTTTTTTTAAGTATAGCAAACCACATTAGGTCTACAAATGGAAAAGTCTGGAAACTGAAGACTGGGTTGTCTGGGCCGGGAATATCACGGAGAGTGTGACTGTACGGACGGAAGGAGCGTCAAAACGGGCTGTCCAGGGAAGAAACACACACCTGGCCCCGAGCGGGCTTTGCCACTGTCGGGCGCGGGGAGCGAGGGAGCGCCCAGGGGGCACCGAGTACGTGCCCGCGCGTGGGGGTGGGGGGGCCCCCTCCCGCCCGCCGGTTACTAAGCGACCGCCCCGCCGCCACCAGCCGCAGCGCCGGAAACGCTCGCACCCTCCGTCGAAACCCGAGCTGGAGGTGACCCAGGCCAGTCGGGACGCCCCTCCGGGTCCCCTAGACCCAGCCCGACCCCACCTACCTCCCCACCCGACCGGACCTAGCCGCCGAGACCGCGGGCGGAAAGCCACTCCCTTAGGGGAGGCGGGCAGGGGCCCGCTGTGAAGAAAAGGGGAAGAAAGGGACGCGTGACCCGGGCCCGACCCGACCTGACCCACCCTGCAGGAGACGGATCTGCCGCCGTAATTGCTCCTTTTCCTCCATCTCCAGAGTCCGCGACGCCCGGCCAGGCCCCCGCGACGTCATCGCCGCGCGACCGTTTCCCCTCGGGCTGGGCGGAGCGCGGGGAGGTGCCGAGACTGCGCACTGAGGCGAGGCCTGGGCGACTGCCGGGCCGCGGGGAGGGGGAGCAGAAGAGATGCGCCGTCACCCTGGCAACGGCTGGAGAGGCGGGGTCACGCATGCGCAGAGCTGGGGGGAGAACGTCACTACGGAGCGCCGGGAACTGGACTCACCGCTCGTGTGGAGGGGGCGCTGCGGTAGGTGGTCGCCGACCCGGAGCGCTCTGGCCGCGTCCTTCGCCAAGAACTCTCGTTCCTTGCGGGACTGGGCGAGGGCCGAATTCCAGACCCCACCCCAGCGGCGACCTGGTGGGATGAGGGCCCAGGAGACTATTGTTGCGCCGGCCAGGACAGGAGAAGAAACGTCCAAGATCGAAGAGGCCCTACAGAGACGTGTTAAACCTCTGAAAACATGAAAGATTTTGGTGTATCAGTGGAAACAAGTATAAAACCAGGTGTGTAAATCCCTCGATAGAGCTGGGGTAGTATAAAATGGTATGGCCGCTGTGGAAAACAGTCTGGTGTTTCCTCAGAAAGTTAAAAACAGAATTAGGGTTTGTCCCAGCACTTCCACTTCCGGGTATATACCCTGAAGAAGTGAGAACTCAAACACGTGTGCCAGTGTTGGATGGAGCATTATTCGCAATAACCAAAAGGTGGAAATAGCCCAAGTGTCCATGAGGATGGATGGATAAACAGTGTATATCCGTACAATGGAACAGGATTTAGCCTTGAAAAGGAATGTAGTACTGATCCATGCGACAGCATAACTGAACCTCAGAAACATTACGCTAAATGAAGTAAGCCAGTCACAAAAGGACAAATACGGCAAAATTCCACTTATATGACATAGCTAGAATAGGGAAATTTATAGAGACAGAAAGTAGATCAGAGGTTACCAAGGGCTGAGGGGAGGAGGAATGGGGAATTAATGCTTTCTGGGTAGAGTCTATGTTTGCAGCGATGGAAAAGTTTTGGAAACAAGCAGTGGTGATCGTTTCACAACATTGTGAATGTGTACTTAATGCCCCTGAAGCGGACACTTTAAAATGATTACATAACAATTTGTATGTATTTACCACAATAAAAAAAAGTGGACAGAATGTGTCTGCACAGACCTGAAAAATAGGAAATGTTAAAGGAAATTCTTCGAGCTGAAGGGAAATGATACAATATGGAGACAGATCTACATGAAGAAAGAGGACAGGAAACGGGAAATATGTTAGTAATTTTTTTTTAATTCTCATTTCTTATTTTCTCTAAAAGACAAATAGATACAGCAAAAATAATAAAAACGTATTGTGGGTTTATAACATATGTAGAGGTAAAACATATATCACCAATGATTCAAGGGGTCACGTGCTCTGTCTCCTGCAGGCGAGGATGCAGCCCACAGCCTCTTAGGTCAGCACCTGAACCCACCTTAGGGAGTCAATGTTGCTCCACTCACCATACAGCAGTGGGCACCCTGGGATTTCTTTGGCGGAGGTGGCCCCAGGCTAGGAAGACCAGGCAATAGAATGGCCCCTGCACTCAGGCTGTGAGATGGGGTGAGCCACAGGTCGTGCCCCACCAGCTGAACACTGTGTAAGACCCTTAGGCCTTGGCTGAACTCTGAGGGCAGGGTAGGGGAGTTCGCGTAGAATGAGGGAATTTCCCACCAGGGATCTTGAAAAGCACTTCTTTGGACTTGCCCTGTCTTGCTTCTCTTGAGAATCCTGCAGCCGTAGCCTTATGAATGAGCCAGGGCTGGCCTGATGGAGGATGGACAACACATGCCTGGTTAATACCACTGACCCTCTTGACAGCCAGCCGTCTGCCATACACATGAGGCCAGTGGTTGCCAGCTAGCCACAAAATCGATGAACCCAGGTGATACCATGTGGAGCAGAGATGAGCCTAAATGTCATCATTTAGGGCACCTCACATAATTATGAGCAAACCAGTGGATGTTTGTGTCACTAGGTTTTGGGGTGATTTATTAGCACACACTGACAGATTCATGGGTCTAGCACTGAACTTGTCTTCTGTGCCCGACAAGCTCTCTGCTCCTGGACTTCAGTCCTGGGGTGGTGGAGCGGAGAGCCCAGCCACTTGCTGAGAGGAGGCAGGGTTTGTAGTCCTGGGGTGGTGGAGCGGAGAGCCCAGCCACTTGCTGAGAGGAGGCAGGGTTTGTGGGTTTGTCTCCTGGAGTTGTGAAACCGTAAGTGGGATGTAAGTGCTGTCACGATTAACTCCTTAAAACTGACCTTGACAGTTACACTTAAAACTCTTTGATGTCCATCAAGCTGGCAAAGATTAAAGCAGTCTGCCTTCAGTGTTTGGGGCTGAGGGCAAGAGACTTCACTATTCACTTTTTGGATGTTGGCACAGCCTTTCTGAAGGGCCATTTGCAACACGTGCCAAGACCCTGAATACCGTTTGAGGAATTTCACTTTTCAGAATCCCCCCAAAAGAGATAATGAAACACGTGCAAGGCCTTATGAACAAAAATATCAGGTGCTGGGGGGAAAGGGATGGGGAGGGATAAACCAGGAGTTTGGGATGAGCAGATACAAACTCCTATATATAAAATAGATAGCAAGGTCTTACTGTATAGCGCAGGGAACTGTATTCAATATCCTGTAAAAAAAACATAATGGGAAGGAATATGAAAATACATATGCATGTATAACTGAATCACTTTGCTGTATACCAAAAACTAATAGGACATTGTAAATCAACTATACTTCAATAAAAATTAAAAATTTTAAAGTCAGGTGCTGAGTTCTTTACATGGAACAAAAATATTGAGCATGTTTATAGACCATTACAGTGTGCCAGGCCCCCCCCCCCTTTTTTTTTAAAGCACAGGTCTGTGTTTGTTTGTTTGTTTACTTATTTATTTATTTATTTGGGCTGTGCAGGCTCTTTGTTGCAGGCTTGTCTCTAGTTGCAGCACATGGGTTTAGTTGCGCGGCGGCATGTGGGATCTTAGTTCCCCGACCAGGGATCGAACCCGCGTCCCCTGCATTGGAAGGCAGATTCTTAACCAGTGGACCAGCAAGAAAGTCCCTAGGCCCCATTCTAGTGTTAGCACGCATTAATGCATTGAGTCTTCACAACAACCCTGTCGTTTCCAACTTAAGGATGAGGAGACCTACACAAAGGGGGTCAATCTCCCATCCCAAATCACAGGGTAGCCTCACCCTCCCCAGACTCCTGCGCGTCCTGGGCCAACTACTTCCAGGCCATCTCTCTCCTCCAGTGGTCTCTTCTCGCTGGCTGCCCACTCTCCGAGTGATCTCTTCTCTGCCAATCTTCTCTCTTCCCCGCAGTGGACCTTCCCATAGGGCTGCCCAGGTGCAGGTCTGGGGCCATAAAAAGGACTCCATTACTGGCATTCAGCAAACAAGTGCTGAGGAACAGACATACCTAGTGCTGGAAGTCCATTTCCATGGACTTCTCCCTCTCTCCCCTCACAGGGGAGTTGTCTCCCACCGCCACCCCTCACCTCCCTCTGCTCTCCTCCCTTCTCCCACACCCAGCTTCCTGCTCTTTTCACCACCCTAGCCCAAGCAGCCTTCCTGAGCTGCAAGCTGTTCCCCCCGGCCACCCCACCCACATCTGCCCTTGGCCTTGCACACCCCCCTTCTCTCCAGCCCCACCACATAAGGCTACCCCAGGCACCAGCCTCTCTGAAGGGGGTGGGAGAGTAGGAAAGCAATGCAGCTGTACCGAATGCACTTTTACCAGGGCACAAGCACAAAATGTCAAATCCTTCCTGAGCTTGTTACCTGTCTCCTGGTTCTATGGCCTGCAAAAGTATCTGTGTCCCCCCTCCACCAACCCAGCCTGCACCTCCCTTGGGGAATGTCCCCCTCCTGCCATCTCCTTCCCTCCAGGAGGTCTGCATGCGATGGGAGTCAGGCACCCTGGCTTACCGGGCCCTCACGTGGGAACAGGTGGTTGGCCGGCTGGGACCGCTACCCCATGGATACCTCCTTGCCTTTCATCCCAGAGGGAGAGAGGCAGGAAGTGAGTGTAGAAGAGAACTGCCATTGAGGGCTCTGTGGGTCCCTCCTTCATCCCAGCCTCCAATCCCCCACTTGACCCTCCACCCTCACAGCAAAGCATGAGCCTCAGAACCAGATCCTTTTGGGAGAAAAGTTGATTAATCTACTGTTTCCTAGATGGCAGCATTTCCACGAGGCTCTCGGGGACCACTGTGGATGGATGGTGTGAATCTCACCTCCACAATTTCCCACATGCCCTAGTACTGGGCAAACCTAACTAGGTGGAAGAGACACCACCGCCCCCCCACCCCGAGCCCAGCAATGCCTGGATCCCAGCAGTAAGAGCCCCCTGCAGCTGGGGCAAAGTGAAGTGAGGCTCAGAGCGTCGGAAACAAGAGCCGCTTCCCTCTGCAGAGGACCAGTTGGAGTGGGGCAGGGTTCTGAGCCGCTCCCCCGACCCCTGTCAGCACAAAGTGCCCGGAGCCAGGCAGGATGCCGCAGGCCTCCGGACCGAGGACCAAAAGGAAACAAGACAGGAGGGCCGCGCGGGGGAGGGGCGGCTGGAGGCGGGGCGTGAGCGAAGGGAACCGCTAGTCCCCCGCGCCGGCCCCCAGGACGCACCGTGAGCCTCCGCGGATCCCGACCTGCGGGGAGTAGTTTCCCCGCCTGCCTCCCCCCCACCCAGTTCTGCCGCCCCTTCCTGATGCCTACGCCCCTCCTGACTCCCGGGGCGCCCCTGGATCCGAGACCGCCCTGCTCTGGGGCCGCCCCGTCGCCCAGCGATCCGCCGAGCGTTGATTGAGCGCCTGAAGGACAGGCCCCGCCGACCGGCGGTCCGAGCCGCCGCCGAGGGTCCGGGCCAGCAAGCGGGGCGGGGGCGGCGAGCGGGAGGGAAGCCCCGGGGGGACTCAACTCCCAAAGGAAAGGACTCCTGGGACTTCAGTGCGTCTGGCGGCCTCTCGGCCCCTCGCTCCGCGTTCGTTCACTCCCGGCCAAGCGGCTCTCGGGCACACGGGACCCTCCGGGGCGCCTCTTGCCCGCGCGGGCTCCTGGGGGCGCGGCAGCGCGGGCCGCGGCTGCCGACATCCTGGGCGCCGACTTCCGGCACCCTGGGAACCCCCAAAGTGTCACTGGGAGGCGGGCACAGGGTGGAGCCAGCCCCCTGGGCTGCACCACCCACATCGCGGACCCAGATGAGCCCGAGGCCCACAGCTCCCCCTACCCCTGCCTGGACCCTGGCCGTCCCTGATGCCCGATGGCCGGGGCTGGGTGGGTTCCTCGGGCCGACTACCCCCTAGCCCCGTCTCACGCGGTCCTGGCCTCCACTGTCCCTGCCTGGAGGACAGTGGACACCCTCAGGCTCCTCTCCCTAAGCCCACTCTCCCATGTCCTCTGAGGTATCCCAACCGCTGCCTCCAAAGGGCTGTCCTGGTTATCTTCTGTCCTTGTTCCTCCCAGGGGCTCGGCCCTTCCAGGGCAGAGGCTGTGGCCTCCACTGCCCAGCTCCCAGCAGTGCCTGGCCGGCCCTGCCCCACACCGGGTGGGTGGAGGCATCGGGTTGTGGTGAGCTTCCTCTTCCTTAGAACTCTCCCAGAGGTGCTAACCCTTCCCCGCACACAGCCAGAAGCCCCCTCCCAGGCTCCCATCCCTGGTCGAGGTTCTCGCCCCAGGGCGTGGTGTCCTAGCTGGCTCTGGACCCCCAGGGTCTGCCCAGACGTTGCCCAGGGAGGCCTCACCCACCCCCATATCACAGAGTGGCTGTGAGGAAGACGGGAGGTTGCCCCAGACTTCCTGGCCCTGGAACTATCCGGGTGCTCCCCAGGCCTCCAAATGGGGAGGGGGAGGGGGTGCAGGGCCAGCCCCACCCACCTTCCTTCTGCTTTTTCTCCCCAGTGGACTCGCTTCCTGTCATCTCAGGCCGACTCTGCCCTCAGGAGCCTAGTGACACAACCACTCACCAAGCCCAGTACCTCTTGTTTAGGTTATTGCCAAAGAACTGAACATGTGAACGAGGAGTCGCTGCAGCAATGCCCTGGCCATGCTTCATTCAGCCCCGGGGCACCGCAACATTCCAAAACACACCCCCCAGGAAGTCACTTTCCCTGCACTGGCATCGGGGCCGCTGCCAGCGGCTCTACCTGGAGGGGCCCTTGTCCCATTCACGGCCAGAGCCCTCATCGGCAGGAGCACATGGCGCCAGGTGCTGATAAACACTCATGGCTCGAATGAATGCGTGTGGCGGACGGAGCCTGCGGGCTGAGTCTCAGGCCAGCCAACTGGCAGGGGCCCTGGTGCGGGCTCCAGAGTGTCACGGGGCCCAGAGGCAGGATGTGGCGGCGGAGCGGTGGAGAAAAGGGGGCACGGGGCTCCTGGCTGCCTTGCACTGGACATGATCCGCAAGCAGCCCAGGAGAGTAAGGGTGTTGAGAACCTGAGACAGGCCTGGGTGTTGTTACTTGGCTTCAGCTTTTCAAAGTAACAGCTTTATTGAGATACAATTCACATACCATACAATTCACCCATTAAAAGTGTGAAACTCTGGAGTTTTTAGCGTATTCAGAGTTGAGAACATTTCCACTCCCCAAAAGAGGCTGTGTCACTCCCCATCCCCTCCCCGCAGCACCTGGCAACTACTAAGCTGCTTTCTGTCCCTACGGTTTGCCTGTTCTAAACAATTTGCATACATGAATCCCGTGAGGTATTGTCTTTCACGTCTGCCTTCTTTCACTTGGCATAATGTTTGGAGGTCCATCTTCGTTGTGCCGTGAGTCACAACTTCATTCCTTTGTATGACGGAGCACCACACCCTCCTGTGTCTTCCATCGTACGCACTGACCACATCGTCTGTGCTTCCACAGACGGACATTTGCGGTGCTTCTGCGTTTTGGCTGTTAACAGTAATGTTGTGGGAACATCCATGTGCAGGTTTTTGCGTGAACATATGTTTTCACTTCTCTTGAATACACACCTAGCAGTGGAATGAATGAGATCTAACGGTAATTCTCTGTTTAACTTTTCGAGGAACTGCCAGACTCTTTTGCACGCCCGCGGCTGCATCCATTTACATTCCCAGTAGTGTGTGAGGCTCCAATTTCCCCCCATCTTCCCCGACACTCGTTACTTCTCTTTCATACGGTTATCTGTGGGGTGTGAAGCAGCATCTAACTGTGGTTTGATCTGCAGTTCCCTGGCAGCAAATGGCGTGAGCACCTTTTTGTGCGCTTGTTGGCCATTTGTAGCAATACATTTTCTTTGAGGAAATGTCTCTTCAGACCCTTTGCCGTGGCCCAGAGTTTCCAGAGAGAAGGACTGAAGAAGCGCCCAGCAGTTGGAGGCAGCAGCGGGTGGGGCACGAGCTGGCGTACCCTGACCCTCCCCCACCCTCGCCGGGCTGGGGCTGCGGGGGCGGGCTCCCGGGGGTGTTTCCGGGCTGTGGCTGCTCCAGGCCGGCCGAGGTTTCACTTTTGGATCTGGGAAACTTTGGGTTGTGTGCTAGCTCGGCAGCTCCGGGACAGGGCCCTCCGATCCCAGCCAGCAGAGCGGCCTGGCTTCAGCTCTGTGGGCGCGGGCACGCAACAGTCACGGTCACGGTGAGCTGCTCCCACACCCTGCTCCCCGCCCCTGCGCGCTGCACCCCACTGCCTGCCCTGGTTCCAGGGTGGGGCTCTCCCTAGTGCTGGGTGGGGGGAGGCCAGCTCCTCTGGGTGGAGACCCGGTCCGGGCACCCTTCTGCGGCTTCCCCAAGCCCCCCAAGGACTCGCAATTCCAGACCGGTTTGGGGAAGCCCCAGGCCTCTGGGAAGGGGGTGCCCTCCCCAGCCCGGCTGGTTTGGGCTTAACTCCAGGTAGGCCCTCTAGGTGCTCCTTGGGCCACTCTCAGACTTCAGACCATCCCTGAAGCTCAGAGGCTTCCTAAGGGCTGGCCCCCGTGCCTGGAGCCCAGATGTCCTGGGTCCTGAGTCAGGCCCACATTGGCCTCTGACCCCTGAAGACAGACTAGTGGCTCACGGAGCTTTGGGCGCAGAGAAAGCCCTGGAGGACACGTCTAGGAGCTGGGGACACTTTGGCTGGGCCTTGCTGTGGGCCTTTGCACCAACTGCCCAGGAAGTGACGGCTTCTGTTTCCTCCCCTGCCCTCTGAACACCTCAGCCAGCGGGGGGAGCTGCTACAGCAGACAGAGCAGTGGCTTGGGGTCACTCCAAGGCCCCAGCCTTGCCCTGCCCTTCCTCAGTGCCTCCTTTCCGTGAGCAGTCCTAAGCCTTGTTGAAGTGACAAAGGGACGAGAGGCCTTGGTGAGTGGCCAGGGCTGCCCCCCCGCCCCAAGCGCTGAGTCCCAGGGCTTTCTCGGGCTCCACGTGGGCACTCTGATCACAGAACAGATGGTGCGCGTGGCCTGAGTCCCACTGAGGGCTGTGAATGACGCCCCACCCTGGAGGTGCTCATGGCCCCTTGGAAAGGTGGATGAGTGGATGACCGGGTGTGCTTCTGCTTGTTTTTGTGTTGGGTGATAGTCAGCAGCAAGCACCTTCTGCCAGTCAGAGCATCCCAGGACTAGCCAAGCAGGACTGCTTTGGAGGGAAAGAGCTCCCCATCACTGGAGACGTCCAGGTACCTACCTTCCCCCTCTTCCGCCCGCCCTCTTCCAGCCCTGCGGGTGCAAGGCCTGACCCAGCTGCCCTCCTCAGGAGCATGGCATCGGCCTTTGCGAGGGTGGTCAGGAGTGTGGTCCAGGAGCTGGACCACGGTGGGGAGCTCACCCCTGTGGACAGCCTGCAGAGCTCCACCAGCTTCCAGCCCTACTGCCTTTTGGGCAGGAAGCCCTCGAGTTCACGGTTCTGGAAACACCGCTACACACGTGTCAACCTGTCCCTCAGGGACATCCTGGAGCCCGACGCCCCAGAGCCAGGTACCCCACTTGGCACTGTCAGAGCCATGGGTCGGGTGGGGGGAGGAGTGGGCAGGCCCGCTGCCACCTGCTCTGGGCCTCTGGGCTCTTGCTTCCAGAGGGCAGGCGCTTTTCAGAGGCCCCTCCGCCCGGGGGGAAAGGCGGCGGATGGTGGGATGGGCCTCAGCTCTGGTCTTGCTCCAGCTGTGGAGTGTGGCAACACCTTCCATTTCCACGATGCTATGGATGGGCAGCTGCAGGGCAGCGTGGAGCTGGCGGCCCCAGGACAGGGGAAGCTGGCAGGCAGGACCGCGGTGTCCGGCAGCTCCAGCGCCTCGATGATTGTGTGCACGCTGCGAGTGGCGCCCAACACCTGGGAAGCCATGCACCGAGAGAGGTGAGCCCTGGGGTGGCGGGGCCCTGCTGAAACTGGGCAGCCTCTGGGTCAGGACCTCGGGGCAGCAGGAGTCACAGGGGGGTCTCTGCCAGGCTGAGGGAAGTCCCAGAGGCAGGGGCGTGCTGGGACCAGTGGGCAGGGAAGGAGGCCGCAGAGGTCCTGGGGGCCTGCACTCTGTGGGCCAGGGCGGCCAGGCAGGGCCCTAGGGTCAGGGGTCAGACCAAGTCCCACTGCGAGGGGGCTGGGCTGCTGGGGTGGAGCAGACACAGGGACCCTGGGGAGAAGGACCATTAGCTCAGAGCGGAGACATGAGATTTGAACCCGGGGAGCGGCAGGGAGTGGAGAGAGCGAGCAGCCAGGTGAGCAACCGGCCAACAGGGTGGGCCCCTCCAGAGGTCTTCAGGTGTCCGCCATCCCCACTGGACCTTGTCTTTTCTTCCTGCACCCCACCCACTCACAAACATTGTCGGGAGCACCAGGGAGGGAATGATGAGTGTCCCGTGCCTGGGCATCCACAGAGCTCTTGGTCTCCTCGGCCGTGTCACTGCCCCCAACCCCTGTGGCCACAAAGGCTGAGGTCCAGGGAACGGAAGCCCGACCCGTGGCAGGGGGAGGGGAGCGCAGGGTGCACCGCTGCGAGCTTCCCATTGGTCCGCTCGCCACAGGCGCTTGCGGCGGCCTGAGCACCAAGTCCTGCAGCAGCTGCGGAATCGTGGGGATGACGTGTTCGTCGTGACCGAGGTGCTGCAGACACAGCAGGAGGTGGAAGTCACCCGGACCCAAAAGCAGGAGGGCTCCGGCCAGTTTGCACTTCCGGGAGCCATGTGCTTGCAGGTGTACGGGGGCTCGGGCTGGGGAGGCAGAGTGGGGTAGACCCCTGCCACCAGCACCCTGTTACGTCTGGCCCCGTGACCCAGAGCCCAGTCCTGAGCCCATATCCATCCCTCAGGGCAGAGGCGAGGGCCACCTGAGCCAGAACAAGATGGTCACCATCCCCGCGGGCAGCATCCTCGCATTTCGGGTGGCCCAGCTGGTTATTGGCTCTGACTGGGGTGAGCCAGGATCACGGTGACTTCTGGGGCCCAGACTCCATGGCAGAGAGGCCTGGAAGAGCCCCAGGGGTCACTGGGGGCATCTGGGTCGGGGTGGCCGAGGGTCCCTTGCTCTGGCATTTGGGAGGTTGGGGCACAATGGGGGTACTGCACAGGGGGTCCCAGCTTGGGAGGGAGATGCCAAGTGCCCCGCTAACCTGCTTTCCCACCTCTGCTCCTGTCTGGCTGCCAGACATCCTCTTCTTCCCGGATAAGAAGCAGACGACCTTCAGGCCACAGCAGGAAGGTGAGGCCTGTGGACCTGGGCAACGGGATGAGCTGACGAGGCATTCTCCTGCCCAGCACAGCACAGCGGGGGACGCACACAAGCGCGCGCGCACACACGGGTGACACGGTGACAGGCTGACACCAGCCTGGTTCGACCTTGCTCCCTGTCCCGGGCTGCCAGTACTGGGGTGGTGGTGACAGGCTGTGAGGGCCGAGGGGAGGCCTCAGGCCTCTCTGGCTCGGGGACCCAGCCCTGCGCTGACCAGCCCTGCCTCGTCCAGGCTACAGGCCCTCCTACATTGCAGGTGGCCAGCTGCAGCGGTCCTCCCGCCTCGCCTCCACAAAATTCCTCCCTATCTGCTTCAAGTTCCTGTCGGGTCAGTACCTTCTTGGCCACCCCCCTGGTGGGCTCCCCTTCTGCCCCCCTGTGGTCTGCCCTCCATAACCAGGGCTCCCCGGGGCCATGTGGGTACCTGGGCAATGGCAGCCCTGTCCCCACAGATGGGCCCGTGGAGGACCGGTTGGCGACCACCGAAGACTTCCAGGGCCTGCAGGCAGAAGTGGAGGCTTGGGCCGTGGGCCTGGAGGGCTTGTCCAGGGAGCCTTGTGGGCAGCTGCTGGGGGCCCTCGGGCAGGTGCTGCGGGACGAGGCGGCCCTGCAAGCCCTGGATGAGTCGGTGAGAGAGCTGGGTGGGGCGTGGGGGGCGTGCAGGGGTGGTGGGTGGGTGGGGGGCGGGGTGGGGCGGGGCGGGGCGGGCAGAGCTGGTGCCTGCGCCCCGCCCCCACGCTCACCCGCCGCCCCACGCCCTTACCCCCAGCTGGAGCACGGCCTGCGTGGCGGGCTTTTGGAGCCTCGGGATGGACCGGTGGGTGCTGTCCTCGAGTGCCTGGTGTCCTCCTCCAGAAGGCTGGAAAAGAGACTTGCTGGCCCCGTCTTCTACCTGCTGCAAGCTCTAGCTGGTGAGGGGCTCTGGGGCTGGGACAGGCAGGGAGCAGGAATGTGGGCTTCCCTAGCTGGCCTTCCAGAACCCCCTCTCACCCAAGGTCTCTCCCCAGTGCTGAGTGCAACCCAGCACGTGCTGCTGGCTGAGGCGCTGGAGATGGGGGCCCTGTCGGGGGCGTTCAAACTGGTGAGTGGGCCCAGCTTGTAGGGGAGGGGCTGTGCCGGAGGTGCGGACCCAGTGCATCCGGGCTGGGGTGGTGTGGGTGGTGCCAGAAGCCTGGGGGCCCCTCTGACAACCTCCCACCCTGTCCTGCCAGGTGGAGAGCCTTTTGGAGCGGAGCACCCCATGGCAGGAGCGCAGGGCCGTGTCCCTGCCGCACGAGCTCCTGGGGAGCAGCTGGGGCTCAGAGGCACCCACCTGGGTCCTGCTGGAGGAGTGTGGCCTTGAGCCACAGGTGGGCGCCCCCCAGGTGTGCTGGAAACCGGAGGCCCAGGGCTGTGCGAACGCGCTTTACGCCTGCCTCGCACTGCTATTCAGGCTGAGCCGGCTCTGCTAGCCTGCAGCCTGCCCGCAGGGCAGCTCTCTAGTGGGGCAGAGCTCATGCCCACCCAGCTGCCAGGAGCCACACCCAGCCACGTGGGCAGCTCCCCACAAGGCCTGGGAGTTGAGGAAAGACAATAAATGTGACGAACAAAGGGAAAATGCTCACTGAGCTTTTGAGGGGCCCTATGTCAGGGGTTGGGCAGCGATGGGGATGGTGCCTCCATATGGGGAGGGCCCTGGGGGCTGAGAGCAGGCATCTCTCCCGTGGGGCTGAGGGGGCATTCCCTGTGCTGCACCGGATCACTCCACAGTGAGCAGCCACATGGCCGGGCTCCTGGCGCCCTCCCCCAGCCGGCTGGCCTGGAAAGAACGGGACAGGGCGATTCCAGCCCTCAAGATGGTTCTCTGTCTGCCTCAGGGAACTTGAGAACGTACTGATGCAGGTAGCGGGGGCTGTCCTTGCCCTCCGGGGCTGCAGAGAGGACAGAGAAAAGGTGTACTGACAGGCAGACAGATCTTCACTCCTGGGGCTACACTGGGGCCCCAGGGAAGTGACCCGAACCAGAGAAACTGGCCTTTGGGGTGTGTCTCATCCAAATTAATTCGCTCAAAGGTAAGAGTCTCTTGAGAGGAGGCCTCTGGGCCCCTGAGTCGCAGTCCCTGGGCCTTCGGCAGGGCTCAGAGCCTCCCTGGACCAGGGTGCCTGAGCCTCCCTGGGAGGTGGGGGCAGGGGTGGAACGGCCCCACGTGCAAGGAGAGATAGTAACTGATTCAGCCAAGGAGTTATTCTCATCTTGGAGCTTGAACAGCCAGGAGAAATTCGCCTCTCCCCGTGGGAGCCAGTCTGCCATCCTCCGCCTGGCGGAAGGCAGGGGAAGCCGCACTCCCCTCCTGTCAGGCTCACCGCCGCCCTGCAGCCTCAGGACTGGCTAAAGAGAAGGGATGATCGGCCCTGCTGTGGTTGGGACATTAACCCCCGAGAAAACTCAGGGTCAAGGCCAACAGTAAAATTAATATTAAAACGGAGGGTTTGGGTCTTCCCTGGTGGCACAGTGGTTAAGAATCCGCCTGCCAATGCAGGCGACGCGGGTTCGAGCCCTGGTCTGGGAAGATCCCACGTGCCGCGGAGCAACGAAACCCGTGCGCCACAACTACTGAGCCTGCGCTCTAGAGCCCGTGAGCCACAACTACTGAGCCCGCGTGCCACAACTACTGAAGCCCGCGTGCCTAGAGCCCGTGCTCCACAACAAAGAGAAGCCACCACGTGAGAAGCCCGCGCACTGCAACGAAGACCCAACGCAGCCAAAAATAAATAAATAAATAAATTTATAATTAAAAAAGAAAACAAAACCAGAGGGTTCCCCAAACATCCCAGATCCTGGTACAGAAACTGCTAGAAGGGACCTCCCTGGTGGCCCAGTGGGTAAGACTCTGTGCTCCCAATGCAGGGGGCCCGGGTTCGATCCCTGGTCGGGGGACCAGATCCCACATGCATGCCGCAGCTAAAAGATCCTACATGCCGCGACAAAGATCACGAGTGCCGGACTAAGACCTGGTGCAGCCTAAATAAATAAATAAATGTTTAAAAAAGCAAAAAGAAACCCCTAGAAATCTACCCCTCACACAGGGAGAGGAAAAGCTGGACGCCTCTCAAGCCTGTTTGTGTTCACCAGGGCCCACGCCCCTCCTTTGGGAACCTCATTAGGGGGACTTGAAAGGCAAAACCAAGGGGGACGGGACTGGAAGAGCCTGGACAGCCTGGACACTCACAGACCAGCGATGCTCGCCTGGGAGCGGGGCTATGGCAGCACTGATCCACCTGGAGCCTCCCTGAGGATCCCAGCAGAGAAATCCCCGAGAAGGGTTACACTCCCAGGACAAAGCAACGGGCTCTAAGTGAACCTAACACCTGGCAAGCAGGGAGTCTAGCAGGGCTTCCAGCGATGGGGCAGGGGACCGTGGCAAGGCAGTCCTGCACACAAGACTGATCATGCAAGCGAAGCCTGCACTCCAAATGGCCGCTACAGGGCGGAGTACGGGCTCCCAGGCCTAAGAAGCCCAGGCATCACGGAGGTGTCGCGAGAAGAGGCGGGGTGCTGCCTGTCCGAGCCCTCATCTGAGGCTGGGCTCTCCTCTCCAGTGGGCATCACTGTGGGGGTTGCCACTAGCCTGCCCAGCTGTTCTCTGCAGTGGGACAAGCGTGTGCCTGGTGGGGAAATGGGCATCAAATGCTCACCCAGCTTCTGGCTCCTCGGCTGCAAGCAGTGGGGGCCAGGCTTGCTTCTGCCCATGGGGGCTGCCACTGAGGTCCACCAGGCTCCTGATGAGCCCGGGCCCAGACCCAGCCCAGGTCGGGCGGCTGTGAGGGTGCTCCTCGTGGGCCCTACCTGCAGCCATGGAAGCTGAGGAGGGACCCCCGGGCCTGGGAGCTGGAGCCTCCGTGATGGGTGACAGGCGGAAGAAGCCCCTGAGGACATTCCCACCAACCTCCCTTCCTTCCGTCCTCCTCTCCTTCACGGGCGTCTGACAGCCTCCTGGCCTCTCCAGCGTGTACCCCGATATATTTCTTGTAGTTTAATGCAGTTTGGGCATCTGCTTTGGAGAAGCCGAACCAATACCCCAAACCACACCCCTGGCTTCACACAGACCAGTGCCCTCGGCCCGGGCCTCCCCTGCCCTGGGAATGACCTACGAGGAGACCCAACCCCTTCCTGCTGAGCCCCAACCCCATTGGCTCAGCATCCATAGGCCCAAAGCACAGCTTCTCAGCTTCTCAGCTCAGGGTGAAACCTGCCTGACCTTCCGCCCACCCCGGAGCTGACCCAAACTCCTGGCTACGTGCTGTCTTCCTTATAATCTTAGCCCGAGCCCGATCTCGGACCAGGCCCAGCGCATCAGAACCCAGCCTTGGCCCAGACCCAGGCCCCAGAGAGACGCTGAACCCCTAGGATCTGTGTGTTTATTTTAAACGCTTTCCACAGGGATGGGCAGGACCCCAGCCTCCAAGAGGCTGTGTGAGTTGAGGCCTCCTCCTCTGAGGAGGCAGCATTGGGGGGGCCCTGAAAGGGCAAGAGGACACCTCAAGGTGGGCACTCCAGGTGGAGGAAGCCGCCCGTCCAGGGTCTGGATGGATTGGGTCATGGCCTCGGAGCCGTCCTGAGGGGCCTCTTCCCCACACGTCCAGTCACGCCTCCATTCACCCCTGAGCAGGGTGCTGGGGTGCTGGCGCGACAGCTCAGCCTAGTGGGGTGCGAATGCTGGCAGCCCACACCTGAGCCCGCAGGTGTCATCTCAGGCCCGTGCTGTCCAGTGGGGAGGTCAGGGACAGCTTCCGGAGAAGGCCCAGGTGGGGTCTGACGCGGTAAGTGCGGGGGAGGGGCAGGCACGGGGCCAGGCTGTGGGGCAGCGGGCGTGGACAGGAGGACAGATCAGTGCTTCTTGGCCAGGAACCTCAGAACCTCAGGCCAGGACATGGCCAGCCAGGAGTGGAGCACGTGACGAGGGGTAATGGGCTGCTGGGGTGGCCGGGAGGGCCCAGGCAGAGGGCGGCCTATCACGGCGCCGGCTCCCAGGGCTGTGCCAGCTTCACAGTGGCCCCCGCCAGGCCTCGGCCCGGGAGGTCAGGTGTCATCCAGGCAGGGGGCTGAGGGGGGACAGATGGACCCAGGGGTGTACGAGGCAAGAGGCTGAGGGTGAAATGGTGCTCCGTCAGAAGGTGCGTGCCCCGTCTAGGTCGTAGGGCTGTCTGGGGGGGTGAGCTCCCAGAGAGGGGTCTTTGTGGGCAACAGGCCTTGCATGGCTCCGGGGGGCAGGCATTGGTGCCCAGCACCGAGCCCAGGGTGCCCCTCAAGGGGGGGGCCTCTTCTGCAGATCTGCCCCTGCCAAGACTGGCCACAGGGCGGTGGGGTGCCAGACAGCACCCTGGCTCCCACCCGGAAGGCGGGCCAGTCGGGCTCAGCCTGGTCCTAAGCAGCCCCAGGGGCCAGCAGGGCTCCGGTGGTGCTGGAACGGGCTGTCTCTGTAGACTGGTGGGGGCCGGGCAGGGTGGGCGTGGCGCCTGAGCCAGCAGCACCACCTGCTGGGTGGACGCTTGTGCCGCTGCCACCACAGTGGGCTCAGGGTCACTCTGCCGCTGCCCCAGGTCTGTGGGGACAGGGCAGTTCATGGCGCGGGAGGGCCCCAGAGCCCCAGCTCTCCATCCATCCATTCCCATCTGCTCCGCCCTAGCACCCACCACCTTTCCGGAACCCCATGCCCCGGTGAGTCGGGTCCTCACCCTGGAACAGATTGTCTAGCAGGTCCTGGTTGATGCGGCTCGGGCTTGAGTGACGGACCAGGAAGCCTGGACCAAAGCAAACCCTGAGTGCTGGCCCCATGCCCACAGCAGGGAGGGGCTGGCCCAGCTCCCAGAGCCCTAGGTGCAAGGGACAGTGTGACACCAGGACTGCCTTACCCATGAGCACAATAGCTGCCCAGAGCAGGGAGTCCTGTGGGCTCCGCAGGTAGCCCTGGGTCTGGCTCAGGAAGAGGGGCACGTGACTTGGGTACCACTGAACCCGGGGACAGAAGGGCTCATGGCAGGACAGGAGGGCCAATTCTGCATGGAAGGGAGGCCGCAGAGGTGAGTCCAGGGGCTGAGGACCCTGGGGATCCCCCGGGACATGGCATCAGGACCTGAGGCTTTACACCTGCCACCACCTTGACTGGAAGGGTGGGAAGACTCAGTTTGGGGGGAGTGGCCCTGGTGTATATTGGACCAAGCGGGCAGCTGACCATATACCCCATCATTGTCACTGTCCTTCCCCAACTGACCAGGCGGTGGCAGATGCGGCTTAGGGCCTCAGGGCTGTTGCAGTGGGCCACGGTGACCATCTCCTCCAGTAGGCCCCAGCGCAGGGCCTGGTCACAGAGGGTCAGGGTCCACTCTGAGCTCTGGAACAGGGGAAGGGAGCAAGGTTAGGAGTCCAGAAAGTGGCAAGAAACGGCCTGGGAGGGGGAAGGTGGCCAGGATGAGGGGTGGAGGCGCAGGCGGCCCAGGAATGACCAGGAACCTGGCTGCGCATGTCACCTGCACCTGAGGTCCTGGGGGAAGTCCCCGACCTGTAATCTTTGGAGAGGCAGCTGTCGTGGGAATGGGTGGGGCTGGGTGGAGACAGCCATGGGACAGTCTTGGGGGGACTGACCTCGTTGGTGTCCCGGCTGGGGTCATACAGTCGCAACAGCAGCGGCACGAGCCTGCAGCACCTGCTTCCGCAGGGGGCCGCGGAGCCCCACCCGGAGCCCGCCCCGGCCGCGCCGCACCAGCGTCCCGAGGAGCCCGACCGCCGAGGCGCGGACCGAGTCCCGGGCCTGCATAGCAGGGCGCGGTGAGGGCGGAGCCAGCGGGGAGAGGGTGTCCGGAGGGCTGCCGTCTGGGGGCGCGATCTGGGGGCCGGGAGCGGGGCCTGGTTGAGGAACCCTGGGAGAGCCTGGGGAGGGGGTGGTGACGGCGGGACGGGCGGGGCCGGAGGGGCGGGCTCACGTCTTCCAGAAGCGGTGGGAGGAGCGGTCCCAGCTCCGCGCCCACGGCCATATCAGGACCCTCCGCAGCGTCCCCAGTGCGGCGCCGACGAGCCGCGCGTCACCCTCGCCCAGGGCGCCCAGGAGCGCGGGCAGCAGCGTGCTCACGTGACGCCACCTGCAGGGACGGGGACTCGTGGGAGACCCCTCGCAGACCCCGCCCAGACCCCGCCCAGTCCTGCCCCTCACCTTCCTGCGGTTCAGCGCCAGGTGGCCGAGGCCCAGCAGGCCCAGCCAGTGCACGGTGGGCTCGGGGTCGCCCTGCCAAGCGCAGAGCCGCTCCAGGATGACTTCCTCCCCTCGCAGAAGCCGTATGGTGGGCCGGCTCTGCAACAGCTGGGCGGGGGGACACAGGGTCGGCACGCTCGCGTTCCCGTGCCGGCCCGGCCGCTTAGGGGCCAAGTCCATGGTCACCCCTCACCACCCATCCTGGAAGCGGGCTCACTCCGGTGAAGAAGGCCATAGCCGTGAGGCGCTGTGCGTCTTCCGCGCTGCGCAGCTGGGGCAGCAAGTCCGCGAACAGGCCTCGCAGCTGGTGGTCGGCGTGCGCCACCATGGCACTGTGATGAGGCGGAAATGGGAGCTCTCCCTCCGCTTCCGGCCTCGCCCCTCACGAAGCCTCTACCCAACAACCCCCATACCCCTGCCCTGCACCTGGCCAGCAGCAGGACACCCTCCAGGTGGGTGTGGGCTCCCACCAGTCTTCTCCAGCCTCCAGCCTGCTCCATGCACGTGACCACCATTCAGCAGGCATCCCCAGTGAACAGGGCCTTCAAGGCCTCCCCTGTGCAGCTGGAGGGGGGTGGGCAGCAGAGGAGGGCACTGGCCCAGCCCTCACTCCCCCCGGTGTGCACCCCTCACCTGGCGTGGCTGTACGGTAGCCCTTGGTGGGATGGGGCCCAAACCTTGGGGATGTCAGTGGGGCATGGGTCCCAGGCCAGCTCACGTAGCTGTGTGACCAGCACAAGGAGAAGATGCGGGTAGAAGCCCCGTGTGGCACCCACGCAGCCGGACACAGCCAGCATCTCCCCAAGGGCGCGAGTGGCCTATGGAACAAGGGGCTCATTCAGGCACAGACACCGCAGACAGGGCGAGGACAAAGCCTCTATGCTTGAGAGACGTTATGGATGGGTGTGACTCAGGTGAGAGCCTGCTGCCCCCGAACCCCTGAGCCCAGACTCTCCTGTCCCCTTGGGCCAGGGCCAGGGGAGTCCCCTGGCAATGCCACCTACCGCCAGTGCCTCCAGCTGGAACCTGGCCGAGCCCTTTAGCACCCAGGGCAGCTGCACCAGCACCTGCCCGTTCTCGCGCGGGCTCTGGCTCAGGCCACGCCAGAGCTCGGCTGCCGCCCCGGGGGCACGGGGCGTGCGAGCCAGAGCCCGGCGCGCCGATGAGGGGAGTCTCCAGGTCGGGGAGGCGGCCACTAGGACTCCAGCAGGAGGAGGGGCAGGTAATCAAGCCCGCGATCCCAGAGAAACAAAATAAGTGGCGTCTGTGCAGAGACCACAAGGGAGCCAAGTCTGCAGGACCAGCTGCCCGGCCAGCTGCCCGGCAGGGACCACTCAGAACCCCGTTTGGCCAGTAGCGGTGAAACAAGCCTGCCGTTATGAACACTCACCGTAGAGAATAAAGCCACAGATAGCTTCTCCTGGGGCAGACTAACCGAAGAGCCACGGGCGTTGGGGTGCAGCAGCCACCTGGCTTGCTCAGAAGCACACCCCGCCAGGCTGGGCTGCAGGAGAGGCCTGGAGAGAGAAGGCAGGCCCCAAGCCTGGAACCCAGCACTGAGGACCCTCAGTGGATGAGAGGCAGGAGCGGAAGGCAGGGAAGGCCCTGCCCCGCCATGACCCACCCCACCCTGGGCCAGTCTCCACAACAAGCTGGAAAGGGGAGGGAAGCTGCGTCGGGGCCGCGGTGGGGAGGGGGGGGGGGGGATGCGGCGTCCGGCGGGGCGGGGCGGGGCGGGTTACCGGGCCGGGGGCAGTGAGCGCGGCAGCAGTGGACACACCACGTCCCGAGGGTGCTCCAGGGCCAGTGCACTCAGCACCTGCAGGGCCGCCCGCTGGGGCCTCCACTCCGCCGGGCTGGGCACCTGTGCCAGCAGCCCTCGCACAAGGCCGTGCACCTGGCGAGGAGGGGCGGACGTCAGTAGTCCAGTCTCCGTGACCCCTGCACGTTACCCTCAGTACCCCGACCAAGCAGCTGCGGCCTGAAGGGGGCTGCTCCCTCTAGCCTCCAACCCTGGAGGGGACCAGGCGGGAGACTCCAAGGGCAGGGAGGGGACGGGGGCTAACCTGGTCCTCCAGCTGCTCCCCCCCGGGCCTCCAGGGCTGAGGACAGGGTGAGTGCTGTCGCCCGCGTTCCCGCAAAGCCAGCCTCGTCCAGACAGGCAGCCGTGTACGACGCCAGGTCTGCGAGGGCCCCCTCTTCCAAGGAACTCTGGGGAGTCTGGGAGTGGGGGCGAGGGGAGACTATGAGACCCCCTTGCTTCTCCCCCTCTCTTCCTCCCCACCCCGTCCCAGCTCTTGACAAAACCCCCGTGCCTTTCTGTTTTTTTCCGGCTCCGTCCCCCTTTACCCCCCAGGCATCCCTCCTGCTCACCAGACGAAGACCGGGTCCCTCGGGGGCTGGCTCCTGGGCAGGAGGCTGGGAGAAGGGCTCACTGCCAGCTGGGGAAATGGCGGCTGCCTGCCCAGGCTCTACCCCGCGTTCAAGCTCAGGTTCGGGCTGAGGGCCGGTGGAAGGGGGGCCCGGATCCCTTCAGCCAGAGCCGTCAGGGTTAGGGCTCCCACGGGAGCCCCCCGGGCCCAGTCCCACGTGCCCCCAGCCATGGCCGCGGCGCACACTGAGCTGCTCAGCCGGGCTCAGCCTGCAGCACCTGGCACTGGTCCTCCCAGAAGCCGTGCCCAGGCCTCACCTAGAAGCAGGCCCCAGGCAGGCGGGCCCAGGGACAGGCGTGGCAGCGTGTGGGGGCGGGAGGTCGGGGAGCCACACGGGGGTGTCCCCAGGTGTGGTGCCCACGGGGGCTTTTGAAGGGTCTTCCCGCCCAGACTGTTGCTGGTGAGTGGCCAGCCTAGGCTCTGCCCACCAGGACCTGGGAAAAGGGCAAGGTCCCTGGGAGACAGTGGATCTGCAAGGGGAGGGGGGGAAGGGTCCCTGACCCTGACTTCCGACCCGTCTGGGCAGGGAATCCTGGGCAGGCGTAGACAGCCCTGAGGAGGCCCCAGCAGGTTTTAGAAGTCTGGGCCCAGCCCTGAGCTGAGGCCTCGCCTGATTCAGCCCTAAAGAAGCAGTCAGGTCCAGGCTGCGCTTGCGGCCGGGGGCTGGGCTCTCCTCTCTGCATCCTGACCCGGCCGGACATCCCGGGCATGGGGGTGATTCGGAGCAGCCCTGGGGGGGAGCCGGAAGCAAGAGGAGCTGCCCTGTGCCTCCCAGGTGCCCTTGCAGGTGACTGACATCACTGGATGGATCACGGTGTGGGGGGGAGTGTCTGGGTCCTGGCACTGAGGAAGTGCAAAGCTCAGAAGCGGTGACCTGTGGGTACCTGGGGCCTGGTGCGTGTCCTGAAGTGTGTGTGGCGGCGGCGGGCGGAGTCTGTGTCTCTCTCCAAGCCTCCTGCTCCCCAGGGCTGGCCTGACCGGGCCTCTGCCCCAAATCCCCGCTGTCACCCTCACCCAGCAGCGCAACGGCCACTGCCCAGCCTGGTCCAGGGGAGCCAGAAGAGCTGGTCTGGCCAAATACCTGGGCAGGCAGAAGTGCTCCGGGAAGCACCCTGGACAGTCGGCATTCCCCCTCGTCCTGGCCTGCCTGTGTCCCCCCCCCCAGGTGGGAGAAGCCCAGGCCCCGCCCTCTATCCCGCAGGGCCTCAAACCTCTCTCCTGAGTGGCTCCTCCACAGCCAAAGCCGGTGGAGACCTGACGAGCCTGCTCACACAGAGGCAGGGCCAGCCCGGGACCCTGGCCAGGTGCCCAGAGCTGAGCCAGTCCCTGCTCCCTCACCCTCACCAGCTCTAGTGCAGGCAGGCCCCGAGCCCTCCTCTCCTTTCCCAGGACTGCAGGGGCGGGAGCTGGGTCCCCAAGGCCCAGGCCTAGTCCGGGCCGTGACAGATGCCAGGGCCGACAGGGAGCCAGATGGGTGGAGCCCAGGGGTACAGGGTCCCACAGAGCTGGCAGCAGCAGTGGCAGGGGACACCCAGGCCTCTCCTTGGCTGGGGAAGCTTGAGGTGTCCCACCGAGCCTGCCCCGCCCGGGGGGAATCCCGGAGCCCCTCCATCTGGCACTTCATCCCCAGCCCGCCTCGAGTCTCTAGCATGGAGAGGTCTTCCAGTAACCAACCCCCCCAGCTCCTAGTTGGGCACCAAAGCCCCCTCCCTTTCCCCACAGCCCTGCCCTGTCCTGCCCCGGATCTGCTCCTACAGTCCAGCTCCCCAGGCCTCAGATACCGACCCGCACCCCACCGGCCTTAGCCAACCTCAGGCCTCAGCACGGGGCTGCCTACCTGCCCTGGCTGGGCTGGGGTCTTCCCTGGGAGGATGAACCCTCATGCTGATTCCTGACTCCAGCCCACCCTGGGAAGCCCTGGGGGTCCAGTGAGTGGCAGGCTGGGTGAAGAAATGACACATGACAAGCTGTGGAGATAGTGAGTGACTCATGTTAATTTCAGGCAGCTCCCAGCAGGGGACTCTCAGAGGGCACCTCTGCACTCAGTCTGTCCACCAGGGCCCGGAGCTTCTCAGACAGCGCCACCTGCAGGGAGGAGAGGGGGGGACGATGGGTGGCCGTGGGGGGAGAGAGGGCACAGGGCGGGTTGACGATGTGGGCCCTACACCCACCTGGTACAGCGCAGGCTGCTCGAGCCGCCTGTGGGCAGGACTCAGACGGCTCAGGGACTGCTGGGCGAAGGCTCTAGATTCGGCCAGAGATGGGAGGGGCTCACACAGCTGGGGGGAAGAGGGAGGAAGGGGCTGGCTCGAGGTCAGGTGTCGAGCTTGATCTGAGTTGAAGGCGCAGGCTAAGGGGGTGGGTGGCTAGGGGCGGTCACCTGTCCCTGCTGGACCCAGAGTCGCAGCAGCGGCTCCACGTGCACCGGCCTCACGGTACAGGACTCCTGGGTCCCTCGAGGCCAGACTCTGAGCTCCTGGCCAGCCTGGGGAGGTGGCTCCTCTGCTAACTGCAGCACGTCGAACAGCAGAGCCCCTGCGTGGGTGCGCGTGTGAGGGCGCCGAGCATGCACGGGGCCTGGGGCCTCGAGCTCAACTGGAGAGGGTGGGCGGGGCCTCACCGTCGGAGCCCAGGAGCCGGAAGGCAGCCTTGCTTCCAGGCAACGTCTGCTTCTCGGGGTCCTCGGTCAGCTTCATCCGCGGCTGGCCTCCCACGGACACCAGCTACAGGGACAGGGTGCTGAGCTATCTGGACCCTTCTCCCTGGACCCATGGTCCATCCCCAGCCCATCCCCACTGGGCCCCGGACTCTGTCTCCACCTTGTAGACACAGCCCAGGGAAGGCTGGCGAGGGCAGGTGACCACGCTAGTACCGATGCCGATGACGTCCACCTCACTGCCCTGCGGGGGAGGGGGAAATGAGCTCGGCCAGCATCTGCAGGCCCAGGGCCCCCCGAGCCACCCTCTGGGCCGCCCCTGCCCCGCCTACCTTCTGGGACAGCCTGGCCAGCTCCTGCTCATCAATGTTGTTGCTGACAGCAATGGGGATGGACTCCAGCCAGGGCACCCGGAACCTGTGACGGGGGCAGCCCTTAGACGCTCCTGACTCACCCGGCCCCCTCCCAACCCAGTCATGCCGTCTCCCCGCCACCTGATAGTCTGCCCTCAGCCACACTGGCTCTGTGGGCCCCTGAGCGAGCCCACCCCAACTTCCTTGCCAAGGCTGCAGTACCTCTACTGAGGTAGCAGCATATCAGAGAGCCTCACGGTGGGAGAGGCACGGGCCCTCCCTCCCTCTGTCCCATCCCAACATTCCTTAACTGGAGGGGATCTCTCAGAAGGCAAAGCCCCTCCCAGGGGGACTCACTGGGCCGCCACTGTTCGGAAGACGCCACGCGTCTCCTGGGCCTGCTGAAGCAGGTCGCCACTGTCCAGCCTCACTCCCACTGCCTGGTAGCCCAGCTCCTCCAGTGCCAGGGCTACAGCCAGGAAGTTGGGGAGACCGCTCCTGCAGGTGGGGACATGGGGGTAGGGGGTCTGCTGCTGCTCTGCTGAGCCCACCCTGGGGGATGCCCGGGCCTCACCTCTGCACACTGTAGGTGTCCAGCAGGCCCTGGAAAGCCCGGGGAAAGGCCAGGGCATAGGCCACAAAGGCCGCCCGCTCACCCCGGTGTGGCTCCCGCACCCCCAGCCCCAGGTGGCCACACACACGCTCCAGCCACGTCTCCACGCGGGCGGCCAGGTCCACCCTGGGGCCATGACCAGCCGCTGGAGCCAACATCTATGGAGAAGGGTTGGTGAATGTTGGAGGGCCCAGAGCGCAGGGTGGGGACTGGTTCAACCCCAGCAGAGAGTCTGAGCCACCTGCCTGCCAGCTCCCCAGTGCCGCACTGAGACCACCTGCCCGGCGTGGCTTGGGTGGGCCAGGCGTGGTATCTGCCTGTGCACAGAGGAGGGACTGGCCTCTCCTGCTCCCCGGGAAGGGCTCGGCTTGGGGGGTCTGCCCTCTGGAGTCCAGCTGGGGGGACAGGGGTACTGACCGGGTCAGGGGGCACCTCGGTGCCTGAAAAGGAGGTGATGAAGGAGTGCGCCAGGGTCCCGGCCACCGGCACGCCCCGCAGCTGTCCTGCGAGCATGTTGCTACTGCCATCGAAGCCTGGGGTCAGGGCATCAGGCAAAGTTGGGGGACTTCAGGCACTGAAGGGGGTCTCAGGGCTGGCCTCCTCCTCCCCCAAACCAGGCCTCCGTCTCCTGGCCCTCACCGCCCAGGTAGCTGTAGGTGGAGGCGGTGAGACCCCCGTCGGGGCCCTGAGCCCGCCGAAGCCCCAGCTCCAGCAGCCGCTTCTCCGGTCCTGCGATCAGGCGAAGCCGCGCGGCGTTCGTGGCGATGAGGCTGCGGGAGCAAGGGGGCAGGGGACCCGCAGTGACGGCCGGGAAGCCACCCAGAGCGCTGCCTCTCCCGAGGACCCGAGCAGCGGGAGCCGGAGGCCCCTGCCAGGACCCCGGCTCAGCGCTCCGCCCCCAGGGGCCACGCCCCACGGGTCCGGGCCCGGAAGTCAGCGCTCCTTCCCGGAGAGCCCAGGCTTCCGGCCCCGGGCGGGAGGCGGGTGTCCCGCCCCAGGCACCACCTGGCGCCCCGGGCCCCACCTGGCGTAGCTGACCAGGCAGAGGAGCGGCGTCTCCAGCAGCTGCACCACCAGGAGCGGCCCAGACACCTGCAGCAGCGGCACCTGCGGGGCGGGCTGTCAGCTCGGCGCCACCCGGCCCTGCTCTGGCCCCCACCCCCGTGCCCCGCTCCCCCGGCACTCACGCTGGGGAAGGCGAGGGAGCCCTCGGGCAGGGCCCGCACCGTCACCCCGGAGCAGTCGAGAGCACGAAGATGCTGGAAGAACGCGGGGTCTGTGTCTGGTGGCAGCACCGACGCCAGGAACTGCACGTCTGGGGGCGACAGAGGCCGTGGTGGCGAGGGCTCGCCGGGGCGGCCGGGCCCGGGGGCTGCCGGGGGTTGCGGGGGGCGGGGGGGCGGCTACCTGCGTCCGTCAGGCGGAAGGCGCGCACGAAACGCACGCAGTCGCGCAGCCCCGCGGCCAGGGCGAAGGCTCCGCCGAACGGGCAGCGGCGGAAGAAGAGCTCGAACTCGGCCGCCTCCTGTGCCCGGCCGGCGCGCCAGTAGCCCAGCGCCATGGTGGCCTGGTACAGGTCGGTGAGCAGCGGCCGCGCCGCCGCGCGCCCCTCGGGGTCCTGCTCCGCCGCCATCGGACTCTGGCCGCTGCCCTGGCGCCCCGGACTCTGGCCGCCCCGCCCGCGTGACGCCGCGCTGGCCAGGGCCCGCCCCGCCAGCGGGTTGGGACACCGTGGAACCACCGCCTTTCCTGGCAACCAGAACCGTCAGGGCGGGCCGCTGGCCTCCGGACGCTCTCTGAGCGGTCCCAGGAGCCGGACCGTGGTTGGAGGTGGGGACTTGTGCTCTCGCTGGTCAGCTCAGCTCCCCCTGGCCCCTTGGAGCATGGTCTGTCCTGCCCCAGGCCGCGCGGCCAAGTTCGGGGAGCGCGGGGAGAGGGTGGAAGAGGGCAATTCGAACTCCACGTCCAGCTGGACTCCATCCTCGCCCGCCCAGAAGCCACCCCAGGCCTGGGCAGGGCAGCTCGCGGCCGGCACCACACCAGGGCAAGGCCCACGCGACGCTGTTCGGGTAGCAGGGTGGTGCCGACAGAACGAGGGGGCCGGTCATCCACCGCCAGCCGGCACCGAAGGCTCTCGGGTCTTACACGCTAAACCCCACGACTCGGGGGGCCCTTTGAGGCCACCAGCTCTGACCAGAGTAACCACAACCCACTCTTTCTCACCAGCCACGGTGGGTCCAGGGCAAGAACCACTAGTGACACGAGTCCTGCCCAGACTGGGGAGGGGGGTGGGGGCCCAGGGAGGACAGTGGGCACAATTCCACAGGGCAGTGTGTCATGCGATCTGTCAAGGGCCCAGGTCTCCAGCAGGCAGCAGGGGCCTCGGGGCTAAGGGAAGAAGTCCAGCCTCCTTCCTAGAAACGGTCGGCTACCCGGCAGGGTTTTGAACAGGTCAGCCCCGATGGGGCACGTGACTGTAGTCACAACAGCAGGGCCAGGACGGCCGCTGGGGCCTCTTCCCTGGATAGTTCCGGACTGGCACTTCTGTACCCATGGGGACGGCTCAGCGAAAGGAAGCATAATGGAGATGGTGGAAGACTGGGATGCCTCCCACAGTGAGGGAAACAATGTACACTGTCAGAGGTAGACCTGGACGTCCCACTTGCAACTGAGACGTGAGTGAGTCAGGGGAACAGGAGGGGCAGAGGGGTGGGTCACACGGCCACAGGAGGGCTGTGGAGAGACCCAGAATGGGGAGAAGGGCAGTGGCCACTGGTGCAGGAGCAGTGCGTGAGATGCCCGCCCAGTGTGAGGCTGGGGGCCTGGCAGAGTGCGGCTCACTGAATGCGCCCACCAGCAGGGCCCAAACCAGGACAGGAGCCAGAGGGCTGGAATCTCAGTCTTTATTGGCTGCAAGGCTTCACACGCTCAGGCCAGTGCCGGGGCTCAGATCTTGTTGAAAGCAGCAATGTCAACGCTCTGCACCTGTGGAGACGGAGGCTGGTGGTCACACGGGGCCCTGTTTCCCAAAGGCCCAAGCACCCATGTGCCTGGCCAGAGGCTCATTTGGACACCCCAGGCCCCTACCCTGTGTGGGCCCCTCACTCACGTGCTCCTCGAACTTGGTGATCTCCTCTTCCAGGAGGTCCGTGCCCACCTTGTCGTCCTCCACCACACACTGGATCTGTAGCTTGTGGATGCCGTAGCCCACTGGCACCAGCTTGGAGCCCCCCCAGGTCAGCCCATCCAGCTGGATGGAGCGCACGCAGGCCTCCAGCTGGGCCATGTCCGTCTCGTCATCCCACTGGGGAGGAGAGGGGAGGAGGGCTGGGTCAGAGCCCGCTCCCGCCGTCAACACAGTCTGAGTCTACTCCTGCCCTGCCCGGCGCTGATCCCTCCAGGACCACAGGGCACCGCGAGGGGAGGGTCAGAGGCGAGCCACTCACAGGCTTGACGTCCAGGAGGATGGAGGACTTGGCCACCAGGGCAGGCTTTGCGGCCTTCTTCTCGGCGTATCGCCGCAGTCTCTCCTCCCGCAGCCGGGCCGCCTCCCGGTCCTCCTCCTCGTCGCTGCCGAACAGGTCAATGTTGTCGTCCTCATCGTCCTCTGTGGCGGTGGCCACCTTCCCGGCGGGGGGCTCCACTTGGCGCATGGGAGACACGTGCTGCCACACAGGAGGGGAGACGGGGGCCCGTGCAGCCAGGACGCCAGGCCTCCAGCCCTCCACCCCTGCCTGGGCCACAGCCCACATGGGGGCAGCCCGCGGCCTCCCGCTCCTCAGCGCCAGGTGTGGGTCCCTGGCGGGGAAGGGCCCTCACCTGGGTCTGCGGAGCTGTGGCCCGGTGGGCGGGCGAGCTCTTCTCTAGTGCGCTCAGCCGGGCCTCCAGCTGGGAGACAGCCTGCTGCAGACCCTGCACCACTGCGGGGGCAAAGGGGATGCCGGTCAGGCAGCAAGTGCTGGGGTGGGGCCCCCCGCCCGTCAGGCCCAGGGCCTCACCCCCTCGCAGGCTCTGGTTCTCCACTTCCAGGCTGGCAATCCGGATGACCAGCTCACTGTTGTCTCCGCCGGGCCCGCTGGAGGCCCCGGGGCCTGAGCTCTGCAAGGCAGGGGGAAAGGAAGGGCTCATACCCTAGCCTGCTCCTTGGGGTCCCCCCCATTCACAGCCATTCTGAAGCAGAGCCCTAAGCTGGATGAGAAGCCCATCAAGCCCCACGGGGTCCGCCGGCCATGCTCCACCCAGGCGAGGAGAGAGGAAGCCCTGCAAGCCTGAGGCCACAGTGGCATCCCCAGCCCGGCATGTGACAGGAAGCAGGAGCCCAGGGTGGCCCTAACGTGGAGGCGGCGCAGAGCTGAGCCGTGGCTGCCGCTGCCTGGTGGGTGGGAGGAAGCAAAGGACTCAGCTCCAGGGGCAGCCAAACCCAGCAGCTCGGGAGCACCGGGCAACACAGCCTTGAGCTGGACACAGGAGGGGACAGCACTGGGGGCAGCCACCCCCACACACCCGCCTGCCTTTGAAAGCTCTGGGTGACCCAGGGACCCTGGCCTGGCCACCAGCCTCCTCTGGCTCCTCCCTGACCGGGAGCCCCCATCATCTGACCCAGGCGGCACTGCCCAGGGAGCTCAGGCCCGAGTTACACCCCAGGAGCCTGCACACAGGCCGTTCAGCACCCCTGTCCCCCACTGCAGTGGCTCCAAGGGTGGGGCTCAGTGCACCTTGCCCTTGCCAGAGGGCTGCTGGCCCCCTCCAATGTCCAGTCAAGATAAAGGCCTGGGGCCCACCCACCAAGCAGCCACAGGGAAGCCATAGGGGTGGCCTCCTCCCCTGGTCTGCACACCCCCAGGGCACTACCAAGGTGAAGGTCTCCAGACAGGACAGGCTGACACATGCCTGGCTCCCTGCCCTGGGACCAATGGGCGGTGCTAAGCTGACACCGTCTCCTAGACCCACCAGCTCCCACTACACAGAACTCCCAGCAAAGCTGGCCAAGTGGCACTGCGTGGCTGCAGGAGCACTGACCGGCCCCCAGGACCAGGGTGGGCTCTGCTCACGCCACCGCTCTCCTCAGACCAACCCAAGTGTCCACCCCAACCTCCTACTCTGGCTCGTAAATGGCAGCCCCATCCACCCACAGCTGACCACCCCTGCCGAGTCTCAGCCACCGCCACCTGGCACGTGACCTCCTCTCCAAGCTACTTCCCACGGCTCAGCTCCCAGGACCATTCCCACTAAGAAGGTCCAACGGCTTCCGTAGCACAGGGACGAAATCCTGGACCAGCTGTTCCCCACGAAGCCCCGCCAGCCCCCGCCAACCTGCACCCTCAGGCCCCACCCCCTCTCAGCAGCTGCCCCGAGGCCGTCTCTCCCGGTTGATCTGTGCCCGCTAAGCAAATGAACCAGGTCCCGGTGCCTCCAGGCAGGCTGGAACCTCAAGCCTTTGCCCTGCTGTGCCTGCTGCCCGGCCCCGGGGACCTCCCGACACAGGCCTGGCACCACCACCAAGTGAGGACCAACTGTGTATGGGTCCCGAGGCTGCAGGCTCCGGGAGGACAAGGCCCCACCTGCTGCAAGGCCACGACAAAGTGGCAGGGGAGAGACCAGGCTGTTGGGGGCCATGGGGTCACCACCGCTCGGCCCAGAAAGCACCAGGCCACTCCACGGTGTCTAGGCCCTGGGCCCACCCTGCCCACCCGGACTGAGAAGGAAGCCAGGGCGCTCAGTGAGGCAGGCCCAGGCCACCCAGGCCAGTCTGAGCTCCCAACAGCAGGCCGCAGACAGCCACCTGGTGGCCTCGGGGGTGGTGCCATACCAAGGTTCCGAATCCAGAAGCCTCCATCCCGGCCTCCAGCCCTGTGCCTGGCACCACGCGCAGTCCCCGGGAACCTCTGGAATCCCAGTGTCTGCTGAGCCCCACTACCCAAGCCCAAGCATGGGGCTGGGCCATAGCACCCTTCCCGGGGCCACCAGCAGCCGAAGGACGTTCCTTTGAAGTTCACGTGGAAGCCCCTGCCGCCAGGGCCTCAAAGTGGGAGATTATTTGAAAATGGGGTCTTCACACTGGTCATCAGTCACAATGACATTATTAGGCTGGTCCTAATCCAACGACCGGTGTCCGTGTGTGAAAAAATTTGGACACAGAAGGAAAACACAGGAAGAAAACAGCCGTCTACCAAAGAAACCGACCCCACCCACACCCTGATCCTGGACTTCAAACCTCCTGATCACCAAAAGATAAATTTCTGTTGTTTCGGTCACCTGGTCTGTGCTGCGTCATTATTACAGCAGCCTAAGCAGACCCGTCCCCAAGCCCTAACAGCTGCCCAGGTGAATTCCCTGAAGACCGGGACCCCGAAGCTGACCCCAACAGCCAGGGCCCTGAGGCCCGGTGGGGGAAGAGTTCTAACAGCCTAAGAATCTCCAGGGCCGCAGCCCCAGAGCTGCTGAGCCCCTGGCCGCAGCCTTCCGAGCACTGGAGCCCGACATGCCTGGCCCGAGTGCGAAGACCTTGCACCACCTCGATCCCGTGGCTGCCTGGCCCGAACTTGCTCAGGCAAGCAGAGGGTGGCAGTTGGGATTTGGGGTTAATGGGCAGAAGGCAAGGCAGGAGCATGTGGGGGCCAAGTATAAAGCAGGGCCTGCTGGGCAGACAGTGGTGGCAACGCTTCCTGGGGGACACCCACCCAGGGCCGCCCAGCTGATGGCCAGGAGCCAGTATATCCGAGCCAGCTGTGGCAGGCAGGAAGTTCCCAAATATGTCCCCAACCCTGTAAAAAGATGACCTCACGTGGCCAAAGGGACTTTGCAGATGTGACGAGGTTGAGGATCTGGACGTGGGGAGGTTACCCTGGATGACCCAGGTGGGCCCAGTGTCATCGCAAAGGTCCACATAAGAGAGAAGCAGGAGAGAGAAAGAAACGTGACAGAAATAGATGTCAAAGCTCGTGACGCTGCTGGCTAGAAGCCACAGGCCGAGGAATGTGGGCAGCTTTCTGAAAGGCAGAAAAAGCGAGAAAATGGATTCTCTCCTGGAGTCTCCAGAAGGAACACAGCTCTGCTGACACTTGGCCCTCGAGGCTGGGACACCACTCTGTAGCCCAGACAATCCTCTGAGAAGGAAGGTGGAGCAGCAGGGCTGCCACTCCGAGGGACACACTCCCCGGCCAGGCCAGGGACACACTGGACATGACCGTTTCCCTCTCCTGATCTCACATGGGACCTTGAGCCCGAGCTGGGCTGCAGGGCCCCTCCTGGGCCTCAAATTCAAGATGGTGGTGACTCTATGACTTGGGACTCGGCACACCCTGTGAACCCATCTCTCCGAGGAGGGCCACACCTAAGAGGGAAGGGAGGAAGCACAGCACGCGCCAGCCCCTCACACTCTCGGAGCAGGGAGCGAGCAGGAAGGAAAAGGCCTCAGGCCTGGTCCACAGGAGCAGCCGTGGCAAGGCGGGGAGTCCCGGGTGACCGCCAGCAAGCCCAGCAAGGACGCGAGAGGAAGGATGTCTCCTCTGGCCGTGTGGGAACACAGCGCTGCACGCCGCACCCTGACTTTGCTCCAAGGGGCGACATCATCAGCAGCACCGGGGGAAGCGCCGGGCACACCGTCTGCCACGAGGGCGGTACTCACCCCGGCCAGGGACTTCTGGATGTTTTCTCTGGCTCTCGCGATGTCACGGAGGATCACGCTGGCGCCGTTCTCCTGCAGATGGTGCAGGAAGAACAATGCTTTCATTTAAAAAAAAAAAATTAAAAAGGCAGCCTCCTGTGGAGAGAGCAGGAAAGCCCTGCACAAAACAAAAGCTCACGGGCCTGAGGACGGAAGAGGATGGAGTCCTGTGGCCCTGACGACGGGGCCTGAGGCGCACGTGGCCCGCAAGCCCAGCCGGGCCACGTGTCGCAGGTCCTGATGGGCACCTAGAGACGCTGGGAGCGCCCTGCCCACATGGGACACGAGAGCAGCTCCAGCTCCTCGGGAGCCAGCCAGCCGCCCTCCGAAGACCCAACCCCAGCACCTGCAGCAGGGCCACCTGGGCCCAACGTGCGTGTCCCGCTGTGCTGGCACAGACACCCCGAGACCCCACGCGCAGCAGCCCCTACCTGGCGTGAGGAGCCGGCCACGGGCCCGTTCATCTGCTCGTAGAATTTCCTTTCTGCGTCGTCATATTTGAACTTGTCAAACCAGATCTTCTCGTGCACTAGAAAGTTTGTGGCCATTTTCCTGTTGAGAGGGGAGGAGAGACTAAGACAGCCTGGCCGGGAGGAGGGGGCACCTCCTCGCAGACCCCAGGGCTGGCTTGCGCAAGCGCCCCTTCCAACAGCCAGGACCCCGAGGGTACAGGGCAGGCTGTCCCGGTCCTTGGGTAACAAGGGCTCCAGGGCCCAGGGCAGAGCACCAGAGGTTCTCAGCACGGACCACAGCGAGCCTGCAAGCCCCTCCCCCACACCACGTGGGCTTCCTTCAGTGCTAAGGCGGGTGGTCCCCAGGCCAGTCCCCAAGACCAGTGGCTCTCAAAGCATGGCCAGGAACCCCTGGGGGTCCCCAAGGTCCTCCCCTTTCCAATCACACAACTGTTCAAGGCTGGATCTGTCGGACAATATACACCAACGGATAACGCACAAGCAGGTGTAAGAATCCAGCTGCCTCCTATTAAGCCAGACACAAGACTTGCAAAAATGTAAAACAAGACCACTTAGTTCACTGACCTTTTTTGTTACAGAAAAGTTATTTCTTGCATAAACGTCATTAACGTGTAACAAGCTTGTTATTATTTTTCAACAAATAAGTGCTTCTGCATTTAATTACTAATGTAGGAAAAACTAATAAAACAAAAGCTCTCTTAGCATCAGGAGACCAGCAAGCCTGAGAACTGCTGCTCTAGACCAGGGTCTGGCAAACGCCGGCCTGTGAGCCAGGTCCCGCCACTGTCCGCTTTTGCAAATCGCTGTATTGGCACGTCTGCAGCCTGCTGCTTTCCCACCACTCGGCAAGGCGGGGGAGCTGCCACGGACCTGGGCCCGGAGCCCGAATTCTCACAGACGACAAAGTCTGCTGACTCAGAACCGCTCTGTCCCTCACCAAGTGCAACAGAAAAGGACCCAACCTCACCAGTTCTCTTTGCTGCGGATCCCAGGCCATCACTGGACCTCACCAAGTGTACCCCCGTGACAAGGGAGGTTGAGCCCTATGACTCTCCTCCACCCCAGCTCCAAGAGGCATCACTGAACAGTTTCAGTTCCACGCCACCCCGCACGCACACGTACTGCCTGATGGGGAACGCCCCCCTCCCCCCGGCGGTGGGCCCCACACCCTGCCCCTCGCACCAAGGCCAGGATCCCGTCAAAGCAGCACATCCAACCCCACCGAGGAGCCGAGGGGCTCCTGCCGGGAGTCTGGGGTCCAGGGAGGCCCCTCCACGCCCCCTCTGGCCCGGCCTGTGGCCCAGGGCCTCTCCCCACTGGGGGGCCCCCAGTCTGCCCTGAGTCCAACGGTCTCTGCCCTCCTGCCTGAGCCCAGTGGGCTAAGGGATCCCTTCCATGGCCAGGCTCTGGCCTCCAGCGACCAGTTGGCGCTGCATAAACCGCTCTGGGGGCCAGACCCCTGGGTCCACAGGCTGAAGGCAAGTTGGCCTCATCCAGTGGGTGTCTTCCAGACTCAGGCCACTGGACCAGCCGTGTGCTAGAGCACCTGAGACGCCCACCTCACCTCAGGTGGTTCTGGACAAGGAGATGGGGGAGACAGCAGGATGGGTCGGCAAGCGGCCCAGTGGGGCTTGGGGGCCGGGAGCCTTCATCGCTCCCCTGTCCCATGAGTCAGGGGAGAAGCTGGAAGTTGCCTGGCCAAAGGGGAAACCCTGAGCAAGACAGATTCAGGCCCATGTGGACCCCTTCCCTCCACCAACTTGGTGGGGGTGACCCCAGAGGCTGCAATGCCCCAGGGGCAGATAGCTATCCCTGCCCGACCCGAGCCAGCTTCCAACTCAGCCGGTCCAGGAGTCTTGGGAGGAGTCCCGCCAGGGTGGGGGCAGGGAAGGGAGCACGCCGGCCACCCAGCCCGGCCCGGGGAAGCCCAGGCACCCGCCCGGCACGTTTTCCCTACTTGGGTCTCAGGCTGGACATGGAAGGGCCAGACCGGGCGCTGGGTCGGTGAACCAGGGATGGAGCTTCAAGGCGCCAGGCCATGCGCAGGGCCTCGGCGGCGTGGTGGCGGCACTCCGCGCGGTCGTAGGCCGGCTTGCTGAGCCAGGGGGCCTCGGCATCCTTGTGCAGGAAGTACCGGTAGGGCAGGGCAGAGGAGGCCTCCCCGTCCCCCCGCCGCGGCCCGAGCCGCCGGCTTCCCATGGCGCTGCGGCCCCGCCGGTCTCTGCGGCCGCGCCGGGCGCCCTCAGCCTGACCAGCTCGCTCCTGCAAGCGCACCTTCCCAGGGGGGTGGCCGTCAAACAGGGCCTCGTAGAAGACCCTCTCGGCCGCGTCGTAGCGGGGCTTCTCCAGCCACACCTCCCGCACCAGCGCCTGCAGGCTGCCCAGTGGGGGCTGGCCGTTGGCTGGCGGGCTGGGCTGGCGGATGAGGTGCAGGTCGGAGGCAGCCGCCCACTGGCCCGTGTCGGGAGCCCCCTGCCCGCCGCTCCCCTCCGCAGCCAGCAGCAAGGCCTGAGACCACTCCACGAACGCCCGCTCAGCCTGGTCAAAGGAAGACTTGTTGACCCAGACACCCCAGGTCACGTGGTGGCAGGCCACCTGGCTTCCGAGGGCGCAGAGGGCCCCAGGGGCCAGGGCGGGAGGCCGGGCTGCCTGGGCGGCCGCATCTGCCAGCCTCTGGTGGTATGAGCTCTCCGCCTGGTCGAAAAGTGGCTTGTCCAGCCAGACGTGGTCGGCTGAGAGGCCCACGAGGGCCAGGTCCCCCTGGCTGAGCCAGCCCCTCGGGGAGCGCTTCCTCGGCTTCTGCAACGGCTTCTTCCCATTGTGGCTCTTCCCGGGCTCGCTGCTGCCGTTGCCGTCGGGGGTGCCCGCCTCCTCGGCCTCATCCTCCCGGCCCGGCCCGTTCACTGCCAGTGCCTCGGCCGGGAGCTGCTGGGCGGCGGCTCTCATGGCCTCGTGCTCGTAGAAGCGCCGCTCGGCTTCCCCGTACTTCTGCTTGTCTTCCCAGACCGTCTCCAGGGCACAGGAGGCCTTCCCGCTCATCTTCCACGCAGCGTTAAAAAGCAAGCACAAAGGGCAGTTGCAACACCGCGGGCCGTGGGCAGACGGCACCCCCGCCCCTCCCTGCTCGGCCGCCCGGATGGGGTGCCCAGGGGCAGCATGCACGGGGAGCTGGGGAAGCAGTAAACACGCACGAGCACGTAATGCGTGGTGTGTTTGCACGTGTGTATCCTCCTAACCGCAAAACTTGCCTTTTCTCATCCAACATGCACCCAGGCTCTCCAAGGGGGCCCAGGGAACACTTTCCAAACCTCTTTGGCTACAGAAACCTCTTCGGTGAACCCCAAGAACAGCGGCCAAATAAACACAGGACGCGCTCAGCTAATTCAACTTTTACGTCAACAGCAAATGAGTTTTAGAACAAGTGTGTCCCGTGAAACATTAGAGACTCACTTATTCTGAAAAGTTAGCCGCTGTTCATCCGAAACTTTAACTGGACGTCCTGTGTTTTTGCTAAGCCTGGCCACCTCCCTGAGGCACTCGGGCTTCTGTTTTATAGAAATGCACTTGGTGGTCTCAGAGGACGGCCCCGCTCCTGGCACATTCTGCCTGATCTGAGTCCCCCACCTGCACGGCCACACCGCCATCCTGAGCAGTGCATGTTCCAAGGGAAGCTAGAAGATCTTAGCCAAGGGGCACCTGGGAACAGAGGGTGGAGCACCCACCCCTGCGAGGCCACATCAGGGGAGATGCCAGGGAGTGAGTGTCTAAAAGGGAAGGAAGCCAGTGGCTCTGGCAGTTAAGAATCAGGTTCCTTGGTCAGCGGCCGATGCCTCCGGACCAGGAGACAATCAACTCACACCCGTGGGTGCACCTAAACTAAAGGAACCATGTGGGAACCTCCGAGTCCTGTCCTAGGACGCGAGATCCTCCCTGCACTCCAGCGCCTTTTGGTGTAAGGGGCTCCGCACACCTGCCGCTGTGGCTACTGGATAAGCCTCTGTCCAGAGGCCTGAGCTCAGAGCAGCCCTCGTCACCTGCTGCCCCCGTGCGAGACTGAGGGCTGCTGGGCCACGGGGTGTGCGCAAACAGCCACGAGGCGATGGCCTCGGCCCTGCCGCTGGCACAGGGCGCCCCATTCTGCTCCCGGGCATGGTGCCCCGTAAAGGCTAGCCCCATTGCTGGGCAGCCCAGAATGCTACAGCAGACCCTATTCAGCAGAACCAAGGGGCCTGGGCCACCGCAGCCTCCGGCTAGAAGCAGCTCAAGCCCAGAAAGCCCTGGAGGCCAGTCTGCTCTTAGGGTGCACCTAGGGGTCCCCGAGCTCACACCTGGCTGGCCTGTTCTAGAGGACGGCCTTGACTAGCACAGGGACTCCTCCTCTGAGACCCTACTCTGGACCCTGTGCCCGCCCAGAAGCAGAAGCACCAGGCCGACTGCCTGGGGCTACGCAGCTTGCTCTCAGGATGGCCCCCGTGTCTCCTGCTGCTGCGAGGTCACCTGGTGAAGCCTAAGCGAGGGCAGACCTGCTGGGCCCTCACCCCAGGGAGGAGGCCCCCCGAGGGGGCAGACTTTCACCCCGGGACAGCAAAGCCTTCCTGCCACTCACCGCAGGGTCTACAGCCCCCCGACCAAAACCAAAACCCAATTCCAATCACCCCGGGACGTGTGGGCCAAGTCCCGACCGACCTGGGACTTCAGGGAGACTCCCCTTTGTGCTCTGAGGGGCTCGCAGGGGTCTCTCACAGCACCTGATGCAGGGGCGGAGGCCCAGGCTCAGAGAGGTCTCTGGCCACCCCCTCGAGCCTCCCTCCCCGGGGCCAGCAGCACTTACCAAGGCCAGGCTGACTGCAGAGGCAGTGCTGGGGGGCGGGAGCCCATGCCCAGGAGGCGGGGCACTGTGACATCACTCACTGTAACCGAGGGCTGCAGGCCTACCAGGCTGGGCTTGTCTGCCCTCTGACCTCTCTGGCAGACCCTCACCAAAGGAGCGCAGCGCGGGTCAGGGCTGGTCTGGCCCCTTCAGCCCTGCCCACCAGGCTGACCCCCCAGTGCGGAAGCCCTACGTGAACCTAGTGGCCTAAACGCTGTCCTCGGCTCCTGACATCAAACCAGGCTCTGCTCAGAGCTCTAAGGGTCACAGTTCGGGGGAGGGGAGGCCCCTTCTCAAGATGCCCGTGAGCAAGGGACAGGGCCTGAGACCAGGGGCTGGCTGGGGCGGCGGCACCCTGCCCTGCCCAGAGGTGTGGAAGGTGCACGCCAGTCCTGACCTGCTCACGGGGTGCCCACCCTACTGCCGAGGCAGGAACTGGCTCAGCCCAAGAAGGTGCTGAGGCCACACCCAACAGGTCCAGACAAGGAAACCGAGGCCGGCAGCCTGGCCCCAGAGGTGTCAGGACTCGCCAGGCATGGTGAGGGCTGGGCTGGGGGTCCCCTGGCTCGGGTGAAGGGGACACAGGAGCCTGGGACGGGCGAGTACTTACTTTCACTTTGATCTCCTAGGACAGCATGAAGAGAAAGCAGCAGAGTTAGAGGCAGTCAGACAGGGCGGCCCGAGCAGGCTGGGGGGCCTTCTCAGAAGCTGCTCGGTGAGGCGGCGTGGAGGCGAGTTTGCTGGGGAACAAAGGCGAGCACCGGAGCCAAGACCCACCACCAAAATCCCAGGGGGCAGCTGCTGCTCCTTCATCACTCGAAATGCGCAGATGCTGGGGTTCCTGTTAGCCGGAGCCAGGCAGCCCTGGGAGGCCCCATCTGAGCTCCTCGCTGAGCTGAGCCAACCTGGGGAGGTGAGCCAGCACCTCGAGTGCCCCGCTGCCCACGTGGATCAGTGCTGGGTGGGCTCTCCCCATCCCCGCACCGCCACTGGGTCCAGACCGCTGGACCAGGTGTAGGACGACAAGGACCTGGCTGAAGGTCTTGGCAGCCACCCAGCCCCAGTGTCCACGCCGGACAGGCCTCTCCCTCAGCAGGGCCACTATGGGGGCGAGAGGCCAGGTGGGCAGGGTGTGCCGTCCCCGCAGGCCAGCACCGAAGGGTGCACAAGAGGACAGACGGGGTGCCCGGCCCTGAATCCACAAGAGGCGGCACCAAGGGGCTGAGGACCCAGTCAGCCCTGCCACCTAGGCCCCTGGCCTCCCCGTCTACCCCACACCGCGGCCAGCGCGCCAGCATCAAGTCACCCCAGGACAGGGTGCACGAGGTGTCCTGCGGGGCAAACAGAGAGGCTAGCAGGCAGGAGACAGGCGTGCACGGAGGTCCCAGGCAGGCTCTCCGCAGACACCCACCATAGGGGCTTCGTGTGGCAAGGCTCTGGCGGGAGGAGGACTCCCTAGAGACACCACACAGGAGCGCTGTCACCTGGGGAGACGACCACAGACAGCTGAGGGCTGCCTGGTAAAGCCAGTGCCAGGATGGGGCCAAGAGCACCCCCAGGGCTGCTGGAGGATGAGGCCCCAGGACAGCTGGCACAGCCCCCGACGTCAGAAGCAGGGGCCCACCTCTCCCAGTAGAAGAACCACTCTGAGTCTGAACACTTTCCCGCGAGGAGGCCACCAGGGAAGCACAGAACTCTCGGCTAGGGGCTGGGCGTCCTACAGGAGCAGTCGGGCCTCCACCGCCCCCCCCCACCCCCCGCAACACTGGAGCACACAGGGAGCAGAACCAGGACGCAGAGGAAGCGGTCCCACCCTGTACTCCTCACCTGCAGGGCCAAGAGCAAGCCGCCTGACACTAAGGACCAGCCCTGGGGCATAAAGCATGTCAAGACCACTCCCATAAGAGGGGGCACTGAGGCGTGGGAGGCCCTGGAGGGATCACGGCCCACCCAGCCACCAGGATCTGGGGCGAAGGCAGCGAGCAGCTCTTCCTCTGCAACTCCCCCAGCCCAGCGCCAGTGCGAATCAGCACTCCTGGCTGTGCTGAGGGACTCTGGGGGCTGCGGAGTCCTTCTCAGCCTCTGCCCAGCTGGGAGGGCAGTTCTTGCAGTGCCAGTACAGGGAACCTGGCAGCACTCCCTGACCAGGATACTCCTCGCTGGAGGATCCTGAAGGTGAGGACACGGCCCGGCAGAGCCGTGCCCACCAATCTGCCAAGAGGTCCCCGTGAGGCTGGGTGAATGGGGAAGGTTTCTGGGAGGGGTGAGGGTTGCCCCCTCCCCCAGCTCCATCCTCCACACCTCGTTCTCATCCTCCAAACAGTCTCAGGTAACCAGGTGCCCATGTGACCCCATCGCAGTCACACACAGGCAGGGGCTCCCAGGTCATCCACCCAGAGGTCTCAGCGCTCTGCCCCCCTTCCACAGGAAGTGGGAATCGGTGTGCGGTGTGGGGAGATGGGGCCCCCGGCTGGCGCGGCCTGGACCAGTGCTGCACAACAGAGCCTCCACGCGTGCAGTGTCCAAGAGAAGGCGGCGAGCACTCAGCACGCTTCAGCCGATGAGAACAAGCCAGTAGTGGGGCAACTGGACGCGAGTGCTGCCCTCGGATTTCCTTTAGAGGCGAACTCCACAGCCCCCAATTCCTACTCAGAAGCTTCCCCACCTCTGACTCCTGGACAGTCCAGCCCCACTCAAAAATGCCAACCTGTCTTGCTGGCGTGGAGGGGGGCCCCTGCACCCCAAGACTCAGCACTCACACTGCGGCTGCCCAAGTCACCCCACCTGAGGCCCAGCCAGCCGCATGACGTTTGTGCTACAATGCCGTGGCCGTTGGTTCTATTTCTATCCCAGTCTGTGGTGCCCTGGTCTATCTGCCCTGACCGCCAGGTGCCTGTGCCCCCTTCCCTAGGGCGGCTCCAGCATTGTACGCGCCTTCTCAACCATTCTGAGTACACTTGACACCTCACACAGCTGGGAGACGGGAGTGGGGTAAACTGAGGCTCCGGGTCGGTGAGGTGAGAATCTGGGACTCCGCGTCTCATCCTGACGCCTGTCCTTCACACAAATCTCACACTGCGCCCCACTTCAAATTCACACGTGCCATCTTCAAATAGGGACACAGGGCCAGGGCTCATGCCAGCATTTCCCGCCTGCAGCCCTTGAAAAGCTGACACCAGAGCGCGGCGCACTGGGGACGTTCTTTGTGGCCGCCTATTTAGGATCACCTTCAAGAAACCTTCATTCACAAAAACACTGGTCAAGCGTGTTTGCCCCCCAGGCTCCTCTAGGGGAAGGCACAGCAGCGGCGCTCCAAGGTGAGGAGATGGAGAGCTGCAGGGCACCCCGGCACTGGCACAGGGCCCAGGCCTGACTGCCCCGCAGAGGTGGCACAGTGCACCTGCTCCTCGGAGTCTGTGTGCCAAGCTTTCTCAGGGAACCCCTACGTCTGGAGCTGAGCACGACGGTGGGGCTCAACCCACTTATGGTTGAGGGCTTCCTAGGAACTAGGGGTGTTCAGAGCTGCTTCTGAGGCAAGACCGGGTCCTTCCCCGACCCAGGCCAGGCCTACTCCCTCACCACTTACTTGCCAGGGTCAATCTGCTCTCACGACAGGCAGGGACCACCCCAAAGTCCAGCCACACAAACAGCTCTCTTGCTCCAGGGTGGCCCTTCACTCTGAAAACCCTGTCATGCTGGTCCCCGCCCCATGCCAACCCCCTGGCTCCAGGACAAGGCTTTCTCTTCTTCGTTCCACTGAAAGTGCCCACTTTTCAGGAAGATACCCTCCTCCCCTTCAGACAGTGGCTTCGACATCGCCTCCTGCCCGGATCACCTTATCCAAATCCAGGCCCTCCATCCCTCTCAGAGAACGCTGTATTTCAGTCACCCAGCAATCACATCCTTATCCTTCCCCGAGTTCGTGAGCTCTCCAGGTTCCACGAAGACTGGGTCCGTGCCTGTCCCTCAAGCCCAGAACCGACAGGAAGTAGGTGCTCCACAAACGTCGATAAAGAAACGGGGGGACTACAGGCCCGGGTCACAGGTGGGCAGACATCCTTGTCACCCACCGGGGCGGAGACCAGCGCGGCCCCGACATTCCCGCAGCCGCCCTCCCGCCGGGGAAGCCGCAGGGGTCCGGCCGGCACGTGGCCCGCGGGCTCCGCCCCTCTGAGCGGCCGCGAGCCCGCACCCGGCCCCGCGCCCCGGAGCCGGCCTGCCGGCGGCTCTCCAACCAAGTCCCTGCCAGCGCAGCGCGGGCCGTCCCTTCCCCGGGCCCCAGGGCCTGGCGGCGCAACCCTAGGTACTCACACGCCAGCCAAGGACGCGGCGACCAACGCTGAGGGCTCGGCGCCGCGCGACGGCAAAGAAAAGGGAGGGCCGCGCTGGCCGCGCACGGGAAGTGAAGCAGCGGGCTCTACCACGCGCCGGGACGCGGGGGACGCGGCCCGCGCGCACGGCCCGCTGCGCTGCCTGGGCCTTCCGCGCGACTTTCCCCGCGGGTGGACAGAAGACAGTGGGAGACCCCCGCGGGGCTCGCCCTTTCCCGGAGGAGCTGGAGCAACCCGCCGGGCACAGCGCCGCCGGCTCCCGCCCCCCTCCGCTGCAGCTCCGGTGGACTCGGCGGGCCCGGGCGGAGCACACCGGCCGGCACGTGCCGGGTGACGTGCAGCGCGGGGTGGGGCCGCGCGGGGCCAACGCGCCTGCGCGTGCCGAGCGGGCGAGACAAAGGGGAGGGCCCGGCCGGTCCCGCCCCCAGCGCCCGCCCCGCGCGGCCGGCCGGGCGGGCGTATGGCCCCGGTTCCCGCGCCCCCGCTGCCGCCGCAGCCGCAGCAGCAACCATGTACCCCGCGGGACTCCCGGCCGGCCCGGCCCCGCGCCGCGGCCGCCGCCCCCCGCCCGGGCGCCCCGCGCAGTCGCCGCGGCCCCCCGCGCCCGCCCCGGTCGCCGCCGCGCGGCCGCCGCCCCCCGCGCCCGGGCCGCGGCCCCGCGTGGCTGTGAAGATGGCCTTCCGCAAGGCCTACTCCATCAAGGACAAGCTGCAGGCCATCGAGCGCGTCAAGGGCGGCGAGCGGCAGGCCAGCGTGTGCCGCGACTTCGGCGTCCCCGGCGGCACGCTGCGCGGCTGGCTCAAGGACGAGCCCAAGCTGCGCTGGTTCCTGGAGCAGCTGGGCGGCGAGGTGGGCACGCAGCGCAAGAAGATGCGGCTAGCCAACGAGGAGGAGATCGACCGCGCCGTCTACTCGTGGTTCCTGGCGCTGCGCCAGCACGGCGTGCCGCTGTCGGGGCCGCTCATCCAAGCGCAGGCCGAGGCCTTCGCGCGCCAGATCTACGGGCCCGAGTGCACCTTCAAGGCCAGCCACGGCTGGTTCTGGCGCTGGCAGAAGCGCCACGGCATCTCCAGCCAGCGCATCTACGGCGAGGCCGAGCCCCCAGCCGCCGGCCCCGCGCCCGGCCTGCCGGTCAAGCAGGAGCCCGCGCAGCTCACCCGCACCGGCCCCCTGCCCGACCGCGCCCTGAATTCCCCTGCCCCCGCCGAGGGCGGCTACGGCGACGAGCAGATCTACAACGCCAACGTCACCGGCCTCTACTGGAAGCTGCTTCCGGAGCAGGCCGCGCCCCTGGGCGCGGGGGGCTGTGGCCGTCGCTGGCGGGGCGACCGGGTGACGGTGCTGCTGGCCGCCAACCTGACCGGCAGCCACAAGCTGAAGCCGCTGGTCATCGGTCAGTTGCCGGACCCACCCAGCCTGCGCCACCACAACCAGGACAAGTTCCCCGCCTCCTACCGCTACAGCCCCGACGCCTGGCTCAGCCGCCCGCTGCTGCGCGGCTGGTTCTTCGAGGAGTTCGTCCCGGGCGTCAGGCGCTACCTGCGCCGCAGCTGCCTGCAGCAGAAGGCTGTGCTGCTGGTCGCCCACCCGCCCTGCCCCAGCCCTGCGGCCAGGATGCCCACGCTGGAGGACAGCGAGGAGACCCCCAGGAGGTGCCGGCCTGAGCCCCTGGGCCCTCCGGAGGAGCTGCAGACCCCCGACGGGGCGGTGCGGGTGCTGTTCCTGTCCAAGGGCAGCAGCCGGGCGCACATCCCGGCCCCACTGGAGCAGGGGGTGGTGGCCGCCTTCAAGCAGCTGTACAAGCGGGAGCTGCTGCGGCTGGCCGTGTCCTGCGCCGGGGGGTCCCCGCTGGACTTCATGCGCAGCTTCATGCTCAAGGACATGCTCTACCTGGCCGGCCTCTCCTGGGACCTGGTGCAGGCAGGCAGCATCGAGCGCTGCTGGCTGCTGGGCTTGCGGGCTGCCTTTGAGCCCCGGCCGGCGGAGGAGTGCGCTGGGCAGCCGGCCGGCCAGGCCGAGGAGGCCGCGGAGCGCAGCACGGTGCTTAGCGACCTCACGCACCTGGCAGCCCTGGCCTGCAAGCGGCTGGCGCCCGAGGAGGTGGCCGAGTGGCTGCACCTGGACGATGACGGGGGGCTGCCCGACGGCTGCAGAGAGGACCCAGGCCCCAGCCGGCCTCCCGTGCTGGTCCCTGGGGCCCCTCCGCCCCCAGCCAGCCTGCCCTCTGTCGCGGCGGGAGGAGAGGAGGAGGAGGAGGCCGCCGTGCCCTCCGCTGGGGAGGCCGTGCGGGGCCTGGAGACAGCTCTGCGATGGCTGGAGAGCCGGGACCCCCGGGAGGTAGGGCCGCTGAAGCTGGTGCAGCTTCGCTCACTGATCAGCATGGCCCGGAGGCTGGGGGGCATCGGGCCCTCTCCTGCAGTCCCTGATGATGGGGTGTGACCAGGCCCGTCCGAGCAGCCCCCAGTGGCCTTTCTCCTGCGGCACTTGGAGGGGATACACACAGCCTCCCCATCTCGCCTCCCCTCCCCTGGGGTGGTCTCCCCCCCACCAGCTCGGGGTTGCAGGGATCCCAGCCCAGCCTGGCTCAGAGGAGCTCTGTTGGTGAAAGGCCGTCCCCTCCACTGGTGCCCGCGTTTCACGTGGGGACAGAACAGAGGCCGTGGGCGCCTGCTTCCCCTCCCTGGGCAGGCGCGCACGTGGGGTCTGCGGTCTTAGCCAGGTGCCCTCTCGTGCAGGCCTGGCGCACACACCACAGCACTTATCAGAGAGCAGGTGGCTGTGCTCCCACCCTGGCCCCTGTGGGGCTGAGGCCTCCAGCCATGTTCCTGTCCACACCGCCCAGCACTGGTACCGGACGAGGGCCCTGCGCTCCTGTCCCTCCCGACCACAGCCATGCGGTCGGTCGTCTCAATGGGAAGCACACCACTCGTTTTGTTTTTAGCGCGTTAAGTCTGTCTTTAACAGATACGCTTCAGGGACCCGGGGTGGAGGGCTCTGTGGGCTGGAAGGGAGGATGGTGCCCGGCACGCAGGGCCTCCCAAGGTTCTGGGTGCAGCGAGGGCTGTAGGTTTCTGTTCTACTCGGATTTTTAACTTTCCTTAAGAAAACATTCTGAACAGCTCTCCTGTTCCGTGGGGTTGGCGAGCACTAGACCTGGGCCCTGGTGACAGACCAGTGGCCGGGCCAGCCACAGGCCACTTTGTCCAGCCCCAGAGCCCAGAGCCATCCCGTTTCCCCGGAGCAGCCCTGTGGCACTGACGGCCATGCCAGGACAACCCTCAGTGCCTTAGCTCCCCTCCAAGGCTCCCCTGCCCAGCCTGCTCTCAGGTTTCTCTCCCGCGCCTGGCACTGCCCAAGGCGTGGCTGAGGAACTGCTTCCCATGGCCCCATCAACTAGGCTCCTAGATGGCACAGTTTGTAAGGAGAAGGCAAGGGCTCTGTAACTGTCCAGCTCTAGATTCAGGGTCCTGCTGGTGGCCTGAGGCCAAGAGATACCCATCCAGGCCTCCCAGAGGCTGCCCTGCAGAGATACCCAGAGCTCTTGTGAGGGGCAGTGGGGCTGGATTTGAGGTGCTGCCTGCCTCAGCGCTCTGCCCTCATCCTCACCTGCCCCATCCTCCTGGTGGTCTGAGACTGCAGAGGCCACAGACAGGTGCTGTGTCTGTGGGACGGGAGGGCTGTGCACGGTGGTAGGACGGCTGGGCGCTCCCAGAGCAAGGACGTAAACTGTTCCTTGGAACCACACCCCCCCCCCAAAAAAAACCACACATGGATGTGTATGTCAAATCTGAAAGCTGAGGGACAGTATGTAGGATTTGGGAACAAGAGAAGAGAGGCTTGGCTAGCCAGGCCCAGGCAGCAGCCTCCAGCCGCAACTGCTGGGGCCCACCCGGCACCTCCACTTCCATCTGTGGCAAGCCTGCACACCTGCAGGAGCCTCTGGCGGCCTACGCCGGCCCTGGGTCTAACCAAGCAGCTGCTCGGGGCTTCAGGATGTCTTGCATGTTACACCACCTGCCTCTCCAGCTGGTGGCGACCCGGGGACCCAGGCCGGGAGCTCCTGGTCACGATGGCCAGCCTGCTGGTCCTCTGCCCTGCCCGCCTATAGGGGCCTGTGGAGAGACAGACCTCAGAGCCCAGGTGGGCACTGGCGAGGGTGGCCTCTGGTAGCATCATCAGCCCTGCCCCTCTCGCCAAGCTTCCTGTCTCGGCCTTTAATCCTCTTGTACCCCAAGCTTCCTGTCTCAGCCTTTAATCCTCTTGTACCCCAGAGCCTGGGCAGGGGGACTGCAGTTGGTGTTGAGAACCGGCTATCAGGACAGGACCTCCCACCTCCTCTCATGTGGCGCCAGCCTCGTCCCCTCTGGAGAACCAAGGCTGCACCCCAGGAGGTGGCTCTGCGCGGTCTCCGAGGCCCTGGATGGGCAGCGCGGAAACGAGGCACAGCGCAGGCTGGCCTGGGGCCTTGAAGAGTTAGGGGGCCCGTCAAGGGTGGGTCTGGGAGCCGCTTTGCTTTGCTGGGCTGGGGACTGCCTCATCCAAGGGCCTCCGAAGGTGTCCTCTCTAGAATGGGGGCACTGGTGCCACCGGGCCCTGCACGTGAAGAGGGTGGCTCTGGCCCCAAACGCAGCCCCAGCAATGATCCTTGTGACCCCGCGCCCCATCGCGGCTCTGGCACGAGGTCACCCACCTCCCTGGGCTCACCTCGCTGTGAACCACAGGGCAGAGGCTGTGGGAGACGCCAGCTTTTCTCTGCAGGAGCATGGGTGAAGTGGCCTCACTGCCGATACCTGCTGGGCCCAGGGCATCTAAGCCGCTCCCTGGTTTGCGCTAAGGAGGGTAAGGCGGTTGGTGGCACAGAGGGAGGGGTCTTAGCGGCCGCCTGAATTCCTTCAACAGCCCTACCTGCAGAGTGCTGGGCACCATGCTGGAGACTGGGTTTCTTGCCCTCAAGGATTACACGTCCCTTGTGAGGGTGTGGGAGCCCCGTGGCCTGGGAGGTGCTCAGGGACACAGCCATCATGCTCTCCCCATCCTGTTCACAGCCCTCTGACAAATCCTCAAGGCGATAAAGATCACTGATTCCAAAAAGCAGCCCCTGGTCAGTCACTGTCAGGGCTGGCCCCGTGGGCTAGGTGGTAGGCACAGCAGGAAAGCACTGCAGGTGGAAAGGTGAGCTTGTGGCTTCTGCTGAAGCCAGCCCAGCTGGGGGGTTGGGAGGGCAAGACCAGGCTGCAGCATCAGAGGGAACCCGTGTGAGGCCAAGCTTGCCCGAGGGGCCTCACGCTTGGGAATGAGCCCCCAGGTGACAGCTGGACCGAAGCTGGAGCACTGGAGCGCGGGGTGAGAGGAAGGGGGCGCCCTCCAGCAGGGGCTCGGGCCTCCTGGGACCCCCAGCCTGCTGGCCCAAGAGCCCCGGGGGCAAGGGTGCTAAAGTGGGCTGTGGGTGCTTGCCCTGTCGAGGGACCCTTTCACAGCCAACCTCACTGACAGCAGAGGTCACCGGCCAGATAGGCCCAGCACGCTTTATAATAAAGGCTGGATGTGCCAATGTCACATGATCCCTGTTCTAGTCTTATTTTTGTAACTGTCTAGTGCTTGGATCCAGAACACCTGATTTGAAAAAGTGGGGAAGGTACAGAAAAGGAACAACATTGATGAAAAAAGTTCACGTCCACCAGCTTCTGAGAAAAGTAATTTTAGCTTCGCAGTATAAGGTGAAGAGACTTGGCCGGCCAGTGACTGGGCTGCAACCCTGCCCGCCCCTGCCCCAAGCTGCTGTTCCTGGGTCAGGCCCTCTTCAACTGGCATTTCCTGTCACGGGCCATCACCAGCTGGGCTCACCGGGCACCTCACATTCGGGAGGTGACCGCCTAAGGGCAGGGCTGGGCAGAGGTGCATCTTCCACTCCCCAAGCTGAGCCCTGCCTGGTCCTCAGGGATTCTGTTGGAAGATACATGGCGGGGACCCATGGACGTACAGCTGAGGGTGAGGTTAGAGTGCTGGGCGGGGGCAGGGGGAGCCTACCCTTGCAGAGCTCTCGGGTGATGGGAAACCCTGTCCCCAGACCACCTACACCCACAGTTCCGAGTCTGAGCCCAGTATCCTGGGCCTTGGCTGAGACGTGTTTCCAGGCACTTGGAATTTGGTTTTACCAGCCTCCAGTTAAATATTGGTTGCTCCATGCTATAGGACAGCCGCAGTTCAAAAGTGAAAGAAAAGGTGCCGAAATGGACTCAGGCTGAGCCTTCTAGCAGGTGGAAGGGCCAGGGTCAGACGGACAGTTGCTGGCTGAGGGCCAGCCGCCCATGAAGGCTGGAGTGGTGGGGGGCTCAGGGCTGTGCGGGCAGTGAGGGGCAGGCTGCCGTGTAAGCCCTGTTCACAGCCAAGGGGATCACTTTGCCGCGAGCCTCACCGCTGGCGGGTGGAAGGAAGGGGCTCCAGCACTAGGGCCCGTGTGGGGTGGGGAGGCCCCTGTGAGCCTTGGGCTGCAGGTAGTCTGCCCCGCACCCAGAGGCCCCTCGTCCTTGCTTAGGGCCCTAAGTTGCTGGCTTTCCTGGCCTGTTGGTCCTTTCACAGACATGCTAAGAACCAAATCCTGCAGTCAGAGGCCAGGCCGTGGGACCCTCCAGGACTCTTGACCCAGGGAAGGGTCATCAGGACCAGCTCCACCTGCCGCTGGCCGCGAGCTCAGGGTCTGGAGAGGGGCCCACAGCCCGCTGTGATCCCCGCTGGCCAGGACCTGTCCTCCAGCCAGCCTCCCACACCTCAAGCAGCTCCCCCACTGGCCTGCAGGCTGGAGAGAACCCGAGTCCTCGGGAAGGGGCTGGGGGGTGGCCACGGCCTGCACCCAGTGCCTGCGCCCTACTTCCTACTGAGTTCCCGGGCCCGGCAGGTGGCAGCCTCCACGGCGCTCATGGCCGCCGCCCGCAGCCCGCCCTGCTCCAGCGCGTGGAGCCCATAGATAGTGGTGCCGCCGGGCGTGCACACGTCAGTCCGCAGCTGAGCCGGGTGCTGCCCCTTCTGCAGAAGCATCTTGGCCGTGCCCTGGGGAAAGTGGCATTGGGGTGACTCGGGGGAGGCCAGCAGCCCCTCCTCGGCTCAGCCCCACCCCCACCCCCGCCGCCCCGTCTCAGCCCAGGCTGCTCAGGCCTCCCGTCTCCCTTTCCACAGCTCCCAGGAGGCGTGCTGCCCCCTCCCCTTCCACACACTCCCCCAGGACTGGGCAGCAGGGTCTCACCAGCAGGGTCTGGGCGGCAATGCGGTGGGCCAGGCCACTGGGCATGCCCATCTTGATGGCTCCTTCGGCCAAGGCCTCCGAGAAGGCACACACCTGTAGCAGCGGGGGGCGGGGACAAAGCCAGCACTCCCTTGGACACAGAACCCAGCCTGGAAAAGGCTGGGGACCCTCAGGAACAAGGTCCTGCACACCAGCCACCAGAGCCGAGGCCAGAGCCCAGGGGTCTGCCAAGGGGCCGGCCTCAAAGGCCCAGGAAGGCACAGATAACAGGGGGTGGGCGGCGCACACGGGGAGCTGCGGACCCAGCCGGGGAGCCATGGGGCCAGGGGCTGTCGGGGTGGGGGGCTCCACAAGGCCCCACTTTGCCGAGGGCCGGCCTGTGAGGGCAGGGGTTGGGGTGCGGGGACCAGACGACACTCACAAAGGCCACACCGCTGCCGCTGAGGCCAGTGTGGACGTCCACCTGGGCCTCGGGCACCTCCTCGCACTGCCCGCAGGCCTCCAGCAGGGTCCGCAGGAGCCTGGCCTCGTCGCTCCCAGCATAGCGGCCCCGTGCCATCACCATGGCCCCCTCCTGGACCACGCAGGGCAGGTTGGGCGAGACCCGCAGCACTCGCGCCATCGGGGGCAGCAGCTGGCGGGAGAGAGGCTGCGATCAGGGCTGCCGGGCAGGCACACGCCGGGCCAGAGCAGGCTCCCCGCTACTTCCCGGGCGTGGCGCCCTAACCCCAGGTGGGAGGAGCCCTAACCCCAGCCCCCTAGCCACCTGGCCGCCTGTGCAGGCCGGCTGAGAGGCTGTCTGCCCCCCAACCCACCCATCCTGGTTTCTGGAAGGGCTGGACCCAGGCTGCAGCCGGTCTGGGATGGCAGGGGTGGGAGGCCAGCAGAGCCCACCCTGGGGTCAGAGCCTCAGCCCCCACTGCACCCCGACAGGCCACTCACCTCCTCCAGGGTGCTCAGGGAGACCCCAGCAGCCACAGACACCAAGATGTGCTCAGCGGTGACCACACGAGCCACCTCCACCAGGACAGCCGGCAGGATGTGGGGCTTGGTGGCAAAGAAGACGAGGGAGCAGCTCTGCAGCACCTCCCGGTTGGAGTGGGTGGTCTGGCAGCCCAGGGCCTGCAGCAGGGTTGCCGGGACCAGGCCCACGTCAGCGGGCATCCTCCCAGACCACGGCCCTCCCTGCCGGAGCCCACCCTGCAATCCCACGGGCCCCCCATTGCAAACGGCCCTAAACCTAATGCCCATGATGCGCCCAGACCACCCGTTCTCGCTCAGGATTCAACCTCAGATGGCCCTGGTGTCAGCACCTCCTCGAGCCCTCTGATCCCAGTGAGTGCCCGTGACATTCCTGCCCGTCCAGCATGCACGCACACACACACACCCCTTTACCCCACCCGGGCCCTCCACAACCTTGACTTTCCTTCTGGCCTTTGACCTCCCCTTCCCCAGCCCAGCCCAGCCCGTCTCAAAACTTTAGCTAAGTAAGCAGCACTTCCCTGGCCCCAAGGAGCCAAGAGCCATCTGAGCCCTGGGAAGCCTCGACTCAGAGGAGCTGCCCGGCTCACCCGGAAGCGGCAGAGGTTCCTGTCCGTCGGCGCGCTGACCAGCACGTGCTGAGCTTCCACTTTTCCTGGAAGGAAAGGCAAAGGCGGGTAGGGGGCGTCAGTGAGGATGTGGCGTGGGGAGAAGCCAGCCTGGCAGGCCCCTTACAGCAGGTCTCTGAGGCTCAGCCACACCTGGGCCACGCTGAGCCTCTCCAAGAAGCCAGGTGCTTGGCGGGGCCGCTCCACTCGGCTGGGACCAGGCAACCAGCTTCACGTGATTCTACTCAGCAGCCATCGCTGCCCACCTGCTGCTGCTGCTGAGTCCAGACGCCCCGCCGGACACAGGGGCCGGGAGCTTGCCTTGTCTCGTGAGGACACAGATCCCAGGGATCCCTGCCTCCGGGAACAGTGAGGCTGGGGAGGGGGCATGGTGGGGAGGGAGGCTGGGGTGGGGAACGAGCTTCCTCCGGAGGGGGGTGCATCTGTACGGGGACATCCAAGCAGAGGCTCAGTCCCCGTTTGGTAGAAATCTTCTACAGATCAGATTTCTGTAAGGTCTAGCAGGAAGGCAGAAGTGCACCCCACGGCCTGAAGAGACGGTGGCAGCACTGCGAGACTCCGTGCAGCAGGGGAGGCAGGTGATACTCCAGGTTTTACAGGTAAAACACCTGAGACTTGCAGTAAACTGTTTTCTGATGATTTGACCTTTCTAGACCTTGACATATGGCTGAAGGCAGAAAACCAGTCCATATCTACATATAAAGGTTTCTAAATACTGTGGGGTATGATTAGGACAGCACCTCCATCCCTGCTGTAAGTGGTGCTCGACCGAGGATGATTTTGCCCCCACCCCCGGACATTGACAGTGTCTGGAGACATTTTGGCTGTCACAACTGGGGGTGTCACTGACATCTAGTGGGGAGAAGCCAGGCAAGGGGCTAAACAGCCTACAATGTGAAGAATGGAGAATGATGTGCCCCAAATGTGCACAGTGCCGGACACCAGGGGTGCAGCCGGCGAACAAACAGAAAGAAGAGTCGGAGGCTCAGCGCGGTCAGGCAGCTCGACCGAGGCACGAGCTTAGGAAGTCGGCAGGAGATCCCGCGCTCTAAGCTAGGGCTGTCCAAGAGAAGTATCGCTCGAGCCACACGCGTAACTTTACATTTTCTAGTAGTCTTACTAAACAAGTAGGAAAAAACGGGTGAATTGTAGTACATTTTATTTAACCCAAGGTGGCCAAAATGTTACCCTTCCAACACCTAATCAATATTAAAACTTACTAAGATACGTTATTTTTTGTTTGGATGATAAATCTTCCAAATTCGGCGTGTATTTTATTCTGTGTACTCAGCACATCTCAACTCGGACGTGGGGACGGCCGGCGCTGAGCCTCTCCACCACGTCCCCTCCAGCCGCGCTCCCAGAGGAAGCAGACCGGAGGCACAGGGTCCGCGTGCCGCCCCGCCCACGCCCGCCGGCCAGCCCCACCCTGGGGCCCCTGCGCGGAGGGCCCCGTGCTGCCCGGGGCTCCGCGGGGCAGGTGAGCAACGGAGAGGTAAGCCCGTCCCTCCCACACAGGCCGGTGTCGGACGCCCGCTAGCCCGCGGGCCCGGGACCCCACGCGCCCCACCTGCTTGGATGAGGCCCTGCGCGATGGCCTCCGCCATGCGGCCGGCGCCCACGATGCCCAAGCGCCTCGGGCCAGACTCCGCCGCAACCGCCGCCGCCATCTCGCCACCGCCCCGCGCCGCGCCCCGCCCGCGCCCTCAGCGCCGCCAATGGGCTACACCGCCCAGCACCTGCCCTCGTCCATTGGCTGCCGAGACCTCACGCTCCGCCCCCTCCCGCGGGCTCCACGCTCGATCGATCGCTACCAATTGGGATCACCCCTTCGCAGCTCATTGGCCGGAGAGATCTAGGGCGAGGAGGGGTGGGCCGCGGCGCGGGGCGCCGGGCGGGCGGCCAGAATGCTGTACTGGCTTCTGTCCCGATGTGTGAAATTTCCCAAAGGGCAACTTGAGCTGGTCATTTAAAGGCGAAGGGCAGGAAAGGGTGGGGGCTCCTCTGGTCTTGTCCCAGAGGTGGGTGCCTCAGGCCTCTTGGAGCCTGCCAGTGGACTTGGGTGTGGAGGACAGGGTTGCCTGGTCAGGGCTTGTGGTCAGCTCTTCCCCAAGCCGCAGCGGGTCTGGGTGACAGCATAAAATTGGCACAGCCAGTGAAACGTGGGAGCAGGGGTCTGCTTTTCTGTTAAAGGAGGTCCTCAGGCCAGCCTGGATTCTGGTTTCTGAGGGCCTCTCAGGGAGCTGCAGGGGAGACCTTCATGAGGCCTAGGTCCCCAGCGGAGACCTGGCCCCTCTTGCTGGTTCTGTGGGAGATGAAGTGCTTCGCCAGGGCCAGGGCCCACCTTAGAGACTGAGAGGGGGAGGGTGGGTGTGGGTGTGGGCTGTGCTTGTAATTTTTGATTGACATGGGAAAAACAAGGTTGAAGAACTAAGATTGCAGTTTTTAAGACTGAATTTTAAAGATGTTATTTTCTTTAAACTCTACTTTGACATGTTCAAAGCTCTTCAACAATGAGATCCCTTCATTCCTTCCTTCAACGCTGCCCCTTCAGCGTAGGGGCCCTGCTCTGGGCTGGGAACGAAGGGCACACAGCAGTGGAGTGCACAAACCCCCACCCCGCAGACTTGCATTCTGGCTGGAGAGACAGCCCCTCTACGATAAACACACACACCCCATAACCCAAGGGACAAGTCAGGACACACAACCACTACTTGTGTCCGGCCAGGCATGTCCAGGCCTCTCTGCCCCGCGCAGGGCCTCCTTCCGCCCATTCTCACTTGGCTGATCCGAGCTCCAACTCAGGGGCCACCCCTCCCCCTCTCCCTGAATGCCCACAGGGGCAGACCCTTCAGATTCCCAAAGGCTGGCACCCAGGGGATACAGCATGAAGGGCCGACCAGGTCCTGGAGCTCCAAGCCCTGGGGGGTGGGGGAGGGGAGGTGTTTCCAGAGAAACAAGCAGGTGGGGTGGGCCTCAGTCAGCAGAGACCTAAGAGGTGGGGAGGCACTGATGTGAGAGGGGCAGGACTGGCCCCTGGAGAGGCCCGTGGGCCGGGGTGGTGGTAACAAACGCAGTGAGGGATCAGCTGGACACGGGACGGAGGTTGGGACTTGCGTGGCTGGCACAGGGAAGGCAGCCCATAGCGCCTGAATGAACAAAGGAAGTAAGGAACGTGGCAGACACACCTGGGGCCAGAAGAGAGCTGGGAGTCACTGGTGTGAAGACAGCAAAGGGTACCCCTGGGGAGGTGGGCCCCGGAGCCAGGGAAGGTGCCTGGGTCCTGGGGGAAGCACACCCGGCACTGACTGGCTAGGCGGGGGCCGGTGGGTCAACCGGTCCAGACTTTCCTGTTGAGGATGGGAGGCCTGTGCCACTCACCGCTGTGCCCGCCAGGCCCACTCTTGTGTGACACCTGTTGCTGCCCATGGGAGAAGGGCAGGCCAAGCCCCAGCACCCACGCTGCTACCTCAGGGATAGGGAGATGAGGGGCCAGGCCTGAACTGGCCGATCGCCACTGCTCTCCTCAGATCCACCTGTGTGCCTGCTCAGCCTGTCCAAATCCAGACCCAGCCTCTTTCCCCAAAGTCCTGGGGATGTGTGGGGGGGTGGGTAAGCCCGTGGAGTGCAGGTTACCCAGGCCTGCACCTGGCTGTGCGTGGAGGTGCCTGCCCTTTGTCCCCGCCGGCTGACAGTCCAGCCTCTCCTGCCACCTGCCCACACACCCACCTCTCCGTGTCTCCGGCCACTGCTGCCCTTCTACCCCAGGGACAGTTGGCCACCGTGGCCCAGCAGCTCTTGGGGGCTGGCCAGGCTCCAGGAGGCAGTGCTGGGGCGGGGGAGATGGGGGGCTGATACAGAGCTGCCGGGGCCAGGCCTGTGGAAACGCACTTTATTGGCTCCCAGGGATCAGAAGTGTACATGCTCTGCGACTGGTGTCGGGGAGCAGGGTGCTGGGCCTGGCCAGGCCTTGGCTTCCCTGAGGACGGTGTGAACGGTGGCCTCACCGGATAGTCAGCCAGGTCTGCCCCGGCAGAGGGCATGGGGCAGGGGCCGGCCGCCACGAGGGCAGTGCCCTCAGCCCCAGCAGGTTCTGAGTGGCCGCCGCTGGGCTCTGCTGGCTGAGCGCCGGGGAGAGGGCGGCACCCGCTCCCGCCGCACACTTCACTTCCGGGCCTGCTCATAGTTGTCAGTAAACCAGGCACAGGTTTCCTGCACGGCTGCAGAGGCGGGCAGGTGAGGCCCAGGGACGTAGGGCAGTCACCCCGTGTCCTGCCTCCACGGTGAGGGCATGGAGGCCAAAGCTGCAGGGCGTCCACCCCCAACCGGCAGTAGGGAGCTGAGGCCTGGGGAGGGGCCGGGCGGTCCTGAGGGATGGGGTGGGAGGGCTCACCCTGCTTGAAGGGCGTGAACCGGAAGTCGGGCAGGTAGGCCCGCAGCTTGCCATTACTGGCCGTCTTCTTAAACTGCCCATCCGACTTGGTTGTATCAAACTAGGCACCTGGTCAAGGGCACAGAAGAAGGGGCAGCCCACCCTTCCACCAGCCTGCCCTTGAAGCTTGTCTAGCCTTCCCAGGGGGAGCCTCCAGGAGAAAGCAGCAGACACCCTCACCCCCGGCTGCCAGGGTGAGTGCCATGGGTGCGTCACACCCACGGCCTCCTGCAGGGAGGCCCATGGTCTCCCGCCTAGAACCAAAGGATACGGTGATCTCCCCATGGAAGTCCATGGCCTCCACCACGGCCTCAGCCACCTCCTGGATGGACACCTCATCCTCCTCACCCACTGTGGGGACCGAGGGGCCAGCGGCCAGGTCAGGCCTCCTCTGCCTGGACCCACTGCCGCCCAGCCCCACAGACGTTCCCGCTGCCCTGCTCAGCGGCTCTCAGGACAGACGGGTGTCCTGCCCCACTGCAATGGGGGTGGGACTGCAGGGCACCCACCTGACAGGATGATGGGCTCCACCTCATCGTACTCCCGCAGGACCCAGATAAAGAGCCGGGCCAGGTCCTGGAGGTCAGACAGCCAGGGTCAAAGGCCACAAATTACGGCCCAACGGGCCCAGGTCACCTCTCCCAAGTGCTCCTGCTTGGCGGGGTGCAGCCCAGGCTTGGCTGGGGCCCGGGGTACCCCCCTTTGAGCAGTGCTTGGCCAGCTCAGCCCCAAGTCCTTTCTCCTGATGAGCTCAGAGCTGTACCCAGCAACGTCCCTGGGGAATGGAACGTACACGGACCCAGCAAGGACCAGTGACTGCTCCCCTGGGGGCTCAGCCTGGACACCCGGCCCTTCCTAGGCTCCCTCATGCCTCCCCACAGCCAGCGCGGCAGCTCCAGGAGACGTTCTGGGGAATAGCTGTGCCCCTCGAGGCACCAACCAGTGAGTAGATGAACTGCCTCCGAGGCCTCCCTGTGCCCCACACTGTCAAGGCTGAGCCGCGACCTGCAGGGTGGGGAGGGCAGGTGTCAGAGGGGACGTGCCAGCACCGCCCCTCCTCCCCGCTGTTCCCCAGGGGCCCCATCAAGCAAGCAAACAGCTGTGCCACGGGTGGCGGTCACTCACTCTTGGCCAGATGCACCTTGTGGATGAGGCCAGGCAGCACGTGACCGTCCTCGATGCTGAAGTTGTCGTGGGGCCCAAAGACATTGGTGGGGATGACAGCGGTGAAGGTGCAGCCGTGCTGCTGGAAGTAGGCCCTGCGGGGGCACAGCATGCCCTCTGGCCCTCATGCTCGGATCACGGGCGAGCCCCACCCCAGCCGAGGCTAGCGAGGAGGGGAGCCGAGATCTGAGAGCCCTGCCAGGGCGGCCCCCTGGGCCCACCCACCACAGGGCATCTGGGGCCCCCTTCCCCGTTCTTGGCTGGCTTCAGCCTGGCACGCGCGGGAAGAGGACCTGTTCTGCACGTCGATCATCCTCTTGGCGTAAGAGTAGCCAAAATTGCTGCTGTGCGGGGGTCCGTTGTGAATCTGGGGGAGCAGAGGAGCCGCTGCTTCTCAGCCCTGCCCCCAGGCCAGGCCCCGCCCCAGCCCCGCCCCAGCCCCGCCCCTCACCATGGTCTCATCGATAGGGTAGCTGGTCTTGTCGGGGAAGATGCAGGTAGACAGGCAGGAGACCACCTTTCGCGCCCCCACCTCGAAGGCCGAGTGCAGCACGTTGTCGTTGATGTGTATGTTTTTCCGCTGAGGGAGCAGGGGTAGGGGCAGGGCAGGGTTCAGGCCCCAGGCAGGATGCCAGCCCTTACCTGCCCCTCCAGGGACAGAAGTGCGGACACACCCTGGCAGGCAGTACCTGAGGCAGTGGTTCTACCAGCTCCCAGGACCCACTGTCCAGAAACCATGGCCCCCTCCCAGCCTGTTAGTCCCACCCCCAGGGCTGTAGGAGGGTCCAGGCCTGCCTACTCTGAGGCTGGGGGAAGGCCCTGAGGAGAGGGCCACACCCCTAAGCTCAGGGCTGAGCCTGCCCACAGGGGCTGCTGCGGGCTAGGCAGGTGAGGTGCGAGCCAGGAGCCCAGGGGGCCCAACCCGGCCCCGCGGGCAGGGCAGGAAGAAGCAGCCTCTCCACTCCCGCACCCCCAGGAGCTCACCCTGCTCTAGGGCTCAGCGAAGTGAAGCCTTGGCTGGCCACACCCCTCCTCCAGCCCCTTCCGGGGACTTCAGCTGGCCAGGGCATTTGGGTGGTCTGGGGAGAGGTGGTGGCCGGGCAGCCTGCTGCGAAGGCTGTCACTGAGACGAGGAGGGCCCTGTGGCGACAGGGGCCCCCAGGGAAAATCTGGTCTAAGCTTCTGCCATCCCAGGCCCGATGCAGGGCCAAACCAGGCCAAGGCCAATTTTGGAGATGATGGGCCAGCCCTCAGAGGCCCAGCCAGGCAGGGGCAGGGCTGTGGGCCAGCCCAGCTCTCCTCCTGCCCCTACCCCACACGTGCAACCCCTCAGGGCACATGCTGCAGGCCCAGAGCCCAGTTCACGCACCTCTGCACCCCTGAGCGCACTGTGGGCCTGGCTCAGTGCAGCTGGACCTCCTGGAACCAGGAGGGTCTGAAGGCCCAGGGGCAGGAACCAGCCGGGGATCACAAGGCAAACACTGGCTTGTCTCAACTCCTCCAACCCCCAGGTTAGCTCTGAGGCTTTTCCTATTCGGCCAAATGCCCCCAGGCCCACCTGCGTGCCCCTCTACCTACAAATCAAGTGTGGGTCACTGGGGGCCCCTCAGGGACTTCCCGGGGCCGGAACAGGAGCTTGGGAAGTTGGCCAGGAAGTTCCCAGAATCCGGGGTCCTGGCTCCCAGTGCTCACTGGGGCCCCCTCACTTACCCAGAAGTCCAAATTGTATTTGATATTCCGGAACAGGCCCCCCACCATTGCAGCAAGATGGATGACATGTGTGGGCCGGACTTTTTCAAACAGCGCTCGGGTCTGTGCAGCATCCCTGAGGGGGAGCCGGGCCATCAGGGGCTGCTTGGAGGCCCAAGGGAACTAGCACCCTGGCTGAAAGCACTGGGGGCAGGAGGCAGGCGGGGCCGAAGGTGGGAGGGTCAGGCCCTGGCTGGCATGAGGGTGTGGGCTTCCAGGAAGAGATGGGAGGAAGTTTGCCCAGGAGCAAAACTGCACACACCCAGGCCAGGCCAGCCACCTGGCAGGGACGGGCCTGACATGAGGCTACCAGGCCCAGGAACAGGCCTGGCCCGGAGCTCTCAGTCTGGAGAGGGCATGGTGGGGCTGCTCCAGGGATGAGCCCACTCACGTAAGATCAGCATCCTTGGAAGAAACAAACACCCAGTCCTCTCCGGGCAGCCTGGCCCCATCTGCTACCACCTTCTGGATGGCTCTGCCCACCAGCCCAGAGCCCCCAGTCACTAGGATCCGCATGGACCCCTGGGGCTCACCCATGTTGGCTGCACCTGCAGGGCCAAATGGTGTGAGGCTGAGGCCATCCCGCTCCCACGCAACAGAACCCCACTCCCCCGAGATGCCCCAGCCTAGGGTCACTGCCCTTAGCACTGGGCCCCACTGTGATTTCCAAGGGCTGGCCTGGGGCAACGGGCACAGTATAAGGTCAGCAGCGCAGGGAGACTGCCCACTGGGGACCAGACAGACCCATCTAGCCTGAGTCATCCCCTCCTCTCAGCCCTGCTCCCCAGGAAGCCCTCTGTCTAGAGCTGCACAGGGGCCCTAGGACTACCACCCAGCTGGGAGAGCCAGGCTCTGCCCTGCAGGCCCAACCCTGACCCCCACTGGGCCAAGAAAGGGAACATTCGGCTCCCCTCTGTCTGACAAGAGGGGAGGCAGCCAACCTTGGGGCTGGGGGCTCCTGGCCCAGGTCGTTTGGGCTGCTCCCAGCCAAAGTCCATATGCTACAGACGGGGAAGGGGCGGCGCCTGTGTATGCAACCCGGTGCCCACCAGCGGCCAGCTGGTCCCAGCTAGCCTTCGAGAGCCTGGCTCCTTCTGGGCAGGTTGCGCTTCTGGCTAAGAAATGGACAGGCCTCGGGGCGCCACCACTTCTGAGGACCCTTCCTGGAGGCTGGAAATCTGCTCGGGCCGCTACAGGACGGCTCTGACCCCGCTGCAGGGCCCCACGGGCAGCCCGGACAGGAGGGGACGCTGCCCAGAAATTCCGCTGCTCTCGAGAGCGCGCGCAGCGCGGCAGCAGGCCTTGGGGTAGACCCCACCACGGCCGGGCCCCTCCACGTCCCTCAGGCGCTTCCCACGCCCCCGGGTCCCCTTCCTGGCCCCACCTCCGAACCCACCGCATCTTGCAGCTGGGCCCCCTCCCACGCTTCCAGGCCCCTCCTATGCCCCCAGTTCCGGGTACCCCTCAGGCCCCTCTGGCTGTCACGGGGCACCCAAGGCCCAGGCCCCGGCTCGTCACACCACGCCCCCCGTCCCAGGGTCCCTTCGTGCCCCGCGCTGTCTCACCTGCGTCTTACCTGACCTGCCCGGAGAGCAGCTTCAGGCGCCGGCTGAGAGTCCTGCCACGCGATGGGGTTAGGTGGAGGGAGCGGGACCAGGTCGGGCCCTCCCGCGGAACTCTGGGAAATGGAGTCCTGGCGGGGCGCCCCGGGCGTTGCTGGGAAATGGAGTCCGGAACCGCGCAGCAGCCTGGGAAATGTAGTTCTTCCGGCTCCTCCTCCCCTGGGCGGACCCCGACCCGCCCTTAACCCAGCCTGGCGCTGGGCGCGAGCCCCTGCTGGAGAGCGTGGGGGCGTGGGAGAGGAGGAGAGGCGGCGCGTCTCTGAAAGCCCGCAAGCTGTGGACCGAGGAGAGGCGGCAGAACCAAACACCATTCTAAAAATGGAGAAGCTGCAACTCCTCAGTGCTTTCCTAGGGCAAACACTGCATTTGTGAGAAACAACTGCAACTCTGTTACTATATTCGGGACACTGAGGGGGCAGTACATAAAATATACTTTAATAAATACATTAAAAAGACAAACACGTTTCAGGAGATTATTAAAAGCAGGAGACCACTTAGCGGCCACTGCTGTAGTTCAGGTAACGAGGACGCAAAAGAAGTTTACTGACTTAAGCAACATCGAGGTGGTAGACTTAACGGGACTCATGCTTCACTAGCTACGCAAGTTATGGGGAGGAAGTTAGGAATGATGCCTGGTGTGATGGTTGGTGTTAGGTGTCAACTTGGCCAGGCTGTAGCACCCAGTGATTCAATCAAACACAAATCTAGGTGTTGCCAGTGAAGAGATTTTGTAGATGGTAACATCCTCAATCAGGTGACTAAGAAAACGAGACTTTCAGGCTTCCCTGGTGGCGCAGTGGTTGAGAATCTTCCTGCTAATGCAGTGGACACGGGTTCGAGCCCTGGTCTGGGAGGATCCCACGTGCCGCGGAGCAGCTAGGCCCGTGAGCCACAACTACTGAGCCTGCACTCTAGAGTCCGTGAGCCACAACTGCTGAGCCCACGTGCCACAACTACTGAAGTCCGTGCACCTAGAGCCCATGCTCTGCAACAGGAGAAGCCACCGCAATGAGAAGCCCGCGCACCACAACGAAGAGTAGTCCCCGCTCGCCGCAACAGAGAAAAGCCCACGTGCAGCAACAAAGGCCCAACGCAGCCAAAAAATTTTTAAATAAATAATAATAAAAAAAAAAATAAAACGCCTGTAACTGTTTTAAAAAAAGACAAAGAAAATAACGACATGATCATCTCAGCTGATGCAGATAAAGCATTTGACAAAATCACACCCTTTCATGATAAGAACACGCAACAAACCAGGAACAGAAGAGGACTTCCTCAACTTAATAAAGGGCATTTATGAAAAACCCACAGCTAACATCATACTCTATGAATGAAAGACTGAAAGCTTTCCCCCTAAGGTAAGAAATTAGACAAGGATATCCATTTTTGCCACTCCTGTTAAACATTGTACTGGAATTTCTAGCCAGAGTAACTGGGCAAGAAAAAGAAAAGGCATCCAAATTGGAAAGAAGTAAATCTATCACTATTCACAGGTGACATGAGATATATACACACCTTTTCCTTCAGTGATGGACTGGAGGGGAGGGTCTGATTGCCTTAGCTTCCTCCCGGGTTGACCAGTGGCCACGGGAGGAGGTGCACCCAGACTGAGACCACCACTGTGACTTCCTACAACAGATCCTAGGAAGTGCTGCAAACCAAAGGTGAGGTGCTCTTACAAAAAGAAAGAAGGAGGGGATAGATGTGGGATGGGCTGAAACAAGAGCTGTTCACTACAATCCATTCCTCGAAAACCTGATATCCACATAAGCACATTTTCTCAAAAAGCAATTTCAAAACTTCCTCTCAAACCATTCCAACATAATGCAATTATTACATAGCTCTAAAACTACTCCCTCCCCCTCCCCAAAGGAAGATAATCCAGTGTCTGGTTCATTAATTGCATCCTGTTTCACGTAGTGTTTTGGAGCCATGTTGTCTCCTTTATTTATGGAAAGATTCCATCATATTTTTTGCATCTTACGAACTTAATTTGAATTTAACTATTGCGATCACACACTAGTAGGAAAGAGGTAAAGGGAAGAGAAAGGCAATAAGCTTTAAAATATGACTGTAGGACTTCCCTGGTGATCCAGTGGTTAAGACTCAAAGTTTCCACCGCAGGGGGCACCAGGAACTAAGATCCTGCATGCCCCATACGCGGCCAAAAGAAATGAATAAAATAATTAATTAAATAAAATATGACTACGACACATTAAGGAAATAAATACGGAAAGAGCTACAGCCTTTGTTAATTAAAGTCTGGGGCAAACTGATTTTTTTCCTCTGTTGGTGATCTACTTCTTTTTCCCGGATGTTTGTGTAGTATTTTATCTTTGTGGTTCAGTAATTTCATTAGACTTTGTGTTCTCTGTTTTTTTCTTAGTGCACAATCAGGTCTTTCAGCATTGAAATCAGATATGCCTTTAGTTCAGGAAAGTTTTCTTCTGTTACAGCTTTGAATCTACATAGTTTGGGTGAAACACTGTGGGCAACACCCAAATCCCCCCGTTTCATTGTCAGTTTACCGGGTTCCTACAGCACCAATATGAGTCAAAATAAAACTTCCTGTTATATTTTACTTAATTTTATTTATTTATTTATTTAGGCCACACTGCATGGCATGTGGGGTCTTGGTTCCCCAACCAGGGACTGGAGATTCCCCTGCAGTGGAAGCGCGGAGTCTTAACCACTGGACCGCCAGGGAAGTCCCCCATTTTACTTTATTTTATATCTATATATTTGTATATTTCCTCAAATGATCATGTATTGCTTCTATAATTAAGTTATTGACCATGTCTGTAGGAAAATGGCTGGAGTTTCATTAGACATGGTGACGCTCAGCCTGTAAGTGGTGGTATGATGTATCCGGGAATGACAAGAATTCAGTGGGTGGTCACAGGACACAAAGGCACAGCCTCCCCCCTGCCCCCACGCTTGGGCAGCATTTGCAAACTAACTTTCTCATGGATCTTCTGTGTTTCATGACCAGTGGCTTCTTTTATATCTGTTGTCTCATATTTCTACCATGTGTTTTAATAGTTTTTAATGTTACTGTTGTATAGAAAACATTCATACTATGCAAACCTATTCCGTATAGAAGAACTGGCTGGAAAAAAAGAACAGTTCAAATGCCATGCACACTCAGTGTGACACAAGCAAAGAGTGCGCATACAGGAAAGCGAAGCTGAGTGAGTAAAGTCACAGCGCCAACAGCGCAAGGGCTGAGCTGCCCCAGGTGGAACAGTCACAGCCCCCTGCAGCAAATCAGCATCCGAAAATAACGAGCCCGAACCGAATGATGACTAGAGTTACGTGACCTCCCCATGCCCTCCGCCGGGTGCTCAGGGCTGCTGTGCGATGAAAGATTGACTATCCAAAAGCTCTGTAGCCCATCTGGATTTCAAAGGCGTTTAGAACCCACCTATGATGCAAATAGAGACAAAGACCTACGTTTTAAGTTTCAAAAATAAAATCTGGATGCACTTGAAAATAGCGACTTTCAAACCATCAACTTGCCCAAGAAGTGCCACAGCCACGCGGAATCCAGCAGGCTATCGGGTGGCGCCCGCCGGGGCAGGCAGGCCTGGGCCACCCCCCTGTCGTGGGAAGGACCCGAAATGCACAAGTTGATCACGGGTGGAGAAACAATCCGGTCCCTCGTGCTGGTCTCGCTCTGGCACTGCTCCACGTGTCCGGGGACATCCTTCCGGGGCGCTCCTTGGAGTAGCAGCGAGTCCCAAGCTCTCCCCTCCAGCGGCTGCTTCCAGAGCTTAGCTTACAGAGGTCCACGCTGCCTCGGTGTGATTTCTGGTGGTTCCGAAAGCTGGACTTCCAGATGAAGCTCTTCCCGCACCTCGCGCACCGGAACGGCCTCTCTCGGGTGTGGATCCGCTGGTGCTGGGCGAGGAGGGTGCTGTAACTGAAGGGCTTCCCGCACCACTGGCACCCGAAGGGCTTCTCGCCGCTGTGGATGCGTGGCTGCACTGTCCGCAGGTGTGCGGCTTCTGGCCCCCGTGCGCGCTGCGGCGCTGCGCCAGGTGCGAGCGCTGGCTGAACGCGCGGCCGCACTCCCGCACGCGTGCGGCTTCTCGGCGCTGTGCGTGGCCCGGTGTCTCACAGGCGCGAGAGGTACCGGAAGCTCTTGGCTCACGTTTCGCACGTGTGGGCTCGCTACCGTTTCATGTTTCTCTTACGGGCCCCGGGGCGCGGGCTGCGGAGAAGTTCGGGTCCTCATTTACCGCCTTTCTGGGCACCTTCTGCTTTGGAGATGGTCCAGTAGGTTCTGTGTGGTTGTCTCTCCTGGAAAAGGAAGTTCTCAAGGCTCCCTAGCCTGCCCTCGTGCCCAGCGGCTTCTCTGCAGACCAGTGTTGGAGGCCCACCCCCTGAGAACCTTCCAGATGCTTCTGGAGGCTCTGAGGCTTGAGTCATTTTCACCCTCGCCATCACCTGCTTACGCAAAGACCCCCGGCTGGAACCTGCAACGAAGAGAAAGGGCCTGTGTGTTACTCTGTTTGAGAAGGTCCACCTGGGGCCCCCTCCGTGCCCGGGGGGAACGGACTCCACGCGCCAGCCCTCTCCGTGGGGTGTCTCACAGGTGACACCAGGTTCACTGGCTGTGCTCATGTGCTCTCCTCCTCCACGGACCTTCCCCTCCTGTGTCCCGTTTCCTCCCCACCTTTTTTTTTTTTCCGGTACGTGGGCCTCTCACTGTTGTGGCCTCTCCCGTTGTGGAGCACAGGCTCCGGACGCGCAGGCTCAGCGGCCATGGCTCACGGGCCCAGCCACTCCGCGGCATGTGGCATCTTCCCGGACCGGGGCACAAACCCGTGTCCCCCGCATCGGCAGGCGGACACTCAACCACTGCGCCGCCAGGGAAGCCCTCCCCACCTTTTCTGAGTGGAAGCTCACAGCTGACACTGCCTGCACACTATGCCAGGCCCCCTGCCTCTCTCGGATTCCGGCCTCCTCACTGCAGCAGACAGCTCTGCAGAGCTCTGACTGCCCGCATCCTCTGGGGTACAGGTGCACCTCAACCCCTCCAGAGCTCCATGCTGCCAGCCCATGCTGCGTGACAGGCACCGCCCCGGGGGTGGGAACAGAGGACAAGTGTCCCATCTCCCTCGCTCTGATGGACAATCCCAGACGCCTCCTGCAGCCTCTCAGCGGTCACGGTCCTTGGAGCTGTCGTGCCCCGCACACTTGCAGTGGCAACTCTGTACTGACTTTGCTCTCCTGTCTCCCTGCTCCCTCTCGCCTGCTTCCAAAATTGCTGCCTTCCAAATACACCGTCTATACCCCAAACTCTCAGGCTCTGTGCTCAGGGGGACCCAAACTGCGGTGACTAGTACTGGACGGGGGGACTGCAACCAGGCCCCGCTGCTCAGAGGCCCACAAGCCTCTAGTGCAGGGCTGGGGTGAGAAAGCTGGCACAGCATCAGGAGGCAGGGCCTTTGCGGCGGTAGTTGGAGACAGGGCAGCAGGAGGGGAGCGCAAGGTTACGTGGTCATTCTTGCCCTCTAGCCATGTGGGGCAGTGGTCTTCGGGAGGCTGTGGGGTCGCCTGTCCTTTGTAAATGTCGTGGACGGCACTGAGGAGAATGACAGGCTCAGGGCAGCCGCCCCCAGGGGAGGCCAAGAGCCAGAGGCCTCCGTAGCTCTTCTAGAGCGTCAGCTCCCCACTGTGGCTGTGCTGACTGTGGGGCACACGCTTAGCCATAAAGCCAAACACCAAGGCTTCTGAAGACACAGGCTGGCCCATCGCCTTGGTGGAGATTAAGGCCCGGAGAGGGGAGGAGCAGGGCCCTGGGGTGCGGGATGGGGATGCTTGGCGATGGGTAATCGATCTCGGTGTGCCAGACAGTGAGCAGCTGGCCAGGCTGCTGCTTGACTTGTAGAACCAGGAAAGGCCAAGAGATGGGGAGGGGAAGGCTAAGATGAGCCGCCATGCTGGAGAGCCCAATCCCTCACCCAGATCTGGGCAGTTCTCAGACCTGGGGCCCGCTGACGAAGGGGAGGCTGGGTCCCCTTGAGACAAACCTCCTGCAAGTTAGCACAACAGATACTCTCCTTCCCAAAGAGCTGAATGCTGGGAAAAGAGGGATGCCCACACCTGGCAGGCTGCTGGATGCAGCATTTGAGCTGACACTGAAAATAGGGCCCCAAAATGCCATTAGAGTTGGGCATATGGAAGCTGGGTGACAAAAGGGCTGGGGAACCAAGTCACGGACCCACTTGCAGGGCCTCGTCAGGACGGATGAACTTAGCAGCGGGGATAACCCTCTCATCAGTCTCCGGACCTGAGGGGTAAGAGCCATTACGTTGGGAAGGGCCAAGTGGAAGCCCCAGTGTAGTGGAATAACTGAGGACATGGGAAGGAGACGTGACCCATGAGACCACCCCCCCCCCCCCAGCAAACTGGGGGCTGGCGAATAAGCCAGAACTGCAAACAGTCCTGGTTGCTTTGAGCCACCCCCCGCTCCCCCCCCCCCCCCCCCCACCCCGGCAAACCAGGGCCCTGCGAATAAGCATTGAGTGCTTCGGGCACTGATCCATGAGATGTCCTCAGTAGAATCAGAATGGTGGGAACACAAGCAAATGTCCTTGTGCTACTTCAGTACAATCAGAATAATGGAAACACAAGGCAATGTCCTTGTGCTGCTTTTGCGGTCAAGGACGAAGCACGGCACATCTTCAAGGAAGCCCATTGTTACCTGTATAATCAATAAAAGCATATGTTGCTGCTCTGGCATTTCTGGAATGTTAAGAAAACAAGTCTTAAAATGTAAACCTAGATAATGCTTAAATAAAAGCTACCACAGCAGGACAGACGGCGCTGTTTTGCCTGAGCGAGCGGCAGCCCTCTACTGCTGTGTTTTGGCACAGTTCATCTCGTGGGATGAGCTTGCTTTCGGCCCGGTCGTAAGATACACTACAACACCGCAGAGACTGCCCCCAGCCCCGGCCGAGGTCCTCAACCAGCAGCGGTGCTGTGTGCACACGGCCACCTCAGAGCAGAGGGATGCAGGGACGGTGGCTCCACCACGGCCCCATTAGGTCCACCTGTGTGGCCCATGAACCACCGGATGGCTCACGCCTGCTGCTGGGAACCGCTGGGAGCTTGCCCAAGTGTAGGCCTGGCTTCAGCTGCTGGGCCAGACGCGGCGCCTGTGATGGGCAGAGCAGCAGCCCCTTGCACTCGGGAAGGGACGCTCAATTTGGCAAATGTGTTCATCCACAGCGGGCCGGCGGTCACTGTGTCGATGACCTCATGCCAACTGGATGCAGTGAACGCACTGAAGTGTTACATGCTCCAGATACCCTAGAGAGATGCCTGCACGGCAGAGGGTGGGGCAGAACCTACAAAGGGCCAGGGCCACGTCGAGTCTATGGCGAGAGGCCCAGGTGACCTCGCCCTCCTCGCTCCGGGAGACACGCCACACGGGGGAGACTGCTCCCACCTGTCGCTGAGTGACCCAGAGGCTGCCAATGTCGAGCAGGGCCTGGAAGAAAGCCAGGGCTCTGCCTCAGGTCCCGGCTGCGAGGGGACAGGAGCCACGGGACCCTGCGTGGAGTCCCTGGTCAGCTGTGCCACGCAGAGCCCTTAGATTCTGGGCAAGGACACACTTGCGATTTCAAAAGTGGTGTGTGGGGGCTTCCCTGGTGGCGCAGTGGTTGGGAGTCCGCCTGCCGATGCAGGGGACACCGGTTCGTGCCCTGGTCTGGGAAGATCCCACATGCCGTGGAGCGGCTGGGCCCGTGGGCCATGGCCACTGAGCCTCCGCGTCCGGAGCTTGTGCTCCGCAGCGGGAGAGGCCACAACAGTGAGAGGCCCGCATACACCAAAAAAAAAAAAAAAAAGTGGTGTGTGATGTGCCGCTGGGCTCTGCAGAGACCGGACAAGGGACAGAAAATGACTATGTGGTCAGAGCGGCCACCAGCAGACAGGTTACAGGCACATGCATCTAAACAGGCCTGGCAGGTCCAGAAGACACGATTAGTCATCGGAATGAGGGCCCAGATCCTCACATCACTCATCTCTTTGACACTAGCAGCTGTCTCAGCTTGTCCCCGGGGCCTCCCTGGGACCCCAACAACCAGGTGGTCCAGGGCCCACTACCTGCCTGGGTGGGCTCCAAATCTGGCCAGGGATGGGGCAATCTCCCAGGGGCAGAGCTCAGGGCAGGGTGCCTGCTTGCCAGCTCCGAGGTGAGGATGCAGGTGAATCCCAGGGCAAGGTCACACCTGGGGAGAGGCGTGCGATGGACGGTGTACAGATCCATTGTGGGGAAGGCACTCAGGGACCGGGGGACAGGACGGCCTGTCCTGGGCATATCAGCTAGCCTCTGTCCTTGGTCACCAGAGCTTGAACAGGTGAGCCCATGGGAAGAGGAACCCCAGTGCAGGGAGGGGACGTACATAGCTCCCTCTTGTGGAAACCCCTCTAGCTGCTGTCCCCACTGAACGGGTGACCTGTCAGCAAAGGCTGAATCCTCAGTGTGAAACCTGCAGGAGACTGACCAGTGCTTGTGGGCCAGTTAATCACACAGGACCTTCCATCCTGGAGGAGACAGTGGCTGGTCCCGACCAACGCTGATACCTACTCCAGACACAGGTCTGCCTGAAGCACCTTTGCCAGCACCCTGCTTCTAGGGCCCACCCCGGGTTTCTAAACGTCGAAGCCACAGGTCACAGCTTTAGATCAAGGGATCCATTTTGTGGCAAAGGAGATAAAGCAGGAGGTACAGGGCCTCCAAAAACACTGGTCCTCCCATATATGCATGACTAGAGGCCGCAGCCTGATGCAACCTGGCAAGGTTCTGCTGAGGAACGAGCTGTGGCCCTCCCTGGGGTGCACAGGCACTCAACCAACGGCAGGTGTACAAGGAGCCAGGGCCATCCGCCCTGGGACACACATGCAGCATTTTTGCTTCCGCTTACTAGAACCGTGGGCTCTGCGACAGAGACTGTGTGGCCTGCAAAACCTGAAACACTTTCTGTCCTAGCCCCAGACCTCCAAGGAGGGGAGAAGGGCTAGTGACCAGGTTCAATCCCCAGTGGCCAATGATTTGATCAATCACACACAGGCAGTGGAGCCTCCACAACCACCCTACGCGAAGGGGTTCGGAGAGCTTCTGGGTTGGTGACCACGTGGAGGTGCTGGGGAGTGAGCACACCTAGAGGGGGTGTGGGAGCTCTGCACCCCTTCCCCAGACCTTGCCCTGTGCCTCTCTTCCACTGGGCTGTTCCTGAGTTGTGTCCTTTATAATAAGCCGGTAACTCACCAGTAACTGTTAAGTACGGTGTTTCCTTGAGTTCTGAGCTGTTTTTGGCCTCAAGCCCAAGGGTGGGGTCGTGGGAACCTCCAATCCACAGCTGGTCGAGCAGAAGCACAGGTGCCAGCCTGGCCTTGTGACTGGCACCTGAAGTGGGGGCGGTCTCGTGGGACTGGGCCCTTCACGGGCAGGGTCTGCGCTAACTCCGGGTGGTCAGTGTCAGAACTAAATCGTAGGACACCCAGTTGATGTGCAGAGAGGCGGAGACTGGTTGGTGTGAGGAACCGCCCTACATTTGGTGTTGGAAGCGTTGCTGTGAGAAATAGAGAACAGAAGTTTCTGTTTAACAGCAGGTGGACAGACATGTCCTGATGGTGCGATGGTCACCAGTGGGCCACTACCACACGTGGCCAGCCTCCGTTCTTGGAGGCTGGATGTCTGACCCAACCAACGTTAAATAGTCTGGCTTTCACCCCTGTGCCAACAACAGCATTCGGAGCCTGAGACCCACAGCGCAGAGAACCAACCCCACCCCCAACTTTCAGGACTTGAGCCAAGAGCCTCCCCACAACTTTGGCCGGTTGGGTTGGGTTTTCGGTTCCTTGCAGTTGAGGGTTCTGTCTGATAACTCGTCCCACGGGGACGACCGTGTGACTGTCCTGTCTGACCATTCACGACACTGGCTGTGTGTACTAAGCATATATACTGAACAATCTGAGGCCCGCGGCACCCCTCATTCACCTGTGCTGGGGTCTCCCGCGGTCTCTCCTTCCTGGGCCCCCAGCAGATCCGAGCCCCAGGGCTCCTTTCCTTGCTCCAGCTGGGAGATCAGATCTGGTTTGGATCCTGGAACTCCTGCCAGAGAGGAAATGGGTGAACTGAAGCGCCACGGCACCCTTGGCTTCCCGCCCCAGGGGCAGCCTGGGACTGGGGTTTAGCTGGACCCAGGATGCAGGCTTAGAAACAGGGGGTCTCCCCAGGAGGCTGAGGGGGACAGCAAGCAGGGCAGGGATGTGGGCGCAGCCGAGGTCCACAGCTGTGGGAGAAGTGGGCACTCTAGTCACCCAGCAGCAAAGTGCTGGGAAAGGCCCTGCCCCGGGGACGCAGGAAGAAGGGGCACGTCTGGACCCGGGGATGGGTCCAGAAACCCCACCTGTCCCCTGGGCCTGGGAGCAGAATGTCCTGGCTCTCCTGACTCTGGTCCTGGAGTCACAGCCAGCCTGGCCCCTCTGGGATCCCACCTGAGCTCTGAGTGTGGGCTGGGGGTGGGGAAGAGGGAAGGCGTGGGGCTGAGACACCTCACCCAGGGAGGCCAGGTTCCTCTAAGTCTCCAGCATCACGTCTCTATACAGGGCCCTCTGCCCCGGGTCCAGACGTGCCCCTTCTTCCTGCGTGAGGTGCACAGCCATGTCCCCAAAGGTCAGCAGGCCCTGAAACAACACTGGTGCTGCCCGTGGGGTCACCACCTCAGGACGGGGTGGGGAAATTCAAGGTGGGGGAGGCAGAAGGCTCACTAGCAGGCGTGTGGGACCCCTGGACCCCGTCCCCGGTACCCTGCCTGCCAGGGGACCCCTAATGACAACCCTCAACCCAACCTGTCCAGCTGGCCCTATTTCTCTCCACCTTCCATCCCCCAACCTTCTCCCTACAGTCTTCCTTGGTGAGTGTCCCTCCCCAGCCTCAGGGAGGCCCCGGGAGAAAAAAGGGGAGGGACGAGGGACGCCCCAGTGAGTTCCCTCGTCCTGGAGAGGACCTGGGACTCAGGTTCCCAGGTGCGGAGGGCTCCGCGGAAAGATCTCCCGGGTCGCAAGGAGCCCAGGTCCTGGGAGCAGGCGCGCTCACCTGGGGCCCGGCGGCCGGGGAGCTGCCCACCAAGCCGGCTCCCGGTCCCTCCGAGGCGAGGGCAGAGCGCTGCGGAGAGGAGAGCCGGCAGGGGAGGGCGGCGGGCCCGGGGGGTCCGGACCGAGCCCCGGCCCTTCCGCGGCATCAGCTACGAGGCTGGCCGGGACAGGTGCCTCCCGGGGACGCCGACGCTCTGCGTTGACGTGAGGACCCTGGCGCGCGGGTCAATCCATAATAAAGCAGGGGAGCTGGGTGGGCGCCGCGCGGGGAAGCGGGATAAGCCCACCCACCACCACTCCGCCCGGCCTGCCTGGGGCGAGGCTACAGCTCCCGGGCTCCGCGGTTCAGCGGGGTCGGAGCGGCGCCGCGCCGGACTCACCGCCGAAGCCCAAAGCCCGAATCGGGCCGCCCCAGCCCGCCCACGGTGAGCGGGCCGGCTCCGGCGCGGCTCCCGCCCGGCTCCTCCCCCTCTTTGTCTCTGCAGGCCCGCCCCGCCCCGCCCCGCCCGGCCCTCGGACAGGTTCTCAGGCCCCGCCTCCTTCAGGCCCCTTTCCTCCTCCCGGGTTGCTCCACAGGCACAATTCCCTGCAGCCCCTCCGCGCTTGCGCGCCCAGGCCCCGCCTCTTTCGGTTACTTGCGCAGGATCACCTGGGACGCTTGCAGAAGGCACAGGTTTCGGACCTTTGCCGAGGGAGTTCTGGTCCCGTGGATCTGAATGAACTTGGGAATCAACTTGAGACTCTTTCTAAGGCAGACTTAGGAACCTGTTCCGGACCCTCCTGTTCCTAGGACAGTCCGCATCCCCTCCACCGCCTGGCGGGCGCCGCCCTGGGCTGCGACCTCGGAGGGCCTGATAGTCACACACAGCCACCTCTGTCTCCCAGGATCTGGGCTTGGCATTGACACAGCTCTGTCTTTTTTTTTTTTTTTTTAATTTATTTATTTATTTATTTTTGGCTGCATTGAGTCTTCGTTGCTTCACACGGGCTTTCTCTAGTTGCGGAGAGCGGGGGCTACTCTTCGTTTTGGTGCGGGGACTTCTCATGGCGTTGGCTTCTCTTTGCTGCCCAGCATGGGCTCTAGGTGCGCGGGCTTCAGTTATTGTGGCTAGCGGGCTCAGTAGCTGTGGCTTGCGGGCTATAGAGCACAGGCTCAGTAAGTTGTAGCGCACGGGCTTAGTTGTTCTGCAGCATGTGAACCCGTGTCCCCTGCATTGGTAGGCGGATTCTTAACCACTGCGCCACCAGGGAAGTCCCAAAACTCTGTCTTTAAAAAAAAAAAAAAAGCGATTGGTCCAGATACCAGGAAGGTTTGTGGTTGTGACCAACTGGTGTTGGAAAAGTACTGCTTCCAGGTACAAGGAGGATTGGAGCAGTGGAGGTGCTGCTTAGGTGAGAGGAAATACAAATGAGTTACTTAGATCCTTGGCGCGCAACTGATCCAGCATAAGGAAGCGACAGCTGGTAGTAGTGAGGACCATCCCTACTCTTGCTTCTCTTCTGTAGCAATCACGCTGCGGGGACAGAATAGACCCCACAAAAAAATTGGTTGTGATGTGGACTTACGATGCCACACACACACCAAGAAGGTATGAAAAGATTCACTAGTTACATAAGGAGGCTTTTCTGGGGACAGCAGGGCAGCCCTCCGAAAATGGCTTGAGAAAGCAAGCAAAGAAGACTAGATTGGGGTTTGATCATGGTTAGGGCGTGGGCCAGGTTGACGGTTCCCACTTGCAGGCAGGGATTTGGAGGGGGCACCCAGCCTTTCCCATCCACTTGCCCAGATGTGGGGCAAAGGGAAGAGGGAGAGGTGAGGCTTAAAAGCTACCAGCACTCAAAGGTTTAAGAATGCAGACTGTTACCTCTTCATGCTGCAGTTCGTGGCTTCAGAGGTCCTCACAAATTCCTGTAGTATTCACAATATTTGTACATTTTGCATTATCAAGGAATTCATGTTCCTCATAAGCATGTACATTTGTAGGTCTAGACATTGCATGCACTCAGCCTGATACCGATTTTTTATCTTGGCAACTAGACGGACACTGAACCCTCGAATTGCAAATGTTTTATGTTTATAAACATATTTAATCAAAATTAAATTTTCAAAAAATTAAATTTCAACATTTCAGCTTGAAATCTCAAGAGCAGGGAAAACCGATCTATGGTGAAGATAATGAGAGCAGTGTCTGTGTCTTTAGGATTCGGGGGGCATCGGCTGGGCAGAGCCTTGAGGGAATTTTCTGGGGTGATGGTGATGCTCCTTACATACATCAGGGTTTGAGTGACACAAGGGTCTGCGTATGTCAAAGTTCACGCAAGGGTACACGTAAGACGTGCATTTCACTGTATAAATTTTACCTAAAAATGTCTCCTCTAACTATATTGAACTCTAGTTAGTTAGTGATCTGCATGCTGAACTATTTAGGATTGAATTTTACTAACGTCTGCCACTTACTTTGAAATGCACCAAAAAATAAGATGAATGGGTAGACAGAATAGGTATGCAGATGAATAGAATAAATGCATGATAAAGAAATATAGCAAGGCAATAATGGTAGAAACGGGATGCTGGGTACATGAGTGGTCACTGTACAATTTTTCCAAATGTATTTTTTAAAATAGTTATAATTAAATATGGACATTTTTCACTTATATAATTTTTACAATTTATTTATTTTATTTTTGGCTGAGTTGGGTCTTTGTTGCTGCGTGCGGGCTTTCTCTAGTTGCGGTGAGCGGGTGCTACTCTTCGTTGCGGTGCGTGGGCTTCTCGTTGCAGTGGCTTCTCTTGTTGCAGAGCATGGGCTCTAGTAGGCACGCGGGCTTCAGAGGTTGTGGCGCACAGGCTCAGTAGTTGTGGCGCATGGGCTTAGTTGCTCCATGGCATGTGGGATCTTCGCGGACCAGGGATCGAACCTGTGTCCCCTGCATTGGCAGGTGGATACTTAACCACTGCACCACCAGGGAAGCCCTATATAATTTTTTATTGTACATCTTTATACTCATTAAGTATAACTTATGGGTTTTTTTGTTTGTTTTGGGTTTTTTTTTGTTTGTTTTTGTTTGCGGTACGCGGACCTCTCACTGTTGTGGCCTCTCCCGTTGCGGAGCACAGGCTCCGGACGTGCAGGCTCAGTGGCCATGGCTCACGGGCCCAGCCGCTCCGCAGCATGTGGGATCTTCCCAGACCGGGGCACGAACCCGCGTCCCCTGCCTCGGCAGGTGGACTCTCAACCACTGCGTCACCAGTGAAGCCCTATGTTTTGTTTTTTTAACTTTAACTTTTTATTTTGAAATAATTTTAGACTCACAAGAATTTGCAAAGTACTACAGAGAGGTCCCATGTTCTTTTCATTCAGCTTTTCCAAAAAAAAAACCATCTTACATTGTCAAAACCAGGAAATTGGAGATGGTATTAACTCATGTACAGACCTTAACCGATTTCATCAGTTTTGCACACACTCTTTATTTTGGGAGGGGGTGTGTAGTTTTTTGAAATTTTGTCACATGTATGGTTTCTTGTAACCACCACCATAATCAGGACACAGCCCTGCTCCATCACCACAAAGAAACGCCCTTACGGTGCTTCTGCATTCTCACACCTCCCCACAACTCTAACTCCTGGGAACCAGCCTGGTTCTACGATGTCATCACCGCGAGAGTGTCGTATGACTGGAACCATGCAGTATGCAGCGTTTTGAGACTGGCTTTTGCACTCAGTATAATGCCCTGTAATGCGCCCACGTTGCATCAAAAGTTTGTTCCTTTTGGTTGCAGAGTTGTTTCCCACGGTGTGGATGGACCTGGGTTTGTTTGTTCATTCACCTGTTGAAGGACAGTTGGCAGTTGTGAATAAAGCTGCTATGAACATTCAGGTGCAGGCTTTTGTGTGAACATACCTTTTTTTATTTTTGTAGGATAAATACCCAATAAATGCAATTGCTGGGTCATGTGGCAAGTATATGATTAACTTTACAATAAACTGCCTAACTCTTTTCTAGAATTCTTTTTTATGTTCCCACCAGCAACGTAGAAGTGATCCACTCCCTTACCAGCGTTTAGTGTGGTCACTATTTGTATTTAATTTTAGCCATTCTGAGAGATGTGTTCTGATAGATATTTCATTATGGGTTTAACTTGCATTTCCCTTTATGGCTAATGATGTTGAATATCTTTTAATGTGCTTATTTGCCATCTGTATATATATATTTTGGTGAACTGTGTGTTCAAATCTTTTATCCATTTTCTAATTGAATTATTTGTTTTCTTACTATTTAGAGAATTCTTCCTATATTCCAGATACAAATACGTTGTCAGATATGTGATTTGCACATATTTTCTCCCAGTCTGCAGCTTGCCTTTTCATGCCCTTAAGAGAATTTTTTAAAAATATATTTATTTATTTATTTTGGCCGTGCCGGGTCTTAGCTGCGGCATGTGTGATCTTTAGTTGCGGCATGTGGACTTCTTCGTCGTGGCAATGCAGGATTGAACCTGGGCCCCCTGCGTTAGGAGCATGGAGTCTTACCCACTGGACCACCAAGGAAGTCCCCTCTTAAGAGAATTTTTTGAAGACCACAAAGATCTGTGGGTTGTGCAGGGGAAGCTGAGCAGTGGAGGCACTTAGGTATGAAAAAAGATAAATTAACTAATGGGTCGGATCTTTCTTGCTGTTCTTCCCGTTCCAATCTATGATTCCAGCAGTACTCAGGAATTAGTGCAGTACTTGCAATAGTGGCTGAGAAATATTTTGTAATATTAATTCACACTTCTCTTGAATTCGCATATAGGTTGGTCTAGATGAAACACTCATTTAACTTAAGGAAAGGACTGAAAAAAAGAAACTTACCATTTTAGGCATTGATTTAAAAAATTACCGAGGGCAAGTAGGTGCTACTAGCACTGACATGGTTAGAGAAGGTAAAGCTGTGTAGAAGTCAGACTTTTGGCCAAAAATCTAGAAGCATTTTTTTGTGTTATGTGTCATGTCACTGGGAGACCTGACCTCAATTGTGCTGATCATGATAACATTCTCTGGAACAATCAAAAGATTATATGCAAGATTTTCTGGATTCGCCCAAAGATGAAACATCTTGGAAAAACATGTCACATATGACCTTGTAGCTGCCCTTGGACATGTGATGGGAATGCTAAGTGCTTTAAAGAAAGTAGATTTAATTTAGATTCTAGAAGAACCTAAAAAGTTAAGCAAAACAACGTAACGTTCTCAAAGAGCAAATCTTGGTCTTGAGTAGAAAATGAAATTTCTCTTGACTTTGCGCCACCCACAGGTATTTGAGAGGGACTGCTGCTTATTAATAATACTGACGAAAGTTTAACAACAAAAAAACACAAGTTTGGCTGTTTTACTTTTCTTTTCTTTTCTTTTTTTAAACAATTGATGAGCCGACACTGATGTTATTATTAATTGAAGTCTCCATGGAATTGCTTTTGTACCTTTGTCAAAAGTCCTCTGGGCATATCTGTGTGGGATATGTGCCTGGTTCTTTATCCTGATCCATAGACCTAGGTGTCTATCCCCCCACCAATGCCACACTGTTCTGATTACAGCAGCAGTACTGTAGGTCTTAATATCAGGTGGTGGTCCTTCCATTTTATTCTTCTTTTTCAAGAATTTTTAAGCTGTTCTAGGGCCTGTCCTGTCCATATACATTTTAGAATAAGCTTATCTGTGTCTACTAAAATTCTTTCTGGAATTTCGATAGGAATTGCATTAAACCTTTAGATTAATTCGGGGAAAATTAACATTTTTACGATGTTGAGTCTTCCAGTCCATGAATACGATAATGTCTCCATTTATTTAGTTCTTCTTTGATCTCTTTCATCACCATCTTTTTTCTTTTTCTTTTTTTTTTTTTTTGCAGTACGCGGGCCTCACTGTTGTGGCCTCTCCCGTTGCGGAGCACAGGCTCCGGACGCCCAGGCTCAGCGGCCATGGCTCACGCGCCCAGCTGCTCCGCGGCACGTGGGATCCTCCCGGACCAGGGCATGAACCCGCGTCCCCTGCATCGGCGGGCGGACTCTCAACCACTGCGCCACCAGGGAAGCCCTCATCATCATTTTTTAATTTGCAGCATACAGATCTTGTCCATGTTTTGTTAAGAGACATCCCTCTCCCTCTCAGGCCTCCTCCTCCAAGAAGCTTTCCCTGCTGTGCAGAGAGGTGTGTGTGTGCTCCCGGTGGCGGCCAGGAGCACTTCCTCAGGGCCCAGGGCCCCTCTTTGGCACTGCTTATTGTAATGACCCCCTTGCTTGCTCCTTGCATCTCACCCCCTGACAGAGCTGGTGCTTGTGAATACTGCCCTTCCCCAGGTCCAGCTGGATTGTGTTTTGGTCGGCTTTGGGTTTGGAAATTGGAGGCATGCTCTTCCACCCGGGGGTGGGGTGGGGGTTGGGGGGCGGGAATCAGCGGGATTTCCCGCGACTGTCCCCAGCGGCCATTCCTGCTCCCGCAGGACCAAACGCACGGCCGGTGCAGGAGCGTGGCCCTCGAGGCGGTCGACCTGGCCACTCACTAGCTGTGTGACCTCGAGGAAGTGACCTGGCTTCTCCAGCTTCAGTCCCTGGTCCGTAGAAGGAAGATGTTGGAGGACATTCCTCGTGGGCTTGGAGTGAGCCTCTGAGGGAAGGCTCGGGAAGCGCTGCCCGCCACGGGAAGGAGGCGGAAGCCCTCGGCGGCCCGCGCCACACCAGGCCTCGCCTCTCTGAGGAGCGGCCCCCGGCCCGTGCCCGAAGGTGGAGGGGGGACGCACGCCCTCGGGCCCGGGGCCGCTGGGCGCCGGGAGCTCCGCCTGGTTCTCAACGCCAGCATTTACAGCTCCCGGGAGACACAACCCCTGTCAGCCATTCACACTTGGCGGGCAGGCGGCGCTCAAGGCTGCGGGGGCGCGGGAGATGCCGTCCTGCTCTGCCCCCTGCCCGGCTCCCTGCCGGGCTCCCTGCAGCCCGCGGCCGGCCGGAGGCCCGTACCACCGAGAGACCGGCTGGTCTCTGCGCGCCTAGAGCGGCACCGGAAGCTCCCCGGGCGGGGCCTCGGGCCGATTTCCGGCCGCGGCGTGCGGGCGGCCGTGCGGGCTTTGTCAGCAGGCCAGCGGGGCGGGCGGCCAGCGGTCCGCGTGCGGGCGCGCGCGCCGTCCTCTCGCCGCTGGGCGCCGGGTGAGTGGCGCGTTCCGGGCCGCGGGCGGGGGCGGGGGCGGCAGGGTCCTCCGGTCGGGCGGACGGGCGGGCTGAGCGCGGTCGGCCCGCACGGGGGTCCCGGAGCCTGGACCACGGTGAGCCCGGCTCCTGGCAGCCGTCACGGCCGCCCCCGCTGGGCTGCAGTCCGGCCCGGGGCCCGCAGCTTCTCTCCCTAAGGAACGTCGTGTGGGTGAATACCCGGTTGCACTCTCTTGGTTCCTTTCTCTGGCTCCAGGGGTCACACACCCAAGCCGTAGAGCCTCCAGCTTCAGCGTCTGTGTCGCAGTTCTCAAGCCCACCAGCCCTTCCGAGGTGGCCTGGCGCGGGGTGGGGTGGGGGGGACACAGGTGCGGCTAGTACTACTGTTTGCTCTAAGTCTGCCTCCTCTCCCAGGAGTCCAAGGGAGCGCTCCAAATGATGCTGGGGAAGTGGCCGGGGCCTCGAGCCTCTTTGTGCTGGAGGAGATGCAGAGCCGGCACCTCTGCCCTGGCGGGGGTAGAAGTGATGAACAGGATCCCCTCCAGCCCTGGTCCTGAAGGAGAACTCCCAGGTGGGGAGAGGTGATGGGCTGCGCTGTCCCAGCTCTCCCCTGAAGGCTCCCTTTCTAGAGTCGTATCTGAACCCGGTGGCCGTCTCTGCTGATGTTCTGGACGTCTTACCCCCTCATGCAGTGGCTGCATGGTGGTCATGGGATCTTCAGGGCCTGAGTAGCATGCCTGTGGTTTCCCAGGAATGTTAGCTGGAGGCCAGTTTGAACTCAGGCAGTTTGTCTGTAGAGCTCATCACGCTGCAGTAGCCTCTCTGCAGCACATCCTTTCCCCGAGCTCCAGTCCCAATGAATGACAGAAATGTCTTTTGCCCACCTAGGGTCTGAGAGATGCCAATCTAACCGAGTCTTCAGGCGATACCTTGCTCCTGTCCACAGAGGTGGGACTTTTTGTAGATGTAACATTGTAACGGTATCTCAATAATGGTGATAACTGCAGCGTCCCTCTTATGGAGAATACAGAGAGAAATGAGTGGGGAGGGGTCTCTGTACTTTCACAAGCCTAACTTGGTGGCTCCAGCCCTTCCTGGAGTGATGGTGATGGATTCCTGACTCTCCTGGAAAGGTCCTGGGGACGATGGGGCTTGCAAGGCTGAGCTGAGAAGGCCCAGACCACATTCACAAGCCAGTGATGGAAGGGGTGCTCAGGGAAGCAGCTGACCCAGAAACAGGGCGAGGCCTTGAACCAGTTCAAGGAGCTGTCAGGCATGTCCAGTGCTGCCTCGGGTTGTGGAAGATGACTGTTGAAAGGGCACTGAACTTGTCAGGAAAGGAGAAGACCATTGGCCTCGTTGGGCAGAGCCCTGGGAGCAAAAACCAAATGGCCATGGGGTGGGGTGGGGTGGGGTGGGAGGAGGAGGAGATAGCAGCTAGCAGCTGGCTCAGCCTTAAACGAGTCACCTCCCTAAACCTCATGGATGGTTGTGAGGAAAGAAGAAAAGCACACGCCAGGCACTGGGTCCCCAACACGGCTGCAGTGGCAGAAGCTCAGGTTGATGACAGTGGCGGCTGCAGGGCAGCACAGAGGTGCGGATTCTCCTGGAGCTCTAGTCCGTGTCTTCCTCGTGTGTCTTTTTACTCTCTTTTTCCCATTATTCCCAAGGGTGAAGCTTTGCAAACCTTCCTGCTTCCTTTCTTTAGGCTGTAAGCAGCAGACAGCGACCTTGGCTAACTTGTAAGCCCAAGGCTGTAACGCCCTTTCACCAGTGCAGACAGCTTCTAGTGCCTGCAGCGGGCACTGCCCCCTCACCATCTCTGAGCCCCTCTGGGCTGCTCACAGGCTCCACTCCCAGGCTAAGCTTCCACTTCATTCGCAGCACTGAGGCTTGCCCCATCTCTCAGCATCAACTGTGTATTTAGACAGTTTCATGTTATATTTTGTCCCGCAAATTCTATATAACAGAAGAGTGGGCCACATTAGCCTTGGATGTTATGGAACCAGATGTCTGGCGTATTTTTACTTCCTTTGTTCATTTCATTCAGGTTTCTTTAAATGAAAGAGTATCAATTTAATTTTGCTTGAATTCACAGAAGAAAAAGGAGCTAAGCAGAAACTGAAAGATTGCTGAATTTAAGATAAATGTTTATTCAAAGCAAGGTATATTTAATTTTTAAAACTTCCTCTAAAGTTAAAAAAAGTTATGAAAATCATGAAAAGGCATACATTTTTAAAGCTATATTCTTGTAAGTATATGCAAGCCTGTTTTCAGATGGTATAACAGTCATTTTGAACAAAAAAATCAGAAAATATCACCTCCAAAACAAAAAACCAAGTCTTCCCCCCGCCTTTTTTTTTTTTTTTTTTTTTGCGGTACACGGGCCTCTCACTATTGTGGCCTCTCCCGTTGCAGAGCACAGGCTCCAGATGCACAGGCTCAGCAGCCATGGCTCACGGGCCCAGCCGCTCCGCGGCACGTGGGATCTTCCCGGACCAGGGCACGAACCCGTGTCCCCTACATCGGCAGGCGGACTCTCGACCACTGAGCCTCCAGGGAAGCCCTAAGCTTACTTTTATAATACTAATCCCAGCTGATCTAAGCAAAATATCCTGTAGAAGTGACATCGTAGTTGGGAAGGGAAAAAAATCTTCAACAGCGGGAAATGGGCAGTGGAGGTAGACAGGCCTGGCTCTGAACCTGAGCTCTGCCACTTCACAGCCTTGGGTAACTGACTTTCTCAGCCTCTGTGAAGTAGAGTAAAGAATAGAGGTAATAACTGCCTCACAAGGTTTGGAGGTGTCCCTGAGACCATGCAGGCCCGTTCAGCACTGCCTGGTTGGAGTTTGAGGGGCCCTCATAAGTAGCACCCCTCCTGCCCTCCCAGGTCTGCGCCAGTGAGGCCCATGAAGAGCGAGAGGTCACCTCACTATTGGTCAAAGCCTAGGTTGGAGTGACACTGGACTTCTCAGGCGAGTGCTGGTTAGACACTGTCCTGCCTGCTGGACACCTTGTCCAAGAGGTTGGGTGCTGCATGCCTAGTTATTCTCTCAGACCTTTCATTTGGCTAACTCCTTCCACCTGTCTGGGGAAGAGAAGCGGGCAGAATATGTCAGGGAGCATCCTTCCTCGTGACACCAGAGGCACAGGGATGGTCTGCCTGTGGCGCCTGATGTGTAGTAGGGCCTCTGAGCGCCTGTGCTGGCGACGCTGCTCAGAACGCCAGGTGCATCTGTGTGAATGAACTTGAAGAATGCCAGAAAGTGTTGCAGGTGGATGGGTATAGTGTGAGCCCGTGTTCATGTCTGAAAATCGTGTGTACCTAAGTAAATGTATCATCGTTTTTGTTTAATCAGAGGTCTGGATGAATGTGTATAAACTGAACAGCTAACAGTGGTTCTCTGTTGGATTGCTGGGGGTTATCATAGTCTGTATTTTATGTTTACCCCTTGAAATATTTTTACAATGTGTATCTTATGTTTTTAATCGCTAAGAATTAACAAGATATAAAAGTGAAGTAAAACAGGCTATGAGACTGAGGAGTGTGGTCCTGATTTCATAATACATTGGTGCAGAAAAGCACTAGAGGAAAAATGCCCGTGTAATCTGAGTGGTGGGGTTAAGGGTAATTTTATTGTTATTTTTTAAGTTTTTCTTGAATAGCATAGTTTACCTTTATACCTTGAAAAAATAACTAGTTAAAAGTAATTTTTATAAGCAGAAAAGATTTTAAACCAAGTTAGTGGGCCTTTAACTCGGAAGAACATTCTCAGCGAACGTCACCAGGCAGTGGTCGTAAATGCTGCGTCACAGGGCACCCCAAGAGGGCTGCTGCTCCAGGAAGCTGTGTTGCAAATCTCACACGGAGAGAAATGCCTTGCATAGACTTGTGCTCAGCTTCTCATCCTCATTGTCAGCTCTCGGTTGCGGGTTCAGTTTCTTTATCATCACAGGGAACGTGGCCTCTGAATAGTCACGTCTAATAGCAGTATTTAAGCATGGGTTCATTTTGCTGTAACAGATTCAAACATAGTGTTTCCAACAGGAACCTTGGTTTCTCGTGTTCCATCTCACAGGCAGGTGGGTGGCTCTGCCCCTCCAGCGCCCTGGAGCCTACCATACGTCACCGCGGGTGGGCGAGAGGGTGGGAGACGGAGGCATGCGCACATCCCTTCCATTCCTGTCTCACAGCTGGAATCAGTCACAGGGTCACACCTCACTTCAGGGAACTTCAGGAAATGAAGTCGTTCACTGCTGTGTGTCCACTAAAATTTCTGGAGGGGTTTCAATCACTCAGAGGAAGCAGGGACGCCGGGCAGTGTGTCTCTGCCACTGTTTACCCCATCGGCCACCCTGGGCCCCACACCAGGTCATGCTCAGTTACTGCTTCCCGCCCAGAGCCAGGATCTCTGTGTGTGGCCTTCTCCCGGCACCAGGGCCTCTTCACGTGGTCACAGTCTAAACTCAGACAAGTCCCGCCCTCCCCAAAAGCTGTCTCCTCACCCACCACATAGATGCCCCCACTCAGGAAGGGGAAGAACCCCAAACCCACAGCAGTCGCTGGTCCACAGCGGCTGCAGTTCCCAGTGGAGTCTGCAAGGGCGGCCTGAACTGGTGGCCACTGAAGCGAAGGAGTCCCAGGACCCAGCGGAAATGAGCACCTCTGTCGACCAGAAGACAAGCACAGGACCAGTTATGGCAGCTCTGTCCCCAAGCCCGAGCTGCCAGCCCCTCGGTGTTGGTGGATAGGAGAGAGGAAGGCGCGCGACGGTGTGTTCACGCAGTGGAGGCCGCACACCGTGAGGTCTGTGCCACACAAGTGGCCTCCCCAGTGCGGCGCTCAGCGTCAGCAGACCCATGGTGGGGGCGTGACCGTGCCCGGGAGGTAATTAGATCGTGTGGAACGTTCTACACCCTTAGGGGTATTCTAAAAAGCACTGAATTGTGCACTTTAAAATGGTGAATTTTATGGTGTGTGAATTCTGTCTCCATAAAAAGTGGGTACATGTTGAATAAAAAGCAGACACAAAACATAACCGTATGATTCCATTTAATTGAAATAGAAAACATGCAGGATTCACCTATAATAATAGAGATGGTTCCCCTTGGAGGGGGAGCCTCTGGGCTATGGAAGTGTTGGCGCTTAGGCAGGTGTACGCCAGAAGTTCATCGAGATGTGTGCACTTGATGCGAGCTGCCCCTCGCGAAGAAAAAAGAACAGCCTGTTGGGAAGAAGCCCTGCGGCCCTAGAGCTCGTGTTACCTGGTTACACCGCTTTCCTGCCCCGGGCTGCTCCCCTCTGCTTGGCTGTGCCCTCAGGGGCACATCCTTGTCCTTGGCAGCCACGTTGGAAATGGGTTTTGGAGGGCATCGCTTTGTGGGGCTGCATAGCAACTGGTCTGCTTCCCACTGGTGCAGATTTGGGGTGAGAGGTGATCATGCAGGGTCGTCTTGGACGGAGCTCCTGGGAAGTGGGCGCAGCTGGGGGGCACGCTCGGGGATGCATCTGTGAGGAAGGAGGGATCGGGCAGTGGGTTTGAAACAGGCCCAGACACATCCCAGTGGAGCTTCGGGGCTGGGTGACCCTTCCGAGTTGCCCCAGGTGGAGACTTCGGTGCTCTGCGCTCTGTCGTGGGCTGGGCCCCAGCTGGGGTGTGGCAGGCAGGGTCCTGAGATGGCCCCGACTGTGCACCCCTCCCGGCTGCCAGGGAGGGCTCTGGCGGTCAGTTGACATAAGGTAGGGCTAGTCGGGGAGCCCTCGGAAAGCAGGCTTTCTGCAGCTGGTCACGGAAGAGAATCAGAGAGGGCGTCTGAGCTGCTCCTGCCTGGAAGGTGCGGGTGATCCCGAGGGGCCACCAGCCAGTGATCGGGGACAGTTCCACAAGCGCAGGGGACCACCTTCTGCCAACAACCTGAGCGTGTGGAAATATGTTTTCCCAGAGCTTCCAGAGGAGATCTCAGCCTGGCTGACACCTTGTGCGACCCTTCTCAGGGGCCCCAGTCGTACCAGGCTGGGCTTCCGACCTACGGCCCTGTGAGATGGGAGCTGGGTCCCTTTTCTGCTGGAAGTCTGAGGTGAACTGTTACATAGCGACGGATGGCTCGCAACGGAGAGGGCGTGACTGCAACGGAGCTCAGCTCCGGGTGCGAGAATTCCAGAGCTGGAGAAGGGAGCTGGGCACAGCGTCCCAGAGACCGTGGGAGGTTAAATAAGCACAGGCTTTTCCAAAGCAAACACACCTGTGGAGCGAGGCCCACGTGCAGGTCACCAGAACCCTGAGGCCTCCCTGCACCCCCTGCCAACCACGATCTTCTCCCTAGAGACCATCATTGACTCGAGTCTCCCACCATGGTTGGTTTTGTCTGTTTCTGAACTTTGTGTAAATAGGATCATACGATATGAACTCTGGCTCACCGTTACATCTGTGAGGTTCACCTGTGCTTTTGTGTGGGGCAGGTCTCTTCATTGCTATGCATTCCTCCCTTGTTGGAGGACTCCTCAGTTTACCCTTTTTTCTGTTGATGGATATTTTGGTGATATGAACAGGGCTGTGGTGAACATTCCAACCCCAGACTTCTGCAGGGCGGGGCCGGGGGTGCACAGGTGGACGTCTTTACCTTGGATTCGATCAAGGACATTTAACCCTGTAAAGAGGGAGGGTGTGGTGTGGGCGCAAACACAGGTAGGTTGGTAAATGTGGGAGAAAGTGGGCGTTCTCGTCTCATTGCTTCTATTTGCTCACTGAAGGAAGACGCAAGGTCATCGTCCCTGAGAGGAAGGACGGCGTGTTGGACATTTGAGAGGAGAGGAGAAACCAGGAGATGATCTTACGGGGGAGTTGGCCAAGTGTAGGAATTGCCGGCAGCTCTCAGGGTCCGTTAGGCAACTGGTTATAAATGTAGAGAGAACTGAGTCGGCAGGGGTGCAGACACCGATCAGGAAGGAAGCTGAATTTTACTCGAGTTGGGGTTTTCCCGCACAAGTATAGAGGAGGGGAAGGGCAGGGGAGTTAGGATTAATATGCAAGAGAATGAGTGTAATATATACCCCAGATGAATATAATCCCATCGACCATCTAGGCTGGGGGAGGAGGGGCAGCGCAGAGGTGGTAAGAGCAATCCATCTGTGTTTCTTTGGAATATGTCTTGATTTTTGAGTGGAGTCCAAGCCACATCCCTGCCCATCTGCCATCGGCCAGTCTGTCCCCTGGAGTTGGTGTTAGCGGTGGAGCCCAGAGAGGCCTTCGCCGGCGGAGAGGCCGGCGGGGTGAGCCGAGCACGGTGCTGGGCCGGGAGTGTGGGCAGAGGGAACATTTTCCTCTCTCCCACTCCTTGGATATGCGTTTTGCTACCCGCCCTCCCGCTCCAGCAGATTCCCGTCTGTTAAGGAAGGGAAAAGATAACCGTACTCTCTTTGATTGCAGACTGACGGGTGACTAGAAGGTGACTCCGGAGCCTGAATTTCTGAGCATGGAAATCTGCAGAAGACAGTGTCCGAAGCCCTCACCGTGATGGAGCTCGCTGCCCCTGCGCCTGGCGGGGGCTCTGAACCCAGATTAGGGGGGCTGTTGGGAAACCTGGACGGGCAGAGCCTGCGGAGCTGCCCCTCCCCGGAGGGAGGTTTCAAGCAGGTGACAGTTACCCACTGGAAGATCCAAACAGGAGAGGCAGCGCAGGTGGGCAGTACGTCAGGAGGAAGCCCCGTCCTGAGCTCAAACCTCCTCCTGCTTCAGAGAGAGCTGATCGAAGGGGAGGCCCACCAGCGCGAGGCTTGCGGAAGCTTCCCATTTAATTCGGACCTGGTCAGACATCAGGTTTCTCAGGCTGGGGAGAAATCTCACAGACGTGACGAGTGTGGGAGGGGCTTCGGCCAGAGCTCCCGCCTCGTGGAGCAACCGCGCGCTCACGGCGGAGACGGACTCTACGTGTGTAACGCGTGTGGGAAGGACTTCGTTCTCTACGCGGATCTCGTGGGGCATCAGAGCGCGCACGCAGGAGAGAGGCCCTTCAAGTGCGCTCAGTGTGGGAAGGCGTTCTGTCACAGCTCGGACCTGATCCGCCACCAGCGCGTCCACACCCGGGAGCGACCTTTCGAGTGCAAGGAGTGCGGGAAAGGCTTCAGTCAGAGCTCGCTGCTCATCCGGCACCAGAGGATTCACACCGGGGAGAGGCCCTACGAGTGCAACGAGTGCGGCAAGGCCTTCATCCGGAGCTCCAGCCTCATCCGGCATTACCAGGTCCACACGGAGGTGAGGCAGTACGAGTGCGAGGAGTGCGGGAAGGCCTTCCGCCACCGCTCGGACCTCGTCGAGCACCAGAGGATCCACACCGGGGAGAGGCCCTACGAGTGCAACGAGTGCGGCAAGGCCTTCATCCGGAGCTCGAAGCTCATCCAGCACCAGAGGACCCACACCGGGGAGAGGCCTTACGTGTGCGGCGAGTGCGGGAAGCGTTTCAGCCAGACGTCGAACTTCACGCAGCACCAGAGGATCCACACTGGAGAGAAGCTCTATGAATGTAACGAGTGCGGGAAAGCGTTCTTTCTGAGTTCGTACCTTATTCGACACCAGAAGATCCACACTGGAGAGAGGGTGTATGAGTGTAAGGAATGTGGGAAAGCGTTTCTCCAGAAAGCCCATCTCACTGAGCATCAGAAGATCCACACTGGGGACAGGCCCTTTGCGTGTAAGGACTGTGGGAAAGCCTTCATTCAGAGCTCCAAGCTCCTCCTACACCAGGTTATTCACACTGGAGAGAAGCCCTATGTATGTAGCTACTGTGGGAAAGGCTTTATTCAGAGGTCAAACTTCCTTCAGCACCAGAAAATTCATGCTGAAGACAAACTCTATGAATGTAGTCAGTATAGGACAGAGTTCACCTCAACTCCAAACTTTAAAGGCAGCCAGGAGGTTCACCAAGAGGGACTTCCCTTGAGTCAGACCCCCATACATTTGGGTGAGAAGTATGTAGGTCAGGGGGAGCACACAGACTTGTAACTATTCTCCAACTCACTGAGTGATAGTCGAAGCGAGCGGTGTGAGCCCTAAGTCATGCGGCTTTGGACGTGTCACCATTTCCCAGAGTCACCGGCAGGGCTGCCTCTGGAGTGGGCTGCCACCTCCCACTTGGCTGCCCAGCCCGCCCGCTGTCTTCCTCCTCCGCTGGGAGCACGTGCCCGCGGGAGAGCCACGTGACTGGACAGCTGACTTGGAGCTGGACCAGCCTGGGGGGAGGAGCTCGGCCTCGGGAGAAGGTTCTTCTGTTTCAGTGCACAATGACAATTCACCCCAGAGTTAAATCCCTTCTAAAGTAGAATGATGTACCTAATCGTATCACTTTAAAAGAGTATTCCTTAGCATTTTTTTCTTTTTCTTTTTTCTTTTTTTTTGCGGTACGCGGGCCTCTCACTGTTGTGGCCTCTCCCTGTTGCGGAGCACAGGCTCCGGACGCGCAGGCTCGGCGGCCATGGCTCACGGGCCCAGCCGCTCCGTGGCATATGGGATCCTCCCGGACCGGGGCACGAGCCCGCGTCCCCCGCATCGGCAGGCGGACTCTCAACCACTGCGCCACCAGGGAAGCCCCTCCTTAGCATATTTTGATCTGTCAGAAAGGCAAGTTGGAGAAACATCCTTTCTTATCTAAAACCACAAATTGGTTCCCTGTCGTCCTTAGGATAAGTTCCAATCTCCCCATCCTACATCCGAAGGCCTTTTGCTTCCTGGGGCCTCTTCTCCCGCCGGTTAACTCCCTGCCGCACCGTTGGCACTGCGGCAGCACTAACTGCTGGACGTCCCCACTTACCCAGGCCGCTCCTGCCTCCTTGCCTCTGTCCTGGTTGGAATGCCCCCTCTCCTCACCCGGCTGACTCTCGGCTCAGCCCGCTACCCCTCTGCTTCCGTTCCTCGGTGGTCCTTCACCTCTGTTGCTGCCCTTACTCTGATATGTCAAAATCGTGTTTCAGATCCTCTCTCTTTCCTTGTTACAGTGTTAACTCGTGGAGCACAGTGAGTGTATCTGATAGATATATGTGTCCCTGGCGTCTAGAGCAAGGCAGTACAAAGCACACCCCCGTCCTTGTGTACCTGGCTTGTCCTCTCTCTACTGCGCTTTAAAATATGTTTTCGGATGCTCTTTTTGCTGTTGCTGTTTTGTGTAATCTGCTGGTCTGTCGTAAATGCTTCCTCTCGGCCCTGCTGGCCTCTTCGGCTCATACTGCGTTCAGCACTTGTAGGCAGGAGCCAGAGTGAGATGGCGCCCCTTGTGTTTTTGCCTTCACGGCTTGTCCATGACTCTCCGCTTGCCCTGGGGGAGGCTTGTCCTCAGTCAGTCATCCGTGTATCTTCCTGATTCATTCAAAGGGCACACAGTCCTGGTGCGCTACATGACTTTTCCCGTCTCAGCCATTCCATGATGGAGCCAACGTCTTCCCCTCTCCCTGCTCTCTGGCTCACTTTGTCATTGATTTGAAAATGTACTTATCTAAAAGGACCAGTGCTAAATACTGGGAAACCGAGAAGAAGGAGACACCATCTGTCCTGAAGTCGTCCAGAGTCTGATGGGGGAGGCAGGAAGGTCACGGTACGCTGAGTTAAGTGTTGAAAGAGAAGTGTGTTCCCAGCTGGAGCATAGGTAAGGAGGTGACTAATTTGGCATGGGGCAACTGGGACGGCTTCGCAGAGGAGGTGACAGCAAACTGGTCTACAGAGATAAGTAGACATTTGTCGGCTAGAGCAGGGGATGGTCTGGGAGGGAATCTGGGGAAACGGCAGGACTGGTGGATCCCTCTCTGGGTACGGCTGTTCGAAAGCAGGCCAGTTTTATTACACAGCAGAACTGTTAGTTGTTCCCTCTGAATTTCTTTTATCTGAACATTAACAAAACAACCGGTTTCGAAGTGCTGTGATAATGGATTGCCCGTGAGGGTATATCTTGAGTTCTTAAACTCCAGCAACCCTAGAAGCCTTGAGGGGGTAAATAGTTCAAAAAGAGCACACAGTGCTCCGTCTTTTGGAAAACCCACCATGACTGGAGATGTTTCAAATGGTATAGAAGCAGATATTACCAGCCCATTTTAACCAACTTTGTTTGGTTGAGGTCCAGTTGCCATACGGTAAAACACCTATTTTAAGTGTACAGAATTTTGACAAATCCATACGCCTGTGTAACCATCATCATGATCAAGGATAACATGTCTGTCACCCCAAAATGTTCCCTTTTGTCCTTTCCCGGTTAGTCCCACCTCAGGCCCGAGTAACCACTTCCTGCTAGTGTGGATTCGTTATGCCTGTTCCAGGACTTCGTATAAACGGATTCATATGGCACGTAATCCTGTGTAACCCAAACGTCTTTCACTTCGGCACGTTTTAAAGACTCAGCCGAGCGGTTCTGTGTTTCCACAGCTCTTTTTCTCTGTGAGCAGTGTTACGTTGTACGCGTAAGCATCATTTCTTATTCATTCATCTGTTGGTGGAAATTTGGGCTTCCAGCTTTGGCTGTAACGAATAAAACTGCTATGAGCATTTCCGTAGAAGTATTTATTTGGACGCGCCTCTTTATTTCACTTGGGTAAATGCCTAGGAATTTAATTGCTGGATTATAAGATACGTGAATTTTAACTTCATGAGAAATTGCCAAAAAGTTCTTCATCGTGATTGAAGACTTTTACACTCCTGCACTGGCAGCGTTCCACTGGTCCACATCCTTACCGACACGTGGTGTTGTCACGGTTCCAAACCCTCATCCGCTCCAGTGGCACACAGCGGTGTCTCTTTATGCTTCTCATTTATATTTGCCTGCCGAATGATGAGGCTGAGCATCTGTATCATTTTTTGTGATGTGTCTGTTCACACCTTTTGCCCATTTTAAAATTGGGTGGTTTGTGTTATTTACTTATGAGAGTCTTTTTTATATTCTAGGTCAAAGTCTCTTCCCAAACATGTATTTATTTATTAAGCTATGGCTGCACCACACGGCTTGTGGGATCTTAGTTCCCCGACCAGGGATTGAACCCGGGCCCTCAGCAGCGAAAGCGCTGAGTCCTAACCACTGGACCGCCAGGGAATTCCCCCAAACATATATTTATTATGAATACTTCCTTTTTTTTTTTTTTTTTGCGGTACGCGGGCCTCTCACCGTCGTGGCCTCTCCCGTTGCGGAGCACAGGCTCCGGACGCGCAGGCTCAGCGGCCATGGCTCACGGGCCCAGCCGCTCCGCGGCATGTGGGATCTTCCCGGACCGGGGCACGAAGCCGCGTCCCCTACATCGGCAGGCGGACTCTCAACCACTGCGCCACCACGGAAGCCCATAAATACTTCCTTTTAGTCTTAGGCTTACCTATTTTTTTTTTTTTTTTTTTTGACTTAAGAGACTTAAAATGATTTGGAGTGATTTATAGCATATAAAGTGGTATTTAGTCTTTAGTGGAGAAAGTTGCTAGTCACCTGTAAGAAAAACAAGCATTGTGGGCATTCCTAAGACAAATGAAATAAAATCTCATCAATTTTGGCTATAACCAGGCTTCTCACCAATAACTGTATTAATTTTTCCAGTATTCAGACATACCCTAAAATATAAAAGAGGATGTCTGCTTCTAAATCACATCCAGTGTGAACTTGCATAGATGCAAAGCACAAATAGAGTTCTTATAACTCCACAGGCAACCTGAAAGTTTTAACCACCCTTTGTGCTCACTTCATATTACATGAAGAATAATGGAAATACGGGGAACACTTCAAATATAAATATTTTACAAATCCTTACTATGTGGTTGTCCTATTCTTGTAATACTCCACTCTGGTGGCCTTTGTTTTTGCTTGTAAAATTAAGTTTAAGTAGCACATTAACCTTTCACCTCAAATATGCCTTTTGATGTTCATTATTACACCAAAAAGAAAGAAATTAACAACCAAATAACAGATGAAGATGCTGCAAGGGAAGAGATAAATGAGTTACAATTCGTTAGGTGTAAAAATATGTTGTTTCAAATTCAGAATAATTTAATAACTTTGTTATTTCATATGTGTCTGGAAATGGGACAGATACATGTCCTGATCCTGTCACATGAGGTAGAGTTCCAGCAAGCATTCGGTACAACGTTCCAAGATAGGGTTAAAGTGACATTCCTGTTTCCCTTGAGACCATTTCCATCGTCAAAGAAAAAAATTTTTTTTTCATATCTTTCAAATACGTGACGTCTTCTACGTTTTTCAGCGTGATGCGCGAGACTCGCTCTGGTCTTTGAAGGCGGCGGTGATGAAGCAGCCGAAGGCCAACAGCGAGTTCCTGGCTTACCTTTTAATTTTCTTAATGATGTCTTTTGAAGATCAGATTAAATTTTTTTTGATTAAGTCTAATTTACCAAAAAATTTAATATTTTACACTTTTTGATTTCCGTCTTGGTTTTTTTAAAGCCTTTTCCAGTTGTCATTGCCAGTGTGTAGAAATACATTTGATTTTTGTTAATTGACCTTGTATCCAGCAACCTAGATGAATTCACTTACTGGTTCCAGTAGCTTTATTCTAGATTCTTCAGCGTTTTCTATGTAATCAAAGAATTTTACTTCTGCCTTTCTAGTTTGTATAGACTTTGCTCCTTTTTCTTGCTTTATTGCTGGGCATCTTATACAATTTTCAGTAGAAGTGAGAGGACGTCTTGTTTTCATATCATGGTAGCATTGCTCTCAAAGAGTTGTGAATTAGTCTCCCCACATCTATTTTCTGAAGTTGTTTGTGTAACGACATTACTTCTTCCTTAGACCTTTGATACATTTCACCAGTGAAACCCTGGGGAGTTCTTTGTGGGAAAATTACAACTTCAATTTCTGTAATAGATAAAGCACTACTCAGATTTTTCTATTTCTTCTTGTGACAATTTGGTAACTTGTATCTTTCAAGGAATTACTTATTTCATCTAATATAACTGAGGCGTTGGCATAAGGTTGTTGAAACATTTCATTGCTTTTGTGCACTGTACTTTACATTCTATCTTAATGAGTTATATTTAAAATGATATCTCCGCTTTTCTTCCTGGTGTTGGTGATTTGTGTCTTCCTTCTGCTTTTCTGATCAGTCTAGCTACAGATTTACCAAGGTTATTAGTCCTTTCAAAGAAGCAGCTTTCGTTTTCCTTGATTTTCTCTATTGTTTGTTTTCTATTTCACTGAAATAGAACGATTTTATTTCTTTCCTTCTACTTTGAGCTAGATTCCCTTCCCTTTTCTAGTTTATTAAAGTGGAAGTTTGGTTCTTAGTTTTAGACCTTACTTCTTTTCTGATGTAAACATTTAAAGCCAGTATTTTTCCTCTAAACATTGCTTTAGCTGCATTCCACAGACTGACGTATGGTGTTTTCATTATTATTCCTGCGGCCCGGGAGTGCGGGCCGGGTCGGGTCGGGCCGGGTCGGGCCGGGCTGGGGTCGGCCCCGTGGCCCTCCACCACCGAGACGAACGCCTAGAGGGGCGGAAGCGCAGCTTCCGGAGGCGGGAGAAGCACTTCCGCTGGGAAGTTTTCTTCTCGCTCGCTCGCCGCGGCCCTTCCCGATCCCGTCCTCGCGGAGGTCCGGTTAGGCTTACGTGTAGGGGCCCACCTGTCGGTCAGCGTGCGCGCGCCCGCCCGCCTCAGGTCCCTCCCGGCGCGTCCTCCGCCTCCGGCCCGTTTCCTCTTCCAGCTGCGCCCTCCCCGGGCGGCCCCGTCTGTGGTCGTGGGCGCCCTCCACGTTTGCGAGTCCAGCCTGCACCGCTCCGGTGGGAGCCAGACACTGTGCCCGGCTGCCGGCTTAGTATGAAAAACACCCCGCTCGGGGCTCCTCCGCAGGTGGGAGCCGCGTCCTCCAGCCCCAGACCATCACGCAAAGTGACTGGCGTTCTAGCTCCGTGGTGACCTTGAGTCTTTCCCGCCTGTCTCCGTTCCCACCCTCCACGTCTACCTCCCGGCCCCTTTCATCTCTCCTCTCGACCTCCTCAGTGGTCGGTGGTCGTCTCCCTGTCTCCCCGACCTGGTCTTGTCCTGCCGCCTTCTGATTGGCTCACCGCAGTGGGGGGGGGGGGGTCTTTCTGAAGTGTACGGATCACAGAGGTGTGGTATTAGACCGTCCCTGCCCTCTCATGTATAGCCATGGCCCAGGATGCCTTGGGTACTCCAGCCTTTGCCCGCTTCTCTGGCCGTATTGAAACGTTATACAAGCCCCTGTGTCCTCTTTTGAAGTAAAAGGCTGGCTCAAGAGTTAATGATTGGGAAATGTGAAGATGTAGAAACAAAGAATAGCTGTTGGGCTGGGGCGCTGGTAACAATTTAGACTATAAATCTGCCACATAGCAGAATCACCGAACTCCCAGTTGCCGGAAAGATAGCGATAAAGGCCTGACACGCATTCCTAAGTTGTATTTACAGGAAGCCAACCCACCAGATGAAAACTGCTGATTGCAAGAACAGACGCTAGACTGCTTGAAACCAGAAGGTTGATGATGCTTGAAACTTCACCTTGATGCCAACCAATCCAAGAATTACGCACGAGCTGCTCACACAGCCTGCAGCCCCCTCTCTCACACTGCTTTTAAGACCCCCTCCCTGAGAGCCATCAGAGAGTTCAGGTCTTTTGCATGAGCTGCCCATTCTCATTGCTTGGTGGCGGCAGTAAGTGCTGCACTTTCCTTCCCCGCAGCCCAGTGTCAGTAGATTGGCTTTACTGTACACAGGCGAACAGACCCAAGCCTGGTTCGGTAGCAGTATCTCATAGAGTTCTCCCCCTTACTGTCTGCTTTCCAGCCGGCCAACTCCAGCCCATTTATAGTCCATAGTGGATGCCCAGTGCAGGGAGCTCTTCTTACTTATCGCTGTGATCATTATTAGTGGGTGGAGGAGCTCAGGCTCTCATGCCAAGCACTGCCCATGACACCTGTGCCCAGTGCACCTGTTCATGTGTTTATAGGCCATGTATATATTTTTTTGGACCTCTCCCGTTGCGGAGCACAGGCTCCGGACGCGCAGGCTCAGCGGCCATGGCTCACGGGCCCAGCCGCTCCGCGGCACGTGGGATCTTCCCGGACCGGGGCACGAACCCGCGTCCCCTGCATCGGCAGGCGGACTCTCAACCACTGCGCCACCAGGGAAGCCCGGCCATGTATATCTTTTGGTGGAAGAGTCCAAATATTCTTCCCATTTTGAGTTTCATTTTTCTTTTTCTTACTGGTTTGTGAGAGTTCTAGTTCTGGATACGAGTCTTTTGTCAGATATATATATATTGGAAATATTTTCTCCCAGTCCGTGGCTTGCCTTTTTATTTCTTAACTGTCTCTTGATAAGCAGAAACTTTTAATTTTGATAAAGTCCAATTTATGAATTAAAAAATTTTAAGGTGAGTGCTTTTGGGGTCCCACCAATGAAATCTCTGCCTACCCCAAGGTTATGAAAATATTCTTCAATTTTTTTCTTCTAGAAGCTTTATAGTTTCAGCGTTCACATTTAGGCCCAAGATCGACCTTGAATTAGTTTGGGGTATGGTGTTAGGGAGGGTGTGTTAAGGTTAATTTTTCCCCTTATTGTTCTGGCACCATTAATTGAAAAAAAATAATAAATTTTACCCTTTGAATTACATTGATGCCCTTGTCATAAAACACTTAACTGTATGTGTGGGTCTGTTTCTGCGGTCTCTGCTGTTCCATTGATCTGTATCTATGCTTGTGCCAGTACTACACTGCCTTAGTTAACTGTAGTTAGTCTTAGAATCAAGGAGTGTAAGTCTTCCAACTTTGTTCTTCAAGGTGGGTTATTTGAGGTCATTTGCTTTTCCATTTAACTTTTATTATCACCCTGTCTGTTTCTACAAACAAAACCCCAAAACAACTGCTGTGATTTTGCTTGGAGTGGTGTTGAATTTCTAGATCAGTTTAGGGAGAATTGACAATACCCATAAACAGGGGATATCACTCAATTTATTTCCAACTTAGTTTGCTCAGCATTGTTTTGTAATTCTGAGAGTAGAAGACTTGTACATCCTTTGTTAAATATATTCCTAGGTCGGATGTGTGGTTTTTTCCCACACCACCAAGCAGCTAACTGAATTATGACCGTCTCTACCTGGAGGTAATATCAGATCCCACAAGTTAAGGTCTCAGTCCAACAGGACTGCCCCTCTCCCCACACTTCAGACACCAGTCTCAAGTCCAGGCTGCCACCAGTGATTCTGACTGACTGGCTATAGATCTGCAGGTTCCCACAGCCTCTGCCTTGGGTTTGGCCTGTTTGCTAGAGCAGTTCACAGAACTCAGAGAAACATTTTACTTACTGGATCACTGGTTCATGATAAAAGAATAAGGCTCAGGAACAGCAGGGGGAAGTTGCTTAGGAAAAGTATGGGGAAAGGGCCCGGAGCTTCCAAGGCCTCTCTAAACACTGCTCTCTTCTCAAATCTCCACGTGTTCACCAACCTGGAAGCTCTCTGAATCTTTCCAGCCCTGGAGTCCCTCACTCCCGGGAATGGATAGCAAACCAACCTTGTGTTTTGGACATAAACTTGGTCATGACACAGAGCTCTTTCAGTAAATTGCTCTACTGGGCTTCCTAATGTTTTGTTAAGCATTTCTGTGTCTGCTTATGAGAGATACTGGCCTGTAAGCTGCTTGTCTTATGATGTCTTTATCAGGTTTTCGTGTCGACTTTGCTGGCTTCACGACACAGGCTGGAAAAGGTTTGCTCTTTGTCATTCTACAGGCTTCTGAGGTTGGTATAGGCTTCCTTAAGGATTTGGTAGGGTTGACCAGTGAATCAGCTAGGTCTGGTGTTTTCTCTGTGACAGGGTTTTTTCTGTTTTTTGTGAGTTTCATAACTCTGCGTTTATAAGGGAATTTGTCCGTTTCATCTCAGTTGCAGAACTTGCTGACATAGAGTTGGTCATAGTGGACGTAACGGTACTTTTCACGTCTGTAGGATCTGTAGCGTGACCTTGTTCTTTCATCCCTGTCGTGGGAAACTAGGCATCTTCATCCAGCTGGCCCCTTTCTCTGGGTGTCTTGGGAACTGTGCTCTTCTGCATCTCGGGGCTCTGCATTTCGCCCAGGAAAGACACAGGCACTCGCTGTGGCCGGAGACTTTGGGATCCTGAGGAGGGTGGCTCTGAACAAACCTGGGGGCAGAAGTAGGATCTGAGCAGACCATGTCTGCCCAGTTTAGGGGAGCTTGCTGCTTATTCCCAAAACTTGGTGAAGAATAATGAAGCTCTGGTGGAAGAATTTGATTCAGGGGAAAGTGCCCGAGAACGTTGGTGTGTGCACTGCTGAGGGCATGGGCCATCCTGCCCCTGTCTCCTGGGGAAGCACACAGGGTGGGGTTTAGCCCCCAACTGTCCAATCACTTGTCTGCGGCTAAGCTGCTGGTTTTCAGCCATAAATGATGGTCTCGCCACCATTTGGTGACAGCCTGTGGCTTGCTCTCTGGAATGTCAGGGTCCGTGTGTATGGGGGTGGGGGACCCAGGGCACCCAGTGGTTTCCTTACAGTGATGCTGGCCCCCACCTGACCCCCAAATTCCCCTTCCATTATGGAGCGTGCATGGGCTCGTGTCACTGGTTTTCCTGAATCTCCCTTGGTGCACTGAGAAGGTTCAGGGCTCTTGGGGTCAGGTGGGGGCTTCTGGGCTGCAGCTCTCACTCACTTTCTTTGTCTCACAGATGAGCCCTCAGCACCTGCCTTTCCCCGGAGGGGCCCACACGTCTCCCGAAAGGCCTCTGCTGTTCCCACGGATGTGTCCCAGGTGAGCACCACCTCCCTGTGCCCTGCAGGCTGACCAGGACCCCAGCCCCCAGCCCACCCGTGGGAGTGGTCCACCATGGTGGCTCCAGAGGTCTGTGACTGCCTGCCTGCCTGCCAGCTCTGTCTTACGGAGTGGGGGGAGATGTGATTCATTTACATTAAGACCATAGCGGATGTTACAGAAAACGTGAAAATACATTCACTTCTCTAGGTGCTTAGTCCGCTGAAGCTGCCGTAACTCCGCACACACGCATTTATTGGTTGATTTCTCACAGTCTGGAGGCTGGAAGTCCCAGATCAGGGTGCTGCCATGGTTGGTTCTGGTGAGGGCCCGCTTCCTGGCTTGTAGAAGGAGAGAGAGAGGAAGAGGGTGCAAGAGGGCTCTGGTGTCTCTTCTTACGAGGACCCTAATCCTATCGGATCAGGGCCCCACCCTATGACCTTTTTTAACCTTAAATACTTCCCTAGAGGCCCCGCCTTCAAATGCAGCCATACTGGGAGTTAGGGCTTCTGCAGATGAATCTGAGGGACACAGACATTCATTCCATGACAGGAGCCTTCCCTTGAGCCTCAGCTTCAGGCCTTTTGAGGTTTCTCCTCCTTTGAGACCCCCTGGCCCCCCGCCTTTTCTTCCAGACACGTGCGTTTCAGCAGCAGCCAGGTCTGCCGTCCTGCTCCTGGCGGGAGCTGTTTGTGTTGCAGGTGGCCATGCACTCCTCAGGGGAAGAGTGGCGGCAGTGTGCGGACCCTGGCCAGAGGGGGCTGGGCCGGGGTGTGATGCCGGCAGTTTCAGGAGCTCGGCTGAATTCAGCCTGCAGGGCCCATCCAGTCCCTCGATGGCGCCAGGGCCTCGAGTTCGGGCTAAGGGGGTGTGGGAGCTGGAGCTCTTGTCCTGTGTCTGTGGAGGGGCCGTCCTGCACCGAGTCTGGCCAAGGGCATTCTTCGTGCTGCCCTGGAGGCAGCCCACTCTTCCTTCCTCAGACCCGTCCACTGTTAGACCTGGCCCCGCCGGCAAGGAGGGTGGGGAGAGCCTGTCATGGTTTGGCCCTGGCTCCCTCCTCCCTGTCTGTCTTCTCTGCTTTGGGGTGGCTTCCTGGACGTTGCCCCAAGGGCTGGCCTGCACCCTCGCTTTGTCTTCTATACAGAAAACCACACCTTTTCTCTCCTTGGAGGATTTCGAGGCCCCATACCTGGCCGCGTCTCTCGCCTGGAACAGTGGGGTGAGCCGCGGGTTGTGGGGCGGGAGAGACCCGCGTTTCAGGAAGTGCGGAGGGGTCCCCAGGGTCTCCCTCTGCTCCCAGGGGAGATCAGCGCCCAGCACCCACCGATGACGTTCTCCCCTCCCACTGGGACCGTGGGCAGGAGATGCTGTCTGACCGGACCCTGGAAACCCGGGCTGGCGCCCCGCCCCTGCACGGAGCGCTGCTCTGCTGTGTGCCGAGCCGGCGGGCGCCGTGGGTGTGCACGGCAGGGGGCCTGAGAGGGTGTGGGTGCTCCAACCTCGCGGCCGCACCAGCAGGCGCACGCCCGGCATGAGGTCTCGGGCCTGACAGCCCTGCTCTGAGGGGCTTCTTGTGTGGCCGTGGGCAGGTGCCTTATTCCTTGTGCTCGTCCCAGGGATGATGAGGGCGCCTCCTTCCCTTACGGGAGGTGGTGACTGTGGTGGTCTTTTGTTTTTCATTTCAGATTCCCTCAGAAGTGAGATCAAGCAGACGTGTGGAAATGAGACCAGCCGGGCAGACACTGGGTGGTGTGGAGCCCCAAGACAGAGAGGGTCTCGGGTGCCAGGTTGGAGGGAAGCCGAGGGTGAGTGGTTCAGAAGGATGTGGGTCCCTGTTCCCGGCACCCTCCCCCAACCCAGGAGCGGGGGCTGGTTAGGGGAACAGAGAGCACAGTCTCTATGCTGACTGGTGTCTTTGTTCCTGTGTAAACACAAGTATGTAAGGTGCTACCCGGCTCTTCAGGTGAACTCCAGCATTACAGTCCTCCCTCCTGCGGATGACGCCAGCGTTGACCTAGCTGTGACCTCATCTGGGTGAGCACTTGAGTTCATGTTCAGCTTTCCACCATTTATAGTTTTAGCACATCTGTGTGCTTCTTTCTCACTGCTGGGCCACTTTCTTGGAGTGAATCCCTAATTAGATGGGAGTGAGCTGATAAGACACGTTGTGTGGATTTTCTCCTGTCTCGCTGCCAGCCTGTATAAGTGCCTGTTTCCTCCACCGGGCAAGGGAGGCCCTTTACCGGTGGAGACACTAATCGCTTCTGGCAGCCCTCGAGCCAGGGGTGGGGTGGGGAGTGGCTTTGCCTTTGAGCGTTTCCAGTGTGGCCGGACCTTCAGGCGGGTCCCGGACCTTCTGCGACACCAGAGGAACTACAGAAGCGAGCAGCCCTTCGGCTGCGAGGTGTGCGGACAGGCCTTCAGCCTGAGAGGCCACCTGGGCCCGCCCGCCGGGTCTGCTTGGAGCACGAGCCTCACCCGCGTGGCAACGGCGGGAAGGCCTCCCTGTGCGGCAAGGCTCTGCGGGCCCGAGGGCTTCAGCACCCACCGCTCGGAGCCGCTGCGGGAAGGGCGTCCACCATCTGGGCTTCCTGACGAGGCATCAGGGGACCCACAGGCGAAGGGAAGTGGAGGTGTGCGTGGGGTTCCTCTGGCCATGTTCACATCAGGGAGACTTGTGGGGAGAGGCGACCTCTTTGTTCCAGACTCCAGGCGTCTTTGCTTGCCCAGCCCCGAAGTAAAAACCTGTGGAGTGGGCTTCTGTAGGGCACCGGCTCGCACTTGGAGACTTGGTCACTGGGCAGGACACCTGTCCCCCTTGCTCGTGGGAACGCTATTTCAGGTTATCCAAAGGCTTGGTGGAAGATTTTAATTTTTGTCTGAATTCCAGAGAGAAAAACGTGGGGGGCCGTGAGGAGCTAGCAGAGCCCCAGAGGCATCGCACTGAGGGACCACCTGACCCCGATTTGAGCAAACCAGTTGTAAAAAGGCTTTTTTGAGACAGTCATGGAAATTTGAACATGGACTGGGTATTAGGTGGTATTAAGGAGCTTGCTGTGATAATGATAGTGTGGTTCTGTGTTTAAAAGTCCTTAAGAAGGATGCATTCTGACAAATTTATGGGTGAAATGGCATAATGTATGGGACTTACTTTAAAATTCTAATAAAAAGAAGAAAGAAAACAGTATTGGCAAAATGAGTTGTTGAAGCTAAGTGATGAGCATGTTTGGAACTTTCCTACATGTTTTTCTCATTTTACAGGATATTTATATTCGAAGTTCATTAATACATACTGAAGATGGGAGAAAATAGCCATTAAGTTATCAAGTTACGAAGCTGTGTCAGTCTGCTCGGGCTGCCATAGCAACACACCACAGACCAGGAGGCTGACACGGTGGAAGTTTATTTCTCACGGTTCTGGAGGCTGGAAGTCGGAGATCAGGTGGCCGGTTCTGACAAGGACCCACCTCCCGGCTTGCAGATGGTGCCTTCGCACTGTGTGCTCACGTGGGGAAGGGAGAGAGCGCGCTGGTGTCTCTTCCTTTTATAAGGGCTCTAATCCCATGACAGGGCCCCACCCGACAACCTCATCTCACCTCATCACCTCCCAGAGGCCCCACCTCCAAATGGCACCACACTGGGGTTAGGGTTTCAACACAGGATTCGGGAGGGGGGATACAATTCAGTTTATAGCAGAAGCTTCTCTGGGTCAGTCCTGCCCACAGCCCAGCTGGGGAAGGGCCTTGCTGCTTCAGGGTGGCCCCATGATGGCCAGTGAGGCCTTAAGGGCACGGGACCCATGGCCCTCTGGAATAAATAGAAATGTGCCCTTTGGAACATCCAAGTGGCTTTTCTTATTTATAAAATCCAAACTTTTGTGCCAGCGCTTATATTTTTCTTCCAGCTCAGAGCTGTGAGCAGGGAAGTGCCGGGTTTGTTGGTTTGTTCCCACCCCACGTGTGGAGTGGTGGAGGCCTTCAGATGGCCTTTGAGTGCAAGCTGGGATGGCCTGTCTTGGGTCTTTGGGCTTGTCCCGCAGCCCAGCTGGCCGTGCGTCCAGGTCGCCTGTTTCTGGTTTTTACTCCTTTGTGATGCTGCACCTCGTGACGCCATCGTGTGGAATTAAGTGTGGACAACACAGAACTGTGCAATTAGCTACATCCCATCTGATGACGATTATCGAGTGATACCAGTGGGTCACCCTGGCGCTTAGTGGCTGCCCAACAGTGGGCACATCCGGCTCCCCTTGCTGGCTGGCTTGTCCCAGCCTGCAGTTTCCTCTGTGCCCGGCTGGGCAAGCCCTGGTGGCGAACGCTTTGAGGGAGTGGCAGCGGGCAGACGGCAGGGACACAGCTGCCTCCTTGTGTCCTTGTGCACGGCTCCCTGCGAACCCTTTGCTGGATGCGGCACCCTGGGGGGAGAAGCGTGGTGGTGAAGGCGCAGTAAGGTAGGTCTGCACCTCAGCTCCCTGTCCGCACGTCCCCAGGGGCAGGTGTCCTGAGGAAGCACCAGCCTTCTCAGCAGCGGGCTGTCCCATGGCTGGTGGAAAGGGACGGGTGTGCCCCTGGTGCCCGAGGCGTCCACCCCTCCGCACACCTTCTCCCCGGATGCGCCCACCACGTGCGATCTGTCCCTGAGCAGCTGCCGCGGGACCTGGCCCGCAGAGCAGAGCATCCCACACCTCCCATTTGGGGCCCAGAAAACCCAAGCTGGTGGGTCGTTGCTGCTTCGTCCCTGTCCTTCGTGACCCGCTGGACGCCCCTCCCCGGGAGTTCCTCTGGACGTTCACCCCAGGGAGAGGGGTGAGGTCCTGGCTCCCTTGGCCGATAAATCAGGCAACTTTTGTCTAGAAAAGGGAGCCAAGTCGTATTGTTTTAGTGAGATTTATTCCAAGTTAGGGGTCAACATAAGCCTCACACTAAATGAAGTATCTCCCTCTGGGAAATGGCAAAGAGCGAAAGATCCCCTCCCCTGGCCCGAGGGATGGTCTGCTGATGGCAGAGTATGTCCTCAAGCGCCCGTCTTGTGCTGTGAAAATAAGCACGTGGTTTTGGTTTCTTGTCCTCGAAATAATGGACTCGTACTCTCCACGTCCTTCTACGGGTGCTTTTGTCCATCTCTTGTGGCCCTTCCGCGTCCCCATTCTTCTAACAGCGTCGTGACACGTGTCCCACGGGAGGCCACCTCCTGAGCTGATGTCTGCATGCAAGGGCTGTATCGGTCTCCTGGGACGGCCGTGACAAAGTGCCACAATCTGGGTGGCTGAAGACAACAGAACTTACTGTCTCAGCTCTACAGGCTAGAGTGTGAGGTCAAGGCACCAGCCGGGCCGTGCTGCCTCTGAAGCCTCCCTATCTCCAGCTTCTCATGGCGCCGGCCATCCTTGGCACCCCTTGGCTCGTGGCCACAGGGCTCCAGCCTCAGCTCTGCTGACACAGGTGTGGTCCTCTGTGTCTCTGTCTTCTTTTTTTTTTTTTTAATAATTAAAAAAAATTATTTTGGGCTGCATTGGGTCTCCGTTGCTGCGTGCGGGCTTTCTCTAGTTGTGGAGAGCGGGGGCTACTCTTTGTTGCGGTGTGTGGGCTTCTCATTGCAGTGGCTTGTCTTGTTGTGGAGCATGGGCTCTAGGCCCGTGGGCTTCAGTAGTTGTGACTCGCAGGCTCTAGAGCGCAGGCTCAGTAGTTGCAGCGCACAGGGTTAGTTGCTCCACGGCATGTGAGATCTCCCCAGACCAAGGCTGGAACCCGTGTCCCCTGCATTGGCAGGCGGATTCTTAACCACTGCGCCACCAGGGAAGCCCAACCACTAATCTTTTAGCTGTGGCCATGGTTCTGACTTTCCCAGAATGTCACAGAGTCGGAATCATGCAATGTGCAGCCTCTTTAGGTTGGCTTCTTTCATTTAGCGATTTGCACTTAAGGTTCCTCCATGTCTTTCCGTGGCCGATAGCTCATTTCTTTTCAGTGCTAATTAATATTTCATTTTCTGGATGGACCACCATGTATTTATCTACTCACCTACTGAAGGACATCTGGGTTGCTCCCAAGTTTTGTCAGTTATGAACAAAGCTGCTATAAACGTACATGTGCAGGTTTTTGTGTGGACATAAGTTCTCAGTTCCTTTGGGTTGGAGTGTCATTGCTGGATCATATTATACAAGTATGTTAATTTTGTGAGAAACCACCAAATTGTCTCTTAGAGTGGCTGCAGCAGTCTGCATCCCCTCCAGCAAGGCATGGGGAGTTCCTGTTGCTCCACCTCCTCGGGGCCTATGGGGTGGCTCTCCTCCATCCCCACAGGCACCGTCAGCGGGCAGCCTGCCGGGCAGACCAGGGCTGAGTTTGAGCAGCTTGTTAAGAGGGAGATGCTGGAAAGCTGTGCAAGGAAGAAGGAACTACCAGAACCAGCCCAACAGGGTTCTGAAAGTGAACTTTTTATCAAAGCCTAACGTACATACAGATGTGTCCCAAATGCTAAGGATGCAAGTGGGTGAATTTTCACAAAGAGTAACAATGTCTAATTTGTGGCTTAACAAAAGTCCAGGCAAAACTAAAATGTTGTTATAAGCCTTCCCTGCTGGTGCAGTGGTTAAGAATCCGCCTGCCAATGCAGGGGACACGGGTTCGAGCCCTGATCTGGGAAGATCCCATATGCCGCGGAGCAACTAAGCCCGTGCGCCACAACTACTGAGCGTGCGCTCTAGAGCCCGCAAGCCACAACTACTGAGCCCACGTGCCACAACTACTGAAGCCCGAGTGCCTACAGCCTGTGCTCCGCAAAGAGAAGCCACCGCAATGAAAAGCCCACACACCGCAATGGAGGGGGAAAAAAAAAAAAAGAACCTATTGGTAACAAGATTTCATTTTTTTGAATAGGTTTATTTATTTATTTTTTGGCTGCGTTAGGTCTTCGCTGATGCGCACGGGCTTTCTCTAGTTGGGGCGAGCAGGGCTACTCTTCATTGCAGTGCGTGGGCTTCTCGTTACGGTGGCTTCTCTTGTTGCGGAGCACGGGCTCTAGGCGCGCGGGCTTCAGTAGTCGTAGCACACAGGCTCGGTAGTTGTGGTGCACGGGCTTAGTTGCTCCGTGGCATGTGGGATCTTCCCAGACCAGGGCTCCAACCGGTGTCCCCTCCATTGGCAGGCGGATTCTTAACCACTGCGCCACCAGGGAAGTCCCTCAAGTGAACTCTTCTCAGAGAATTTGTGTTTGATGCTGCCAGCCCCCCACCAGCACTTCCAACCCAGAACCAGAACATTTAACTAAATTTCCACGGCAAGGTTGGTGGGGGCTGGGGGGGCTCTGTTTGAAAGCTGCGGTCTGAACTCCTCCCTCCACAGGGCCCAGGTCCATGGGCCACGGTGGCGCATCCGCCCTGGTCTCCCCCACGCTCCACCTCCCCAATGCAGCCGTTGATGAATGCAAACCACAGGTGAGGGAGAGCGTACTAACTGGCCTCCGTGCACTTGGACTGACAGCTAAATCAAAATTTAAAATTACCCTCCCCCCCCAGAACTCCCTGGAGGTCCAGTGGTTAGGACTTTCACTGCCAGGGCCTGGGTTCAATCCCTGGTCAGGGAACTAGGATCCCACAAGCCGCAGGGCGCGGCAAAAACAAACAAAAAAACAATAGGTTAAACATAAAAACGCCCGTGGCTCCCCGTGGCGCCAGAACAAAGCTCACGCCCACCCCCCATGGCTCTCTTGAGCAGCTCAAACCACGCTGGCCCTCCTGGCCGCCACACGCAGTGGACCAGCTCCTCCCTGGCCCGCCAGACTCCCTTCCTGCTCTCATACTACCTGTCCATGCCCGTGATGTCCATCTCTGCCACCAGACTTCAGCCCTCATGGGCAGGACGATGGCATGGCCGACTCCCTCTGCCCCTGCCAGAGGTCAGCTGTGGGGTTGAGGGATGCTCAATCCTGGCAGACACACAGGGCACAGGACAATCAAGCTACCTTGCAGCTTGGAAACTGGGAGCCATAATGAGTGGTCCCTGCGCCGGCCAGAAATGCTGGACAGCGAAGCAGGCGGTGCCAGAACGGAGAGGGGTGGGGGTGGGGGTCACACCTTTATTGATAATCCACTCACCAAATCCGCGTCCTGCACACCCCCGTCTCCCCCGCACCGTCTGGCCTCATTGGCCTTCCTCCGGGCAAGTTCAGGATCTCCCCAAGGCGCCTTCGCCTGCAGCGTCACATTCACGGTCTCCTTCGACTGGGAGACGGGAAGAGCCCGACCCGGGGACGGACTTCCCAGAGAGGGTGGTGTTCTGTGAGGCGGCACGCAATGAGGACCGCGAAGGGGCCCGGGAATCCAGGCGTGGCGGGGTCAGGGACGGGACTCGGGAGCCTGGGCGCGACAGGGTCAAGGACGGGACCCTGGAGCTCGCATGCGATGGGTCCTGGCATGGGACCCGTGATCCCGCCTTCGAAGGGGCCAGCGACAGGACCCTGGAGCCAACACGCGACGGGACCAATGACGGGACCCAGGGAACCGCGAGCTTCGAAAGCACCGATGGGGCCCAAGAGGCCGCGCGCCACGAGACCTGAGACGGGTTCCGGGAGGCCGAGACTGATGGGGCCCGGGAGGTCGCGCGCGACTGGATCGTGGTGGAGGCGAAGTGCTCAGGGTGCGAGTTGGCCAGCGGCGGTTGCCAAAGCGGCGGGCCCTCGGGGCCCCGGCGCAGCCAGCTGTGCACGTGGGCCAGGTCCCGCATGTCCTCGTGCTCGCGCCGCAGCTGTTCACGCTGCTCCAGCAACTGGCGCCGCGTGTCGTGCAGCACCTGGGCCCGGCGTTGCAGCCGCAGCAGCTCCTGCCGCAGGCGCCCGTTGTCCTCTCTGATGGCCTGTGTGTGCGCGATGAGCGCGCGCGCCGCCTCCCGCTCCGCGCGCCGCGCCAGGGACTGCACGCGCTGGCGCGCCTCGCGCTCGAAGGCTGCTTTGTCCTCCAGGAAACACCGCTTCATGCGATGGAGCAGCTGCATGTGCTCCACGCGCATATGCAGCAGCTCGCGCTCCAGCGCCCGTATCCGGGCCAGCTGCTCCAGCTGCAGCTCCTGCGGCGGGGCCGCGGGTCAGCTCCGGTCCGCGGCGTGCACCCACCTCGCCCTGCCCGCGCCCGGCCCTCCCGCGGGGGCGCGTACTGGCCTTGTACGGCTGCAGCTCCTGCACCTGTCGCGCCATCTGCGCTGCGCGCGTCTCCATCTCCAGCAGCTGCGCGCACACCCCCTCCTCACGCCGGCGGTAGAGCGACGCCAGCTCTGCGCGCTGCCGGTGGATCTGCGTCAGGTCCACGCGGTTCTGCTCCTCCAGCCGGACGATAGCGTTGGCGCAGCGCTGCGCGCGCGTGCTCACGTAGCTGGCGTAGAGCCGGTTCTCCTCGCGCAGGCGCTGCGCCTCGCAGTCCAGGAAGGCGTTCTCCTGCAGCACCTGGTCGACGCGCTCCTCGCAGGCGTCCAGCTGCTCCGAGAGCAGTTTGTATTCTCGCTGCAAGTAATGAGCGCTCTCCGATAGCGGCGGCTCGGTGCCCTCTCCCGCCGCGCCAGACCGGCCCCCGGCGCTCGGCCAGCGCTTCCTCTTGGGCACCATGGGTCGAGGCCTCCAGCCCGCTCCTCCAGCTCAGCCCTTCCCCTCGACCAGTCCGAAGATTCTGGCGGGGTTCGACGCGTCTCAGGGTCACGAGGTTGGGAGAGGCAGAATCAGGAGTTTGGGGTCAATCAAGGGTCAGGGCATCGTCGCCAGCCTTTACTAGGGGGCTTCTTCAGGACCTTGGCCGCCCGTCGGGGTTTGTCCACCTTTAGCTCTGTTGGCGGTCAGCCGAACGGTCTCCCTGGAAACAGAACTTAGCCGCCCTCCCCAACTCCCGCCCCGTTGCTTGCGCAACAGACTGCGAGTGGTCGGGCCCTGCTCTCAAGGCCGGGCCGGTCCTCCGCAGACTCGGACCCTGTTCCTTCCCAGAGCACACCGCACCGTGGGCCGCCCCTCCCGGGCTCCTCCCGGGCTCCTGCGCCGCACACATCTGTCGCGGGAGTGTCTAGGTCGACCTGGGTCTCTTAATTTCTGTTTCGAAGCAAGGCAACCGATGGGCAGAGGTTTTTAAATTTTAAGTCGTCCGGGCCTCCCGATTCCCCGGCGAGGTGTCCTCGCGTTAAAGCTCATAAACGCCTCCTCCCAGAAGAGGTGTGGCGAGCGTTTCGTTCTCCTCTGTCTCCGGATTCCTCGAGACCGGGTTCTTCCCGGCGGGGCAATTCCCGATTACGCAATCCGGATGCAATCGAAGGTGGAGTCCTGAGGGAAGCCGCGCCCCCGCCACGCCCCCAGCCCCGGTCCCGCCCGGAAGACCTCCAAACCACGCCCAAGCCGGGCTCGGCTCCCTCACGGCCCCTCGCACCCCGCCCGGTCCGCCCCCCGCCCCCCACCCCCGCCACCAGCCGCAAGCGTCCACCTCTGCGCTCCCAGCCCAGTCCGGCCGCAGAGGCTGCGCTTTGCCTCTGCCCCGCGGCGATTAGGGGCAGAAGGGGACCTTGTCCCCTCCGTTTCCTCGGGCTCGATCCCCGCCGACAGCCACGGGGCGCGTGGGTGTTTCCGGGAGCAGCCCCTCTCCCAGGGAAGAGGGGGACGCCCGGCCTGCAAGCGGGCTGAGATGCCCGCCACTGCGGACGTCCGGTGGCTTTCTCTCACTGTGTTGGGAAAGCGGTGCCTGGTGTCCACCAGGTCCCACCACCGCCCACGGGAGACGGAACTCACCTCCAAGGGCCCAGATTCAAAGCCAAGTGTCACTCTTGATACTTCTCCGCACCCTTGGGGTCCTTCCCCACTCCCTTCGTGAATGGCGTGGGGGGTCTCTGTCCCTCCCGGGGCCAAGGCTGCAGTACCCTCGGACTCCGGCCGGGAGGCGTCTGGAGGGTCACTCATCTCTTGGCAGGGACACCGAGCTGGAAGGACACCGGGTGGGAGAGGGCCAGCAGTCTGCTCAGCTTCTGGCAAGGATGCCCCCTCCCGTCCCCCTTCTCCTCCCACCCCGGCCCCTTCCCCACAGCGGGCTCTGCTAGGGGCCTGCAAGGACCTTGAAGGCTGCGGCAGAACGTCCCACCGGCTTGTTCCTGGGATGCAGCCCTCACCACTCAGCCCCTGCCCCCAAGCCTGGGCAGGCCGCCGGAGGGCACACCTTCCTGCCCTCACTTACTGTTCCTTCTGCCTCGGAGCCCTCCCTACTGAGCTCCGGAGACTTGGGGTTTGCGCCCCTTCTCAGGAGTCCCAGTGGGGTTGGGCTGTGTGTCTGACCCGGGGGGTGAGCACTTCCAGCGGCCTCTGCTCCCATTTCACAGATGGAGAAACAGGCAGAGTGAGTGAGCTGCCCAAGGACTCCTGAAAGCACTGGGTCTGTGACTTGGACCTTGGTGGGCTCTTCCCACTGTGTGCACTGCCTCTCTGGCTGAGTCCTCTCCTGTCCCTGTGCTGTGCCCTGGGGCAAAGGGAGGAGCCAGCTGCTTTTAACTGAATCCCACTCCACGGCAGCCTGAGGCCACATGGCCAGTGCCTATGACCCTTCCACCTGCCCAGGGCAAGTGGACCTGTGGAGGTGGGGGTGGGTTCAGGTGATGCCAGAGACCCTGTCCTTGGAGCTCAGCCCCGGTGGGAGTCTGACACCACAGAGGCGGCCAGATGCTGAGCAGAGGTCAGACAAAGGGACCCTGGGGGCCTGGCAGCAGGGCTGCCTCAGCCCCACCCCGGTACCTTGTCCCTTGATCAGAAGCGCAGTGCTGATGGCGATCACCATGGCAAAGGGGAGGATGGGCAGGAATGTGAGTGAGGCCAGGAGAGCCTGTCTATCCAGTGCGTCCTCTGGCTGAGGTCAAGCCCTGGAGAGCCCAGACCCAGCTGTTCTCTGTGCCCTGGGCAGGACCCAAGTCTGTCCCCTCCCCTATATCCCAGCTTGTGTGCTGCCTGCAGACCTGCCCCACCCCCTCCCCTCACCCCAACCTAAGCTGGCCCTGGGCCAGGCACCCTTCCTCAAGTGGCGGCCCCTCCACAGCCAAGTACCTTGGAATCGGTGCCAGACCCACACCAGGCTCACGGTCAGCCCCAGGTGGAAGGACCAGATCCAGGCCACGATGTGCGTCAGCTCCCACAGCCATGGCGCCCCTGGAGGAAGTGCCCTCTCCAGACGCGCGGTGCAGTGAGGGACACGGCGGCACCGCCACCCGAGTCCCATGAGCCAAGGCAGGTGGGAGCCAGCGGGAGCCCCGGGGTGCGCGTATGTGCAGAGCACGTGAGGGCCGGCTGGGGCTCTGCGGTGATGCTGCTGCGGTGATCCGGGCCCTGGCCTACTCAGGGTCAGCGGGGTCGCAGCTTCGGGGAGAGGCTTCGTTGGAGCCCAGGGCCTGTGGGCTTGGCTCCCTGGTCCTCCCTGAGCGGCCAGACCAGGGCGGCTGGGCCTCGGGGTGTGGTCCAGGTTGGTCTGCATGCCCCCCCTCCCAGGGGTGCTCACCTACCTGTTTGTGAGGAAGAGGATGACAAACAGAAGGATGCCCAGAGCCCAGAGCCCTGCGTAGGTCCCGATGGCGATGCCAGCGCCCACCTCCACGGGCTGGCTCAGAGATGCCCCTGAGAGACAGCCACGACGAGGCGCCCAGCTGGGGGGCGCACCCCCTCGGGGGACCCCCGTTTCCAAGTCTGGGCACGTGATCTAGAGACAACCACAGCTACAACCCCGAGGTGCTCTCCTGGGAGGGGCCCAGGCAGGTGCCCAGAGTGACCTGGGGTACCTGGGTCCATAGCCCACGCTGGGAGCAGGAGAGAGGGGAGCCCAACTTCAGAGACCCAGGTGCAGGGGAGCACGGCAGGTCTACCCCACAGGGTCGGGGGCTGCACCGGCAACAGGGTGGGCGGTGGGCTACACTGTGACACACATGGGGACACAGCTGATATCTACTCAGACTTGGACACTGAGGGGAAGGAAGGGGTGGGGCCCATACTCAGACTGTGACACTCTGCAGTGTGGGAGGTGCGATCCCTGTGAGCTGGTCTCCAGGGTCATAAGGAGGCTGGTGATGGATGAAGCAGGAGGTTTAGGCCAAATCGTTTCAACCTGGGGGCTGTCACCTGCCACACGCCTGCTCCCCCTAACTCTGGGCCTCCTGGATGAGGCCCCCCAAACTGCGCATGGTCTCCCCGTGGGTCAGCTAAAAATTAAATGCACAGTCCCCGCACTTCTCAACGCATAGTAAATACCCCGAGTCAACAACGCACTCAAAACGAAGGTGGAGGTTACAACTGCACGCAATGAAACTGTCAACTGACAACCGATGAGAAAATAAAGACTTGACAAAATTTATATCTGCCAGGATATTTGGACAAGGGAAAGTTGGACTGGGTAGAAATAATGGCCCCGAGAGAAAACACATAATAGCAGATTAAAAAATAACTAATGGGTGAATCAAATGTCCACTGAAAATTTGATTTAATAATTAAGTAAATGTAATGAAGTTCATGCTGCAGAATTCCTCTTTTGCTGAAATTCACTGATTTGGGGATGATTCTGCTTAGGGCCACGTTCTTGGCGGCAGAATGGCAGGGCTGAGGCCTCCTTTGGCTGCGGGTTCCTGGGGGGAGGCAGGGAGAAGAGGGGCTGGCCTGCTAGCTGGCACATGTCCCTGCTGCTCCAGGGGCCAGAGGTCCCACTGCCCCCAGCAGCTGCGTTGGACTGCTCCGCGCCCCCCGCCCACCAGGCCCCGCTCTTGTCTACTGAGTTTACTAAGGCTCCCACTTGCCTTTCCTGCTGCCCACAGCTGGGGGAACGCCCAGCTGTGCCTTCCGAGTCAAGCATGCCGACCTTCCTGGCCTCTCGGCCCGCTCCTCACCTCGGACCCTCCGTAGTGAGTCCAGCTGTCATCCCTTTCAGCCTGTCCAAGTGGTGATCAGTCCTTCCTCCATTTCCATCGATGGGCCTTCTGTTCTCTCCGTCCTTGTGGCCATAGAGTTTTTCAGTTTATCTTTATGTTTTTTTTTTGTTTTTTTTTGTTTTTTGTGGTACGTGGGCCTTTCACTGTTGTGGCCTCTCCCATTGTGGAGCACAGGCTCCGGACGCGCAGGCTCAGCGGCCATGGCTCACGGGGCCCAGCCGCTCCGCGGCATGTGGGATCTTCCTGGACCGGGGCACGAACCCGCGTCCCCTGCGTCGGCAGGCGGACTCTCAACCACTGCGCCACCAGGGAAGCCCTTTATGTTTATTAGTGATTATATTTGGGGAATACTCCCACTCATTCAATGGACTTGCCATCTCATCTAAGTTATCAAATGTATTGGTGGGAGGGTTCTTGACAATAAAGCCTTATTTTCAATGTTTGAAGGATCTGGTAGGAAGGTAGTCTTTCATTCCTGACACTCGTAATTCCTCTGTTAGTTTTCTAATTTTATGTTTATTTTTATGTTCTGTATCAGTCTTCTTGATTACAAGATGTCAATAATATGAAAACATTTTTAATATAACAGAACATTTAATTACATCCTCTTTCCATCAATGCACGAGTCATTTAATGATGATTATATCAGCCATTTCCACTGGCAGGAGGCTTTCCACTAAAGGCTCCAGCGGTTTCCACGGTACCATGATTCTCACCAGATTTAGTTCATTTCCAGCCTGAAGAATCCCCTCTCCTGTTTGGCCACTCTTCTAATTTTTTAACGCTGGGTTCCACTTTAACCGTACCCAGCTTCTCATTTGTAATCTCTTCTGTGTGCTTTCTATACACTACACTTTTAGGGATTGGTTCGAGAACTCTAGATTCACATTTTTCCCCTTTGAGTACATTAATGATGTCATTGCTTTTCCTTCTGCTTTGAATTGTTTTCTTCTGATAAAAACTCTGCAGTTTATGCTTATTTTCGTTCCTCTGCATGTAAATTTCTTTGGTTACTTTTAGTATTTTTTCTTTGTCACTGTTTTCAGCAGTTTAGTTACGAGTTCCTTTGTGTTTTTCCTACCTGGGCTTCATTTAAATTCCTGGATCTGTGAATATCTAATTTTTTCTTTAAATTTGCAAAAATTTCAGCCATTACTTTCTCAAACATGCTTTCTGCACCCCCCCTTTTGTTGACACCGTCCCACAGGTCAGTGAGGTGTTTTTTTTTTTCCTGTGGGTTTCAATTTGGATAGTTTATAGTGCTGTGTATTTGAGTTCACTGATCATTTTTTCTGCGGTGCCCATCCACTGAGTTTTTCATTTCAGACATTCATTTTTCGGCTCTAGAAATTCCATTTGGTTCTTTTTAATAATTTTCCTTTCTGATTTCACTTTATTCATGCTTTCTTTATGCCCACGAGCATACTTATGGCAGCTGTCTTTAGAGTCACTGGCAATTCCACCATCTCTGTCATTCATGGGGCTGGCTCTATCAGCTTATTTCTCTCCTGGATACGGCTTCCTTTTTGCTGCTTCCTCCCAGCCTTGTAACTTCTTTTTTTTTTTAGGTGAAATCACATAACATAAAATTAACCATGTTGAAGTATACGCGTTAGTGGCATTTGGTACTGTCACAATGTTGTGTAACCACCACTGCTATGTGGTTACAAAACATTTTCATCACCCCCGAAAGGAACCCTGTACCCATTAAGCAGTCACTACCCGTCTCCCCTCCCCTCAACCCCTGGGAACCACCAACCTGCTTTCCCTGTCTATGGAGGTACTTATTCGGAATATTTCATTTAAGTGGACTCATATAATATGCGACTTCTTGTATCTGACTTAGTTCACTTAGCATTATGTTTCCAGGGCTCATCCACATTGTAGCACGTATCAGTACTTCATTCCTTTCTATGGCTGAATTAAATTCTATTGTCTGTATAGATAATATTTTCTTTATCCATCCATCAGTGGATGGGCATTTGTGTTGTTTTCACCTTTTGGCTTTTGTGAAGAGGCTGTTGTGAACACTTGTGTACAAGCATTTGTTTGAATACCTGTTTTCGGTTATTTTGGATATATACCCAGAAGTGGAATTGCTGGATTGTACGGTAATTCTATCTTTAACTTTTCGAGGACTTGCCGAACACTTTTGCACAGCATCTGCACCATTTACATCCCACCAGCACCGTATGAGTTCTGACTTCTCGCCATCCTTGCCAAGACTTTTTTCTGAAAGTCATCCTAGTGACGGAGCGTGGCCTCGTGTGTCTTGATTGCATTTCCCCGATTGCTAACGACGCTGAGCATCTTCTCCTGGGGCGCTGACCATTTGTATATCTTCTTTGGAGATATGTCTATTCAAATCCTTTGTCCATAATTTTATTTATTTTTATTTATTTATTTTTTTGTTGTAAATGTTTTATTTGCTTAACAATATATCTTCAGTAACTTTTTCAGGGCAGTATATATAGATATAAAACACATTACTAGCTACGTGGTATTCTATATATAATAGCGGCTGTATAGCCTAATTGAAGTATGATTAATTTAACCAGTCTGATACTGATGAACACTTACATTGCCACCAACTTTTCCCTGCTAAGACAATGCTACCGAAAACTATTTTTACCTGCTTGTGAGATTTTTGTATGACAAATTCCTTTTGAATCAAATGATACATGCATCGTACATTTTTTCATAGAGATCGCCAAATTGTTAGTGAGCCACAAGAGAACGAAGATAGATAACAATACCAAGAAAACAACACGTGAACGAAACAAGAATTTCAACAATGAGACAGAAATCATAAAAAAGAACCAAACAGAAATTGTGGTGCTGAAGAATACAATAGAAACGAAGAATTAAAAACCCAGTGGAGAACTTCAACAGCAGGCTTGATCAATCAGAAAAATGAATTACTGAATTTCAAGCCAAGTCCCTTGAGCTAGAGGAGGACAGTGGTCCGTGAGGCTCATTGCAGATAACATGGAGGCAATGTCCGCAAGCCAGAAGGGTGCCCCAGAGGCAGCGTCGGGGCCACGTGTGTGGCAGGGAGGCCTGGGCTTTCGCCTCCCTCTGGTTCCTAGGAAGCTGGCCAGCAGTCAGTGCAGGAGCGGCAGAGCAGAGGCGTAGGCTTCAGCACATCTTCCTCCCCCGCTTCAGCCTGAGCTGGGATGTCCAGGTCACCCAGGTGGCCGGAAAGGGGGTCAGCTGCCCAAGCACGGGAATTCTCTTCACCAGGATATGGAGACTCTTCAAGCACCAGGAGCACAAAGTTATTGTTGGGGTGGAAAGTGCAAGGAAAGTATCATCCGTTACCGATTTCCTGTGAATGAAATTGTACATACATCCCCTTCCAATGCGCTTTCTCATTGGCTCCTTCCAAACCAAGGGCTTAAAGCTGTGATTGACATTTTTCTCATCATAAGTCCTCTTGTATAGCCTGTGTATAAACTAAACTCCAGACTTGATTCAAATTTCACCATTTTTCCCACTGCTGTCCTTTTTCAGTTCCAGAATCCAATCCACGGTGCCTTTAGTTATCATATCTCTTTAGTGTTCTCTGGTGTGTGACAATTTCTGTCTTCCTTTGCTTTTCATGACCTCATTTATGTAGTCTCCTCTTGATGTACTCATAGGTTGTTTCCAGTTTTTCACAATTGCAAGCGATACTGCCATGAACTTTCTTGTATATTCTGTACAGTGTGCTAGTATTTCTATGTGACTAAGAGCTTTCAGGTCCTTCTAGCGCTGATTTTTTTCTTATTCCTGTTTACAGATGAGGACGCTGCAGAGCTGCAAAGTTATGTCACTTGTCCACTGTCACACAGTGAGTCCGTTCCAGAATTGGGATCAGAGGCTCCATTTCTTTACTAGTTGACTCAGTTCTCTATCACATATCCCTGGGAAATTATTCTTGTAAAAAAATATATCCTCTAGAAAGATCATTCGGAATGCTATATAAAGTCATATGACGAAGCACCTTCTTCACTATATCTACCAAAAATATTTATTGGGACCTAAGAATAGGGCACTCTATGAATGCCGAAGGAGACGCTGAAAGATACAGGAAGTCGTTTTTTCCTTCAAAGCACTTGCGAATTTAGTTCTGCACATAATATTCATTAACTTCACAAATGCTTATTGGGCTTCCCTGGTGGCACAGCGGCCAAGAATCCACCTGCCAGTGCAGGGGACACGGGTTCGAGCCCTGGTCGGGGAAGATCCCTCCAGCTTTGCCCACCGCCCCCTGCTGATACCTTGGTCTCCATCCCTGGGCTCCAGCCACACGGGGCCTCCCTGTGGCTGCAACGCGCCAGGCACACTCCCACTCGGGGCCTTTGCCTGGCTGTCCCCTCGGTGCTCCCACTTCCTTCCCTGGCTACCCCCGCCCGTCGGCCCCCTTACCTGGCTTCCTTTTTCTGCGAGCGCTTGACCTCTGCGCACGGCAGCCCCCTCTCAGCCAGTCTCATAGACTCTCACCGCCTCCAGGTTTGCTCTCCCAGCCGCTTGCCGGGACCCCCGCCCTGGAACTAACCCCCAGTTTCCTGGCGGTGCCTCAGCAACTGCCCAGTTCAAGCGCTCGCACCCGCTGGGGATGGCCCGGCCCCTGCCGCCAAATGCCCAAGGAGTGGAGGGGCTGTCTGCGAATGACACCCTAACCGTCGGCACCCCCTTAGCAGAGACCGGAGAAGCAAGGCGGAGGGAGGAAAGAGCGTCCCGGGCGGTGGGCACTGCACGTGCAAAGGCCCGGATTGGTGGAGACGTTCTGGAGGCTGCAGCAGGCTCCTTGGCCGCCGGTGGGGCGGGGGGCGGAAGGCGGAGAGGGGCACCTTCTGGGCTCCGGCCTGGGCCACGCGGAAGGGCGGTGGGCAAGGCGGCGAGGGTCCGGGGGCGGTGCCGAGGGGGCGGGACTGCGGGGTGGGGCTCCACGTCAGCCCCGGATTGGGCGGGGCTTGGGCTGCAGACCCCGCTCTGCCCCGCCCCGGCGCAGGCGCAGGGAGGGCTCCGCCGTCGGTTCCCAAGGCAACGGGTTTCAACAGTTCGAGCCCAGCTCGTGTCTGGAGGCCTCCTGGCGCCCACCAGCCGGCATATGCGCCGCCGAGATGGACCGTCACGTTGCCCAGCGATACCTGCTCAGGCTGCGGCTCGGAAAGGGGATGAGCTCGGAGGCGCCCGGGTGTCCGCCGGACCAGGCCACCTGCAGGGCGTGGGCAGGGCCAGTCGGAGGACTGTGGCCTTCCACTCTGCCAGGGACTCCTGGGCTTGGGTCCTGCCTCCTCCACGAGCTGGAGGTGTGACCTGTTCCCAGGGAACTTGTCATCTGGCTCTGGGAGACAGGTGACAGCCAGGACCCCCAAGACCTCAGTTCGGACCCTGGTGCCCCATCCACCCACCGTCCCCACGCACCACCCCCGGCTCCCGGGCTGCCTCTCCCGTGCCCACAGAATGCTCTAGGGAGACCGGGCACACGTGATCCAGTCGCTGAGGGGGAAGGGCCTGAGCCAGTAAACTGAGTGGGCAGAGCGGAGGCCAGAACCTTGTGTGAGCCCATGTGCATTTGTGACTGTGTGAGCATGTGGGACTGTGTGAGAGTGTATGTGTGAAGGTGTGTCACTGGGTGTGTGCAAGTGTGTGATGAGGGAGGGGAGAAAAGAAAGTTTCAGACAGTGCAAGCGGCAGTGCAAAGGCCCTGAGGCAAGGACCTGCTGGGCTGTTGGGAAACAGCAGCGTTGAGGTAACTGGATGGGAGTTCTAGGGGGATGGTCTTATCATGTGGGGCTTTGGGGAACTTCAAGGGCTTTGGCTGCTACTATGAGTGGCACGGGGAGGGTAGCAGCCATTGGTACCACTTTACAAGGCTCACCCCGCCCACGCTGTTGAGGGTGAACAGTGGGAGTGGGTGAGAGGGAGTAGTTAAGAGATCAGTGTAGTGATACAGGCTGGAGGTGCGAGAGGCTCAGACCAGGGCGGGGGCAGCAGAGATGGTAGAAAGTCTTCCGATTCTGATGAATCCTGAATGTGGAACCAACAGGATTTGCTGACAGGCTGGATGAGGTATACGAGAGAGGGATCAGGGTGACTGTCGGAGAAGCGGCAGGCTTCAGATCCTGCCCAGGAGCTCCCTCCCATCTGTGACCTCATATCCTACTGGGGCCTCCCCCAATATTCTCTGGTCTCCAATCCCCCTTTGTTCCTAACAGCCTCCTCTGGAGGCCTGCAGCTTCGGGGGCCTCGCCCCTCACCACACAGCATCCCTCCCCCGGAACCAGAGCAGGAAGGAGGAGGCTCATGTCTGCAGGGGGTGGTCTGGCCGGGCAGGGGATGGCCCAATGCCAAGCAGGCTGACCGCCCTCCTCCCCAGGCCTACGGCATCGTGTGGAAGGCGGTGGATCAGAGGACCGGCGAGGTCGTGGCCCTCAAGAAAATCTTTGATGCCTTCAAGGACAAGACGGATGCCCAAGTAAGTGAGTAGGAAAGCGGTGTGGGGAAGGGTGAGGCAGGGCTGTGGGGTGGCCCCCCTGCTGCCTTGTGTCTGGAAGGCACAGCATGAAGCCCAGTCACTGCAGGTTTCTGGCATTTCTCAGAGCACCGCCCCCTGCGACCTCATGGGCCAGCGGGTGTGCAGGTGGCGAGCTTCAGTCCCTTCGCATCCTCTCCAGACACGGGCTTCCTTCTTGCCCTGCAGCCACACTCACGTTCCTGTCTCCTTCCAGAGGACGTTCCGGGAAATCATGCCGCTCCGAGTGAGTGGCCGAGGCCGTCTGCCTGCTTCTCCAGGTGCAGTCTCGCCAAATAAGGGGAAGTCTGGCCCCTCGACCCCCAGGACACAGCCCCCGCTCTCTCCCCAGGAGCTTGGGGAACATCGTCCGCCTCCCGGGTGTGATCTGGGCAGAGAATGACAGGGACATTCACCTGGTGTTTGAGTCTGTGGGTGAGTGAGGCCTCCCTCAGACCCCAGCCCCACCTTTGTCCCGGCCCAGGATCCTCCCACCCACGTCCCAGTGGTCCGGCTCCCTCTGTATGTTCCCGTGCTGCTTGGTCCCCGCCGTAGCCACTGCACTCAGCTTGGGCAGTGTCCCTGTGGAGCTGGAGAGTGTCAGCCCCCCAGGCCTGGGGGAGGTATCTTGAACCCTCTCTGTGAGGTTTCTGCTTTGTCCACTGCTTGCAGCTGCATTTGTTGTTGTTGTTTTTTAATTTTTAAAATTTTTATTCATTTATTTAACGTCTGGTCTTCGCTGCTGCACGCGGGCTTTCTCTAGTTGTGGCGAGCGGGGGCTACTCTTCGTTGCAGCGCGTGGGCTTCTCATCGCGGTGGCTTCTCTTGTTGCGGAGCATGGCTTCTAGGCGCGCGGGCTTCAGTAGTTGTGGTACACGGGCTCAGCAGTTGTGGCTCGCGGGCTCTAGAGCGCAGGCTCAGCAGTTGTGGCGCACGGGCTTAGTTGCTCTGCGGCATGTGGGATCTTCCCGGACCGGGGCTCGAACCCGTGTCCCCTGCATTGGCAGGCGGATTCTTAACCGCTGCGCCACCAGGGAAGCCCTGCATTTTCTTTTTTCTACTCATTTGATAAAACAAAGGCAACATGAAATAAAGTATAAAAATAATTCCACAAACTTTTATTGCTGTGCCAACAAAGACAGTGGACAAGCTTGAGAAGCCAGCAGGGGCTCCTGGGCAGTGCACACATCCAGGACACAGCTCTGAGGCTGGCCAGTGGGACCTGACGTCTGTGGGCATTGGGCAGGCTGAGGTGCCCCCATGAGGGCTCAAAGTGGGCCAGACTGGCCCGCTCTCCCCAGGCCCACCAGACTGACCTGCACACCCCCCCAGACACCGACCTGAATGCCGTCATCTGCAAGGGCACACTGCTAAAGGACAGCCACAAGCGCTACGTCTTCCACCAGCTCCTGCGGGCCACCAAGTTCATTCATTCAGGATGAGTTATCCACCGGGACCAGAAGGTGCCGCCCAAGCCCTGTCCACTCCAGGGTGCGAGCTCCACGGCCCGCACCCTCACCCCAGGGTCCTTAAGCCGCCACCCATGTTAGCCCTCAGCCCACCTCTTTTCCCGAGCCATCCAACGTTCTCCTGGACGCCAGCTGTTCGGTGAAGCTCTGCGACTTTGGCCTCGCCCACTCCCTCAGCGGCCTCCCTGAGGGGCCCGAGGGCCATGCCCTGACGGAGTGCGTGGCCACGCGATGGTACCGGGCTCCGGAGGTGTTCCTGTCCTCGAGCTGGTAACGGTGACCTACCCCCATCCTGCCGCCACCTCCCCCTGCAGGTCCCCCTGTGCTCTCCTGCCCCGCCAGGGCACTTGGGCCTCCTTATGCCCCCAGTGTCCGAGACCCCCCAGAAGTACCTCCTCCCACCCCCACCTCCGCCTCTGGGGCTCCCCCAACAACACCAGCCCTCCCTGCCCCAGGTACACCCCCGGGGTGGACATGTGGAGTCTGGGCCGCATCCTGGGGGAGATGCTAGCGGGGCGGCCCCTGTCCCCGGCACGTCCACGCTCACCAGCTGGGGCTGATCCTGGAGGGCATCCCACCACCCTCCGAGGACGGCGAGCGTGTGTGCAGGGGTCCACTGGGCACCAGGGATGCTGAGGGTCAGAGCACACAGCTGTGGGAGGGGCAGCACCTGCCGGACCAGGACTGAGAACGGAGGACAGCCCGGGAGGGGATGGGGGTGGGGGTGGGGACGTGAAGGTGGAGGGACGGGGAGGGTCCGGATGCCTTGGGAAGAGTGGAAAGGGCAGGCCCTGCCGAGGGTGGACCCAGAGAGGAGCTGCTGGGGGTTTCGGGGAGCAACTGGACAGAGTCCACCGGGGCCACAGGGTCCACGAGGGTCAAAGAGTGCTCATGAAGGGTCCATCTGGGTCAGGACAAGGGCACTAGCTCTGCGGAGGGGCGAAGCAGGGGTCCTTCCTTCTCCCTGGGGGAGAGGGACGAAGGACAGCGTTGGAGGAGCCCTGTCCTCTCCCCGGGTTTCTGCTCTGGTGGAGAAGGCAAGGGGCTCCCCTGTGGAGGTGGGAGCACAGGGTATGGGGGACGCGTGTGCACGTGTGAGCGTGCAGCCTATGGAGGGTGCAGGAGTGTGCAAGGACTGGGCACGTGTGGGTGTGCTTATGCACGAGTGGCGGCGCCCGACCCGGTATTCGGGGTTTGAGCCCTGCCAGAGAGCCAAGGCCCTGCAGAGAGGAGGTCGCTCAACGGGTCAGAAGCGGTGGCCGGCGACCCCCCTGAGCTGCCCGCCCGACCACCTTCGGGACTCCTGATCACAGCGCCTTCGGCGCCCGCTCCCAGACCTCCTGGCTCTCGGCGCTGGCTCGGGCGCCTCAGTTGTGCAGCGCCTGGGGTCCCGGTGAGTGCGGGGCCTTCGGAGCCAGCCCCAGCGCCCTTCCCGCACCTTCAGGGTCCCCAGCCCAGAAACTGTTGGTCAGGCTAAAAACGAGGAGGCCCCAGTGTGGGCGCAGCTCGCCCTGGCCGGCGGCAGGAGCTGCACCAGGCCTTGGGGAGGAGGAGACCTGAAGGGCAGCAGGGTGCGCGCTGCCCGAGGGTGGTGCTAGGGAGGGAGCAAGGAGCAGGAAGTGGGGGCGGACCCTGGGGCGGCTGAGAGGCCGGCTGCCCACAGGCCGGGCCCTGGACCTCCGCGAGTGGCCCCTGGTGTTTGCCCCCGACACGCGGCTCAGCGCGGCCCAGGCCCTGCAGCACCCCTATGTGCAGAGGTAGGGGAGGCCCGGCGGCCGGGCAGCCCAGGTCTCGCCTCTCCAGCACCCGCCTCGCCGGCGCCCCGCCGGTTCCACTGCCCGGCCCGGGAGTGCACCCTGGAGGCGGACGTGCGGCTCCCGGTGCACGAAGGAGCCCAGCTCTCGGCCACCGATATCGCAGCCGCCTCTATCAGGTGCTCCGGCCCGCGACCCCCATCATCCCCCGTGCACGCACCCTCGAGGCCTCCCCCGCCCCAGCGACCCCCAAACCCCTGACGCCCATCCAGCGCACCTCCGAGCGCCCCTCGCCTCTCGCAGATGATCCTGGAGCGCAGGGGTAACGGCCGCGTCCCGAGGGAGACGGGCCTGGGCGGCGTCCCCACGCCCCCGGTGCCCCCACTCAAACCCAGAGCCGCTGCCAAGCTGCCCTCGGGCTCGCCTGCGCGGAAGCCCGGACGCCGGCCTCGAAGTAACCCCGGTCACGGCCCCGCGCACGGTGTGTGGTCTGGCGGCCGCCCGCGCAGAGCTGCTGGGGTCCCTGCTGTGTGGGGCCACCAACCGCCAGCAGCGCGGGACCCCTGACTCGGGACTTGAGCTTCCGACCCCACAGATGTCCCCGGCGGAGCCAAGGACCCTCCCAGGCAGATCTCGGCCCCCCTGCACCAGCCTCCGCCCCCAGGAGGTCTTGGGAGAGGGAAAGGGCCCCGCTGGGCGACGGCAGGGCTCCCCTCGGCATCCTGCTGGTAGGTCGTGGGAAGAGGGGCACGGGAGGACCCCTCCCGCAGATCCTTCGCGACGGTGCCAGTGATCCTGCGACACACCCCTTCCCAGGTGAAGCCCAGCGGGAGGGGGCCGCCGCCCAGGTGGCCGTCCAGGCCTTGATCCGGAGTGACCGGAACCCGGGCCGTGGTGGTGGCAACTTGGCCGGCGCGTGACCAGTGAGCCCGCGCCCCTCCCGCCCTCCCCTCCCTTCCACCTTCCTTCCCCCTCCCCCGTCCGCTTCCCTCGCCTCAGGTCGCTCCCTCCACGCCTTCTACGACGGCCCTCGTCTGCTTGCAGGTTCCTCCCCGGCCTCCCCGGAGGCCGGCCCGGCCGGAGGATGTTCAGCGCCTCGGCCTCGCAGGAGGCCCAGGGGGCCGCGCGGGCCGCGCTCGGGGGCTGCTCCCAAGCCTACGGGACCGTCTGCCACTCGGCGCTGGGCTGCCTGCCCCTGCTCCCCGGACCCCGCGCCTGAGCCGCCCTATGGGTCTTCAACCGGCCATCCCCGGCACCCAGCCCCGCGCCCCGCCCCCAGTCCCTGGATTGCCCCTCCTCCAGGCCTCCCCCCCCACCCTCCCACCCCCCGCCGGAGACCCCAGCGCTCTCCACCCACCTTTTCCCCAACCCGCCCTCTCCTGGGCACATTTGAGTTCTGCAGCTTGTCCAGGCCTCCTTGGGGGAGTAGATGAGGTTCACACTCCAGCCTCAATCACCTTCTCCAGTAAAGTGTGGTCTGTCTGTCCCAGCCTGCCAACCCAACCTTCCTCCTCGGCTTCCTGCAGCCCACTCCTTTTCGAGGACACAGCCCTTGAGAAGCCTCGTGGACACCATATGCTGTCACCCTGGCCTCCTGTCTGGTCACCTTTGTCCACAGCAGGCCTGCCTGACGCTTGAGCACATCAGATCCCAGCTGGGGCTGCTGCAGGCTGTCGCCAGGGTGGTCCTGGCAGGAGAGGGTCTTGTGTAGTGCATCTGTTGCCTGGGTGCAAGCTACCATGTGACCACATTTGTGGCCTTGAGCCAGAGCAGGAAAAGGGACAAGATGGGGCAGCGCCCCTGACTGTAGCCATTGTCAGTCACCCCAGCCCATGCCCCACCAACACAGTGACTGACACCCAGTTTGTCTCGAGGCCTTGGTTGGGGGAGGGGGAGAACAGCTGGAAATGTCTTGTGGGGCTCAAGGCTCCCTCCTCTGGTCATCACCAGGCAAAGGGCCTGGTGTGAGCCCAGGTGGTGTGGGGGCCAAGGAGGTGGGAGGGGCCCAGCGGGCGCTGAGGTGTCTCCTGGTCCCAGGCACGCCTCACACCGCGTCTGACCCTGGGCAGCGGTCAGGACACAGGGAGGCCACTTCCCGGCTGCCTGGCCGGAGGAGCTCACAGCCTGAGGGTTTCGGCCTATGCGGTGTTGCCAGGAGCAGGAAGCTCTGCCCTACCGTAAAAGACACGGGCTGCTGCGGGGGAAGGGCGAGGCTTGGGCAAGGAGAGCTGGGCAGAGGGTGGACCCAGACCTGGCAGCTACAAGAGAGATTCAAAGGCAGAGAGAGAACAGGGCTTGGGGGAAGGCCAAGGATGGGGCCACCACAGTTCTGGCTTGGAGGTGAGCTATTCACGAGATGGGGACTGCCCAAGGGGCAGTTGTTTGCATTTCTAGAGCCTGAGGCATAGCCCCAAGTGATAAACAAGGGGGACAAATGAGACTAGGATGAGTGCCACTGCCCAGAAAGGGGCAGGGGGCCCAAGAAGTCCAGCCCTGAGTGCAGAGGCAGTGCTGCTGGGACTGGAGGGCCAGGGAGGCCCAAACAACTGGGCAAGTGCCTGCTTGGCACCCAGGCCAGGGGAAGCCCCAGGTCGATGGGAGCTTCGAGACGAGGCTGGGAAGTGTCTGCTGGGCTAGGCAACCAGGGGCTGTGCCTACACAGAGGGCCAGGCGGCGGCGAGGATGGGCAGTGAAGTGAGGCCTGCACAGGAAGGGGCTGAGAGGTGGAAGGGGTCTGTGTTGGTTAGAAGATGCGGGTAGAGGTATGGCTGTATAGAGGGGGAGGGGTCTTTAGTATACTCAACAGGGATGGGTGGTCGTATCCAGAGGGAATCTGAGAAGGTCATAAGGCTAAAGGTTGCAACACGTAACTGGGTGATCGTATGCATATAATTATATACACACACACACACACACACACACACACACACACACACACACACACACACATTGGGGAACATGCTGGAATATTTTGTGCATTGTTTTATTAACACCAAAATGCGCAGAATCACATTTGAGGAGATGTCTTATTGAGCGCGATGTGGAGGACGCAGGTGGCAGGCTCTGAGGGCCTCTGGCCTCTCCCTGGGCAGAACCTCCATTTCCTGCGAGGGCCTCCCTCAGCGATAGGCCCGGCCAGGTCTGCTGAGAACAGCTGTGCACCAGGCCAGGTAAAACCAAACTCGTCAACAAGCACATGAAGGCCCAGAAATGCTCCAGCTTGTCCGGTTCCCCAGTGACCTTTCCCATTCGAACCAAAGTCTCTGCTGTTACCCCTACCTGGGTGGTGGCTTTGGTAAAAAAGACGGCGAGCCGCCAGGGAGCAGGTGTCCCCCTACCCCACCTCCCCTCCCTTTACCAGCTGCTCGGTCAGAAGTGCTGCCTCACTCAGCAGTCTGGTTCCTTACATCCTTTCCCAGCCAGAGCAATTGGGGTTCCTTATACTTGAAAGAAAAAAAAAAAAAAAAGAAAAAAAAACCTATTTAAAAAGAAATAGCGCAAACACTAATTTAACAGTACTAGCACCTACTGTGGGGGGATTTCTAAGCATTTGGTGCCCAAATGTGCCTTTCCAGATCTACTGTCTGGACGTAAAAAAAAAAAAAGATACAAGAAAGTTAAGTGGGGAGCCTTGGACAGATTTTTGGGGGGCTGGTGACAAAGGTGGAAGGAATGCAGAACAGGGTGGAGTTGGGGTCTGCTGGGCACCTGCAGGGCAAGGACCACTCCCACCTCACGGGGCACGGAGACCCCTCAGAGCAGTGGGCTGGGCCTCAGGTGCCACTGCACCTCGTCCTCTGCCCTCATGGAACAAGAGCTCCGCATCCAGCCCCTTTCTGCGGCATGGCTGGGGATGGCACCTGTGAACATGCGTCTGCCAGGGACCTTTGTGAGGGCAGCACCCACAGTCCTGCACAGGGCAGCCCCTCGGGGGCCACCTCCCCACGCTGAAGGGATGGGCCGCCAGGAGAGCTGCCGGGAGGGTGGAAAGGGGCAGGGCAGGAAGTGAACCCGGCGACCTCGGATACAGGTGGGGAGGACAGGTCCTGAGAAGGGGGGAGGCCTTGAGAGAGGACGGGGCTGCCAGGCACAGAGGAGAGGCCACAGCACAGCCAGAAGGCCACGAGCAGAGGGGACCCCTGAGACACAGACACCCTGAGACACAAGGACCCCAGAGAATGGGGGACTGAGGCACAGAGGCGGGCCCCCTGAAAGATGGGGGACAGAGGCACAGAGAGATGGGTCCCTGAGGTGATCCAAAGGGGACCTGAAGCCCAAAGAAATGGTGCAGTCAGACGCAGAAGGTCGGGTGGCGCTGAGGGTCCAGAGACTGAGGTGTGAGAAGCGCGGGAACTGGGGAAGTAGGGCGGGGGGCAGCTAGGGGCTGGAGCCCCCAGGGAGGAGAGGCCAAGGGGCAAGAGGCAGGGAGGACCACCGGGTGCGCCTCAAGCGGAGCCAAGCTCTGGCTGTGCTCAGCCAGGTTCCGAAGGCTTTGGCTGAGGACCAGGTGTTCTGCCTGACGGTGATGCCGCCACCCCGACCTGGGCCAGTGGGCCAGGAGACTCACTTCTTGCTTTTGAACGTACCCAGGAGCTTGGGCATGAACTTGCCCACCTTGCTGTCCCTGGTGTCCTCTGCCGGGCCCTCCCCGGCCCCCGGGCCCCCGGGCTCCTCCTTTTTGCAGAAGACCTCGAAGCGGCTGTAGACGCGCTTCTCTTTGCGCATGCTCTCCATGCGGTGCAGCAGTCGGTCGCGCTCGGCGGCGCCGGCTGGCAGCGCGCGGTTCAGCCGGCCTCGGGTCCCCAGGCTGTCTGCGAGGAAGATGGCAGAACATTTGTCCTTGTCGGACATGTCAGGGGCCCGGCCGCCGGCAGCTGGAGGGTGGCCCGGCTCAGGGCTGCTCTGGGCCGGGGTCGGCGCGGCGCCTCCGCGGTGCTTCTGGCCGTGGGCGCTGATCTGCTCCAGGATGGCTTTCGTATCATCCCGCAGGTTGCTACTGTACAAGGCATTGGCCGTGGCCGAGGCCACGCACCCCCGCGGGCCCCGCTCCTCTCCTGTGGCAGCCTCGGTGCTGTCGGCCTGGCTTGGCGATGGCCGCCGGGGGCTCTCAGGTTGCCCATTCTCCTGCGGCACTGGGAAGCTACCCTCATCCTCCGCGCGCCGCTCGCCCTTGGGGCTCAGCAGCTGCCGCAGCCGCGCAGATCCCCTGCGCAGGATCTCCATGGGGCCACCAGGCGCCTCCTCTGTGGGCCCCGTCTTTGGAGACTCCCCGGAGAAGGGGAGGGGGAGGCTGCCCCTGTGTTCCGGCACAGGGGGCACCGGGGACACCGGGCTTCCCTTGTGCTCAGGGTAGGCAGAAGCGGGACTCCCCTTGTGCTCGGTAAATCCCCGTGGTGGGCCTGTCTCTGCAGCTGGGAAACCCTGCAGTGGGACTTTCCTTCCGCTCGGGGTAAGCTGAGGTGGGGATCCCTTTTGGCTCAGAGTGGGGCGGCTGGTGCGCCCCAGGCCCCTCTGGTGGGGGGCTGTCCCGCCCTTGCGGGGAGGTGGAGCGGCCCTGGGTGGAGAGGAAGCAGGAAGGCAGCCGGTCAGCGCCGCCGCTGCTCCCGCCCAGTGTGTCCAGCAGCTGCGTGGCGGTGAGAGCGGCGGTTCCCGGCTGCCGCTTGGCCTCCTGGTGCAGCTGCTGCGTGAAGGAGTCGCGCAGGTCTAGCAGGCAGCTTTCGAGGCTGCGGTGCTCGCTCCCACCGCCCCCAGGCGCCGACACCTCCTCCCGCCACGCCTGGGACAGGACAGCCTTGCTGTGGCTGGCGACCGTGACTGCTGCCCCCATGCCGCCGGTGTCTCGAGTCGGGCCCTTGTATTTCTCCAGGAGCTCGGCCACCTTGGTGGAGACAGCAGAGCGCATGGCCTTGCCACCGGACGCCAGCATCTCGCTCACCACCTGCTCCCTCTCCGCGGTGGCCACAACAGCTCCGCCCGTGCCCTCCGCCTGCGATGCGCTGAAGATGAGCGAGGAGCGCAGCCGCGAGCTGCGCTGGATCAGCGGGTTCGGGCGCAAGCGGAAAGAGTCCTGCTTGGCCAGGCCTGCCTCCAGGCCCTCGGGCTCGGAGCTGTCGCCACCACCGCTGCCGGAGCCCGGGAAGGACGTGGGCACACGGAAGCTCGAGGTCAGCAGGTCCCCGGCGGCCACCCGGCCCCCAGAAACCAACACGTCGTCTTCATAGGCCTCCGCCTCCATGGGTGTGGGCAGGCCCTCTTCGCCAGCATCCTCACCGTGACAGCTGCTCAGGTAGGAGGCGAGGCGCCAGTGCCGCAGTCCCGCCCTCCCCTCGGGCCGGCCTCTGCGCTCTGGCTCTGGCTTGGGCACAGTCTCTGGGCCTAGCCTCGTCACCGCTTGGCAAGGGAAGCACTGTCCCAGGTTGGGGGATGGGGCCCCGGCCGGTTCCAGACCGCGGGGCCTGGGCCCGAAGGCAGGGTCAGAGCCATGGCGCACCTCCCGTGAGGCACTGGATGGCACGTAGTCCAGCCGCTGGGGTCCGTCCGGGCCGAGCTCCGGAAAGCGTTGCCCGGCGCCCAGCGTGAAGTCGTCATGGTCCGCGAAGCCAGGGCGGCCAGCGCGCAGCTTCTCGAACAGGCCCTGTGGGCGTGCTGGTGCAAGCTGCGGATCCCACTGGTAGTGCTGCTGGTAGAGCTGGTCGCGGTGGAAGTGGCTGGTCTGGAAGCGTAAGTCATCACCGTGGCCGAGGAATGTCTGCCGTGACACCTGTCGCGCGGCAGCGAAATTCTCCACGGCTCCCGTGCCGTCGGCGGCCGCGTAGCTGTGCCTTTTGAAGGCGTCCATCTCTTGGTGCCGCGCCTGAAAGAAGCCCCGCGGGCCCAAGAGCTCCCCGCCTGGTCCGGCCTCGGCATCCAGATGCCGCGACAGTGGCCACAGCCCCGTGTGCGGCTCCAGGGCGCCCCCCGGCATCCGCGGTGACTCCTCTCGACGGAGGGCCGACAGGAAGTGGCGGTCGGGGTCAAGGAATGAGGGGAAGCCCAGGCCTTCTTCCCGAGGCGGTGGGAACAGGAGGTGGGCTCGTTTGGGTAAGGAGAAAGGGGTCAACGCCCCGGTCACCTGGCCACCCATGAGGGGCCCAGCCCCCGCGTATGGAGCCAGGGCGTAGGCGTCCATGCGAGCTAGCGCCCCGGCGGAGGGTACCAGCGGCTCGGACTGTGCGAAGAGGATGCGGAATTCCTCATCGAAGCTGGAGACCAGCTCGCCCTGGAACACGTGTGCCAGACTCCGGTGGATCTTCTCGAAGGACCACATAAAGCTGGGAGTAGGGTGGGGCCAGTCAGAGGGAGGGGGCGAGACCAGTCGGGGAAAGGGCGGGGCCAGGGTTAGAGGGAAGGGGCGGGGCCGAGTAATGACCCAGGCCAGGCTGGGGCAGGACCCGCTGGAGCAGTGTCAGGGGCTCCAGGAGGAGGGCTTCTGGAGAGGAGGCCCTTTAATGGGGAGGTGCTGGGGCTGGCGGGGGGGGGGGGGGGGGGGCGGTGGGCAACGGGGCTGCGCGCACCTGTAGCTCCCGCTCATCACCACGGCACAATCCACTAGGAGGAACTTCTCCTTCACGTGGCCCTTGAAGGACTTCCCAGTACGGCAGTAGTAGGTGGGGCCCGCCACAGTGCGCACGCGTAGGAACTGGGGCAGGAGAGGCGGTATGTCTCTGAAGAGGGATCTCACCCCTTCCCTCCCAGCCATGCCCTCCACCCTCCGGTCACTCACGTCCACGTGGTGCAGGTTGATGTGGCACTTGTCAGCCATGTCCAGGAAGTGCTGCGCGTTCACCTCATCTAGGAGGATGTAGACCGGGACGCGGCGCGCAGCAGCCTCCAGCACTTCACTGAGAAGGTCCACGTCGGTGAACATGTCCATCACCACGGCCACCACCTGCGGGGGGGTCGAATCAGGGACGGAGGACAGACCCCTCCACGGTCCCCCACCATTCTCTAGCCATAACCTCCACGCCCCCGCCCCCAGGGCAGGTTGTCTCTGGATGCCAACAATGGCCACTAGCTCATCCCAGGGGAGAGTGGGGCCCTGTCATGGAATGGGGGTCAGAAGGGAGGGGGCTGTCAGAGGGGATATGGGGCTGCTGGTCTGCTAGGTGGCCTATGATGGAGCCTGAGGCAGGCACAGGGCCTGCAGCCTACTGGGGGCGGGCTGTCCTTCAGCTAGGGGCGGGTGTTCAGCCCAGGGCAGAGAGCCCTGATGGCGCAGGGGGCAAGGCAGATGAAGCCCCCAAAACACCCCTGCCTTACAGACGGCTGAGCTCCCAGGACCCCAGGGCAGGTATCAGGGCTGAGCCCGAGGCTCCATTTCTGCCCCTGGGAGAGGGTTGCCACGGGAGGGGCGGGGCGGCGGGGGGCAGAGGCAGGGGTCCTTAGTGTCTGAACTTGCTGCCTTAGGGTCCATGGTTTAATAGCCTCCCTTTGCTATTTGCCAACTGTTTGGGGTGCTGAGGGCACAGGGATAAGAAGCTGTCAGCTAGGTCAAGGGCAGGACTAGAGAGAATTCTCTCAACAGTAAAGCCAGGCAAGGAGGGACCCCAACCATCCCAGAGCCCCTGAGTTTCTGGGCACTGGCCATGACCCTGGGCAAGCAAACCTGTGCAGTCTGCAGCTTGCAATAACCAAACCCCTGATGACCCGGGAAAAAGTCTGCCAGGGAGCCCTCATCACAGCTCGAAGCCTGGAGAGGCCTAGCCAGCCAGCCCTGGCCCCGCCCTTGCCCCCTAAGCTGGGCATGTTGGTATTTATCCTTCATCCTCACACTCCTATTCATGCTTCACGGTCCAGCTCAGGCTGCCCTTCCCCACTGCCTGCTGAGCCTGTGAAAGCACACCTGCTGGGCAGAGCGGATCATCCTTCGAGCCTCATCCTTGATGCAGGGGCTGTCAGGTGGCGGCGGCTGCACCAGTGTGGTAACCTCAGTGCCCTGGAAGCTGAAGGTCAGGGGCCAGCCCAGGTCGAGTTCAGGCACTGCCTGGTCTGAGTTCACAGGCCAGTAGGTGCCCGAGGAGCCATCGAAGTCCACGTTGGGAGGGCTGCCTTCGGGGGGCTCGAGGGCAACGTGCTGTGGGGCCCGCAGGTGGCGGCTCACGTGCTCCAGCTCCTCAGGGCACAGGAAGGCAGGTGCCCCCTCGGACGCTAGGAAGCTGCTATAGGCCTCCGGCCCGCCCTCAGCCAGTGCATCCACTGCCAGGCGGTAATATTCTTTGTAGTGGGGTGGCAGGTACCCGGGTGCCAGTGGGTTATCCCCCTGCGAGGAGCTCTGGGAGCGACGGGCCATGGCGGGGCCAGGGACCTGGGGGAAGGGCAGGAAGACACGTTACAGAGGCAGGGGCTCTGGGCCCCCCCCACACACATGTGGACACACATCATAGAAGGGGCTGTCAGTGACCTTGCGTGGGCTGTGGAGTTCAGCCCGTGCCTGGAGGTCTTCCAGGGCAGCCCCAGAACCTAGCATGCCCCCTAGCTGGGGGAACATCAGAAGAACGCCCCGACACAGGCACCCCAGCTGTCTCTCGTCGCTCTGGCCGTACCGGCCAGGCCCCTCCTTTCACCAGGAGCCAGGCAGCATCTGGTGCCCCAGCTTCCCGCCAGGGGCTCTGGCTCCACACAAAACCCACTCAGGTTACTTTATGGCCTTGTGGACCCCTTCCTCCATTAAAAACAAGAAAACACTAATGATATTTTATGATAGTTGGAAGAAAGAAAATATAATCCAGCCTTTACTGTTTTATTTACTTTTTTCTTCTGATTTTATGACATGAATGCATTTTCGTGGCCCCTGGCACTGTGCGTGCTGGACAAGCTGGGCCGCTGCCTGTGTCTCTGCCCCCAGTGCCGGGGGAACCTGGGCCGCTCCCTGTGCCTCTGGCCTGTTACCTCCACTGTAAAATGCACCTGTCTCAGCCATAAAGAAGAAGGAAATTTTGTCATTTGCAGCAACGTGGATGAACTTGAAGGGTATTATGCTAAGTGAAACGTCAGAGAAAAACAAATACTGTATGATATCACTTGAATGTAGAACCTAAAAGAAACACACCAATCTAGTGACTAATAAAGAAGCAGAGACTCAGATGTGGGGGAGGGGGAGGCACAAAGTATCGGGCGTAAGATGGGCCCAAGGATGCCTTGTACAACAGGGGGAATAGAGCCAATAGTTTGTGGTAACTGTAAATGGAGTGTAACCTCTAAAAATTGTATTAAAACATTTTTTTTTTTAAATGCAGCTGTCAGGGTTGACCTGATAGCACACCTGGCCCAGGACACAGAGCTTGTCCTGGGATGCAGCGTTAAGTCCCATCCACAGACCCTCGCCACTCCTGCACCTGCCCTACAGGGTCACACACTCCGAGCAGCACAATCCACTCGCTGACCTCTCAGCCCTCCGAACCCTGACCCCTGTCCACTGTCCCATCTCAGACACCTCCCTGGGCCACACCCCAGGCACCAGCCCTCCCCGAGGCCTGTAATCCTGGCAGGAGCTTAGAGGCCTGTCCCTGCCAAGCCCAGCCCTGTGTGGCAGCAGCAACCTTTCCAAGTTTCTGGTCACTGCCTGGCTCCCTGCTGCACTCCGGAGGAAGTCGGAGCCCTTTGCGGTGGCCACTGGGCTCGTCCTGCGCTCTAAAGGTGCCTCTCCACCTTCACTGCTCACCCCAACTTCACATCAACCACGCCCACTGGCTCCACTCCAGCCCACCTGCCTCCAAAGGGCCTGCATGGGGGCCTGGCCTGGGTAAAAGCGGTCACTGGTCCTGGAAGGCCAGGTGGGGGTCTTTATTTGGTTCCCAGGGCCCATCTCCCCAGGATCCCTGAACCTGGAACCCTCCCTGGAAGGAGGGTCCGCTGGAAGCCAATCCTGCCTAGCCTGTGGCTTCCTGAACATCGGTCCTGGCTGGGGAGGCGGTTCTGCCAGACAACCCAGACTGCCCCCACCCCCCCCCCACCCCCTGCAGGTGCAGCTGGACGCTGCTGACTGCATGGGGTCCATGGCCCGCTGGAGACTGTTGCCTGAGAAAGTTGGGGGGTCAGGATGACCTGGGGAACCTCTCCTGCCTACCTTCCCTGGGAGGTGACAGGCTACTGAATGTGACATGGAGGTGGGGATGGGGCATAGCCGTGTGTCATTCAGTCACACCTGGCGGAGATGCTACTTGGTCTGAGGAAAAGCTGCTCTGCCAGGCCTTAGAGGGGCACCGTCCCCTGACTGTCTCTGGTTACATACGGCCTCATTGTACCGGGACCAGACTGAGGCTGAGCACACGCGGGTATGAGGTGTGGGCCTGTTTGTACTAGGTTTTCACCCTGTACCTGATGACACTGTTTTGGGGGGGGGGGGTCACACTGTATCTTTTAATTTTTATTGGAGTATAGTTGCTTTACTATGTTGTGTTAGCTTCTACTGCACAGCAAAGTGGATCAGCCACACGTATACATATGTGCCCTCCACTACACTACAGCGCGTTAGGTAGAGCCCCCTGTGCTATCGATCCCCTCCACTACGCTACAGCGCGTTAGGTAGAGCCCCCTGTGCTATCGATCCCCTCCACTACACTACAGCGCGTTAGGTAGAGCCCCCTGTGCTATCGATCCCCTCCACTACGCTACAGCGCGTTAGGTAGCGCCCCCTGTGCTGTCGATGTTCCCATCAGTTGTCTATTTTATACGTAGCATCAGCAGTGTCTATGTGTCAATCCCAATTTCCCAATTCCTCCCACACACCCCCCTCACACTACGGGGGACCCCCGTATCTGGAAGCAGGGTGTGTGTGTGATCTCGAACTGTATGTGACTGGGGTGGGGGGCGCTATCCCGCTGACAGCCTTTGAAGGTGCCGCTTCCCAAGCCGGGGAGACCTGCTAGAAGTGAGGTCATCCCCTCCTACTTCACTGGGGAAGGGAATCAACACGAACTGTCCAGGCTGCATGCAGTTGGGGGACAGGGGATCCCAGGTAGGCAAGGAACCTTCTCATCCGACAGGACTGGTCAGGAAGGGGCACCCATCCAGTGAGCCCGCCAGGTGGCCCTACCCTGGCCCACACGGCTACACCCACGATCCCAAAGACCTTATTCCTTTGCCTGTTTCCTTTCATGGGTCTGCACACCCCTGAACTGTGGACCGGGCAGTGGCCACTCCCAGCCAGCTGTGGAGAAGCCAGCAGCGTATCTCCCCTCACATTTGCCTACCAAATGCCGGCCCTAAATGAGGGAGGGGCGCTTATCCCGCCCAGGCCGATGACTCAGAAGGAATCCCCGCTCATTGGCAGCTGATCTCTGACCTCTGACACAGCGACAAAGCCTCCAGGCATGGCCCTCAGGGCTCTAGTGGGCTCCCTTACCAGGGGCCTCCACCGGAAGTCTTTCCCACTGGGCAGGCCTGGGGTTTTATCCGGAGGGAAGGATCTGGGGCGAGCGCACGCGGTGGACGGACCCTGCGCCAGGCAGACAGAGGCATTAGGCTGAATGGAGGAGCATGGGGGTGAGATCCCGGCAGGGGAGGCTCATGGTCTGGAAGTGGGTGAGCTGCAGTTTTCCGGTGCGTACTGCAGGGCCAGATGGGGTTACTGAACCCCAGGGAGTTAGGCTGACTGGGCCGGGTGTCCCATCCACCCACCCAAGTCCAGGGACTTGGGCGCCAGGGAATCGGGGCCTTCTGCTCTCCCTGCACCCTACGGAGGGAACCGGACCGAGCCCTGGCCACTCGGGCCACCCACAGGCCATGACGGCCTAGAACGGGCGCCCCAGGGAAGGGTCCAGGCCAGGCCCGGCACCCTCTCCGGACTCCAGCTAGGCCGCGAGGGCGGGAGCAAGTCGGGCCAGCCTGGGCTGGCTCGACCCGGGCCCGGCGCCTCTTCCCGCTCGGCTCCTCCTGGGCCGGCGTCGAGCGAGGGCGCCCGCGTCCACACCGGCACACGCGGCCGCGGCGCCCCCTCGCCCCCAGCTCGGGAAGACCCGCCCGACCCCCGTGCACGCGGCCGCGCTTGCGCTCCCACCGCCCCGCTCTGGGTTGCGAGGACCCAGCCCAGGTGCGGGCCGGCGGGCCGCCCAGGTGAGGCCGCGCGGCGGGGGGGGGCGCCGGTGGTGCCGACCCCGCCCCACCCCACCGGCCCGGCCGCGGCCTCCCCCTCCCGCGCGCCCCGCCCAGCTGAAGCCCGGGGAGGGGGCCCTACCTGGCCAGGTGCGCGGGGTCTCGGGACAAGGGCAGCAGGAGCCGACCGCCGCCCAGCGGCCTCGCGGTCCGGTCGGTCCGGCAGCCACTCCCTGCCGCGGCCCGCCCGCCGCGCGGCCTGATTCACGCTCCCGCCCCCGCCCCGCCCGCAGTCCCTGCCGCCTGCCTGCCCGGGCAGCACCTGGGGGCGGAGCGGCCCCACCCACGGCGCGCCCGCATTCCTCCGCCGGCCGCCCGCCCGCCCGCCGCCGCCCCCGGGACCCCCGCCCGCGCCCCGGCTCCCCCCGCCCCCCCCCGCGCCCCGGACCCGGGCGTGCCCCCCGGCGGCGCAACCCGGGACCCTGGCCCGCTACCCCCGGAGACCGCTGAGGCCCCGACTTCCAGGGCCCCGCGCCCCCAGGCGCCCATCTGTTCGCCGAAGGCTTAAAGTCCCTGCGCCTGACCCCTGAACCCTCGCCCCGGAAGTCAGGGTGACTCGAAGTTCCGGCTCAGTCGCTAGGAAACGGGCCAGCCCCACGCGGGGGGCGGCGCTTCTGGCCTCGCCTACTGGCTGCGGAAGGCAGGTGAAGCAGGTGAGACAGTGGGGGCGGTGCCGAGCCCCGGGCAGGGCAGGGCCTGGGGACCTGCGAGCATAGGGGCCCCGCACCACACCCGGACGTCCCCCACCCCGACGCCCGCACAGAGACGCCCGCATACTCGGATGCCCATAAGTAACTGCCCCCCCCCCCCCCCCCCCCGGGCACACAGGGACCCTGACCGCAGATCCCCGACGCACGCCGACCCCACACACGTATAGGAAAAGCACTGCACCCAAGGGACCTTCATTCCCACACGTGTGGACACCACCCCACACCAGTCCCCTCCCAGACCGATCCCGGCACCGAGCCCCCTCCACATAATTGGACCCCACTGGCATGCCCACGCTCACGCGTAACAGACCCTGACTGCATGGGGTCCTCTTCACACACCTGTGGACAGGGGACTCTACAGGCACACAGTGACCTGCACACACAAGGGATGCCACATGTACACTGAGCGCCCACATACATAGGACCCCCCGTGCACATAGAACCCTGCATCCATACAGGACCCTACAAGCACACCAAGTCCTGTGCCTGCCATACTGGGACACATGCCAGTTTACACACATACAGGACGCTCTGCATGCACGGTGGGTCCCTCATGCACTGACCCCCACAGAACCCTGCAACATACAGGACACTACATGAGCACTGAGAGTCCCTCACGAACTGGGGACCCTGCATTACCGACTCCCACACAGACACGGGACCCTGCAAGCACTCTGAGCCCTACATGCTCCTTCCGTGTGCGCGTGTGCACAGACGCATACGGAAGCCCTCAGCTGCCCCTAGGTGCCTCGGTCCCCCCAGCGTCCCCCGCAAACACTTCAGATCCCTACTCAGAACCCACCGCCTGGGGCTGGCCTCCCAAGGAAATGAATTCTGGGGTCAGCTGAGTGGACTAGGGAGAGGGGTGTTGCTTCCAGGCCCTGACAACGCCACCTGCTGAGGCCAAGACGAGAGAGGGTTGGGCATGCCCGGTGTGGGCGGAGCGGGGGGGGGGGGTGTTTGTCAGTGTCTGGTGGCGGTGCTGGGGAGGCTTCAGCAAGGCAGGGTTGGCTCAGGCTTGTGTTTGGGATGAAGCTGGTCCAGCTGGCAGCCCAGTGGTTTGGAGCAGGGAGGTGGGTACCCGACATCGACCCTGGAGTGAGGATGGGTGAGCCAGGGTGGAGGGGCCAGGGGAATGAGGGCAAGGGGGACAAGCTGTGGCCAGATGTTCTTGCCAAACATTCCCACTCAGGCTGCTGGGCACACGCCCCCCCCAAGAACCAGGGGCAGGCGGGTGGGCCAGGAAGCCGGCAGGAATCTGTGCTGTTGGGGTGATCCTGTGCTCCCCAGTTCGGCACCTGCTCTCCGTCCACACAGGTCCAAGCCAATGTGTGATGCTGCCCCTGCGGCCGCTGCCACTCTGACCACACCCTCCCTGACCTTTCCTACTCACCCCCAGGAGGATGAGCAGTAGGAAGGGGGGCCCCGAAGCTGCATCAGGGAAGTGGCAGACGCCCTTCCACAGAGCCAACCCGAGCCGCTGGTGAGTGTGAGCCCTCTGACCTCCAACCCTGCTCAAACTCTGACGTGTGATACATGCTATGCAGCCACCCAGGGACAGTACTTCTGGGAAGACCTTTCTCTCTGAGAATGGCCTTCAGGGGATCTCCGAGTCAGGCTTGAGTGTGGTGGACTGAGAATTCAGAGCTCAGATGTCCATTCCAGACCCTGACCCTGAGTCTTGTACCCCTGGGGCTGGGACCGGGGTTGGGGTCCCGGGGACAGTGTTCAGAGGAACGTGGCTTTAGGACACATGGAGATGGGAAGCAGGCCCGTGTGGACTGAATATAGGTTCTGAAACAGGGCAGGGCTTGAGTTCATGTTGGGGATTCTCAGACTAAGCATGTGGTCCACTCTGACCCTCTGCTCCACCTAGGCTATCCTGTGCTTTTTCTTGTCTGCTGCCGCTCCCTCAGGCCATCCTCTCTTTAGCCACTTCCAGGCTGAAAGGTGACAGCTTGTCCTTGGCCTCCTGGTCCTGCTATGGGCCAGGAAGGGCATCTCCTCCCATGTCCACCCCTACCCATTGTTACTCTTCTTCTCTGAGTCCCATTTCTTCTCCGTCATGACACTCATCTGAGTTCTTTGCTAAGCTGCCAGCACCTTCCAGGCTGCGGCTCCGGGGCCTCCCAGTACTGGGGTCTGTCTTGCTAAGAGAGCCCCACACCCTGTTGCCCTGCTGCAGCCCCTCTGCTTGGAGTGGGCCCGGACCCCAGAGGCCTCCCAGATCCCAAGACCTGGAGGGAGGGTGGCGACTGCTCTTCACGCCAAGCCAGGTTAGCCCCTAGCTCCCCAAAACAGCCCCAGCCGCATCTGAGGCGGCAGCTGTCCAGGAATGAGGACCTGTCCAGGAATCAGGCGCCGCCTGCGGCTTCCGCCATCTCAAGCCCTAGGAACAGGCTCTGCAGTAGACAGGAGGCCGGGCCGGTGGGCCAGGAAACTGTCGGGGAGGGAGGGGGGATGACGGACCTCAGTTCTGCTACCTGCTGACTGTCCACCTGGGCCCTGGACCCAGCCCTCACCCCACACATTCCGAGCACTGTGCCGGGCAGCTCCCGCCCCGCCCACCTGGCCAGGATGCCTGGGTTCTCTGCAGAGACACCTCTGCCTCAGTTTCCCTAGACAAGCTCCCTCCTTGGGCTCCCTCTACCTGTCAAGCATTGGGCCAGCCCGAGAGGGCTTCCTGTGCGGCGGTCTTTGCCATGCCCTGTGTGGTGGGCACCAGCCTCACCGTGCAGACATGAAAGTGGGCCCACAGGTGTGCCGCGGCGCACATCCACCGGGCTCCGGCCTCCCGGAGCCCTGCAGGACCTGTAGGTGGCTCGCAGGGTCACCACGCCCCCGGGGCTTGTCCGGAGCCTCCCGCACCTCCACGCCCCCTCCAGGCCTTACCGGGTCCTGGGTCCGAAGCGCCTCAAGGCCCTCGCACCGCAGTTGCTCCAAGGCCATGGCCAGCTCCAGCCCCTCCACTTGCACCCAGGCCTGCTCCTCCAGCAGCAGCTGCTCCTGGGCCAGGCACAGCTGGACCTCGCGGAGCCTCAGCGGCTCGGGGCCCCAGCCCGGCGTGAGGCCGCCCACCCTGCAGCCATCCACGTCCGCAGCGGGGACCGGCACCGGCTTGGACCCCAGAGCGGTGGCCTTCTCCGGCCTCTTGGCTACCTGTGGCTGCTCTGGTCTGGCCACTCTGGGGTGTCCCCGGGGAGCCAGCTTGCTGCCGGTCACGTGCCCCGCAGGGGCCACACCTGCCTCGTCCCGAGGGCCCCTGGGGGCAGGGGGCGGCGGCTCGGCCTCGGGGCCCTGCTGGCCCGTGGTCTTCCGTGCCCTGCCCGTCCTCCTGGCCCGGGGTTTGCGAGCTCGACTTCGTCTGCCAGACATGGCCCTGACCTGGCGCCTGTGTTACCAGGTGTCTGCTCCCCGGGGGCCCGGGCTCATCGGCTGGCCGGCCTCGATCAGGCGGGCTCAGAGGGCATCCCTGGGAGGCCACGGCGGTGGGCCCTCTGCTCCTGCCCCTCGTGTCTGCCTTCCCCTTGGCTGGTGTCCACAGCGCCGAGGCTCTGGCCTGGGCTCTAGCTGTGGGCCTCACAGCCCCACTCTGCATGCAGGCCGGGCCACGCCAGAGAGTTTATAGGGACTTGGCAGCGCGGTGGCTCACCCGGTGTGAAGGCTGACTGACGGCTGACACGGCACTGTATGGGCACGGGCCTCTTTGGCCAGACTGGGAGAGAGACTGAGAGAAACTGGAGGAGGTGACTCCCGGCAGCCAGACCGCCGGGTGTGTGTAGCGATGAGTCTGGTCTTGCCCTGGGCGGGCACTGGTGCCCCACCACCCCTGTCCCACCCCGTCCACCCCCGGTCTCAGGAAACTCCAGCTGCAGCCCACAGGGCTAGGAGCCGCCTCCCCAGACTCACTGGCCGTCCAGAGAAGACGCTCACCAGCCACAGACAATCCTAACCAACTACCACAGGAGCCCCTGGCTCAGCCCGCACTCAGCACGTCAGCCCCCAGCCAGCGTGCTCGGAGGAGCCTGGGGCGCCCAAGCTTGTCTGGGGCATTCTGTGGAGTTGATGGGCCCGCCCGCTCCCTGGTGTGGACTCCTGCAGGGGGCCAGGCTGCGCCGGGGGAAGAAACTGGACCTTGAAAGGCCCAGGTGGCATTCTGTGGACTGAGATGGGGTGGTAGGAAGAGCCGGCCTGCCCTGAGGTGGGGCAGGGCTCTTGGGGACGCCCTGGCTGGGGGGTCCGGCTGCTCAGCCCGCAGGGGCCCCAGGAGACCCCACCCGGCCAGCCTTTGGAGCCCTGGGGACGCAACTGGGGGAGGAGGTGCAGGGCCAGCCTGAGTGCTGGGTGGGAGGGAGGCTTGGGACCGACTCCTCCCCAGCATTTCCCCAGCCCGGGGCCGCTGACTCACACCCACGCCCAGGGCCCCATCCCAGCCAGCTCTGTCACACTGGCTCTACTGGTTTGCCTGGCCCAGCTCTGCCTGCTGCACCCCGTCCCGCTCAGCCCTTTCCCCAGAGGCTTGGCGGGGAGGTCGACAGCCAGCACCGCCGGGGAGCAGGGTGGGCACCCCGCAAGGGAGTGGCACCGGGGGGGTGGGGGGAGCAGTGTTAGGGGTGGGGTAGGGCGGGCAGAGGGTCCGCCCACCGGAGGCCTCTCCACACCTGGGCTCGCGAGCCTGGGCTTCGGGCCCCAGGTGCTGGGCGGTCCTGGCCGCGGGCGCTCGCGGGCGCCCCCTGCGGCGCCCCGCGGAGGCCGTGTTTGCTGCGAAGGCCGTGGCCCCGTCGTGGTGGCTTCGCGACGCGGCTGCAGGCGGCCGCCCCTGCACAGCCGGGGCGCGGCCCCTCTTCCGGTGGCCCGTACATGTCCGCAGCCCCGCCGCGCTGACCGCCCCCCTGCCCCCGGGAAGCCAGGAGAGAGGAACCAGCCGGCGACGGGGCCCGCACCCCGGAGCGCCCCGAGGCCCCGACAGGTGAGAGCCCGCGGGCCCCGGCACTCTCCGGCCGGCGGGAAGGGGCGCCCGGACCGCGCGTGCGGAGCCCCCCTCCCCGACGCCTCCAGCTCCAGGTGATGGCCCGGTCCGCCCCGCCGGCCGCTCTGCACGCTGTGGGGGAGCCAACCTCGGGGCGTGGGCAACCCGGGGACGGCGGTGGCCACCCCCCGCCCCAGGCCCTGTCTTCTCAGCGCGCAGCCTCCGCTGTGGCCTCTCGGCAGTGGCCTCCAGAGCCGAATCTTCACCCAGAAATCTTTACCCAGGTCTTGCCTCCTGCGGCCCAGACCCACATCCAGGCGCATCCCAGCCCTCCCCTGGGTGTCCTCAAGCTCCGCAGCGCATCCAAAGCGCACACCCGTCACGGCCTTCCTCTCGCGTGTCTGGTCTCCCGCGACTGCTCCCTGCTGAGCCTGTGCCCAAGCCCCCACCCCCAAGGACGGCTCCCTGTGCTCCGGCTTCCTTCACTCCCTCCCGCCTTGCTGGCTGCTCACCCCGGCTCCGAACCGGCCTCTCCATTCTGCTCGGTCTGGTGGCCACCACCAGCCGTGCAAGTGTGATCCTTCCCAGGGTGGTGCCGGCCTTACCCCCAGACAGACTCCCAGCACCACCGGTCACCTCTGTACCTCCGACCCCCCCAAGGGCCAGGGTAAGCAGCCTGACCTTGTCCTGAGGACAGAGCCGGACCACAGGAGGTCTGCAGAGTCCTGACTGTCAATTTTATAGAAGTTATGTATGCCCAACGTATGTATCAGAAGGACGTCCAGTAGCAGGAGATTTGGGTTCGGCAAGAGGCAGAAATGAGAGGGAGTGGAGGACACGGGCAGGTCAGGCCCCGGAAGATGTCCCGTTAGGATGTCCAGAGGCCGCGGCCGCTGCTGTGCTCTCGACTTTGCAGCTCCGCTGAGGCTTGTCTCTAATTGTCCATGTCCTGGCGTCCCTTTCTCAAGGCCCAGGCGCCCGGTGAGAAGTCCAGTCTGCCCTTAGGTCATGCTCCCATTGTCAGGCAAAGGACGGACGGATGTCTGCCCCCCTTCCCCCATTTTGGTCTCTGTAGTGAGAAGTGGGCTCCCACTGAATCTTCTTGAACAGAACCCAGCCTTACAAGGCAGGGGTTCCGAGTCTTCAACAGGCCGGCGTCATGTGGAGAAGCTGCTTTCCCGCTCTGCGTCTGTTCCAAGAAGTCCATCCGGAGAGCATCTTCCCCAGCCTCCTGTCACCACCCACGTTCTTGATGATCTGTCCAAATTGTCAGCCAGAGTGTATGAGTTGATATAAAGAAGGTTATTTGGTAGGACGGTATCTGGTCTAGATCAGCCTTGATTAGAGGGCCTTGTGCTGTTGGGCCCACGTGACACTAGCATCCCTGCCACCACGGCCACTCTGTTCACGGGCGTTTGCCTAAGCACTGGGTGGCCGAGGAGAAAGGCTGGCCAACGTCCATAGGACAGTTGTGATGTCTACCTGGGTGTCTGATGCCTTCTCTGCAGTGGGCCCTCTCTGGGGGCATCACCGTGAGACGCAGAGCCAGCCCCGCACGCTCGGTGCCTGCAAACCTGGCCCCCGCTGCTGGTGCATCTGCGTGCCTTTCCCTGGGCCTGCCTGTCACTGTTGCTCCAGACTTGTTCATTTCAGGCTCCCGATGAACCAGCCAAGCCCTTCGCCGTTGCCCTGCGCACCGCACACCACCCTACTTCCCATCCACGGGAAGTTGAGAACCAGGTGCCCTGGGAGAGTTCCCTCCTCCGCTGTCCTTTGGGACCTCCCGAGAGAGGAGCTGTGATGTGTCTGTGGTCAGTTTGACTGGTGCCACCGTGTGGACCGAGCTCTGTGAATCAAGCCCGAGTCCCTCCTCCACCGCCTCCCGCAGGAATGCCATTGGCGTGGGCTGGAGTCCTGGGAAGCGGCACCGACCCTCAGCAGAGAGAGGGGTGTGGACATCTTCCTCCCGCTGGATGTGTCCTTTCTGCCGTAAAGGATCGCTCTGTGTGTGCCCAATGCCTCAAGTCCGTGGAGCGAGGACCCCGGCTCAGGGTGGGGAATTCAGGCTGCTTGTCCTCCGGTGCCCCAGTTGGACTTCCAGGCTCCACTGGGGCCAACAGCATCCCGGGAGCTGTTCTCCAGACCCAGAACTGTGTTCTAGCAGGGAAGGCGCAGCCTTGCTCTGGAGCCTGGAGTCTGTGCCGCGGCCCTCCCACCGGGTTGGCCGGAGGTCCCACACAGCATCCTTCTCCCCACAAATACCTTCAGCTTATGAGACCTGCTGGCCACTTGGCCCGGCAGCCTGGCAGCTCACGCCTCTGCCACGGCCTCTGGGCTTGGCCGTTAGCCTGGGTCTCCCAGCACGTGGGTTGGGTGCTATTCCCGAATACATCACCTGCTGCTCCAGAGTCTTGAGAGGCCTGCCAAGCGCTGGGCCTCTTTCTTGGCAGAAGGAGGTCCAAGGCGTAGCAATTAATTTTTTCCTTTAAGGTGCCCTGGCATGTCCCAGATCTATGAACCCTAAAAACTTCATTAGCGTGGTTTTATCTCCCACCCTCTGGAACTTCCTGGATCAGTGAACTGTCAGGATGACCCAGGTTCCTGTATTAGTTCCCTGTAGCTGCTAAAAGAACAATTAACGCACATTTAGTGTCTTATAACAGCACAAATTCATTATCTTGCAGGTCTGTGGGTTAGAAGTCCGACCTGGGCTTCAGTGGGCTAAAATTAAGGTCTCGGCAAGCCGGCCATGCTTCCTGCAGGCTCTGGAGGACCATCTGTGTCTTTATCCTCTTCAAGCTCCTAGAGGCGCCCACATTCCTTGGCTGGTGGCTTCTTCCTCCACCTTCAAAGTCAGCAACCTTCTTCCAAAGTCACAGCTCCCTCTGCTTCTCCCCTGTCCCCCTCTTCCACTTGTAAGGTCCCTTGTGATCACGTTGCACCTACTCAGATAATCCCGGGGGGTTTCGCTATCTTAAGGTCAGCTGACTGGCAACCTTAGTTCCATCTCCAATCTTGATTGCCTTTTGCCATGTAACACGGTGTATTCACCGACTCCCGGGGACAGGACAAGGACGTCGTTAGGGGGCTGTCATTCTGCCCACCGCAGTCCCTATGAGCTATATTGTGACGGGAAGCCAGAGAGTAACCGTGGTCCTGAGACAGGACAGGGAAGGCCTGCTGCGTGGACGCTCTGCAGGCACGGACAGGAGGAGAAAGCTATGGCCGGTCAGCCGTTACACGCCACAGTGCCAGAGGCTGTGTGGATCTGCTGCAGTGGAGACGCCACTTCCAGCCTGGCAGCCCTGATTGCCTCTGCTGCCTGTGTAAGTTTCCTGTCATCCACCATCTTCCACGGTTATTTGTTTCTCGCAAAGGCCAGACAGGTGAGTTTAATGGAGATGTGATGGGCCCCACCACACCTGTTTTCCTCAAATATTTTTTGTTGTTGTTCGTTTTTTTAAATTTAGGCTTTATTTTTTTAGAGCAAAATTGAGGGGAAGGCACAGAGCTTTCCCATAGATGCCCAGTCCCCACACACGCATAGCCTCCCCCATCATCAGCATCCCTCACCAGAGTGGGACACTGGTGACAAGTGGTGAGCCTACACAGACACACCGTCATCACCCGAAGTCCATAGTTTACATTAGGGATCTCGGTGTCATACATTTTATGGATTTGCACAAATGTATAATGACATGTATCCATCACTGTGGTATCGTACAGAGTATTTTCACTGCCCTAAAATTCCCCCGTGTTCTGTCTGTTCCTCCTACCCCCTTCAGTCCCTCACAGCCACCAATCTTTTTATCGTCTCCATAGTTTTGCCTTTTCCAGAATGTGAAATTGTTGGAATCATACAGTATTATAGCCTTCTCAAATTGGCTTCTTTCACTTAGTAATCTGCATTTAAGGTTCCTCCATGTCTTTTTGTGTCTCGATAGCTCATTTCTTTTTAGTGCTAAATAACATTCCACTGTCTGGATGGACCACAGTTTATTTCTCTGTTCACCTACTGAAGGACATCTTGGTTGCCTCCAAGTTTTGCCTCCACCTGTGAATAAAGCTGCTGTAAACATCTGCGGACAGGATCTGACGTGAACGTAAAATTTCCACTCCTTTCGGTAAATACCAAGGAGCACAACTGCCGAATCTTTAGAGTACATTCAGTTTTATAAGAAACGGCCTGTCTCCCAAGGTGGCTGCGCCGTCCTGCGTTCCCACCAGCAGTGGAGGCAGTTCCCGCTGCTCCGCACCCTCGCCTGCGTCTGGCGTCATAAGTGTCTGCAGTAGGTGCGGAGTGGTCCCTCGCTGTTGTTTTAATTTGCATTTCCCTGATGACAGATGACACGGAGCAGCTTTCATATGCTTACGTGCCATCGGTATATGTTCTCTGGTGAGGCGTCTGTTCAGGTGTTTGGCCCATTTTAAAATCAGGTTTCTTCCTGTTGGGCTTTAAGAGTTCTTTGTATATTTCAGATAACAGTCCTTTATCATTTGTATCTTTTGCAAATGTTTTCTCCCAGTCTGTCTTTCGCAGAGCAGAAATTTTTAATTTTTTTTAATATTTATTTATTTGTTGGCTGAGTTGGGTCTTCGTTGCTGCACGTGGGCTTTCTCTAGTTGCAGCAAGTGGGGGCTACTCTTCGCTGTGGTGTGCGGGTTTCTCATTGCGGTGGCTTCTCTTGTTGCGGAGCACGGGCTCTAGGCGCGTGGGTTCAGTAGTTGCAGCACGCGGGCTTCAGTAGTTGTGGCTCTCGGGCTCTAGAGCGCAGGCTCAGCAGCTGTGGTGCACAGGCTTAGTTGCTCCTTGGCATGTGGGATCTTCCCAGACCGGGGCTTGAATCCTTGTCCCCTGCATTGGCAGGTGGATTCTTAACCACTGCTCCACCAGGGAAGTCCCGAAATTTTTAATTTTAATGAAGTCCCACTTATCAATTGTTTCTTTGTCTTTTTTTTGGATTTATAGCTTTTGCTTGATATTTGGCAAATGCCCTTAGGATTAAGCAACTTTGAATGTTGGGCTTATCTCTTTGGGTTCTGCCTTATCCTAGATGTTGTCCCAGGAATTCCTTACTATTTTTATTTGTTCTTTAATACTTTTAATGGACATTTAAAAAATTTTTATTGGCGTGCAGTTGCTTTACACCGTTGTGTTAGTTCCTACTGTACAGCAAAGTGAATCGGCTCTACGAGTACATACATCCCCTCTTTTTTGGATTTCCTTCCCATTTAGGTCACCACAGAGCACTGAGTAGAGTTCACTGTGCCATACAGCAGGTTTTCATTAGTTATCTTTTTTTTTTTTTTTTTGCGGTACGTGGGCCTCTCACTGCTGTGGCCTCTCCCGTTGCGGAGCACAGGCTCCGGACGCGCAGGCCCGGCGGCCATGGCTCACAGGCCCAGCCGCTCCGCGGCATGTGGGATCTTCCCAGACCGGGGCACGAACCCGCGTCCCCTGCATCGGCAGGCAGACTCTCAACCACTGCGCCACCAGGGAAGCCCCATTACTTATTTATTTTGTACGTAGTATCAATAGTGTATATATGTCAATCCCAGTCTCCCAGTGCACAATGAACGCTGGCAGAGGCCACTGACCCCTCCAGGGAAGGCTTGGGAGAACAGTCATCATTGGGAGAGCACTTGTAGAGGCATCGCACGGTTCTTCTCCAGGGGCATCTGGCATCTTCTTCAATCTAGGAGCTGTGAATCTTTGACCTTGACTTATGTCTGGGAACTAGACACTAGTGGCTGATGTCAGATTTCTGGTGGCAGAGCCTGGTGTTTCTCTGACTACACAAACTGAGCAATATCCCGTAGACTGCCCTGCATCTCGCCCCGGGTCACGGCCTCCTGACCGCCGCCCTGCCTGCTGCCTATCGCGATACCATCTCACCTCCGAGAGTTAAGCGCAGCTGCTTAGCGTCTTCCGTTCTGGTATGCCGTCACCGCATTGATGTTAGGGCAATGAATCTGGCCTCCCCAGTACCAGCCCAGCCTCCAGAGGAGAGCCACCACTGAGCTCACGGGTGTGTTCTTTCATTGTTTTGATGAAGGGGTGCCCGCTGAACCTTCCCAGGGGTCCTAGTCAGGTGGAGGCTTCAAGGCTAACATTAGCCATTTCCTGTGAGAACAAAGAAACCAACGTTGTTCGGAAGTAGTCCGCCTCTTCCTGGAGCCGACCTGCAGTTCCCCGCTCCATCTGCTGTGAGCCCTGACTCTGACTGTTGGCCTGGGTGCAGCAAAGGGGGACCTAGGGACTTCAGGCGAGGTCCTCGTGGCTCAGAAAGACCGCTCTCCTCTGGCAAAGGGGCGGGAGACGTTTTCTGGTGCGGAACCAGCAGCTCGCGCTGGCGAGTGGCCGCTGCCGGGGCAGCACGAGAGCGTCAAGGACACAGAAGAGCGGAGCCCCCTCTGCTGCCCCCTGCCTGCAGGTCCCCTCGCGTGCCCCCTGCTGGCACAGGAGCTGCGTGGTTTGCCGCGGCCCCAGCAGCACAAAGCGGACCATGGAAGGGTGGGCTTGATGCCGAGCGGGAAGGCGGCCTGGGCTGTGACCCGCACACACGCGCTTCCCACGCGTGGGAGCTTCCGCACGGCAGCGTGTGCTTCTGCCTGACGGTGCAACGGTCCTGGGTGTGGATGAAGATGGTCTCACTGTCTTTCCAGAAAGTGAAAACAATGTCCCGGGGACCTCTACATCCCTGGGTGATATTAACTGCGCCTTAAATTCATTTACGTCTCACCTGGAACCTGGGTTTCCTGAAACTTAAATACAGAATTGTAAAGCTTACCAACACCAACAAACCTGACATAAAATATAGGAGAATAAAACGGAGTGGAAAAGGAAATTAGTCAATATATACAAATACATGGGACAGACAAGGAAGAAACAGACACAGCCACTGCTCTTCTCGTCTCCGTAACTGACCATGGGCTCCCTCCCTCCACTGCCCATTCCACATGCCCTTTGCCCTCAGCTAGGACACCTGCTGGTCTGGGTTCTTTACCTGAAGGATTTGAATGGTCATCGGTGCTTATTTGTTTGTTGTTTGTTTTCAGTTGCTTTAGTTTTGCATTGACGTCTCCTATCAGATGTGTGAGTAACAGGCTCCCCAGGGAATACCTTGGGTTCCAGACAGTCCTCCTTACCCACGTGAGGGGCAGTGAACTGACCTTCCTGCGTAGTCATAATCTGTTACCCCAGTCAGCGCAGTGACTTCCTTCTTTGTCCACTAATTTAGTGGTCAGGCAGAGGTCTCAGTGTTCAATTCCAAGCATCCTCATGTCACCTGGTGGAAGTGTTCCTATCCTGGGAACTAAGACTTCTCAAGCAGCAGACCTCAGAGTCATGCAGAGAGGAAACAAAAATACCTTCGGTGGGTCACTGGACGTAACAGCGAGAGAAGCCGCTTCCGCTCTGCCTGCTGGCTCCTGGCGAGTCCTTCGGCTGGGGGAGCACCAGTGTCAGTTACCTAGCGCTGCTTCACAGATCACAGATTTAGTGGCTGTTGTGTTACCGCGTGGTCTCTGTGGGTCAGGAATCCAGGTACAGCTCGGTGGGGCCCTCTGTTCAGTGTCTCACAGGCTGCTACCAGGCATTGGCTGTGGCTGTGGTCTCACCTCGGGGCTCGACTGGGGAAGGGTTCGCTCCCTTGGGGACCTTGGATGAGGGACTCAGTTTCTTGCTGGCTTTCGGTCTTGTTATGTGGGCCTCTCCAGAGGGCGCACGGGCTTAGTTGGTCCGCGGCATGTGGGATCTTCCTGGACCAGGGATGGAACCCGTGTCCCCTGCATTAGCAGGCGGATTCTTAACCTCTGCACCACCAGGGAAGTCCCATAAAACATTTATAGTAATAAAATATCGACCGTATTCCCTGTGTTGTACAATATAGCCTTGTAGCTTATTTATTTTATACACAGTAGTTTGTACCTCTTAATTCCCTATTCCTATCTTGTTCCTCCCCCTTCCCTCTCCCCACTGGTAACCGCTAGTTCTCTATATCTGTTCATCTGTTTCTGTTTTGTTATATTCATTTCTCTTATTTTTTGTGTTTTTTTTTTTTTGCAGTACGCGGGCCTCTCACTGCTGTGGCCTCTCCCGTTGCGGAGCACAGGCTCCGGACGCGCAGGCTCAGCGGCCATGGCTCACGGGCCCAGCCGCTCCGCGGCATGTGGGATCTTCCCGGACAGGGGCACGAACCCGTGTCCCCTGCATTGGCAGGCGGACTCTCAACCACTGCGCCACCAGGGAAGCCCCTATTTGTGGTCTTTTTGATGATAGACATTCTGATAGGTGTGAGGTGATGTCTCATTGTGGTTTTAATTTGCATTTCTCGGATGATTAACAATGTTGAGCATCTTTTCATGTGCCTCTTGGCTATCTGTAGATCTTCTTTGGAAAAATGTCTATTCAGGTTCTCTGCCCATTAAAAAAATTTTTTTGACGTTGTATGACCTGTTTATTATATTTTGGTTATTAACCCCTTATTAGCAAATTAACCCCATATCATTAGCAAATACTTTCTCCCATTCTGTAAGCTGTCTTTTCGTTTTGTTGATGATTTCCTTTGCTGTGCAAAAGCTTCTAAGTCTAATTAGGTCCCATTTATTTATTTTTGCTTTTATTTCCTCTGCTTTAGGAGATAGATTCAAAAAAAATATTGCTGTGATTTATGTCAAAGAGTGTTCTGCTTATTTTTTCCTCTAGGAGTTTTATGGTATCCAGCCTTACATTTAGGTCTTTAATCCATTTGAGTTTATTTTTGTAGATGGTGTTAGAGAATGTTCTAATTTCATTGTTTTACATGTAGCTGCCCAGTTTTCCCACACCACTTATTAAAGAAACTGTCTTGTCTCCATTGTATAGTCTTGCCTCCTTTGTCATAGATTAATTAACTGCAGGTGCATGGGTTTATTCCTGGGCTTCCTATCCTGTTCCATTGATCTCCACTTCTGTTTTTGTGTCAGTACCATACTGTTTTGATTACTGTAGCTTTGTAGTATAGTCTGAAGTCAGGGAGTGTGATTCCTCCAATTTTGTTCTTCTTTCTCAAGATTGCTTTGGCTATTTGGGGTCTTTTGTGCTTCCACTCAAATTTTAAAATTATTTGTTCTAGTTTGGTGAAAAATGTCCATGGTATTTTCATAGGCATTACATTGACTCTACAGATTGCTTTGGGTAGTATGGTCATTTTAAGAATATCAGTTCTTCCAGTTCAGGAACACAGTATATCTTTCCATCTGTTTGTGTCATCTTCAGTTTTTTTTTTATCAGTGTCTTATAGTTTTCCTAGTACAGTTCTTTTAATTCCTTAGTAGGTTTATTCCTAGGTATTTTATTATTTTTGATGCAATGGTAAATGGGATTGTTTCCTTAATTTCTTTTTCCAGTAGTTCATTGATAGTGTATAGAAATGCAACGGATTTCTGTATATTGATTTCATATCCTGCAACGTTACCAAATTCAATGATGAGCTCTAGTAGTTTTCTAGTGGCATCTTTAGGATTTTCTATCCTGAAGTCATACATTACCATGTCATCTGCAAATAGTGACAGTTCTTCCTTTCCAATTTAGATTCCGTTTGTTTCTTTTTCTTATCTGATTACTGTGGCTAGGACTTCCAAAACTATGTTGAACAGAAGTGGTGACAGTGGGCATCCTTGTCTTCATCCTTATCTTAGAGGAAACACTTTCAATTTTTCACCATTGAGTATGATGTGGGCTTATCATATATGGCCTTTATTATGTCGAGGTGTCTTCCCTCTATACCCACTTTGTGGAGAGTTTTTGTCATAAATGTATGTTGAATTTAGTCAAAAGCTTTTTCTGCATTATTGAGATGAGCATATGATCTTTATTCTTCAATTTGTTAATGTGGTGTAGCATACTGATTGCTTTGCAGATATTTAACTGGAACGAACTTTTTGGCCAACCCAATACATGTAATGTAATCAATCACATATGTGTGTTTAAATCTCATCTTAGTGTTTACTTCATAATTTTCAATTTACTCGGTGTCCCTTTTTACTCTCCTTCTTGGCCTTCTTTTAATCTGTTAAAATGTTTTATTATTCCAATTTTTTCTCCTCTTAGCAGTTAGGTATAAATTTGTATTTTCTGTGCTGCATAACATATTACCACAAACTTAGCACCTTAAAACAACACATATTTACTATCTCACTGTTTCCGTGGGTCGGGCATCTAAGGGTGACCCACCTGGTGCCCCTCCGGACCTCACAGGCTGCAGTTGAGGTGTCAGCTGTGTCTGTGGTCTCACTGGAGGCTGAGTGGGGAAGACTCCACCTCCAAGTTCATTTGGGTTGTTGGCAGTATCTGTCTCCTTGGAGGACTGAGTCCTGGCTTCTCTCTGGCCATTGGCTGGAGGTGCTCTCCAGCCCTGGAGGCCGCCCACAGCTCCCCATAACATGGCCCCTCTGCAGCCAGCTCTCAACACAGCCATTTGCTTCTTTAAGGCCAGCAGGAGAGTCAGTCTGCTAAGATGGAATCTTCCAGAATGTAACATAACCATGGGAGTGACAGCCTATCACCTTTGCCTGATTAAAGCTACTTCACAGATTGTACCCACACGCAAGGAGAGGGCTCACACAGGCATAAGCCACAGGGCATCATATTAGCGTGTGTCTGCCACAACGTTCTCTTACTAATCTTTAGTAGTTACCCTAGAGTTTACAATATATCTTCGAATTCTCAAGTCTACTATAACACTCTACTTTTCTGACAATGCAAGAATCTTAGCCCTTTTAACTACACTTACCCTCTTCCAATCCATATGCTATTATTTTGTGTGTGTTTTAGCTCTCGTATATCTGTGATGTTGGTGCCACTGTTTTGCACAACTCTTTTTTTTTTTTTTTTTTGCGGTACGCGGGCCTCTCACCGCTGTGGCCTCTCCCATTGCGGAGCACAGGCTCCGGACGCGCAGGCTCAGAGGCCATGGCTCAGAGGCCTAGCTGCTCCGTGGCATGTGGGATCTTCCCGGACTGGGGCGCGAACCTGTGTCCCCTGCATCGGCAAGCAGACTCTCAACCACTGCGCCACCAGGGAAGCCCTTGCACAGCTCTTATGTGTATTCTTTCCAATGCACCCTCCCTACCTGCACCTCCATGTCCCATTTGGCTTTGTCTCTTCTGCCTTTTTTCTTTCTATTTTGTCTTTCTCTTCATTGTTGGTCTGCTGCTACTGAACCCTCGTAAAGTTCTGTTTGTCCAAAGGTGTGTTTATTTTGCATTAAAACTGTTTTTTTACCCTTTGAAGGGGTAAAGAAGATTGTTTCTCATTTCATTAGGTTTTTGGCAACTATACTACGGTGTGCTCTGGTGTTTGTGTGCGCTTGCTTGTTTTTGTACTCATCCTGCTTGGGATTCTTCATGTGTATCAAAGCTCTGACTTGATCTCTTGTTTGTTTTGAAAAATTCTCTTTGAACGCTGCTACCATCCTCTCCTTCCCTCATGCCTGCAACTCCCGTGACATCAGCGTCAGACCTTTCCTTTTGTCTCTCTGTCTTTAATCTGAATATTTTCATTTGTACTGTATTCCAGGTTACTAATTCTATTTCCAGCTATGTCTATTATGCTGTTAAACTTAGCCATTGAGCTCTCAATTTATGTTTTGTATTTTTACATTCTAGAATTTCCATTTGGTTCTTTATTATTGTTTCCAGTTCTCTGCCCAAACTTTTCAGTCTTGTCTTTTAATTCCTTGAATATATCACTCATAATTATTTTAAAGTCTATGTCCAAGAACTCCATTATTGGCTGCATCCGGGTCTGTTTTTATTGGTCATCATTTTTCTTGTTTTTCACTCATATCTTGGTTCCTCATTAGCCTGATATGTTTTGGTTGCTGTACATTGCCTATTAAAAACGTTGGAGGTGTGCCAAAGTCCTGGACAATGACATCTTCCTCCAGAGAAGACTTATTTAGTTTCTGGTAGGCACCAAGGCTAGAGGCAACTCAGATTACCTTAATCTAGTCCGGGGGTTGAGTGATTTGAAGCTGAGGATTCCGTTCCCACGCGCATTGCTTTATTTCCCAAAGGATGGAGTTCTTCAGGATTCTTACTCAATAGAATTGCCAGATAAAATACAGGACACTCATTTAAATTTGAATTTCAGATAAACAATAAATCCTTTCTTACTGTATGTCCTCAGGATTATGTTCTGTATTTTATTAGCTAAACCTGGCAACCCTAAGCCCTTACCCGGTTGCTCTGGAATACAGATTTTGTCCCCTTGTTGCTGAGACCCTGCAAGAAGCCCTGCTCACATTGTGCCCCTGCCCTCCCCCTGGTGCTATGCTTCTGGTGCTGGTGGCTGCTGCCAGGGGAAGCCTGTCTGCTGGTCTGGGGCCACTCCTGCGCTCTCCTGCTCTGAGCTCACCTCCTTCGTCTTTGCAGTGCCTTCAGACACGTTTTACAGCATATTCATTCTGTCCGTCTCTTCTGTTGCTGTCATTGGGAAGACTGGTCCTAACCACCTTCATTGACATGGCAGAAGCAGAACCACGTGCAGGAGCTTCTAGAGCTACTCTTTTCCCTTTGGAATTCTGTGAATACTGATTCATTGACTTCTACATTTGATGCTGCTATAAAAAGTCCTAGGAGAGGGACTTCCCTGGTGGTGCAGTTGTTAAGAATCCACCTGCCAATGCAGGGGACACAGGTTCCAGCCCTGGTCCAGGAAGATCCCACATGCCATGGAGCAACTAAGCCTGTGCACCACAACTACTGAGCCTGCGCTCTAGAGCCTGTGAGCCACAACTACTGAGCCTGTGTGCCACAGCTACTGAAGCCCGCATGCCTAGAGTCCGTGCTCCACAATAAGAGAAGCCACCACAATGAGAAGCCCGCGCGCCACAACGAAGCGTAGCCCCCGCTCACCACAACTAGAGAAAGCCCGCGCGCAGTGAGGAAGACCCCACACAGCAAATAAATAAATAAATTTATTAAAAAAAAAAAAAAAAGTCCTAGGAGAGCGTAGTTTGATTTCTTTTCGGCTTGGGTCCTCGAGTAACTTTATATATATATAAAATATTTATTTATTTATTTGGCTGTGCCGGGTCTTAGCTGCAGCACGCGGGATCTTCATTGCTGCAAGCGAGATCTTCGTTTCCACATGTGGGATCTTTTTTAGTTGTGGCAAGCGGCTTCTTAGTTGTGGCATGCCGGATATAGTCCCACGACCAGGGATCGAACCCGGGCCCCCTGCATTGGGAGCACGGAGTCTTAACTACTGGACCACCAGGGAAATCCCAATGACATTTTTTTTTTTTTTTAAGAGTCAGCAACCTTAAAAACAACCTGCTAGTTGTTTTGTTTCCTGGTATGTTCTTTGTCCCTTTTTGTCTTAAGATTCATTTCAGGAAAATTTTTTTGTATTTTATCTCTAAATACTTTCCCCGTCACTAGTATCCGCATTCTAGAGACACTAATTATTGTCACGTTTTATTGTCCTCTTCTGTGTCTCCTCCTTCCGGTTTCCGCCCCCTTGCTAGCATTCACCGTGACCCTCCCAAGCCATTCTCTCCTGCCCCGAGCTCCACTCTGCACCACATCGGCTCTGTTTTCATCTGGTCCTGTGTTAGTTGTTGGTCTGCAGAGCTAACTATTGTTTTCCATTTGTCTTCTTTTCTGTGATGACTCTTTTACCTCCTCATTCTGTTTTTCCCATCTTGTCTTTGATCCCTTGTTTTATTGGATTTCTGTTTTTATTAAGTTCCTCCCTAGCTTGCGGTGCTTTTGGAGAGCTGGCTTTTCTGCTTGTTTTCTTCCAGCGTCTTCTGAAAGCCGTGTCATCCCTTCCCTGTGGCACGTCCGCACCTTCTCACCTGCCAGTTCTTTCACAGTGAGCATGGCCCCATGGGTCTGGCTCTCCTCTGCTTGGAGGAGTCTCAATTATGGAAACATAGGTTGAGCAGTTACTTTCAGGACTCACAGTGTTCTATTATTGGACTGTTGGAAAGCCCTGTGGGGTGTAGCTACCATCACCCCATTTTAGAGAAAGGGACACTGAGGCCCGGAGAGGCTAACTGGTCGCCTCATCACATGGGCAGAGGGTGGCAGGTGGGTGTGGACGTCTCTCCTAGGGCAGGCGTTCAGACCCTCCCTGTAGCCAAGGGCGCTGCTGGGGCGAGGCAGAGTGTGCCGCCAGCGGATCACAGCTCTCAGGGGCCTTGGGCTCCCTATTCTGAGTTCCAGTGGGCTTGTGGGTTGACACCCCCACTTCAGCCCAGCCGGTGGATTACTCTGGTTTAGTTGTGTTTGTGGATTTTAGAACATTTTTGATCCTTTCGTCAGGTCAGGAGGGAGTGCGCTTGCTCCGCTCGCCTTGTTAACCTGGAGCTCGGGCACACCTGGTGTTGGTCCTGCAGCCGCGTGGACCGCAGCGTGGAGCGGAGCGCTGTGGTCCATAGCCCTCTCCCCACTAGCAGGGCCAGCCGCGGCGGACCAAGCAGCCACCACCATCCAGTGAGCCTTCCGGAAGCTCCTGGCGAGAAAGGAGCAGGCCTGCCGTGAGCAGGACCACCAGGACTACCTGGAGCTGATGGAGAAGCTGCAGGGGCCGGTGAGGTCTACGGAGCTGGGTGTCGGAGTGGGGCCTGACTGCAGGGCTGGAGGCGGGGACGCGGGGCTGGGGGCGGAAACTGCAGGGCTTGGGGGCGGGAACTGCAGGGCTTTGGGCGGGGACGCAGAGCTGGGGGCGGGAACGCAGGGCTAGGGCGGGGGGACGCAGCGCTGTGGGGGACGCAGGGCTGGGGGCGGGGACGCAGGGCTAGGGCGGGGGGACGCAGCGCTGTGGGGGACGCAGGGCTGGGGGCGGGGACGCAGGGCTGGGGGCGGGGACGCAGGGCTGGGGGCGGGGACGCAGGGCTAGGGCGGGGGGGACGCAGCGCTGTGGGGGACGCAGGGCTGGGGGCGGGGACGCAGGGCTAGGGCGGGGAGACGCAGGGTTGTTGGGGACGCAGGGCTAGGGCGGGGAGACGCAGCGCTGTGGGGGACGCAGGGCTGGGGGCGGGGACTCCGGGCTGGGGGCGGGGAAGGAGGGCTTGGGGGCAGAAACTGCAGGTTTGGGGGCGGGGACGCAGGGCTGAGGGGGGGGGAAGGAGGGCCTGGGGGCGGAAACTGTAGGGCTACGGGGCCCGGACCCAGGGTTGGGGGCCCAGGGCTGGGGCGGTGACCGCACTGGGCCGCCCGCAGGCCTTCGTGGCCCTGTTGCGGCGGGAGCCGGAGGCGGCCCGGCGGCAGTGGGAAGAAGCGGCGGCGGCCGAGCGGCGGCGGCAGGAGGAGCGGTAGCGCGGGGCGCGCCTGCTGGAGGCGGCCTTCGACGGGAACCTGGGCGAGATCCAGGCGGTCCTGCGGGAGGTGGGCGGCGGGCCCTGAGCTCGCGGCGCCGCTGACCGCCGCCCGGCGCAGGTGGACGCGCTGCTGAACCGCGAGGGCGTGAGCTGCGACGCGGTGCGGGCGGCGCGGCGGCTGCAGCGGCGTCTGGCCCTGGTGGACTTCGAGGACAGCGACGGCGGGCGGGCAGTCCCTGGCCATCCAGCTGCTAGCCGAGCAGGGCGCCAGTCGCAACAGCAAGGTGGGCGCCGGGCGAGGACTGGGGGCCGCGCCTCGTCCGGGCGGGCCGTGCTCAGTGAGCGCGTCCAGCAGGGCGCCTTCGGCCGGACGCCGCTGTACCGAGCGGCCTTCGGGGGCCACCTGGAAGCCGTGGAGGTGCTTGTGAAGCTCGTAGCTGACCCCCGGGTGTATGCGGACGACGGACGCACCCCCGAGCAGGTGCGCGGGCGTGGGCAGAAGCCCCCGGTGCGCTTGCTCCCCCACCCGCAAAGCTGTCAGGAGCCTGGGGGCCCCGCCCCGGCTGGTCCCGAACCTTCCAGGACCCAGAGCCTTTGCAGGCCCTTCCCCTACCAAAGTACTCGCTATGAGCCTTACCGGGCACACGCGATCAAGACCACAGCTCCCGGTTTCTTGGGGTCTCCTGTGGCTGGGGTTCTACTCGCGTCCCTGGACCCTCAGCCCACCTTGGAAGCAGTGTTACCATGGGAGGTGGAGAAACAGACTGGCTCCTCGGGAGCCAGCGCGGGAGCTCTGGGGCACTGAGGGCAGCGCTAGTACCGCCCACCTGGCCCCTCACTCAGAATTTCCACGTCTCTGAGAAAATTGAGCCCTAGGGCTTGGAGCCATGACCCTGCCCAAGGCAGCTCAGCCTGGCAGCCCCTTCGTGGTGCCCGGGAACGATGTCAAGGGGCCTTTTCGCAGGTCCTGGGCCAGGCTGGGGACACCGGTGCCTGGACTTCTCCCCGGCCCAGGAGGCCAGGTCGGATGAGGCTGACCCAGGGCCTGTGGGAGCAGCCGTGAAGCCAGATCACCTAATGCCACGGCCTTAATTTCTTCAAATGAGTCTGTCTGGAATCTCGGGCCCTCGCCCATCTCAGCCGTGTGTCCTTCCACCCCAGTCTGTAGAGCCGAGGTGTTGGCTGGAAAATGTGGGACTGGCCCGGGTCTGCTGCTGAGCCCCTGCTTCCACCCGGGGGGTGCCAGGGCCTTTGCCACCTGGGGACCCCGTGTCCTGGGCGCCACCTTCACCCCCAGCTGCCTCCTCAGGGTGCTTGCTCCAGGCTCCCCCTTGTCCTGGAAGGCATCCCCTCTGCTCTTCTTGGCTTCTCCTCTTTAATAAGCAACAGGCCAAGCTTGAAAAGACCAGCAGAGCCTCTGGCTTCAAACTCCTCCTGCTTCCTCCTCACAGGAGCAAAATGTGAGGCTAGGAGGACCGAAGGGCCTGGCCATGGCCTCAGAGGGGCTGGAGCGAGGAGGGGCACAGGGAGGCCCACCTCTCCGCGGGTCGTGTTGGGGCAGGCCCGGGCGGTGGGCACAGGGCACGAAGGCTGGGAGAAGCATGCAGGCGGCCTTCTGAGGGGTGCTGAGGAGGATGTCCAGCCCGCTGGTGCCTGAGGGTGGGGCAGGGGGCACTGAGACGAGCAGCACCCTGGGGGGGGGGGGGGAGGCCACTGGCTGCAGGAGGGACAGTCTGGCGCTGGAGCAATTGGACGTCCACAAGCGAAGGAATGAACCTTCACCTAAACCTCACACCCTATATAAAATGAACTCAAAATGGATTAGTATTTAAATGTAAACTGTAAAACCTTTAGAAGAACACAGGAGAAAATCTTTGGGACCTATGGCTTGGTAAAGTGTTCTTAGACAAAAAGCACAATCAATCGATAAAAGAAAAAAAAAAACCAACAAATTGAACTTCCTAAAAATGTAAAACTCTTGCTCTGCTGAAGCCCCTGTTAACAGGATGAAAAGACAAGCCACAGAGAGGGAGAAAATCCTTGCAGACCACATATCTGACAGAGGACCCATATTTATAACATACAAACAACTCTCAAAACTCAATGGTGGGGCTTCCCTGGTGACGCAGTGGTTGAGAGTCCGCCTGCCGATGCAGGGGACGCGGGTTCGTGCCCCGGTCCGGGAAGATCCCACATGCCGCGGAGCGGCTGGGCCCGTGAGCCATGGCCGCTGAGCCTGTGCGTCCGGAGCCTGTCCTCCGCAACGGGAGAGGCCACAACAGTGAGAGGCCCGCGTAACGCATAAAAAACAAAACAAAACAAAACAAAAACTCAATGGTGGGCTTCCCTGGTGGCGCAGTGGTTGAGAGTCCGCTTGCCGATGCAGGGGACACGGGTTCGTGCCCCGGTCCGGGAAGATCCCACATGCCGCGGAGCGGCTGGGCCCGTGAGCCATGGCCGCTGAGCCTGCGAGTCCGGAGCCTGTGCTCCACAACGGGGGAGGCCACAGCAGTGAGAGGCCCGCGTACTGCAAAAAAAAAAAAAAAAAAAAACACCTCAATGGTAAGTGGTACGATCCAGTTATAAAGTGAGCAAAGGGCATGGAGAGAAATTTCACTGAAGAGGATATAATGATGCCAATAAACACAAGCTGTCCGACACCATCGCACCTGGAAGAAATGCCGAAACGGGAACCAGCGGGGGCACAGGGCGCAGAGAAGCCGGATCTCGCCCAGTGCTCGTGAGAACGTAAAGGGGGGCAGCTGCCCTGGAACACAGTGGGGCTGTGTCTTAAGAAGCTGAACGTACATTTCCCGTGGGGCTCAGCACGTGCTGCTGGACGTTCTGTTCCCGTAAAACGAGGACTGTGTCCACACAAAACTGTGCACATGCATGTCCACAGCAGCTTCACTTGAACAGCCCCAACTGGACGCAACCTAGATGTTCTTCAGTAGGTGAAAGGTTAAGCCAACTCAGGCCAGTCCACGCCTCAGCTGTGAGAAGGAACTAGTGATACAGCAACAGCTGGACGGGCCTCAAGGGCCTTTTGCCAAGTGAAAAAAGAGCGCGTCTCACAGGGTTACATACTGTCATTCCATTCACATAACATTTTCAAAATGACGAAATTATGGAGACGGAGGCCAGATCAGTGCTTTGCGGGGTGGGAATAGGGGCAGGGAAGGAAAGGGGAGAGAGGTGATGTGACTAGAAGTGGTGACACGGGAGCGTTGTGGTGATGGGACAGGTCGCCTCCCGACTGTGGTGGTGGGTACACAAATCTACACGTATGATAAAACTGCATGTAACTGTAGACGTACAAAGGGATACATGTAAAACTGTTGAAAGTAAGTGGGGTCTGTGGATTGTACTACGTCCATATCCTGCTTTGTATATTGCACTATAGTTGTATAAGATGCCATCATTGGGGAAAACTTGTTAAGGGTACATGCAAATTCCTGTAAGTCTGTAATTGTTTGCAAATAAAAGTGTAATAAAATTACCAGTCATGCAAGGAAACACGAAAATATAACCCATAGTGAAGAGCAAAATCAATCAACGCTGACTCAGAAATGACGCAGCGTAAGTGGACAAGGGCATTAAACTTACAGCTGTATCTCACACAGCACACCTCCACATCCATCTGTCTCTATTTCTATGTACATACTCCTAAACTTCTGAAAACTGCAATGTTGGAGGTGAAAAACACACTGGATGTGATTAATGGCTGATTAGACATTGAAAGAAAAATTAGTTAATTAGAAGACATAGAAATTACCCAAAACGAAACACAGAAAGAAGGTTGAAAAAAAAATGAACAGAGATTTCTGCTTCTAGGATGGAGTAAATGCAACCTGATTTATCCTTCCACCTGAAATACGACAAGGAAACCCAGACAGAAAATATGAAACAATGGTTTTCAAGACACTGGGCATCAGGGAATAATCAGTGATCCCCAAGAGGCTGGAAATAAACTACGTGAGCTCTTTGATTGCCCAGCTAACCACCTTGAGAGCACTTCCAGGCTGTGGTGCAGGAGCGGGGTATCCAGGCAGAGCCTGGTCAGTTCCCTGAGTTAAGGAGACAGGGTTCAGAGTCCAGGGATTCCAAGGCAGTCAGACTGCAAGTGGCAGAGAGAAGAGAGCTGCAAAGGGAAACAGCGTTTCAGAAATAATGCCATTTGCAGCAATACGGATGGAACTAGAGATTGTCACACTGAGTGAAGTCAGACAGAGAAAGACAAATATGTGATATTGCTTATATGTGGAATCTAAAACAATAGTACAAATGAACTTATTTACAAAACAGAAATAGAGTCACAGATGTATACAACAAACTTATGGTTACCAGTGGGGAAATGGGGGGAGGGATAAAGTGGGAGATTGGGATGGACATATACCCACTACTATATATAAAATAGATAAGTAATAAGGGCCTGCTGTATAGCACAGGGAACTCTACTCAATACTCTGTAATGGACTATATGGAAAAAGAATCTAGAAAAGAGTGGTTATATATATAACTGATGTACTTTGCTATACACCTGAAACTAACACAACATTGTAAATCAACTACACTCCAATAAAATAAATTTTAAAAAAAGATAAAGAGCATTCCAGAGGTGTGTAGGGACCCCTTTGGGGATTCAGGTGAGTACCCAATGGCTCATGTGTGTGACGGAATGTCTCAAGGTTGGGGACAGAGCCATCTGTCAGGAGGGAAGGAAGCAGTGCCTAGCCTTTTCCCACCAGCCCAAGCAGGAGACCTCACAATCCATGTGGCACTGGGTAGGGCACTTAGAAGGATCTTGCCTCAGAGGAATAATTAGTCCTAGAGTAAATGCCGCTCTGGTACAGCCTCACCAATCTTTTTTTTTTTTTTTTTTTTCAGCCTCACCAATCTTAAAGCAAGACCCAAAGGATAAAACTTTCCAAGTAATATAACTGTATCCCAAAACAAATTTCAAGAATACATATAGAGATACAAAATATACAGCTCCTAACAAGGCAAAATGTACATTGTCTGGCATCCAATTAAATATTACCAGACATACAAAGATGCATAGAGATATGACCATAATGAGAAACTCAACGAATCAAGACAAACCCAGAACGGATGGGGATATTAGAATTAGCATAAAAGACATTTAAAGAGCTGTTATAACTATATTCCAGATGCTTGAAAAATTGAATAGAGACACGGAAGCTATAACAAACAAATTCTAGAGGTAAAAATGACAGTGTCTGAGATGAAAAACAAACAAAAAACTATGGATGGGATCAATGTCAGATTAGACACAACAGAGGTAAAGATGAGTGAATTTGAAGGCTTAACAATAGAAACTACTCCAAATAAAACCACACAGAGAAAAAGGGAATTCCTCCAAACGAAAAGAGGATCAATGAGCTGTGGGACAGTTTCAAGAGGCCTCATATATATGTAATTGGAGTCTCCAAAGGAGAGAAGAAAGAAAGGACGGACTTCCCTGGTGGTGCTGTGGTTAAGAATCTGCCTGACAATGCAGGGGATATGGGTTCGAGCTCTGGTCTGGGAAGATCCCGCATGCCGCGGAACAACCAAGCCTGTGTGCCACAACTACTGAGCCTGCGCCCTAGGGCCCGTGAACCACAACTACTGAGCCCGTGCACCACAACTCCTGAAGCCTGTGCGCCTAGAGCCCGTGCTCCGCTGCAAGAGAAGCCACCGCAGTGAGAAGCCCGCGCACCGTGACGAAGACCCAATGCAGCTGAAAATAAATACATTTTTTTAAAAAAAAGGAAACAGAAAAAAATATATATTTGAAGAAATAATAACCTTAAGGTTTCCAAATTTGATGAAAAGTATAAACCACATTCCTAAAACTCAACAAACACCAAATTTCAACAAGAAGCAGGAAGAAAAATCAGGCTAAAGCACAATTTGATAAAATTTCTCCGAGCCAGTGATAAAGAGAAAATCGTAAGAGCGGCCAGAGGAAAAAAAGACATGTTACAGACAGAAGAACAAAGATAAGGACTATGGCAGATTTCCTGCTGGAAACAATGCAAGTGAGGAGACAGTGGAGAGCATCTTTAATGGTACTGAAGGGGGAAAAAAATCTTGTCAACCTTGAGTTCTATACCCAGTGCATATATCGTTCATAACTGAAGGCAAAATAAAGACATACCTTTCCAGACATACAAAAGCTGAAAGAACCAATCACCAGCAGACCCACACTATGAGAAGTGTTAATGGAAGCCCTACCAATAGAAGGAAAGGGATGCCAGCTGTGAATATGGATCCACTCAAAGCCGTGAGGACCACTAGAAAGGGTAACTACCTCGGTGAATGTATGAGATAGGGCCTTAGTACTTGAATTTATTGAAAAGGTAACTGAAGAAACAAAAATAATGGCAATATGTCATGGGATTTTATAACACATGTAGATACACATACTGAAAACTGTACAAATTGTAGTTGTTTGGCTCAAATGTGTGACAAAAATAAAGGTTGGCAGGGGGAAATGGAAATATACTGTGGAAGGTTCTTATACTATATGTGAAGTGGTACAGTATCATCTGAAAGTAGATTGTAATAAGTTGTAGGTGTATATATGCTGTAAACCCTAAAGTAAGCACTAAATATCAAGTTATAGTTAATAAGATAATAAAGGAGATACAATGGAATTCGAAAAAATATGCAATCAGAAAGGAGGCAAAAAAAGAAGAAAAGGAAAATAAAGAACAGGGACTTCCCTGGTGGTCCAGTGGTTGATTCCACGCTCCCAGTGCAGGGGGCCCCAGTTTGATCTGTGGTCAGGGAACTAGATCCTGCATGCCACAGCTAAGAGATCCCACATACCACAACTAAAGATCCTGCATGCTACAACTAAAGATCCCACATGCTGCAACTAAAGATCCTACATGCCACAACAGAGATCCCGGACGTGGCAACGAAGATCCCACGTGCTGCAACTAAGACCCAGCACCGCCCAATAAATAAATAAATAAAAGAACAGATGGAACCAGTAGAAAACAATAGCAAAGGGTAATTTTTAACTCAGCTATATCAATAATCTCATTAAATGTAGATGGTCTAAACATCCCAATTAAAAGGCAGAGATTGTCATTCAGATTTTAAAAATCCTACTATAGGGACTTCCTCGGTGGTCCAGTGGTAAAGAATCCACCTTCCAATGCAGGGGACGCAGGTTCCATCCCTGGTTGGGGAAGTAAGATCCCACAGGCCGCAGGGCAACTAGGCCTGCGCGCCTCAACAAGAGAGCCCACAGTGCTGCAAACTACAGAGCCCATGTACCTTGGAGCTTGCGTGCCACAACTAGAGAGAAAACCTGCAGGCCACAACTAGAGGGAAGCCCGAGTGCTGCAGCAAAGAGCCCATGCACCACAACGAAAAAGATCCCACATGCCTCAATGAAAGATCCTGCGTGCTGCAGCTAAGACCCAACGCAGCCAAAAGAAATAAAGATAAATTTTTAAAAAATCCAACTATATTCTGCCTATAAGAAACAAAGTTAAAATATGGGACTTCCCTGGCGGCCCAGCTGTTAAGACTCCGCACTTCCACTTCAGGGGGCACGGGTTCGACCCCTGGTCAGAGAACTAAGATCCCACATGCCGTGCAGTGTGGCCACAAAGTAAAATAAAATAAAATAAAATAGGTACAGATAGGTGAAAATTAAAAGGACAGAACGAATATGCCAGTATAACACTAAATATAAGGAAGCTGAAATGACTATATTAACATCTGAAAAAGTAGACTTCAGAACAAAGAATACTACTGAGAATAAAAGAATCATTTCATAAGGACAAAGGGATCATTTCCTCAGGAGGACATAAGAATCCTAAATGTTTTTGCAGGTACTAACAGAGCTTCCAAATACATGAAGCAAAAACTGACAGAACTACAAGGAGAACTAACTCCACAATTACAGTAGCAGATTTCAACATCCCTATCTCAATAATTGGTGAAACAAGTAGACAGAAAAATCAGTAATGATGTAGAAGAATTAAATAACTGTCAATCATTATCTGTCCCTCCATCCGTCATCCCTTTATCGTTCATCTACCCATCTATCATTGTTTTCATGTTTATCCACTGAATGCCATCTTTTCTCCCAGTACTTGACTTACTGTTTCATCAATTCACACATTTTCTCATTAACTTATGAAGCCTTATTGATAAACTTGCCGGTCTATCCCCTCATTACTGTATCCACTTTAGCCTTACTACCATCTTAAGTCATCCTCACGTATTCGTTTGTTTAACGACTGTTAACTCACACATCTCTTCATCCGTGCATTCATACACACGTTCATGCCGTTTACTTGAGAGAAAATTTCGAGAAAGCAGGGACTATGTTAGTTCACTCCACAGCTGTATTCTCCAATGTCATACGTGTTGGTCGTCACATGAAAGGCACTCAAAAGCTGGGCTGAATGATTGAACTCACCCGTCAATTCATCTACCCACTTGCTCAACCAACCATCTACTCAGCTGTTATGCATCCATTAAATCCCTTCATCTGTTAATTTTTCGTGTATCAATTCACATTTCATCCATCCATTCAACTAATCCGAGAACGCTTCATTCTTGTATCATTAACTTGTTCATCTACTCACTATTTGTCCATTCGTTAACTCACTCATAAAGTCACCCATTACATTATTATTTTATCTGTTCGCTCATTTAGTTTTCCATTTCTTCTACTTGCAAAGTAACCTTTGGCAAGTTTTTAAACTTATTTAAATAGCAGCTTCCATATATTCGTAAATGGGGCTAATAGTTCCTATATTTCAAAGACGAATGAGACAAGGAGTGGAATTCTTTAGCACGGTTCCTCAGTAGATGGTAGCTGTTACTCTTTAAAGTAGCTATTCACAGTTCCTTAAGTTGATAATTCATGGACCCGTTCCTACGTTCACTCTTCCATTCATTTATCTGCTCCATCCATCCATTCCTCGCTCATCCTTGATTTTACGCACCTTTGAACTTTCCTTTCTAAAATACGAACCACGTGCTGAACATTGTACAAATCAAAGTTGTGGGGCTTGATTAAATGACAAAGGAAATACTCCTGGATTGACTCCTGAGTCAAGATGTTAAAATATTGGAGAACCCTATCCCTCCCTTCTGAGAACCCTGCTTTCTGTGGCCCCCTTTATCACTCCGGGGTGGGGGGTGGGGTGGCAGGGGGGACTTCAGAGGAACAGGAGTGGTGAGACTTGGGATGTGTGGCCCCAAGGGCTGTGTCCTGCAGACTGAGGTCTGTAGGGAGGCCGCGAAGGCGGGGAACTGCAGCCCGGGTCCTGCCTGCAGTGGACACAAGCAGGGAGCCCCGGGGGCCGGTGGCAGGGGTGTGGAGGGAGGAGGGCAGGAGGGGAAGGTGGAGGCCTGTGTGGTCTTGGCAGGGGGACTGCAAGGACCTCGGGGCATGATGGTCAGCACTTCGGGGCTCATCCCTGGCCAGCTGTGAGGGCCACATTTCTGTGAGTCGGTGCCTTTTCTCTGAAGTGGGAGTGTAACCAGCATCTCCTCTCCAGGTCGGGCAGAAGACAGAACACACCCTGAGCTTTTGACCAACTGGCGCTAGGTGGCCTCGCTGGACGTGGTGGTCAGCGTGCTGCAGTCCTGGGACCCTGAGCCGTATGCTCCAGAACGTGGAGGCCCAGCGGCAGCGCCGGCCAGGGAACCAAGCAGCACAGGGAGGCGGAGGCCAAGTGGCGCTGAAGAGGGGGGTTGGGGTGGGGGGAGGCGGCCAGGAGCTTTCTCGACCCGCCTCCCCCGACCCCAGCATGACCTCAAGTGCAAACAGCTGCCCAAAGAGCAGCCAGTGTCACCAACAGGTGTGCAGCCAGCCCCCCGGAAGGAGCCGGTGGGAGGAGGGAGAGCTGAGGGAGAGTGAGAGGCGCCCGCGAGCCCCCAGCCTGGTCCGGAGGGCTTCAGCTGGCCCCACCCCGCAGGCCCTACCGCGAGCTCAACCCGAGGATCCACGAGCACAACAACGGTTAACGGAGGGGCGCGGGCATGGCTGAGCTCACTGGGCAGGTTGGTTACTCCCCCTCGGCGGGGCGGGTCGGCCCCCCTCCCAGCCCCTTCCTTAGGGGTCCCGGCTGCGGCCCGGCAGGCAGGGGTGGGGGTCCGGCCTTGCCCTGAGCGGAGCGTAGGGCCCCTCCTCCAGGCCGTCAAGGACGCGGAGGCCCAAGTAGACAGGCTCCGGTTGGAGGCCCAGAAGGCGGAGAAGATGCTGGCACTGGCCAGGCTGGAGCGCGGGGGGGCGGGCCAGGAGGGTGGGCGGGGCTCGGGCTGGGTGCCAGAGGGGCCCGGGGAGGGGATCGGGCGCCAAGCCCGCCGGTTGGCCCCCCACTTACATCCCCACAGGGGAGGAGGAGGCGCCCGGGCTGAAGTGTCAGGTCACTGAGCTCCACGACGTGCTGTTGAAGGACGTGGGTGATCGCATCCGCTCTGATGGCAGGTCATTGGTCCACCGGGCCAGCGAGGGGCGAAGGATGAGCAGAGGCTTCGGGCGGACCGGCGGTGACCTGGCGGCCACCCCCAGGTGGCCTCTTGTCATCGACCCTTCGGGCCAGGCGGCCACCATTCCTGCGCTACCAGGACACCAACTATGTGGACGCCGTGAACGCAGACCACCTGAGTCCGTAGAGGATCAGGCTGGCGCTGCTGGGGGCGCTCGGGTGAGGCTGGCGGAAGGCGGGAGGCCCCGGCCCTCCCCGCCCCACCCCTCGCCCTCCCCCCGCAGCTTCGGGAAGCCGCGGGTGTCCGACCCTGCGTGAAGTGGACCCTGTTCCTGGTGGCGCAGTGGCAGCTGGAGGCGGTGCAGCCGGGCCTGGCGCAGGAACTGCTGGGCCGCCGGCTGCTGGAGCCGAGAGGTTCCTGTCGCTGCTGCGACCTAACGTGGCCCGAGTACAGCACCAGCCAGTGCACAGGAGGCGCGCCTGGGGCACTTCCACCTCTTCTATGTCACCCAAGGTTCGGTGGCCGCAGCGCCCCAGGGCGCCGGGTCCGTGAAACGTGCACGCGTCCACATCAGGAATGTGGGAGTGCGCTGTGCAGGGGAGGGGGCCGGCCGGGAGCCCCCAGCTGGGGGACCCCGGCCGGCGGGCCCAATCAGTTCCTCCCGCCGTGGAGCAGTGCACAGTCGGGACGACGGGGGAGTTCGTGGTCCCCGCACCGGCCCCAGGTTTGGAGGAGCAGAAGGGGTGGGCGTTGGTATGCCGGCGGGTGGACAGACAGACAGACTAGAGGTAAAACGTAGTCAATTTTATTCTCCTTAAACCACAAAATAGAGTCTTTGGTTGTACAAACATCACTAGTTACAGTCTCGCCAGGAGGTCCCGGCTGGGGAGGGGGCAGTTAGCGGCCAGAACTCTTGAAAATGCTAACGGCCGGGTTAAAAGACTCGAGGCAAGGGTGGCGCTGGAGCTGGCAGGGCCCCCACCCCAAGTCGGGGGAGGTACCCTGACCCTCTAGGAGGGCACCGGGCCCAGGCCCCGGCGCCCCGGCCGCATGGCGCGGCGGCTGCTGCACAGGGCCACCTCCTCGGGGCCCGCGGTGCCCGGCGAAGGCCTGCCCAGAAGCACCACGGCCACCTCTCCATCCTCCTCTGGCAGACCTGGCCGGCGGGGGCAGGGGGTGAGCTGACGGGCCCCAGGCACCCTGGGAGCACCCGGGGCCGCGCCTGCCAACTCACCAGGGCTCGGAGATGGTTCCAAGGACCTCAGCTCCTCAGCAAAATCTGGGGACTGTGATGGGGAGAAGGGCTGCTCAGGGCTCCGCCCCAGACCTGCCTGAAACCACCCACCTGAGCCTGGGTGGGTCCCTGCCGAGCCCTGGCTGGAGGATGGGACGTGGGTGGACAGGACTGGCCACAGAGAGACAGGGAGGGTACCAGAGGAGGGGACAGGGCTGGGTGACAGGCACAGCAGAAAGGTGGCAGGAGCTGGTCGGGCTGTCTTGCAGAAGGGCCAGGAGGGCCCGGTACCTGCATGTCATAGACAGGTCTGGAAGAGGGGAGGGCTGCAAACACCCTGTAGTCAAACTTCCTCCCAGACAAGGCCTTGAAAGGACAGCGTGAGGAGAGAGGTAAAGAGCGTGAGAAGAAAGAGGGCTGGGGGAGTCTGGATCCCTGCCCCCCACCAGGGGAGGAGTGCAGGGAAGGGTGACAGCCGTTGGTTCCTCACCAAGCGTCCCGGGGAGGTGCCGGTCTGGAGGCCGAGGTCTGGAGGGACAAGAAGTGGACGTCGGGAGAGGTCCGCGCCGCAGGCTGAGCCCCCCGCCTCCCCACGACGCACAGACCTTCCAAGGGGGTGGGTGACGGGGTGGGCGCGGGCGAGGGGGCCTCGGCCAGGCGCTCCAGAGGCCCCCGCTTGCTTCGACCCTCCTGAGACTTGCTGAGGACCATCTGTGCGCGGAGAGCGTCCTGTTCCAGAGACTTCATCCTGCGGGCAGGGGAGCGGCGGGCGGGCTGGGCAGGGTCGGAGGGCGGGGGCGGGGGCGGGGGAGGGGCGGGGCGGGAGCAGCGAACGGGGCGGGGCGGGGCCTCACCTGGCCGCCCTCCACAGCGCGCGCTTCTCGGCCTCCAGGGCGCGGCGCTCCGCCGGGGACAGGGTCCGCTCAGGAGCCGGCAGCTCCGGGCTCTGCACGCGCAGCCGCTCCTGGTGGCGCCGCTCGGCCTTGGCCGTCCGCACCGGAGCGCCGCCTCCCTGCGGCGGGGGGGACGCGGGGCCAAGCCTGGGCCGGGCGACAGGAGAGCCAGGTGGAGGGGCGCCGCGCGGGCGGAGAGCGGGGAGGGGGAGACGCTGGGGGGCGGCCCCTGCCCCAGCTCACCCTGCGGCGGGGCCCCGGCCGGCCCAGGGCGGCTCCTCCTCGGGCTCCTCGTCCTCCGGGGCCTCGCCTTCCGGGCGCCCCGCGTCCACCGCGTCCCCCGCCGCCTCGCGCAGCATCTGCGTCCTCTTCTGTTGCAGCTTTCGGGCTGGGGGAGGGGAGGGGAGGGGAGGGGAGGGGTGGGGCGGGTCAGGTTGGGAGCCGGTGCTCCCCTCCCCGACCACCCCCGCCCAACCCAGTCGGCTGCTTACCTTCCTCCTCCTGCATCTTCCGCAGGTCGTCGGCGCCCACCAGCGACACGCGCTTAGGGGGGCCCCCGGTCTGGGGCACCCGCACCTCCAGCTCGAAGTACTTCTGCCGCTCGCGGAAGGACAGCTGCTCCGGGGAGGCCGTGGGCCCAGGCGTGGGAGGCTGGGGAGAGCACGCCCTGAGAGCCGGTCCCTCGGGTCTCGCACCCTGGCAGGAACACGCAGCAGGGGACCGGTGGGCCGCCCACCACCTACCTGGGCAGGGGCCTCCAGGGGCGGGTGCAGGCCGGGCACGGCGGCGAAGGTCCTATACGCCTGCTTCACGTTGGCGGGCAGCTCGTCAGGGGAGGGCGGGGAGGGGGGCTGGCGGACGGGGCACAGTGAGCTGTGTGGTGACAGCTGTCCCGGCTGCAGCCACCACCCATCCCACCACCAGCTGTCCTTGCTGACTGCCTCCCCGCCCCCCCACCCCCACGGGTCAGGGCACTCACGGATTGGGGATCACCTCTGCCCCTGAGGGCCGGGGAGCCCCTTGGCCAGGCCTGAGCCACTGGCTGGATCACCCCAGGCTTTGTCTGCAAAGGGCAGGTGCAGGGGCCAGGAGGAATCGGTTCAGGTGAGGGGATGTGAGGATGGGGGGGAGGACGGGGAAAAAAGAGAGACGGAGCCCAGGTGGGCGGCTGGGTGGGTGTCCAGGGTGTGAGGCCAACACTCACCCATCTGCCGTGTTGGGAAGGGGCAGAGGCTGGGAGCTGGGCTCCAAGCTGACACTTCCAGTGCCTACCCCTACCCTGCCACCAGGCGAGAGGGGGGTGCCCACGGCCTGGCCCTCCCCACGCAGCAGAACCGGGGAGCCTCTGCAAGCAGGTGGGGGTGGGGGCAGGGCCAAGCTGGCCCCCAGGGGCTCCCAGACGGGAGGATGGATGGGGGTGGGGCCGCCCTGACCACCCACAGCCCATCTGCCCAAGGAAGCCACAGGAGCTCCCCAGCCCCATGCCACCCAGCTCTGCCAGGAAGGGGCCCACAGGTTGTGTCCTCAAGAGTGACGGATGGCAGCTGGGGGGAGGCGCTGTCCCCTGGCAACCCCCTTCCCAGAGGAGGGGGCTCTGCAGATAGCACCCCCCCAGAGTCCTCCACCCCCCACCCCCGTGTGCACTCACCTGCTGGTGGCCAGGGGAACAGGGGGCCTCAGTCATCTTCCCGCCACTTGCCCCAGACGGTACCTGGAAGAGCCGAGTGGTGGGTGGGTGGGATGAGGGCCGGGCAGGGCTGGGGCCCCGCAAGGAGGACCTGGGGGCTGGGGTGCTTGCTTTGGTCGCACAGGCTGGTCCTCAGCTCCCTGACCTGACCAGCCCAGGGAATATCCCGAGATAGGCGGGCTTTCCCTACAGCGAGGCCACCCACCCTCCCCGTGAGCTTCAGAGATCCATGAGCTGGGGAGGCCCCGACTCCTGCCAGCCACCCTGCAGCTGTGCCCCTTTTGCTCAGAGGACACTGGGCTCCCATCCTGGGGACTTCCTGCTCTTGCCTGTCTGTGGTCACGGGAGGGAGGGTCTTCACAAAGGCCCCGAGCAGGCTCCCTCAGCCCCCAGGCCCCACTCGGCCTCTCACCCAGCGCAGCCTCCTCCCGACCACTCACGGTCGGTCCTGCGGGGTCTCCCAGCAGCAGCTGGTGGGGCACACCCTCCGGGAGGGGTTATTTCTAGCTTCGGGGAGAGGAATGAGAAGCACACGCCTCCCATCCGGCGTCCCCACCCCCAGCTGGGAGTGCTGGGCCTCCTCGCCAACCATGGTCTCTGGGGCTCCCGCAGCTGCTCCAGCCCGTCCTCCCCACCGTGGCTGGTGCCCGATCCCACCCTGACCACTCTGGTGGCCTCAAGCTGCCCCTGCCTCTGGCCCTGTCCCAAGCCCTCTGGGCCCACAAAGCCCCTCTGCCCAGCCTGCCTGGTGAGTCTGATGGCAAGAGAAGGGTTGGGGCGGAGGCCAAGGGCCTTCCAGAAGCTGGCCCTGCCGCGCCGCACCTCACACCCCAGGCTCTAAGGAGGGACAGAAGCATCTGCTCCACGGCTTGGCTCACGGCTTCAGGAGGACGAGACGCGTGCCAGGCCGGGGGGTGGCGCTCCAGCTTGGGCGCGCTGGCCAGTCCCCTCCTCCAGCCCCTGGGCCATGTGAGGGCCCCCACGGGCCTCAGCCCTCCCCCTGGGGGCAGCCGCCTGAAAGCCCTGCCCTGCAAGGGTCTCAGGCGGAGGGAAGGAGATTAAGACAGGGGCAGGACTGATGGACAGGTAAGCAGACAGAGGATAGGACAGGGGTGTGACAATCAGGGACTGACCCTCTGCACACTGCCGGTGCTGGGTGTGGCGGCCAGGGCGCGGCAGTCCAGCTTCAGGCTCTCCAGGCTCCGACCCTGGGGGGCAGAGTGGACACAGGGCTACCAGGGGCTGTGCCTGCCACCGAGTGTGGGGCAGGCAGCTGCTAGGGGGGCGGGGTGGGCAGCCAGAGCTCGGAGCCATGGGCTCGTGTGCGGAGAAGCCCACTGTGCAGGGCACGGACAACCCGGACACTCACCACGGCCTCTGGCCCCCACTGTGGGGTCTGTCCAGGCAGCTCCTTCTCCTGTGAGCAGAGACAGTGGTCAGGACTGACGGCCTTAGGCTCCCGAGCCCTGGGGCTGCTGGCTGCAGGCGGTTCTGACCTTGCTGGGGCCCTCGGGGCTCAGCTCCCGGTCGATGGAGGAGATGCTCTCCAGGCTGTTCCGGCGACCAATGCCTGCTGCAAAGGGGTTGGCGATGATGCCTGGGGACACCTGCGGGAGGAGCGGGCTGAGTGACCACACATACCTGAGGTGGCCTCTGGGGGCGGGCTCTGTGAGCAGCGCGGCCGCCCACTCGGGACACCATGCCACCATCCTGTCTGTGACTTGGGGCACCCACAGGTCACGCCTGTACACTGCATGCACCAGAGGATGTCCTGATGCGGGGCAGGATTCCCAGGCAGTGACGCTGGGCCACGGGGCAGAAAAGGCTGGCCACGTAACCATCACCCGGGGAGCAGAGAACTGACAACAAGATGGCGGGGGTGGGGGGTGGAGCCGCAACGTGCCTGACAGCACAGAGAGGGACTGAGGCGGAAGTCCAAGCGGCAAGGAGGACAACACTGGCTCTCACATCAGAAAAGTCTGCTCGAGTATGGAAGAGCTGACCCGTGGTGCTGACTGGAATGAGTGATAAAGGCATGATGTGAACACACGCTCTTCCAGAATTACAGAGATAATCGCAGGTGCAAAGGTGCCTACGTTCACAGGTGTGATTCCAGCCACTGAGAGGTCCTGAGACCATGACACCCCGACAGCCGTGAGCATGCCCAGGGCCCAGACTTTGGCTTCTAAGTATCACTTTCCACTAAAGGAACCAGTGCTCCTGGGTGGGAAAGTATGAAATGACCCCAGACATCTTGTGGCAGAAAGTAAGCTGCTTAAAGGAAGGTGGGTCATGCTAACAGGGCCAGGGCCAGCCAGAAGCCCCTCTCATCAGCCAAGTCTGGGATGGCTTGAGCACCAAAATCAACAGCAGTAGTGACAAACTATCACCTGTGAAATAAAATGGAAACTGGCAAATCTATGCTAAGGAAGAAGGGAAAACAACTCCTCAGGGCAGGAAGCCGCTCAACACATGTGGAAGGAACAACAGGGACGGCGCACGAGCTACCACCAGGGACTGAGGTATGGACAGCGGCGGGGCTGATGCCTGGGGGGAGCCCGACGAAGAGCAGATAGTTACACAGTCTCACAGCACCTCCCCACAAAGCACTTGTTAATTTCAAGGGAAAAGCGTCACTTTGCGGTGGAGCAAGCCGGAGACGCCCCCGTGGAGAGGGTCACTGACAGGACACCACCATCCATGCGTCCTGGTGGGAGGCCCTTGAAGACAGTGTCACCTCTGTATTAACCCTGCCAAAAGGGCATCCACTGAAGCCCGTCCTGAGGAAACATCGGACAGACCCACAGCGAGGGCTGTTCCACAGTGATGACGGCCTGTGCTCGTTTGAAGTTCAAGGCCAGAGTCAGGGAGACTTGAGCAGGCGTGGCAACCAGACACCCGCATGCCCCGGACCGTGGCCTTTGGCGTAGCCCCGAGACTGCTGGTGGGACGCACGCGGGGCCTCTGAGTGTTGACGCTTTCCTCCAACTTTTTTTTTTTTTTTTTTTTTTGCGGTACGCGGGCCTCTCACTGTTGTAGCCTCTCCCGTTGCGGAGCACCGGCTCCGGACGCGCAGGCTCAGCGGCCATGGCTCACGGGCCCAGCCGCTCCGCGGCATGTGGGATCTTCCCGGACCGGGGCACGAACCCGTGTCCCCTGCATCGGCAGGCGGACTCTCCAACCACTGCGCCACCAGGGAAGCCCCTTTCCTCCAACTTTAAAATTATTTTATATATTTGCTTATATCCTTCAGAAAGAAAGAATGGCAGGAGAAAGCAACACTAAGGCAGATGATGGCCTGTGGGGCGGAGACGGGACTGACTCCTCAAGGTGCGTGTCCGTAGTTTTGGCTTTGGGGCCATGTAAGACTTATAATAAGAAAGTGATCGGGCTTCCCTGGTGGCGCAGTGGTTGAGAGTCCGCCTGCCGATGCAGGGGACGCGGGTTCGTGCCCCGGTCTGGGAAGATCCCACGTGCTGCGGAGCGGCTGGGCCCGTGAGCCATGGCCGCTGAACCTACGCGTCCGGAGCCTGTGCTCCGCAACGGGAGAGGCTACAACAGTGAGAGGCCCGCGTACCGCAAAAAAAAAAAAAAAAAGTGATCTTTTAAAGTCATCTCTAAAAACAGAAAACAAGTGAGCCTAACTGTGTGTCGAGCTGGCAGTAGAACAATTCAGAGAATTATTTCAAGTGACTTAAACACACGGTATTTTGACTGTGCCTCCTCAGCGGATAAACCCTAAGGACATGAAGAAATTTAAGGTGCTATTAATGGGGACTTCCCTGGTGGTCCAGTGGTTGGGACTCCATGCTCCTAATGCAGGGGGCCCAGGTTCCATCCCTGGTCAGGGAACTACATCCCACATGCTGCAACTAAGACCCAGTGTAGCCAAATAAATTAAAAAAAAAAAAAAAAAAAGATGCTATTAATGGTCTCATTATTAGTAATAATATTGATATTGCTTTTTGAAATTATAATTATGGTAATGTTACTTAATTTACTGAAACGGTTTTTAAGATGAGAAAAAGAAATACAAATATATAATCAAAAAACCCAAAACCCGGTAACCTTAAATATGAATTGAAAGTAACAGCACAAATTCATGATTTTTCTCCTTCCAAAAATATTCACTTCCCAGGATTCATGTGCTGCGGAGGCCCAGAGCAACGACAGCTCAGAGCCACAAGCACCCGGCCAGTGACAGCTCTGAACCCCACACCCGGGGCTGCGGCAGGAAATACATGGACACCTGGTCACACCAGAGAGCAGGACGCTAACGAACGACAGGTGTCGCACTCAAAGGACACGGGAGCCACACTGCCCAACGAGGACGGCACACCGAGAATATACAGACCCTAAAAACAAAAAAACACCTCTGTAGCCATCTTTGGGGGTTTCCAAGGCACCAGCTTGTTATTTAAAAAATCAACAAATGAAAGGAAAGAATCAAAGTATTTATCACACCTCTCCTGTATAAAATCTTATTTTAGGATTAAAAAAATAGCTGATAAAGAAAATTTCTTCCTTACAGAAAGGTCAGTAGAATAAAAGCAACAGATGTAGAAGGAATAACTGAAGGCTTCTTCTTTAGAGCTGTAATCAAGGAAATACTGAAAAACAAAGGCAGTCTTGATCAAATCCTAAAGCTGGTTAGTTGAAAAGTCCATTCAAATACACAAGACTTTGGTGAGTATGATGAGAAGGAAGAGGCAGCAGAAATCAGATCAAAAAGGTGACAGAACCACAGAAGAGGAGAAGAGGCGGAGGAGAGAGAATATTCCCAGCCTCGCACCAACATGCTGAGAACTACAGCGAGGAGGCTTCTTGGAAAGTGCACAGCGGCCCCCGAGGCCCTGCAGCCGAAGACTGGCCACCAGGGCTGTCCAACTGTACAGGAGCCCCCAGGGGCTGTGGCCCAGGACAGTCCGCCCCACCACCGTGCAGAGCACCGGGGAGGAGGGACAGGGTGCGGGCTGACACAAAGGCGGGTTTGCAGAATCCAATCAAAGTTCGGGGAAATGGCTGCAAACTCGGATTCCTATACGGGTCACATGGGTCAATGCAGGTGAGTCAGGTGGGCCGAGGTTCGGAGAAACGGGGGTGGGGGGACGAACGGTGTTACCCCTTTTCCTTTCAAGCACCAAGCCAGCCAGAGGAAACCTGTGCGCTGAGCCTCAACCCCACCTGGCACAGGGCTGTAAAAACCATCAATGAAGGGACTTCAGAAAACTCAACACCCACTTCAGAGAATAACTCTTACGGGTTATAAATGGAAACAGCCCTCCAAATTTAAAAAAAAATGCTATAAAAACTACAGCCTGGAAGTTGGCACAAGGGAAGGCCACTGGCCACCACCACCACCGGGTCCCGGGGGGAGGGAGGGGCCTGACCTCCCAGGAAAAGGGGACCCACAGCCACCAATCGGGCCGCACGCAGGGCTGCTGCTAGGGGATGAAAGAAAGCCACCGACGAGAATTAATAAGGAAACAAGATCAATCTATGAATGCGCTTGGGGAAAACTTACACAGTCGGAGATCAAAGCTAATCCCTGAGTCCCAACCAACTTTTGTTAGGGAACTTGGCAGGTCCATTTAGGAAACACATGAAAATAGACTAAACTTTTCAAAAGAAGAAAAAAAAGTGGGTGACTTCACCGGTTAGGCCTTGAAACACAGTCTAAAGTGGCTATACTGAGGACAGCAGCATTGGCCCAAGAGCGCATCCGGCTCCCCAGGGCCACATCCCGGGCCACAGGAATGTGGATCTGACCCACAAGGAAGTCAGATTTCCCCAAGTCAGTGGGAGAATGACAGACGTTTTAGTGCATACCACTGGGACCAAAGATCCATTTGCTTGAAAAGCAATTCCAGGTGGATTACAGAGCTATATGTTTTCTAAAAAAGTGCTTTGACAATCTTGCAACGGAGAAGATTTTCCTAAGCAAAAACCAAACCCAGGGATCATAAAGAAGTTTAGAAGACTTAATTCATAGAAGTCTCCATTTCTGTAACCCCAGAGAGGCCGTTCCTAAACAGCAGAAGACAAAACCACTCACGCCCTATGTAATAAAAGACTGAAACTTACAACACAAAGGAGCTACTGCTAGTGACACGAGTTAAGTGAATTAGTGACTAAAGACAAACTCCCAAAACGAAAAGGACGAGGAAACTAGATGGCACTGCCTGCCAGATCCCATGGGAATAGAAGCTGGTGCTGCCCGAGGCTGGGAGGGGGTGGGAGACGGGGCAAGCCTGTGGCCTCTGGCCCAGCAGAGGGCCTCTGGCCCACTCTTCCAGGACTCCTTCCTGCAGAAACTCCCCCAAAGCAGAAAGATGGGCTCCCGAGCGCTCTGGCTGGTAACACAGCACAGATACAGCAACGCTGGAGAGAAGGCCAGATGCAGGAAGTCAAAGAACCACCAGCAGAGCACAGCGAGGGCCCCTGTGAAGTCTGGAACACACCAGCCCCGACCCTTTACCCCGAAGCTGGATTCATTCTCTTTCTTTGTACAGAAAGCTTTAAAGTAGGTAAATGTATGGACTAAAACACTTAAACACACGTTTTAATTAAGTAAATGGAAGGCAAAGACTTCTCTGGAAACCTGAGAGAGACTGCTCCCCAGAAACGACAGGGTTCCAGTGACTACACAGAGATGTGGGCACGGAAGCCAGCAGAGGGTGGCCCCAGAACCCAGGGAGTGGGGCCTCCAGCCCTGGAGCAGAGAACACGAATGCAGAGTCCTTCCCCATTCAGGAGACAACACACAGAATGAGGGCGATCCTCCCCAGCAGCGCAGGGCAAGTGGGGCAGTAAGTCACCATCCCAAAGATCCACTGCAGGCCAAACCAAGGTGACGGCCCCATCCCAGAGGTTGTGCCAGCAAGGGCACCCCAGGGAGGAGCTGGCGGCCACTGCGGGTGATGAGCCTTGAGGCCTGGGTGGGCATCAGCTTATGCCAGGGGCCCGGGGACAGCCGTGGAGAAAACAAAACGGAAAAGAGCAGGACAGCGGGACCCTCCCGAGCAGAGGGGACGCTGAAGCTTGGAAGCCAGGCCTGTCCAGGACACAGACTGGGCCGGGCACCAGGCCTCCAGAGCCCAGACACTCTCCAGGGGGCTAGGAGGTAAGACAGCTGCGTTCTGCCACAGGCCCACCTGGGATGGGGGGATCCTGGGTGCCGAGCTCCCTGCTGAGGCGCTGCCAGGAAGAGCAGGATGGCGCCTGGGCCAGCAGGGTGGGGTCCTGTGCGAGTCTGCAGGGAGGCCGTGTGCCCGGCTCTGCGCCACCCTGCCCCGGCCCAGCGGCCACACGGTACAGGTACTGCTCACCTGGAGGCAGGTAACTCAGCCTTTTCTTTCAAGACACGACCAGGCCGTCTGTGCACATGCTTCGTCCAACCCGGGCCAGAGCCTCCACAGGCCACGAGCGGCGGCCAAGACCAGGGCCCGGCACCACCCTGGTCACCCCTGAGGCTGACTCACGACGGCGGAGCGCTTCCCAGGCTTGCAGGCGGAAAGGGTCGGCTGTCCCAGCCCGCACAGGGTCAGGTCACCGGGACCCCTCCAGGGAAGGACCCAGTCCCCGTGGCAGAGCACCGGCCGGGCGGGGGCACTGACCTCGGGGGCGCTGGCGTCGAAGCCGTCACAGACAAGCACAGTCAGGGTGTCGCCCACGCTGCGTAGCAGCTGCACGGCTTCGCCGTGCGTCAAGCCCAGCAAGCTCTGCTGGTTCACCTCCAGCAGCCGCAGCCCCACCCGCAGGCGACCATCTCGCCCGGCCGCTCCTGTGGGGCTCACCTGCGGGGAGACCCGGCCCCAGAGCTCAGGACCAGCCCATGCCCGAGCCCCCTTCTGCCCCGAGGAGTGCAGTGGAGCGGGGCCGACGAGGCGGGGCGCTCACCTTGGAGATGAAGATGCCCTCGTCCGTGGGGTCACAGGGGTTCCCTGCGTGGCCCTTGGCGCCGCCCCGGATGCTGATGCCCAGCTTCTCCCCAGGGGCCTTCTGGATACAGAGCTCCCGCATGCCCGGGGGCGGCGGGTCCCTCCGCACGAGCAGGACCAGCTCGAGGCAGGGCCGCAGCAGGGCGCTGACCGCTTCCTGGTGGGTGGCGTCCCGCACATCCTGCCCATTCACTCCCAGGATGCGGTCCCCAACCCGCAGGCCACTGCGTGCAGCCAGGCCCCGGGGGAGCACCTGTTGGGGGAGGGTGGTGAGCGGTGGGCGGGGGCTCTGGCTGCCCTGTGCTTGGGCCGGGCCCTCTATGCACAAGGATGCCTGCGGGGTCCGCCCTACCTTAGAGATGAACACGCCGGGCTCCTGGACGCCAAATGGGTGGCTGGAGTGGTCGGAGCCCCCGACGATGCTGAGCCCCAAGGGGCCCCCAGCTCTCGGCAGACAGATCTCCTGGGGACGTGGAGGGGTGGGAGGAGTGGCTGGAACAGGCCTGGCAAAGTACCAAAGGGGCGCTTTCCAAGCCCAGAGAGTGTGTGGGATCAGGGCGCTCCACTGCAAGGAGGCCGTTTTGCGTTACACAGGAGACCACAGGAGGAGACCCGCTACTGAACGACGCCCTGGTGTCCTGGAGCCGCAGAGGGCGTTAAGTACTTGCTTCCCCACCAGTGCGGCTAGCACCCCATCCCTAAAGCCGTGTGGACGTGGAGGAGGGGGCCGGGGAGTGGTTAAGGGTGGGGACTGGGGTCTCACCTCCACTGGGTACGGCCCCTCCAGGGCAGCGGCCAGCAGACTGGGGGCCAGCCTTAGCGGTCCGGGCTCCCCAGGGTTGGCAGTGGCCATGGTGGTGGTGGTAGCAGCAGGGGGTGGGGGTGAGTGTGGCGGAGTACCAGGGGCAAGCGGCCCCCCGGCCTCCCGTTCCAGCAGCAGGGCGATGGTGGGAGAGGCAGCGGTCAGCAGGGAGACGGCGTGGTCGTGCCTGGCCTCCGTCACATCCACCCCGTCGATCTGCAAAAGCGTGGCCCGTCAGGGGGCCCCATGGGGCGAGTGAGGCGGCTGGGTACTGGGAGGGCCCCACTGCCCCCACTCACGGAGAGGACGCGATCGCCGACCTGTAGGGTGCCCGCCCGGTGGGCGGCGCCCCCCTCAGCAATGCGGGAGATGAAGATACCCTGCAGGGGAGAGGGAAGGAGAGCTCTTGACTACAGGCTGGCCTGGCCCTGCCCCCCAGCAGCCCTCCCTGGCCCTGCCCACCCGCCTCACCGGGTCTCCAGCCCGGTAGGGTGTGGAGCCTTTCCCCCCAGCGATGCTGAAGCCCAAGCCCTTGTCGCTGCGCACGAGGCAGGCCACGCGACGCTGGCGGAGGGGCCCTGGCGGCTCGGGCTGGCGCGGGCGCGGGCGCAGACCGCCTCCCCACCGCTCCCGGGGGCTGTAGTCGTCCTCAGGCCTCAGAGGCGTGACGGTGACCGCGTTCTCGGGCTCCACCATACGCTCCCGCCACAGCCGCACGTGCACGGTGGTGCCCGCGCCACGCAGCGCCTCCACGGCCTGTTGATGCTCGGCGTCCTGCAAGGCCACGCCGTTCACCTGCAAGCCACAGCGCTCGTCAGGGCAGGCCCCCTACAGGTGGGCAGGCAGCGCAGGGGACAGGCACCAGGGAAAGTGGTGGGTCGTCACCACCCCTGCTATCTACGTGTCCACCGCCTGTGCGAGCCCGGGGCCAGGACGCCCGCTGGACGAGAACAGCAGGCGGAGGCCCCTCCTGCGGGTCCACACCTCGGTTCCCAGATCTGGAAACCCCTGCCACGCTCTCATCTGAGCAACCCCACAGCCGAGCGTGCCTGCGGTTTCTGGGCTTCTAGCCCCTTGCCTCCACCCTGACCCCGACTCAGGCTCTCCCAGCCATCGGGGTACAGCAGTTCCTCCATAAAACTTGGATGCAGAACCAGCCCCGCCTGGCCCTGCAGCCTTCTGTCCACTGGCCCCCTGCCCCGTGGGCCGGGCACACTGCCCTCAGACCCTGCCCTATGGTGACAGCTGTGAGCACCGGCACGTGGCCTCCCGCGATGAGCTCACCTGCCAGGGCTGGGTGGCCAGGTGCACAGGCAGGGGTTCCAAGGCAGAAACCAACCGCCACCCAAACGTGTTAGAAGTCCGAGCCCCTCCTAGACCAACCCTCAGGAGCAGATCCCTCCTTGAGATCGCTGCTCCTAGCACGGCCAGGGCCCCACCCCACCAGGCCTCCCGCCCAGACGGGGGTCTCTGCCTCAGGGGCTGGCATCTGAGCCCCCTGAAGCTCTGGCTTATGAGCTGCACGCTTCACCAGTGGCCCTGTGCTTGGGGCTCTCAGGAGAAGAACTGGCTGCAGGGGAGGCAGCCGAGCACCTGACAGCCAGGATGTGAGGCCCCGAGGGCCCAGTATTTCACTCGGACAGGGGCCGGGGGCTGCCGACTCACCTCGAGGAGCTTGTCGCCTACTCGGACCCCAGCCTGAGCCGCAGGGCCCTCCTCAGATACCCGGGAGATGAATATACCCTGGAGGACAGACAGGAGCTGAGGCCGAGGGCGTAGGCGGAGGCCACAGAGAGGCCTCACCCTGCCCTTCTTGGGGAGGGGCCCTTGGCAGCTTTGCGAGGCCCAGAGGCCCCCAAGTTGGGGCTGCAGAGACGCCCAAGGGTGCGGGAAAAGCAGAAGTGGGCCTGGGGTGGTCAGTGGGGCCGGGCGCGGGCCGCCGCGAGGTCCCGGGTGTCAGGGAGCAAGAAGGTGCCGGTCAAAAGCTTCCAGAGAATTTTGACCCCATGCCTGGCACAGCAGCAACTAGCGAAGGAAGGTGAGGCTGAAGAAGACTGCAGGCAGGCGGGGCAGCCCCAACCTCCAGGTCCCCGTTCATTCTCTGGGGGACGGGGACCCCACAATCCTCAAGGCCACCAAGCGGCGCAAGCAGGACGGAGTGGGCAGGGCAGCAGCGGCTCCTCACCTCGTCGTCACCCTTGTAGGGCGTGGAGCCCTTGCCGCCCGCGATGCTGATGCCCAGGCCCCCCGTCTGCCGCACGATGGTGAGCGTCAGCTGGAAGCAGAACAGACATACGGTGTCCAAGGACGGCCGAGGGAGCGGGGCTGCCAGTGGACTCAGCAGGAGGCGGGGAGGGCCCAGGCCCCCCCGCCACTGACCACCTCTCCCAGGGCTGGCTCGGGCCACAGAGGAGCTGGACAGGGCGGGTAATGCCGGGCCTGAGGGAGTACAACCCGGAGAGAGCCCTCGCCTGAGGGTGACGAGGCTGCCCTACGGTGCCTGGGCCGAGGTGCCGCAGGCAGGGAGGTGGGGGATGCCCAGCACCCCCCCGAGACTGGCCACCCTCACCTGGAGGCCAGCGCCCTGTCCCCCCACATCTGTGCCAGAGGGCAGTCAGGCGCCCCAGGCCCCGGCTCTGAGGTGGCAGGAGGAGGCCTGCGCAGGAGCGGGGGAAGGAGACGCAGCGCCCGCAGCCCGGGAAGCGAGGCCAGCGGCAGCCCGGGGTACAGAGCACAGGGCGGCAAGCGAGTACAGACCTCTTCCTCCTCAATGCGAGCGGGCTCTATCAGCAGGTTATTGGCCTGGTCAAACGACACCCCCTGTCAGGACAGGACCAGCAAGGGCATGCAGGTCAGCTACGCCCAGCCCCGCCACCGCCTTGCCCGGCCCCACCTCGAGCAGGAAAGAGAGAAAAGACCACACCAAGCTCCCACAGCCTGAGTGCCGGGCCCTTCCTGCCCGTGCCCGTGCCTGTGCCTAGTGCTGCCCCCAGGCGCGAGGTCCCCTCCAGTCTGGAGGCCCGGCTGTCCCGGTTTTGACTGTCCAAGGCCCTCTCAGCTGTCACGGCATCGTGCCGCCGTGCTCAGGGCAGAACCACTGACGACGCAAACACGGGGGTGCTGTGGCAGCCGGGCAGCCCACGGAGAAGACCGGACCCCAGGGGCCCCGTGAGAGGCACCTGAGGACCAGGGCAAGGAGGCGGGCGAGGGCCCCATGGCTGGCCTGAAGGCCGCCCTCAGGAGAGCCAGGGCAGGCAGAGGGACCCGGGCAGAGAAAAGGGGCCGCCCGAGCCCTGGGACGGGGCTGCGCGGCCAGCAGGGAGCTCTGGGTGGAATCAGCAGCCGGCCTGGAGAGGAGGGCGGGCGGGCGGGGACAGGCACCTCCCTCAGCTGCTGGTTTCAAGACACGGGCCTCGAGTGTCACCTGAGATCCCGCCAGTGCGGACCGAGGGGCCTGGCCGGCCTGGCCTGGGCTGGCGCGTGGGGTCAGACCCACCTTGACAGAGGGCGCAGAAGCCACAGCCCCCTCGCTCTCCTCCTCCTCGCCCGCCTCCTTGGCTCCCGCCGCCGCCGCTGCCGCCGCCGCCTCCTCGGCTTCCTCCTCTTCCTCCTCCTCCTCCTCCTCCTCGGCTCGAGGAGCCCAGGGCACGTGGGGGCCGTTGTGCCAGCCCCCGGACCCTACTGGGCCCTCACTGTCTGGCTGTGTCCCCTGAAGCAGCGCCACCACGGCCTCGGGCTGGGGCAGCTTGGAGATCTTGAAGTGCTTCTTGTAGTGGGGCGTGTCCTTGCGGATGAGCCGCTGCCTCTCACCCGGCACGGGCCAGGGGGCCTCCAGCTGCCCCGCCTCGCTCTCGCCATCCTCCCTGGGCAGGAGCAGCGTGTCCTCCGCGAAGCGCACCGTGGGCTGCGAGAGGCCGAGCGGGAGGACGTCGGTCTGGCCCACCCCCACTCGGGCCCAGGGAAGGTGGCAACAGACAGGGGCTCTGAGAGGCTCCCCGCCGCTCGGATCAGAGAAGGATGGGGATCGGTGGGCCAGGAGGCTCTGCCCACCCTGTGCGCTGTACTCTGAGCAGCCTGGCGCTGGGGTGCCCGTCAGGGCCACGATAAAGGTCCCTGGGGGGCTGGGAGCAACCCAAAAGGGGGATGTGAGGCGGTGACGGATGTGGGAGGGCAGGGCCCATGCCAAACCTGGCCATGGGGTGGAGACCCTCATCCCCAGGCCCTCGCCCCTGCCTGGGGCAGCAAGGCTCCTGCTGGGCTCCACATAGGAAAGAGCACACCTGCGGGGCCCTCCTGCACCTTGACCGGTCCTGACAGCAACCTGCTTGGGAAGGAGGAGGGGCAGGGGGAGGCGGACCCACCCCTGGGCAAGCAGCCTTCACGGCCAGTCTCACCTCCTCATAGGTCTCCTCTGTGACCTCCTCCTGGGAGGTTGGCGTGGATTCCTGCTGGCTCGGCTCCTCCTCCTCGGCCAGCAGGCCCTCGGGCTCACCTTGGGAGGCTGTGCTGGCAGACAGGTGCGAGTCCGCACTCAGGCCAGACTCGGCGCTCAGCCTCTTCTCCTGTGGCGGGGTCAGGTGGTGGGTCAGGCCACCTATTGGGGGACCCCACATTGCAGGCCACCCAACCTGGGGCTCCCTGCTTCCTGACCACAGCACCTCGTGGGCTCCCCTCTCCCAGCTGCCCCTTCCCTGCAGGGAGTGGAATCTGTGCTCAGCCCTCTGGGGTGCCCCCTGTCCCACCCCCAGGGAAGCCACACTCCACCAAACAGCTACGGGCACACAAAGCCACTGCTCTGTGTTGCAAACCCTAAAAGGTCTTTTGAGTACCCAAGGGGACGCCAGCACGGTGAAGGACAGGCACCCCAGAGCGAGCACGTCTCTGCAGACAAGCTGTAGCAGCTTCCCTTCCCAGGGTGGAAGGCTCTGTGTCACAGGCACAGGCCCTGCCACTTGTCCCCCAGGCATCAGATGTCCTGCTGTACCCCAGGGCCCCTAAAGCTTTCCCTAGCCCTGCTGCCAAAGCTCCTGAATGAGTAGAGTTAGGCCTGCTTGGTTCTTGCCCCAGCCCCCTTCACAAAGGCTGACAACGTAGACGCCCAAGAAAAACACCACAGGGAACGGGCCCACTACTCAGTCCCCTCTGCCAAGGCCCCAGCTGTTTCTGGCTCCTCTCTTGCAGCTGCCCGCACGTCCACGCCACACAACCCCCGCGTCTGCCCAGCAGCCCTCGGTGGAAGCAGCCTGCTCTGAGGGAGGGTGTGGGCGCTTGGCCCCGAGCCCCCCACTGCAACCTGGTGCCTCTCCCGGCCGGCTCCCCATGCCCACACAGGGCCCTGGAACCCTGCACCCAGCCTGGGGTTCCCAAGCAGGAGAGCCTGTAAGGCGGGCATCCCTCCCACGCCCCGCGGGTCCCCCCAGGCACCTCCTCCGAGGGCGGGGGTGAGGGTGAGTGCTGCGTGCAGTCGGGCCTGCAGGAGGTGGCTTCGCTTCGACGCTCTACACCCCTCTTCATCACCTTGAGCTCGCTGGGGTGAGGCGTAGCCCGACGCTGCAGGCCCTGCAGCGGGCACAGGGGTGAGGGGCGGGGCGGGGCCGGGGTCAGGCAGGGGTGGGGAGGAGGGAGCCCCCCAGGGACCCCACCCCCCCATACCCGTTTCTCGGCAGCAGCCTCCTCTGCGTCCTCGTCGCCCGCGGGGGCCTCTAGGAACTGGATGACACTGACGCGGCCGAGCGGGGCATCACCCCAGCTCTCCGAAGGGCTGCTCCTCGGCCCCGGGTCCTCTGCGGAAGCGCGTGTCAAGGGGAAGCCCCTCCCCACCCGAGGCCACGCCCCATCCCGCCCCCCCAGCAACCTACCGAGGCTGAGCGGGGGCTGCTGGGGCAGCAGGTAGCAGGTGAGCACCTTCTCGCCGGTCTGGGCGTCGTCCTCAGTCTGGAACCGAAGCATGGGCTGCGCCTGGTTCTCCGCCAGCCACAGGGCCTTTAGGTTGAGGTGCGTGAGTGCGAACGGCAGACTCTGCAGACTGGGGGCCGGGGGCACGGTTAGCTCAGGGTGGGGGAGGTGGGGGGGGCACAGCGGGCACGGTCAGCTCAGGGGGTGCCAGGCCAGGAGGGCACGGGGGCTACTCACCGGTTCCCGGCCACGTCCAGCACATGCAGCTCGGCCGTGTGGGCGAGCTCCGGCGGCAGGACCGCCAGGCGGTTGTCCCTCAGAGAGAGAACGCTGAGTGCCATGCAGCCCCCGATCTCAGGCGGCAGTGCCTCCAGGCGGTTCCGGTCCACGTTGAGGTTGGTCAGCTTGCTCAGCTTCCCCAAGGAGCGGGGCAGGGCCTGGCCGGGAGGAGGGAGGATCGGAGATCAGCAGAAGCCCCCGGGAAGAGTGAGGAGGGAGCTGAGTGCTTTCGGAGGGCGGTCTCTGCCCCTGCTCCAGGGCCCCGACCCCTCCAGCCACTGGTCTCTTGCCACTCCACACGCCTCCAGACGTCCCCCCGTCTGCATCCCATGCTAACTCTGAAACCAGCCACCAGTGGGGCTGGGCCCCACCGTCAGCAGGTTCTCAGTGAGGATCAGCTCTGACAAGTTCTCACAGTCCCCAATGGCCTCCGTCACCTCGCAGAGGCGATTCTGGTCAACCTTCAAGATGGACAGCTGCTTCAGCTGACCTGGCATCAAGAAGACACGGTGACGGGGCTCAGTGAGGCAGGGAGCCCAGTCAACCACACGACTGAAACAGCCTGCCCCTCACCCTGCCTCCTGCACCTCGAGAACGCTGAGAGCTCACCCCCCCACCCTTGCCATCCTGCTGCCAACCTGACCACACCCACCAGCTCCCATGCACCCGCTGCCCGCGACCTGCCATCGTGCCCTCACGAGCTCACCATCCCCGCCCACCACCACAAGCTGCCTCGGTTCCTCAGGAGCAGCCCCAGCCATCCCACTCTGGCCTCAGGCCGGTCTCCCCCTCCTTGGGGCTGTGTCCCAGGACCCAGCAAAATCAGGATCCTTACCCCAGAAGCCTTCTCTAGACCTGGTTTCACCCCCAGCCACACCCCTCCCAGCACTAACCAATGCCGTCAGGAAGCCGCTGCAGCCAGTTCTGCGAAAGCAGCAGGTCGGTGAGCAGCACCAGCCCCCCGAGCTCCGCAGGCAGCTCCTCCAGCCGGTTCTCCGACACATCCAGGCACACCAGGCGCCGCAGATTCCCGAGTTCCTGGAGGCAGGTGCAGAGAGTCAGGGGACGGACAAGCATGCAGCGGGGGCAGCCACACCCTCACTCACCGGGGGCAGGGCCGACAGCTGGTTCCGGTCCAGCCACAGCTCACGCAAGTTGGGCAGGGCCCCCAGGGTGTCTGGCTGCAAGAAGAGACAGGGACAGAGTGACGGATGAGGCTCACTAACCCTGCCTGGCCCCGCCCCACCCACGACAGCCCCGCCCTCTCCACACCAGCACTTCCAGATCGTTGCCTCCCAGATCCAGCTGTTCCAGCTTGACCAGGAAAGACAAGGACCTGCAAAGGAAACAGAGCAAGTCCTGTCGTGGCCACACGGCCCGTGGTCCTTGGGGCCGAGAGGCCTAGGGCGGCTGCTGGCAGGGCCAAGCCCACTCACGCAGGCAAGGACTTGAGCAGATTCTCCCGGAGCTCCAAGGTCACCAGGTTGGCGAGACTGAAAAAGATCAGGGCGGGGCGTGAGAAAGGTAGGACAGTGGGGAGAGGTGTAGGAACAGGGCTCTACTGAGCCCCCCCACCACCCAAGAATGCACTCACTTGCCCACATCCCCAGGCAGCGCCTGCAAAGACACATCATTCAGGGCCAGATGAGCCAGGCTGCGCAGCTGAGTGAAACCTTCGGGGAGCCTAAGTGGAGCAAGAGGTCCTCAGATGCCCAGGCAGAGGCTGCAGGACCTCCCAAGCCCCACTACCACCCCTGCCGTGGCCACCACCCACCTGGACAAAGGATTCCCACTGAAATCTGCAATCTCCAGGGCTTTGCAAAACTTGATGCTCTCGGGGATCTCAGGGATGTCTGTGAGGAGAGAGGGGTCACCACGGAAACATGCCCACAGCCTCCAGGAGCTCAAAGCCCTTCCTGCCATCCTCAGATTCCACCCCAGACCCGCCCCAGGCTCCACACCATTCCGAGACACGTCCAGCTCCACCAGTTGCATGAAGTTGGCCACCTCAGGGGGCAACCGCTGGATCTCGTTGTCACTCAGGCCCAGCTTGCGCAGGTTCAGCAGCCGAAAGAAGGGCTGTGGGCAGGGGGTAGGGTCAGGGGTGACGGGCCCTGTAGCAGAAGGCCCCTCCCTGCTCCAGGCCACACAGGAACCCCGGGTCCTGTCCCATCACCCTGGTCTGCAGTGAGAGATGCAAGGAGACAAAAACAGATACACATCTTCCCACACTTCTGACTTGTGTCACCTCAGAATCATCCCCCCCCCCCACCCCGTACAACGCTGCCACGTGACTTACCTTATGCGTTCAAGTCTCAGCTGGAAAGTCACTTATCTTTTCTGACCTGATGAGTTCCTTGCTCTCTGTGTTCCCTCAAGGCTCCACCCACCCCCTGAATCACCTCTTCCACCCACCCAGCAAGTGGGCCCTCCAAGGCCTGTGGTGGTTTCTGCTACTGCGCCCCAGCAGCCACCCCAACCTGAGCCCATGACAAGAATTTAACAACTACCAAAAAAAAGTATAAAGAAGGCAGGAGAGAGCCACAAATACAGACTGCACGCGCACAGGGGCTGCAGGCAACGTGTGGTGGGCCCTGGAGTGACCGTGAGGAGGCCCGGTCCAGGTCCAGAACGGAGCCACACCCTTTGTGGCACGCAGCCCCCAAGCATTAGGCCACTTTGCACCCCAACTCCAAAAAGGAAATCCTTTTGTGACCTACTTCCTTTAACCTCCTCTCCCAAGTGGCCTTAAAAGGAGGAAAATAAGTTGTCCAGAAGGAACAAGGCAGCGGGAAGTAGACGGACCACAGACGTGCCAAGGACAAGCACCTTAAGACGGCTACCCCCGACCCCACCCCAGCACCCAGGAGGAAGAGGAGAGCAGTCCGGACAGAAGCGTGGCCTCCCCACCTCCAGAGCAGTCCAGCAAGTTCCTATCAGTCAGTCACGCCGGGTTCACCTTCCACCCTGATGCACTCCAACCCCATCCACCTTCCCCCACGGCTTTCAATCTGCAGCTCCTTCTCTGGGCTGTGACCATCCCCGCCCCCAGGCAGGCACCCGATGACCGCTGCCACCTGGTGCCAGCGCCGGCGGTGGGTGAGGAGGGTGGGGCTGGCCGGGGTGGGGCTCTGGCCAGTAAGAACCATCAGGACCGACTGGAAACTGCGGCGTCCCGCCCGGGCCAGCGCCTGCTGAGGGCTCAGAGGAGCGGGCTGTCGCAGCCAGGCCGAGCCCGCCGACCCGGTGCGAGGGCTGGGCCGGCGGCAGGTCCAGCGGCCCCTCACCTTGGGCAGCTCACGCAGCTGGTTGGCGTCGAGGAGCAGCTCCTCCAGGCTGCGGCTGTAGCGGTAGATCTCCTCGGGCACGGCCTGCAGTGAGCAGTGCCGCTTGTCCACCGACTCCACGTGCCGGTTGCAGCGCCACAGCGGGATGCACTTGAGCATGGTGCGGGCGGGCGCGGGCTCAGGCGGCGGGCGGGGGGCGGGGCTCGGCCCACATGAGCGCCGGGCCGGCCCGGGCGGGGGAGGAGCCGGGGGTGGCCCGGGGCGGCGGGGGCGGCGGGGGCGGCGGGGGCGGCGGCGGCGCTGGGCCCGGCCCGCGCTCGGGACGCTCGGACCACGGCGGCTTGGGCGGGGGGCGCGGCCCGGCCGACGCTCAGACTCTCAGGAGGCGGCGGCGGCCCCGCATCCCGCCAGGCCCACTTGACCCGGCCCGTCCGCTCGCCCGCCGCTGTGCCGCAGCCGGAACCGCCGCCACTACCCGCCGGACTGCCCCGCCGACAACCGCCGGCAGCCGCGCAGCCCGCCGGGAAGCCGAGGCCCGCCCTCGCCGCACCTCGTCGCCCCGAACTGCAACCCCCACAAGGCCTCGCGGCGCCGGTGCGTCCGAAGACCCGTAGCGGCACCGCGCACGGCCTGTCGGGAAGCTCGGGTCCCTCCCCCTGACGCAAGGCATGGTGGGAACTGAAGTCCGTTCAAAGCCTGAGCTCCCGCACGCCCCCGCCCCAACCGTTCCCGGGACCGAGGCTTCCTGCCGCCCCTCCCGCCCGCTGGGCCCCCTCCCCGGGCTTGGCCTCAAGACCCCACGATCCTGCCCGCCGCCCCTCTTACAGGGAAGTGGGCTCCCGGAGGGTAGGGCGCCGGGCCAAGGCGGCGCTCATTTGCCTGACAGACCAAACGTGTCCCGGGACTTCAGGGGCTCTGGGCCAGCCTTCTCGCAGCACTGCCTGCGCAGGTGACAGTGGAGCCCCACAGAGCAGGAAAGCCACCCCCACGTTCCCCCGCGGCCCCATGCGGGTACCAAGTAACCAAGCAGCCCCTGCTGACCCCGGCGAATGCCCTCCTCCCGGCACTCAGGTCTCGGCCGCCAAGGCCCAGTGCCTCCGCACGGCCCCGGTGCTTGCCCTGAGCCCCGCCCGCGCCCCAACGGGACCCAATAAGCACAAGACCACTGTCAGACAGGAACGTTCAGGGCCAGCAGCATCTGCACCTTTATCCACAGGCTGGGCGGCTGGGCCCAAGATACCACCGAATCTCTATAAAACCCGGAGGGAACAAGGAGAAAGTGCAAGTCCAGGGAGGGGGTCTAAGGTCACGCGGAGAGGTCACTGTTATCAAAACGCTCCTGGTCATACACTTCAGCCACCACCTTGCGGCCAGCAAACCAGCGCCCGTTGAGGGCCTGGATGGCCTTGTGAGTCTCAGAGGCTACGGAAAACTCCACAAAAATCTTGACAATGATCTCTGCATCCTCCTCCTCGCCCTGCTTCTCCTGGTAGATGATGACACGGTTGACAGCACCAAACTTGCCACACTCCTCGGTCACCTCCCCCTCCAGGTCGTCATCGATGTCCTTGGGGTCCACCATGTTGCGCAGAACCATCACTGTGGACTGTGGGGGGGGGGGGGTACAGCTGAGAGCTGTGGCTGGCTGCACCACCCCGCCCCGCCCCGCCCCGCCCCGCCCCACCGGCCCGGCTGCCCACCTCCTGCTTGCGGAGGAGCTTCTGCATCACCATGTGGCGGGCGCTGCTGCCAGAGATGCTCATGTGCTCCTGCTCGCTCAGCATCTCTGGCCTCTCAGACTCAGGGAACAGCTCCTCCTCCTCCTTCTCTTTCTTGGGCTCCAGGAGACCGAGTGTCGGAGGGCTGGCCAGGATGGGGTTCACCACTCCCACAGAGGGGATGGTGACCGGAATGGGAGGCCGGGCCGGGGTCACACCTGCAGCAAACCCACGAGGTCCAGCAGTCACTCCCCCCACCTCCACCATTCCCAGGAAGGAGCACAGCTCCGCTGAGCATGGCTGAACTGCCCGGGGCACAGGGGACTAAGGAAGCTCATTAAGGGCAGCTGAAGGCATCAAGCCCAGAGGAGGGGGCAGGGGAAGGAGGGAAACCTCGACCCACCCAGGCTCACCTGTGATAACTCCCGGGGCCTGGGCAGCCATGACAGCCTGGGGTAGAGCCCCCAGGGGCTGGGCCAGAGTCAGGGCAGGGGACACCAGTCCAGGTGTGGCTAGAGTACCCAGTACCGCTGCTCCAGCCACTGCTTCCTGCAACCAAGGCCACTGTGCTTAGTCCCCGGTCTGGCTGCCTCCACTCAAGACCAAAGAGCCAGTCCGCACAGGATCAGGGGGGCCTGGTGCCCACCACCAAACCCACACAATTCCACCAGTCCTTACCTGAGCCGTAATCTTGGCTGTGGCTGCAGCTGCGGCCACAGCAGCAGCAGGCGGGAGGCCTCCAGGTGTGGCAGGTGTAAGCAGGGGCATAGGGGGTGTGACAGCCTTGCCCACCCGCAAGTACTGGCCACCCAGGTCAAAAAGGTTCATGGAAGACACGGCATCCTGGGACGACTGGGCCTTCTCATATTCTGCAGAGCAGGGGTGGCAGTGAGGGCCGGCCACGGTGTCGGGTGGGTTTCACTGCCACCCCGCCTCCCCAAGCTCACCGATGAAGCCATAGCCCTTGTGCTTGCCGGTCGTGGGGTCCCGAGCCAGCGTGCAGGATTTGATCTTGCCGAAGGCCTCGAACACACTCTTGATGTCGTCGTCCGAGAGGTCCTGGTGCACAGAAGCCACGTAGATGCGGTTGAAGGCTCGCGCCTCCTCGGCCAGCTGGTCTATGATGGGCTGGGCCTGCCCTATGTTGCTGGGTCTGCCCACCTGGGGGAGAGGCAGGGATGAAGAGTGCCCAGTCAGCCTAGGCCGGGTCGCCGCAGGCTCCTGGAGGGGCTGCTCTGCATCTCGGGGGGACTGAACACAGCACACCCGTGCCACGTGCTGACCCCGAGGTCCACCCCCGGCCTCACCTTGATATTCCTGCCTCCCAGCATCACGGAGTTCATCTGCTCCAAGGCCAGCTGGGCGGCCTCTGGGACCTCGTACTCCACAAATGCAAAGCCCTGGACGCAGGAACACGCTGTTAGGCCTGGAGAGCCCGGGGGTGGGGCGAGGCAGGGCAGACGGAACCTCACCTTGTGCTTCATGGTGACGGAGTCCCAGGACATGTCAATGCTCTTGATGGGCCCGAAGGGGGCAAAGGCCTGGCGAATGGTGTCCTCCCCCAGCTCGTAGTAGATGGAGCCCACGTAGACCCGGCACATGATGGCTAGTGCCCGCTGTCGCTGAGCTGCCATCTGGAGCAGGACACAAGGGGAGAGAGAGCCACTGGCTTGTGAGGGGGTGGTGGGAGGCTGGGCAGCCCATTCCCCTCCTGGCCCACCCACCCAGCTCCGCTTGGGGAGGGCTCCCCACACGGCAGCGTGGTACAGGCTCAGCCCCTGCAGTCAGGGTGGTGGGGGTCGGCAGGACCCCACCCCCAGGAAGGAAAGGCAGGCCTGGAGGCAGGAGACGAACGCACCCTGGCCCACCCAGGTCCCGGGCAGACTGACAGCGAAGCTGACAGGTGGTCGCAAGGCAGGGCCGCAAGCCCTCCAGTTTGGGGCCGGGCACCCAGGTGGGCTGAGAGGTCCTCCCAGGGTCCTGGCCATGCACTCCAACAGAGAGGGAAGGGGGAGCCGCCAGGCTGCAGGGACCCACTGGTGTGGAGGCGAGAGAGGGGACAGAAGACAGGGCAGCTACCGCCCAGAAGAGACCCCGGGGAGGAGGGGAGGAGCCCAGACAGGGGCTCCCCGGAGAGAAGACGAACAGCAACCGCTCGCGCAGGGCCCCAGAGCCTGAACCCTCACAAAAAAGGGCTGCTACTCCCCGGGAACATCAAGAGGTGGCAGAGCCGCCAAAAGAAGCCCCTGGGCTCTGCATGGGCAGACACACCGCCTCCACGCTGGGGCGAGCATGGCAGCTGTGCCGAGGGACCTCCCCATTCCCTCAAGGAGACAGTTCCCACCCTGCCACCTCACACATGACATGCCTGGCAGGGAGGGTCCTAGAGCCACACGCCATGGGCCACTGGGAGGAGCTGGGCCCAGGGAGGAGACCACAGGCCCAGGGCAGGCAAAGGAGACGGGGCCCTGGCTCTAGGCCCTCAACAGGGGAGCCCCACACCCTCACGAGGTTCCCCATAACCAGAGGCCAGCTTCTTTTAGATACATCAACTGGCCTAGAACAGGCCGGGCCCCCCGTCCCTCAAAAAGGGGCCTACAAATAAGGTTCACATCTCCCCCAGACTAGAATTACCCCCCACAAATGGGACTCCCCTCCTCAAACTACACTCAACGAACAGGCCTCAGGCTCCCTGCTGAGACCAAGGACCGCCCCCCCAAAAGTAGAATTATGTCCCCTCTCGCACCAGGCGCCCCAGACATAAAACCAGCTGCCCCTCAGGTCAAAGTTTTCCAAGATAGGAGCTCGTCTCCTCTTCAGTGTGGGCTCCCCAACAGCAGGTGTGCCAAAAGCCCTCTCCCTGACCTGTCCCCACAGACAGACGCTTCCTAAAGAGGACACAGGGACTGTCTGGTCCTCGAGGTCAGGACTGCGTCTCCCCTGCGAGAGCGGCACGCCCAGGGATGACCCCCAGAGAAGGCCACGTTTCCCCCTCGGACTCCCCAGAGGGGCCTGGCCTCCTCCTCAGCCTGCCTCTGGGGGATGGAGGGGCTTCTCCTTCCCAGACTCCTGCTGATAGCAGGCAGGGCTGTGGCCGCCGCCTCTGCCTGTCCCCTGGCCCCTCTGGCCGCCGCCTCTGCCTGTCCCCTGGCCGCGTGGCCTCCGCCCCTTGCTGACAGCCAGGCCCGAGGCCCAGTCCTCGTGCTTCCCTCTCTCATTTGCTTGGGTCCCCCCAGCCCCCCACCCCATCCATCCGTCCTCCCTCCAGGGTTTGATGGGGCCATGAGTTAAGACCCTTCTCTCCTCGGGGGCCTGACCCCAAGCCAGGAGCCCGAGCAGCCTGGAGACCGGCGGAGCTGGAGGCCCGGCGGTGCACCCCGTGTGTGCAGGTGGCATGGGTGCAGGCGGGCCTGGCGTGGGCAGCTACCCTCCTGGCCGGCTGCCCTCCGCAGTTACCTGGCCGGTTAGTTTTAAGGCGGGCCCTCAGAGCAGATGTAGGCCTCCCCAGGGGCGGTCCCGGGGTGGGTGCCCCCCACACCACTGGCCCCGCCACGCCTGGCGCTCTGTTGCGCTTGTCCCGAGCTGGCGGGCAGGGCCGGCTACGGGGAGCAAGGTCCCCAGCACGCGGGCCGCACTGCCCCCCTCTAGCCCTGACTAAGGACATGAGCCCCGGAAGAAGTGAGCATGTCTATTGACCGATTGCAAAGGTGAGAGAGGATCTCCAAAGCCCATTGTCACTGCTGCCATCTGAAAGACAGTAAAGACAGAGTTCAGTCTGTTGGAGCCGAGCAGTCTCCGCTCTCGTCACACCTCACGCAGACAGCGGCAAGGCCCGGAGTCCCCGCCCTGCCAGGAGGCCCGCCTGCCTTCCCACACTGCCGGCCAAGTGGCCAGCTGCCGGCACCTGCCCAGGGGGGCCTCAGAGCCCCAGGTGCCCCGCCCCGCAGCCTGGCTGGCGGGGCAGAAGGAAGGGGGAAGGAGGAGAAGGAGGAGAAGGAGGAGGGGGAGGAGGCGGAGGGAGGGGGGGGGAGGGGGGGAGGGGAGGAACTGATGGAGCACAGTGAAGAGCCAGGGCATCTCCGGGCAGCGTGAACATCTGAGGGGGAGGGGGGCAGGGGGCGGTGGGAGGGGGCTCGAGGCCCAGGCACCTGTCAGCCTCACCCTGTCCTCTTCCCCAGAGCCGAGGCAGCCTTTGGCCACAGGCCTAGAGCAGGGCCCCGTGGAGGCGTCCCCAGCCTGTCCTCTCAGTCCTGGGCCCCAAGCCGAGGACCGAACTCCCTGCAGGGGGGCCCGACTGCTCTTATCCGAGGCCATGGGGGTGGGGAGGAACATTCCTAGGGGCTGCGACACCAGCCACGCCGCCTGGGGGCACACGGGCTCAGGGCCACAGTCTGAAGTCCAAGAAGAGGAGCCGATTCGGGAGGGGCGGCGGGGCGCAGAGGAGGGTTGGGGGGGGGGGCCGTGGGTCAGGCTGGGCCACTCGTGCCCCAGGGAGGAACCCGGGCGTCCCAAGGAGTCCTTGAGAAGCCGAGCAGCACGACACCTTGCGGGGACAGCCGCAGGCACGAGAGGAGGAAGAGAAGGCGGAGGCGCGGGGGCGGGGGGAGGGCGGGGAGGGCTCACCTGCAGGTTGGTGAGCTGCTGCTGCTGGTGCGCGATGGTCTGCTTCACCAGCACGCTCTTGATGCTCTGCTCCATGGCGTACTTCTTGGCCTGCGAGAGAAGGTGTTGAGGAGCACTGGGGGGCCTGGCCTGCGGGGCGATGGGCCTTCCCCCGCCAGCGGCTTCCCGCTGCCGCAGCGCCCGGGCAGGACACACGCTCTCACCTTCTGGAGGGCCTCCTGCTGCTCAGGCGTCAGGGGAGGCAGTCCCAGCTTTGCGGCTGTGCTCTGCCCGTTCTCCATCTTGATGGAGTCTGTCCCCTGGTGATGGGGAGCAGGAAAGGCATTAAGGACAAGTTCAAGACCTCCCTCACACGGCCCCAGGAGCCCACCCCACCTTCTTCCCCGACAACCGCACGTGGCCTGCAGCTCAGCCCGCTCCCAGGGGCAGACACGTCCTCACACAGACTGTCTCCCGCCTAGCCTGGACGTGGGTCTGCCCACCTCACACCCCTATGCCTGTCCCAGGCCGGTCTCCTCCAGGACCCACCGGGAGGACACACACCGAGGCAGACAGACACCTTGGGGGCCCTCGGCCAACCCAGAGCAGCTGCAGGACCCAGGCTTGCAGGAGTCACCAAGACAGGTAGCAAGTAGTGAGAGGGGCCCAGCCCTCGTGGCAAGCCTGACCCCAGAACCCCCGTCCCATGCTGCACAAGACAGCCAGCCTCAGCTGTCCCCAAAGACAAGGGGAGGGGGCCAGGGCTCTCTGGAGGTCCTGGGACTCCTCACTCCCGGACCGCCTGGCACCCACACTTCCTCATGGCCCCAGCCACGGCCACAGACTCGGCTTCCCTGCTCGGGACGAGATCCAGGGGCCACTCAAAGAGCAAGTATGGGCAAGGGCTCCCTCCCAGCACAGCTCCAGGCGGTAACCCATCCCTGCACACTGCGCACACCGCCCAGAGAGCCTGGAGTTGTTCTCCCAGAGGCCACGGCAGCCCCGAGGAGGGCTCCAACCCACCTCCACCAAACTCCTCCCTGGGCTGTGCATAGGCACCCTGGCAAGAGAGACCAGAAGCAGGCCAGCCACAGGGGGACAGAAGCGGACACCCACCAGCACCCTAGGCGAGCATAGGGAGGAGGAGACGCTTTGGTGGCGGTGGCGGTGGTGGTGTCCCAGCCTGCTGCAGACCACAGTGGATGCTACTAGGATTGTTTACATGCTCTCTATCAAAACTCATTTCTAAGCGGTTTGCAGGGGGAAGAAAACAGTTGTGTAAGCTGGAAGAGAAGCACGGCCACCAGACCCAGAAGAGCACGTGTGTCGGGAGTTAGAACACACCTGCCTATCCACCAGTTACTGGGTGGCCAGCAAGCGCTCCAGAGGGGGTATCTGCAGCACCCAGCATGAAGCCTCGGGAGGGACAGCAGAGAAGAGAGGCAGGTCGCCAGCACAGGAGTGACGAGCAAGGACAGAGGTACAAAGGGGGCAGGAAGGGACTGGATGACCCAACCGCCAAGAACCACCATCCTGACCAGCTGGAGTGTGGGGTTTCCAGCACAGGGTCAAAGGGCAGGAAGCCCTGGAAGCCCCTCCCCTGGCGACCCAGTCTGGCCCCTGCGAGGCTGTCCTTCCCGCTGGCTCCAAGCCCAGTTCTCCTTAGTGGGAGAGAGGCCTGAGAGCCTGGGGCTATGACTCCAGAGCAGGCTGTCACCATGGTAACCAATGCTACCCCCTTTCAGCCCCTTAGAAACTTTTCAATCGCCTCTTTGTCTTGATAAACAAAAAGCCCTTCTACCAACCAATGGCTGTCTAGACAGCCAGCCAGGGTCGGGGAGGGCTGGCTAGAGGGGCCCACCAGCTTCAGCCCCCGTAACTTCCTAGGGTCCAGGCTGCGTGCCATGGCCCTCCCCACAGCGTGCTGGGGGCCCAGCCGAACAGCCCCCCAACCCTCTGGACGCAGGCGCTGCCGTGGAGAAGCGTGAAGAACCTTCTTACCCGGCTCCCCCTCCCACACTCCCACCGGCTCCGCAACCAGAACTGGCCAAGATCTCCCACGCCTACCCTGAAGCCCTACCCTGAAGCCCTGCCCCGAGGCCGCCAGACTTGGACTTTGACTTACACGTGGTTCTGCTTTCACGTTTTACTTAAGTCAGAGATCTGAAGTGAAACTGTATCTCTGGCTCTCAACAATACCCTGCACGTTCGGTAACAACACGTTTGCCCTTCTGTATGACACCGACGACGGTGAAGGGCTGCCACCGGCTGAGGTTCACACCCCACCTGACCACAGCCACCATCTGCCTGGTGTCTGAAGACACATGAGGCTTCAACCCACCACAGAAGCAGGGAGGACGCCAAGTAGAGGCAGGGAGGAGGAGGCTACAGCCAGGCTGGAGGCTGGGTGGCGAGCGAGAGGGCAGGACAGAGAAGAGTCCCTGGGCTCCTCCCGCCCCACCCCCTACCAGGTCTCTCTGGGCCCAGGGACGGAAGGCAGGCGGGCGGGCGGGCGGGCGGGCGGGCGGGCGGGCAGGCGGGCCTGAGGGCGAGGATGCTTAAGGTCAGTACCTGTGAAGGTTTCCATTTGTCTCCCGCTGCCACCGCCGCCGCCGCCGCCGCCGCCGGCTCGGACCCCCCTCCTTGCTGGCCATTGACCTGCTGCAGGCAGGAAGGAGATGATGTGACGGACGTCCACAAGACCCAGCCACCCAGGCCCTCTCTCGTCTTTCCTGGTCAAGAGCTGAGCTCCGCACGGACCAGGAAGGGAGGCCGGCAGGGGCCCAGGAAGGAGCCAGCTGTGACATGGCCCCTGAACACTCCTGACACTGCCTCACTGCACCTCACCCTGCCCACTCCTCCAGCACACCTGCAGCTGCCCAGAGCCCAGCACAAGGGGCTGGCCTGGCAGAAACCAGAGCAAATCTGTGGCAGCCCCGAGCTGGCAACGAGTCCCCAGAAAGAGACAGGGTAGAGAGCTGAGCTATGCTCCTGCCCCAGGCCAACAAAAGGCAGAAGTGGGTCGAGAGCTGCCCTCTGGCCACACAGCTGAGGTCCTAAAGATCACTTCCTTTCCTACTGGTAGGCTGGGCCAGGCCGGGCAGGACAAGATGACAAGGAGCGCAGATGGCCGTCTCCCTCCTGAGGCAGACAGAGGCACCTCTTCAGCACCCTGTCCACATGCCTGGGCCAGCCCACGGCTCAGCGGCAGCCCCAATGCCTTCAACAGTCTCTGGCCAAAAAGCCCCTGGGGCAGGTCCCAGGCCCCTCCCGAAGACAGCTCAGAGGAGGGCTGCCCTCTGAGTGGCAGGGCCGGGCAGGGGGTCTGCATGTATAAGCCTCCCTCCCCCAGCAAACTGTCCAGGGCTGTCTAACTCGGGGCAGATGAGAGCTTGGCCACGCCTAGAGGGGCCGAGAAGCACTGCCATGCAGAGACAGCCCAATGGAAGGAGAAGCTCCCGACCCGGCTTAGAAGGGTGGCAGGCCAAGGGCAGGAGGTGGGCAACGTCACAGGGGAGAGGGTCTTAGTGGAGGGGCCCTGAGACTTCCCCACCTTCTCAGATGCCACACAGCAGGAACCCGCTCCCAGATCAAGACGAGACCCACAGGTATCTCGAACACAGGCGACAGCCATGCCCACCCTCAAGGGTCCGTGCACAAACAAAGCCGAAGGCTGGGCCGACCTGGCCAGAGCATGTCTCAGGAGTTCCAGCCTCAAAGGAGAGACAGCAGCACAAACCTGACTGCACTAGAGACGTGGCCAGCGGGCACAGAAGCTGTGGCCGACCCGGCCCTGCTGCCTCCCTGGAATCCCTCTGAACTCGACACCACTGCTGCTTAGAAACTGTGCCCCAGAGAGAGACAAAGAAAAGGGGGGACCTGCTGACACAGGTCCCACCCAGTGGGTACATGGCATCTGGGGACAGGGTTAGTCTGGCTTTGCCCCAAGTTCCCTGGCAGCCCCCAGAACACACCCAGAGCAGAGGCTGCCTCTTAAGACCCACAGCAAGAGATCACTTCAGGTCTGGGGATACAACCCAACCTTTAGACCCCTGTGAACAGAGTCAACTTGAGGGCACACTTATAAACCACTCCCCCAAATTACTGTAATAGCCAACAAAGGAACCAGGACAGTGCTGAGATCAGAACACAGCTCAGAAGAGACTTCCCAGGAAAATTCAGTTCACCAAGAACTCTAGGAAGGACATCCTACCCCATTCATGGCAGAAACAAAGTTTCCAGTCCCACTGAGCCTAGGGTTCTGTTCTAAGCAGATGCTAAGAGAGCTTAAAGGAAACTGTCATTTATCATTACAGCTAGCCCTCTGCTGTCATCCTCTGGCAATGAATGAAGCATGCCCCGCGGTCACAAAGCCCCCCACCCCGCCCCCCACCAGGCAGCAGTGCCTTGAGGGGTGCGAATCCCCTCTGGCACGTGTGTGTGTGGTGGGGTGGGGTGCAGTGCTGCCCCATGATTCTGGGCCCCAAACCCCAGCACTGTCAATAATCAACAGCCCAGGGCAAAAGGATTATTTCCACTAGAAGAAAAGGAAAGTTACGTAATTACTTAACATCTCCAGGCTTCAGGCTCCTCAGGCCTGTCTCCTGGGGCTGGCAGGAAGATTCAGTGAGTGGCTCCACACAAAGTACTTAAGGCAATCCATCTGCACGTGGCAAGCAACCCACAGGTTTCAAGGATTATTAGTATTATCACAGCATCCAGAGTCAAGTGACCACAGCAGGGCCACTGCAGGACACTGCCTTCCTTCCGTTCAGTCCCCTGACACGGTGCCACGCTGTCCACTGCACGGCCAGGCTCTGTGCAGGGCACTGCAGATGCAGCGAAACAAGACAAGAGGCTTGGCAACCAGCACCTACGTGAGATCATTTCTGTAGTTAACAAGTGCTAAGAAGAACATCAAGCACAGGGTGGGAAGAGCGGGACTACGGGGCACGCTGGGCCCCAGCACCCAGGGAAGGCCTCTCTGGGAACTGACATGCAGGCTGGGACCCACAGAAAGAGCAAAAAAGCAACTGTGCCCCTGGGGAGGGGGGAGGGTCCCAGTGCTCCTGCCAGATGGAACCCAAGGATGATGGTCCCAAGTGGGAGTGAGTCCAAGTGTCAGAGGAAGGGGCTATGGCCCGTTTTCTGCAGCCACCAGGTGGAAGGCACACCCAAGTCAGAAGAGGCGCTTCTATATCTTCCTGGGTCCTTCCTCAAGAGATCACGTGCCATTCCACTCCACCTCCCACAAGAGCTGAAGCCACAGCTTAGGACAGCAAACCAGCACTGTTCAGCGTGCACGGACCGGAAGACAGAGACCAAGCTCTCGATATGCCCCAAAAGGACTGCAGGGAAACAGGTAACCCTTCTAGAAACCTATCCATTCAAAAGGCAGGAAAAGGAATGTGTAGGACCACAAGCTGGACTTCACTCCCACAAGCTGATGAGGTAAGCCCGGGCCTCTACAGTTTACATACACCTATTAGCATACACGTATTAACCTCTTGAAAGGAGTCAGACGGTCAGTGAAGACCCTTATTGAAAACACCAGCTTACAGGGTTTAGACTCAGTGCCCCTATCCACCTCTACTATGACACCACCTGTGTCTGGCCCTGTGCCACAGCAGAGCTGAGTCCCCCGAGCAAGGCTGAGGCATGGTGTTGACGCAGGTCTGTGGACGCTTGGGGACGTGACTCTCACTGGCCTCTCCTGCTCCTACACCTTCCCAGGAGTTTTGGTGGCCTCCAAGCCTCCACCTTCACCTCTTTTCTAACGTCCCTCTCACAAAGGTAGTTGCTCTTGTGGCTTCAACAGGAAGCGGCTCATGGCAGAAAGAGGACAGTGAAGTTAGCTAGGCCTGACGGTCACACACTGGGCCCCCCTCATAGCCTGGGGCCTCTCTCTCACTGGGGGTCAGTTTCTTCCCCAGTGCAACAGGTTCGGCCCCCTCTCTGGGCATCAGCCCCCAGCTGAGAGCATGGCCAAGGCAGTCTAAGTACACCCCCTGACCCTGAGATATCTCCCCTATCAGTCCAGCCTCCATCTACCTGCAAAAGCTGCCTTCTTAGATCTCACCACATCAGTCTGAGTACAGGTCGGGGGAGAGTGGCAGGTAAAGAAAGGGATGTACCGTGTGAAGGGTTCCAGAGGGGAGTCAGTCGCACAAGCCTGGGAGGAAGAAGAGTGAAAGGAGACTTCACCACGGAAGTGCTGTGTGAGGAGGGGTTGTCCATCTATGCTAACTGCTCCATGTGGCTGAAGGACGAGACCACTAAGCAGGGTCTTAGTGAAGGAGGGGTCTTAGAACTAAGGAGGGGTTCCTTCCTCTAGGTGCCCGCACCCCCCTAGCACTTCACGCACCCCGGGTGGGAACTGGTCTCCAGTGCCCACCAGACCCCGGAAAAGGGCAAGACTGCCTCTGGCTCCCCACTGTTCCCCCAAGTCCTCGCACAGCGCTTGGGACAATGTGATCGCTCAGGAAACATGCAATGAGAGACCACGTCTTCCCTTCCTGAGTGGGGCTAGCAGGACGGAATCCCTGTTGGCTGGAAACCTCTTCCCCGCTGAGCATCAGCGATGAGCAAATTCACAGCTGTGTACGCAAGAAGCCAAGGCCTCCCTCCTCACCAGGCCCGACCGCTTCCTACAGGCCCCCGCACGCCCAATGGCCCCTTTCACACTAGCGGGAGGAGAAACGCCACGGTTCCCAGGAGCCCCGCCTTCAAGTCGGGGACACAGGCGCACCCCGTCAACACAAGGGGACGACCGCCGCCGGGGCCCGACCGGCCTCACCGCGAAGGGACCCGGCTCGGGGCGCGGCACGGCCCCCAACTGCGCCCCGGGTCCCCACCGCGCCAGGCCCTCCCGCGCCGGCCCCCGGAAGCTGCAATCTGCGGGCCGGAAGCTGCGGCCGCAGGCCGGCCCCCGCCTCGCGCCCGCCCCGCCCCCGCCTCGCGCGACCAAAGGACGCGGGAGCTCGCGCGGGGCCCCGGAGCGATCGCCACATCCCCGGGGGACCCTCGGCGCCCTGGCCGGGCCGACAACCCGCTCCCGCCATCTGAGCGGCGGCCCGCGGTCACGGGGTGCTCACTTACTAGAGCTATGGTCGCCGTCGCCATCTTGCGCCCGTCGCGGCCGCCGCGCGCGCGCCGCACGCTTCGGCTCCTTCCGCGGTCTCGCGCGATCTGGGTGCCGGCGGAGAAACTCTCAAGAGGACGGAACTCTCGCGATTAAGGCCTTTTCCCCCGGCGACGTGGAAGGAAAAAGGAGCGCGCTTCCGGTGAGGAGAGAAACAGTTAACGCTCCGGGAGGGGCGGGTAGAAGGGGCGGGGCCGGGGGGTGTCGGGGGCGCGCGCGCGCTGCCGCCCGGCCTCCGCTCGCCGCCAGCCCCGCCCTCCGCCGGCCTCCGTGCGTCCCAGTCCCACCCCTCGCTTCGTCCCGTGCCGCCCTCCGGCCTCTGCTCGGTTTTCTGCCTGCTTTGCAGGAAACCCGAGGCAGGTCACAGACGGCCCGATCCTCTCCAGGGCTGCGGTTGAAAGCAGTGACAAAGAATCGCTGTATTTCGGACTCAGATTTCGAGATGCATCTTTGCATCATAACATCTACGAATGCGCCTACCAATGCATGGTGTGCTGTCACCTAATGGCCGCATTTTCTCTTTCCTACTGATCCATAAAACAGTGCATCTTTCGCACTGATGGCGTCGTAGAGTCACTGACATACAGTCGGTAGAACTGCAACCCAAGAGACAGGCTTCTGAACCAATTCCGTGGGAAGGGTATGCGCTCAGAGTCCCCTTAGTTCTGAACTGTTTTTTAAAGGCTCCAGGTGTCCATCCCTGGTGTTGAAGTGCCCTGGACGTTTGCTGCATGCCCACCCAGTCCCAAGACCCTCACTCAGTGAGGTTCAGGCCCTGAAGTTGCCAGCTTAGCAACTTCAGCCTGCCTGAGGCAGCAAGGTGTGTCTTCCCCAACTAGGCAGGTCTCTTCTCCATCCTGGGAGAGTTTGACATGAAATACAGACACCCCTGGTTAAACCCAACAATATTTGCCTCATCTCCCTTCCCTCTAAAATGATAGGAAAAGGATTTTTATAAAGGAAGCAACCCATGAAGACAAAGGGGTGGAATGTTGTGGAGCTGAAGAAAGGTGGACAGCGGCAGCTGCTTTCGCATCTTGGAGGTCGGGGTCCAGGAGATCGTTCACGCAAGTGCGACTGTGAAAAGGAAGAGACTCCAGGGCTCAGCCCCTACCGGCAGTGGCTGGGAGGTGAGCTCCAGCAGAGGCGCTCTCGGTTTGGGTTGGCCTTCGGGGGCAGGGTCCTGTTCTGAAAGTGGGGGAATACGTGATATTCCCGCCTTTCTGCCACCTCCACCCCTGGCTCCGAGTCCGGCCCCAAGCATGTGGCACCCACAATCCTCAGAGAGAAGAGCTCATCTCTGCAGTAGCTCCCAACACGGAAGAAAAGCCTGGCAGTTGGGAGGTGGTCAGGAGAATGGCCTGGCTCGATCCTTGATCTCAAAGCTCACCAGGCAATAAGCCCCAGCCACTAAGACTAAATGCAACTGGGCAACCCAGGATCACCAGACAGTCTGAGGGAGAGGAAAAAACAAAAAAGCAAAAGGAAAAGGGACTCAGAAGGAACACAGCCAATAAAGCGAGCCAGAAGAAGGAGGAAAAAAGGAAAGCTAAAACCGTATCCTCAGAGATATTAGAGAGGCTGTTGCATCCGAAACATGAACAAGAGGCTATAAAGAAAGAACATTCAGCAAACGAGAAAGAGCACTTATAAATGGAAAGCATGAGAGGAAAACGAACAGTTAAACAGAAAGGTTGAAAGATAAAGCTGTAATTTTCCAGAACGTATGACAACAACAAAACCATATAGCTGGAAAGCAGACAATGGAGTCATTGTCACCCTTGTCAGCGCTCCCCAGTGCTAGAGCTGGCCGGGCGCCTTAGAGGCCTCCATGACAGCGGGCGTGGGTAAAGGGGTGGATGGGCTGGGACTTGCCACCTCCATTGTGGGGGGCAAAAGCACCACCCCCTGGTGGCAGCTTCCCCTGTGAAAATCTGGCATTGCTGCTTTCAGAGTGCTTGTGTGCTGGGCACTGTTCTCGTTACTTTTCACAGTTAACTTGTGCGATCTCACAACCACCCCGTGAAGTGTGGACCATTATTATCCCCATCTTTACTGGTGAGAAAGTGGAGTCACAGACCACTGTCACACAGCAGGAAGCAGCAGAATGGCTCCAGAGCCTATGCCCTTAACCAGCACGTATTGCACCTGTCAAAAAAACAAGTCCAACATCTAAGTAAGCATTCCAGAAAAGGAGAGGGAGAAATCACCACAAAGCAAAGAAAACTTCCTAGAACTGAAGGGTTGGGATCTCTGGACAATAGATGAAAGAGGTCATAAACAACAAGGTCCAGGACTTCCCTGGTGGCACAGTGGGTAAGGCTCTGCGCTCCCAATGCAGGGGGCCCAGGTTCGATCCCTGGTCAGGGAGCTAGAGCCCGCATGCATGCTGCAACTAAGAGTTCGCATGCCACAAGTAAGGAGCCCTCGAGCTGCAGCTAACACCTGGTGCAACCAAATAAATGAATGAATTAAATATTTAAAAAACAAAACAACAAGGCCCTACTGTATAGCACAGAGAACTATATTCAATATACTATGATAAACCGTAATGGAAATCGCTGTACAGCAGGAATTAACACAACATTGTAAATTCAACTATACTTCAATTAAAAATGAAAATAAAGGAAAGAGCAGGTCTACATCAGGACACGTTGAGAATTTCCAAAGTACTTGGGTAAAGAGAAGAACCAGAGAGAGAGAGAGAAGAAATCACAAAGGGTCAGAACTCAGACAGGCATGGGAGTTCTTGGGACTGGAAGAAAATGACAGTCCTGGCAAGAAGTAATCTTCCACCCGCCCAACACTGTCCCTAGCTGCACGAACAAGCAGATGAGAGAGTAGTGAGGGCAAACAGGAACGACTCCGTGACCCTGCACGCATCCTCGCTCAGGACGTTCCTCCTCAAACAGAGGGTGAATGAAGAAGCAAGCATGGTTCCAGAGACAAGAGGAGGGAGGTGCTGGTGAAGGCGCAGCCCATGCTGACAGCTGGGTCACAAACCCAAGAACAGGGGCAGAGAGTGGGCCAGGCTGGGGGCTCCAGGAAAAGATGCCGCAGCAGCCAGCTATGCCACAAATCTGAAGACTGAGAGTAGGTTCGCACTTCTGCGGGAGAATCTAGGGAGGAATTAATGAGACGTGTAGAAAACTAAGCCCCCCAAAAAGCAATGATTAACTCCAGGGGAAACAAAAGTTGTGCAAGAAAGCAAATATAATCCTAGGACACCTTGTTCTGTGCTGAGACCTGTGGGAATGAAGCGGTAATACTACCCATCACACTGGGATGACGCTGGGTCAGGGGGTTGAGGCCAGTGACCCCCTTCCCCCCAGAGGGACACCGGCAGGTGACATGGGATGTTAAAAACCAATAAAAACACAGTAAAAGCATGTGTGCGATTTTTGTGAAACACGCATTTTAAATGCCTGAAGAAACAGCTAGGAGAGTTGAATTTGGAAAGGGTCAGGGTTAGAGACAGTATTTATTATTGGCCTAAGAAAATTCCACTTTTAAAATAATGTGTATATAACTTCGAAAAGATAAAAGTTAAAATGAAAACATCAACATAGGCATTGAATGAAGCAATGATAGTATTGATCCTTTTGAGGTTCGGTTTAGTCACTGGTACAATCTGTTATGCATTGGACACTCAAACTGTTTTAAGATGACGCAGAATCAGACAGCATCAGCGTTTCCAACTAGATGCGTAAGTTATTTTAGATTGTAATTTTAAATTGAAAGGTGTGAGAACTTGAATAATTTTGTAAAGAGTATTAGAATGTTTAAGATAACTTGAGATTCACCGTATTGGTGCATTTATTTCATTTGATACATCTTGGTAAGGTGTTTTGGTTTAGGGTTTTGTCTAGGGTGATGTGGTAGGTGGGATAATGACACCCGCCCCCTGCCCCTTGCAGAGATGTCCGTGTCCCAACCCCCAGAACCTGTGAATATTACTTACTTGGTGAAAGGTATTTTGCACATGTGATTAAGATTAAGGACCTTGAGATGAGGAGATCATCCTGGATTATCCGGGTGGACTCAACCTAGCCACACGAAACCTTCCTGGTGCAGAAAACCAGACACACAGTTTCATGAGACAGACTCCATCCAATGTTGCCGACTTTGAAGACAGAGGACGGGGCCGTGAGCCAATGGAGGTGGCTTGCCTCTAGAAGCTAAGAGTGGGCCTTCAGTTTACAGCAGGCAAGGAAGGGGGACCTCGGCCCCATCACTGCGAGGAAATGAATCCCTGCCCTGTGCCCAGCGCCGCACCTGGCACCTGCAGGCCAGCAACCTGAAGGAGCAGGAAATGGGTTCTGCCCTAGAACCTCCAGAAAAGACACGCAGTCTTCCTAACACCTTGGTTTTAGTCTGGTGGGATCTGTGCCAGACTTCTGAGCTACAGAACTATCTAAGTGTGCTGGTTTTAAGCCACTGAGTTCGTGGTAAACCCTGACAGCAGCAACAGAGAACTAACACGGCGGTGAGCTTTTCTTGTTTGACATTGAAATGTCTTAGAAACCTGAATGTGCTCAGTTTATACATGCACTTTAAAATCTTTAAGAGTGATCAACTACATTTGAAAATGAAAGGGAGGTGGTCCAAGTGAATGGAGGCTAGGGTTTATGGGGGGTAGGGGTGGGGGAGACAGGGAGCTGGGGCTGGTAGCCTTAGGACCCAGGAAGGCAGCTGCCTGCCACAGGCGGAGGTAGAGAGGTAGCAGGAGGAGTGGTGAGCTCGGGAGGAGCAGGGAGGGTGCCTGACCCTGACCACTCGAGGCCAGGGAACAAGGACAGAAAATAGCCCTTTGGAGGGTCTGCACTGGCCGGGGGGTGGGGTGTGAGAGCCACATGGAGCTGCAGGGCCGTGGCCCTGCCCAGTGCCCAGCACCACGCCTGACACCTGCAGGTGGTTTACCATGGGTTTAAGGCGGCGATTCCGGTTCCTCGTGTGGCTCTGCGGTAGCAACTTGGAATGGAGCGCTTCCCTGGGCACACATCTGTCCAGGGCTGACCCCCACCCCTCAGCCCCCCAGCACTGTGCCGCGTTTCCCTGCAGGGCAGCCTCTCATGACCAGATGGCGTTCGGGGGTGGAAATGAAGGGTACGGGAGGGATGCTGAGTTGTGGAAGCTGGCCGATGGGGGGGATCCTGATCCTAAGGACATGCGGGGCCTAACCAGCCCCCCAGCCCCACAGCCCTGGCTCCCTCACCCCCTGACGGGCCTGCCCCACCACCCTCAGCCCCACTGCAGGGTTGCTGGGAGCTGTGGAAGGGGGGAGGTTCCTCACTAGCAGGCACACAGGCAGAGGGGGCCCCTGGTCCCCCACCCAGACGCCGGGGGCCAATGCCGAGCTTCCCCACGGGAGCCACCAGGTCTGGTTCCGGGGGGCTGGGGAGCTGGAGCGCTGAGGTGGGATCAAGGTCACGGCTGAGCTCCGCGGTACTTGAGGAAGGTGCTGTCCAGGAAGGCGGCCAGCTTCGGTCCGATCAGTCCTGCAGGGCAGGAGGGAGGCATGGGGGTTGGTGGGGCGCGGCCCACCCTGCGGCCCTCCCAGGCTGGCCGTACCCGGCTGCGCACCTCACACTCGTGGACGAAGCCATAGTGCACCAGCTCGGCGGCCCAGGTCCTGGGCACTGTCGGCTGCGGCAGGGGCGTGAGGAACCGGGCCGTGAGGCCGCAGCGCCGCCCGCCGTGCTCCGCCCCCCCCCAACCCCACCCCCCCACCCCGCCACCGCCGCCGCCGCCCAGTGTCCCGCCCGGCGGCCTACTTGGGAGCAGGGTCGTAGGTGAGGCTGCCGGTGCAGCCTGTCCTCCAGCACCCAGGAGCAGAGTGAGCTGGGGAAGGCGGGAGGGCAAGGTGGGCTCTGGGCTCGGGAGTCGGCCCCGCCCCTCCCGCGCTCCGCCGCGCCTCTGTGGGTGGCGCCCCCCCCCTCACATGCCAGCGCGCCTGGTTCCTCGCTTCTCCTCCAGGTTACACTGCATCTGGATCACCTGGGGGAAGGGGGGAGGCCAAGGTCAGCCACGAAGGCTTGGAACTCGGCAAACTGGGCAGCAAGAGCAGATTGCTGTGTCAAAGGGGCCCCAGGACACCAAGGGGTCGTAAAGACCGAAATGAGGACGGTCTCCGAGGGGAGCCTGGGAAGCACATCTCACTGCTAGGAGCCTGACGAGTTGAGGGAAACTTCCAGAGTAGATATTGAAGCTGGGTACCGAAGGATGAATAGGAGTTTTCACAGGTGAGGAGAACACCTGGAGAAAGAGCGAGCTGGGAAGGGGTGGGGGAGGAGCGAGGTGCGCAGGGATATGACAGCAGAAGCACAGGATGCCAGCAACAACCAAGCCTCAGGGTGCCGGGCCAGGGGCGGGGGCGGGGGCGTGCGCTGAGGACCCCAAAGCTGTGGCTATTAGGACACGAATTCTGGCTGGAAAGCCGGGGGAAGGCGGCCAGGCTGGGGGCTGGTGCAGCATCCCAGTGGGGAACAGAGGGGGCCCAGATCAGGGAGGTAACCATGGAGACACACCCAAGGCCAAAGCCAGAGGCTCTGGAGCCCAGTGGGTGTGGACAAGGAAAGGGAGAGGGTGGCCGGGGAGGCCCCTGGCCAGCGGGGAGCCTAGCAGGAGGAGGGGACGGGGGAAACACAGGGCCTGGGGCCTTGGCAGAAACACCAGGTCACAGATGTCAGCGAATCAGCAAGCCAAGGAAGTGGGATCCGAGAGCAGCGTGTATGGGACAGGGGCCTGCAGGGGTCTTCCCCTGGAGCCTCTGGGAAAGGGAGGTGTATCCCAGCTGTACGACTGCCCCCCAAGCCCCACAAAGAGGTCAGCCAGAACCTATCTCTCCTGGCAGCCTGGAGGAGAGCCAGGCTTGGGGGACTTGAAACCCTGATACGGGCACCCGTCTGGGCGGTGGGCAGGCCTGTGGAGCTGGAGTCTCACCCTTTCTGGTCTCTGAGTCAAAGGTTCTGGCGTCGGGGTCTTGGCCTTTGGGCTTCCTCGGGGGGTGGGGCCAGCACACGGGGCGCCCCAGGGGCCAGAGCAGCAGCGAAGTTCATCAGTGGGTAGATCCCATTTCTAGGGACACAGTGCGGGGTGGTGGCAGCCGAGGGCTCAGGGCCTGACAGTTGCCCACTCCCCAGCCTCACTCCAGCCCTCACCTGACATCCTCCAGGAACTTGTCAAGCTCCAAGCAGGAGACCTCTGAGTACCTGGTATGGGTGTGAGAACATGAGGGTGGCGGTCCTGCGGGGAGGGGTGGGGGGGCAGGGCTGGGAGGGCGTGGCTGGGAGGAGAGGGGAGGCCTCTGGACTGCAGGCTGCTCACCGCCACCGCAACGGGGGCCGGGGGGGCGGCCGGGGGATCTCTGCCAGGACCGTGTGCGGGTCCGTCGCCTTGGTCTTTTCCTCCACCACGTTCTCAGGCATGAGGTCTGCGGGCGGTGGGAGCACACAGGGCAGTGGGCCCTGAAGCACGAGGTCCTGCGGGGCCTCCTTCTGCATCCCGACCCCAGGCCCTGGCCCACCCCCCAGGCTGGCCTGCCCCTCACACTGGTGCTGGATGAAGCAGTGAGCGGCCAGGAGCTTCAGCGAGTGCACCTCAAACAGCACACGGTGGAAGAGGAGGCTGTGAGCGGAGGGCCGGCGGGCAGGGTCCCCGGGCCAGGGCAGGAGAGGATGAACTCCTGGGGTGTGGAGAGGGGGCTGCAGTCGGTGGAGCCCCTCCCACTCTGCCCCACTGTGTGAGGAGGAAGCCTCCCAACCCCTGTGGGAGCCTTCATGGAGTAACGTGCACAGAGTAGAGGAATCCCGTTAGCAGCCAGGCAGGACCTGATTCTTCGACGGACAGTCGAGTCTGCCCCCGGGCCCAGAACTGCCCGTGCTCTACTTCCAGCACCCCTCACAAAAATCGTGGCAGGTGTGGCACTGTCATCCCCAATTCACAGGTGAAGCTGCGCTGCTCAGGGAGGACCCAGCCCCCGCCTCGCGGTCCCTGGGGCTGGGCAGAGTGCTGAAAGATGAGCGCAGCCCTCGAGGCCAGTGCAGCCTAGCCTGAGCCCGCCTACCTACTCAGCCTGCCCCTCTTCCGGTTGCCTCAGGTCAGGCCCGATTCCGGAGATGACCTTGAAGTGTCCCTGCCCTGCCCCACATCCGTGCCCTCCACTGGCTCTCGGGTCCGTCCTGGCTCCACCCTCCTCGTCAGTCCTGTCCAGGCCCCGTCACTTCCCTCCCCCACCCCCAGAGGTCACGCGGTGAAGCCAGACAGTCGCCAGAACTCTGGCCAGAGAGGCTGTGGCTGCAGCTTCTGTCCGTCCGCAATCCCTTTGCCGGCTCCCCACCCACCTTGCCCCCAACACAGGCTAGACCACGTCCTTTCTAACTGGTCTCCCTAAGGCTTACAGGCGGGGATGTGGAACCAGGCAGACCTGGATGCAAACACCGGCTCCACCACTCGCTCTAAAGCCTCTCTGAACCTGTTCCTTTATCTATAAAATGGGCATAAAAATTGTGCCCACACGGGAAGTATCTCTCTGGCCTCTCTGTGCTTAGAGTGTGCCCTCAGAGCCTTCACGTCTGCAACTCAACACGCACGCCCAGTAAGGCCCTCCTTGCGGGGGGTGGTGGGGGGAGGGTGGAGGCTCGCGCAGCGGGCCTGGCCCAGACCTGCTGCACCTCCAGGCCTGCCCGAAGCACCGCACCGGCCCTCCTTGGAACACTGAGAGCCAGCCGGTAGGGGCAGGGCCAGCTGCTTACCCGCATGTTGGGGTCACTCAGAGAATGCCTGGCGCGAGCGATGGCCTCCTCTGTGACCCGGGTGTCCCCGTTGGCCTGGATCTCCAGCACAGCCATCTGGGGGGCAGGGCAAGGTCAGGCATGGGGAAGGGACAGCACAGGTGGGATGGGGAGAGTTAGCTGGGAGGGGCCCAGAGACCACGGGGTTAGTACCTCCAGCGCACACATCCCAAAAGAGAAGATGTCCACGGCAGTGCCATCGGCAACTTCTGAAAGGGGAGAGCAGATCAGGGCAGGTAAGGCGGATGCCGGGGGTGAGGGGGGACCCCCCAGACTCACCTCCATACTCCGGCGGGAAGAAGTGCAGGTTCCGAGGCTCCTCCCGCTCAACACGGATGGGGCTTCGAAGATCGTCTGGGAGCGCTGTGGAGGGCGCGCGGGATGAGCAGACCGGACCTCTCCCCCACGCTCCGTCCCCCCAGGGTCCCCACGCACCATTGGAGAAGATCCGGTGCCACACTGCGCCGGTCACCGCGGGGAGAAAGCAGGCGTCAACGTGACGGGGCAGTGGGCATCGTCCGCCCCGTTCCAGACAGGTCGCCCAGCCCCGCCCCCCGCCCCCGCCCAGCCCCGCCCCCTGCCCCCGCCCAGCCCCGCTCCGCCAGCACCAGAGCCGATCTTGATGAGGCCGTTGTGCTGTATGAAGACGGTGTCGCTGGTCAGGTTCCCGTGGATGATGGGGGGACTGCAGGCGTGCAGAAAGCTGGGGAGGAGGGGAGAGCAGGGGGAGCTGGGTCAGGGGTGCCAGGGAGGCGGGGGCGCCAGGGGCAGGTGCTCGGGCAAGCCCAGGCCCTCACCTGAGCGCCGACAGGATCTGCGTGCACCAGCGCTTCCAGGCCTGGCGGCGGACGGACTCCGTGGGGTGAGCGCAGGAAAGGCAGCTGGGCCTGAGGTGCCCCGGCCCAACCCCGCTCCTGTGCCCAGGGCCGCCCAGCGCACCCCCGACCCCACCCTGGCCCTGACGCTGACCCAGCCCGCTCCCTGTACCCTGGCGTTCATGGCCTTGTGGTTCTTCTTGGTCTTTTTGAGGAACTGCTTGAGGCTGCCCGATGACACGTACTCTGTGATGAAGATGACCTGCGAGGCGGCAGGCTCACGGGCTCCACCAACGGTGGGTGCCCGCAGCCGCCCCACCCACTGGTGCCCCCCTCCGCGTGGTGTGCCCAGGGCTCACCCGTGCTCGGGCCTCCGAGGCGTCCAGCCAGTACTTGTGCAGCTTGACAATGTTGGGGTGGTCCACCAGCGCCAGCTGCTCAAACATGAGCTGGATCTTCTCCTGGGAAGGGGGGGCGGTCACCAGGCTGGGGGTGGGGTGGGCTGGGCGTTGGGGGTGGGGGCAGCAGGCCTTACCTCGTGGGCCGAAAAGGCCTTCCTGTCAGCGAAGTGCAGCTCATTCCACACCACCTCCACCCCCTCCTCCGTGTCCATGGCCAGGAAGGTGCTCTGGACGCCGGGCATGTTCCCCTGGTTCACCTGGTGGGGGGGGGGGGGGCACGAGTGAGCTGGTGCGTGGGGGAGGAAAAGGGTGCGGGCTAGGTCTCCGCTCACCTCCCTTCCAGCAGCCCGAGTATGTGAGGCAGGCGCTGGCCTGCTCTGGGGGGAAGCTGGGCACCCAGGAGCAGAAGCTTGGTATCCTGGGGCTGGGCTGAGGGGATCTGGGGCATGTTCCGGGTGTTTTTGAGGCTGGTCCCCAGAGGACTAACAGCTGGTCCCAGAGGCATGGGGAGGTGGTCTCGGGAGGAGACTTAGGGAATCGGGGGTTCCTCACCAGGGCGTGGGCGCCAGGCTAAAGGAGTGCAAGGGCCCGTCAAGAAGGGGGCCGCCTGGGCGACGCTTCGGAGAGGTTTCGGGCCTCTGGCTTCCCGAGAGTCCGCACGGCCCCGCGTGGTCTCAAGGGCCCCTCCGCCGGAGGTGGGCGGCGACCCGCCCCTCCCTGCCGTGCCCACCTGCTCCCGCCGCTTCTGCCAGCGGCCGCACGGGCTCTCTTCCAGGATGTCGCTCTCGTCCTCACTCTCGTCCTCCCGCTCCCGCTCCCGGCCCCGCCTCGGCACCGGCTCCGGGGCCGCCATGGCTCGGCGGGTCCAGGCCGCCGCCCTCCGCGCTATCCGCCGCCCAGCGCCGTCGCCGCTCCCCTCCCGTCCTGGCCCCGCGCCCAGACTCCCAGCTGGGAGCGGAGCCGCCGCCGCCACCACCTCGAGTCCCTACTCGGGCTCCGGGAACTGGGAGGCGCGGGCGCGCGGCCGGCCCGGGGGTGGAGCCCGCCTGCCCCACCGGAGCCGCCTCCCCTGGCCGGAGCCCGAGCGGAGATTCCCCGTAGAAGGCAGAGCCTTTGCGGCGCCCAGCGGAGACCCCACCTGTCCCCCGCCCAGGGGCCCAGCGCGTGGGGACCCACCCCGGCCAAGGCCCCGCCCACTATCCCCGCCCACATCCACGAAGGCCCTGCCTCGCGGACCCCGCCCCGTCAGAGGCCCCGCCCGCCCCGTCTAGGGCCCCGCCCCGTCTAGGGCCCCGCCCCTCCGGAGGCCCCCTCCCGGAGGAGCTGCCTGGTCCCAAACAGGCTCCTCCCGGGACTCGCTGCGTTCGGCTGCCCCGGCACCAGCTTGAGGCGAGCGGCCCGGGCGCAGGGGTTTCCGTGGCGGCCCGGAGCCGGGTCCGTCGGGGCCTCCCCGGGCGCGCGGAGGCCTGCGCCGACCGGCCCTGCCCAGCTCTGGGAGCCGCTGGTACTTCCTGCACCGGTTCCCCATCACACGCCTGCCACACACATCCTGAAACCCGGCCCAGTCCCCGGGCGCCCACCTTGGGGTGAACCCAGCGTGGAGCGGGCCGGGCGCAGCCCGCTCAGCCCGGGGATCACCGCGAGGGTCTGGGGGAAGGGCAGGAATGCGCGACGGGGAGGCCAGCTCTCCCGGCACGTCCCCCATCCCCTAAGGAACACGTGGGAGGGTCCCCGAAGGAGACAAAACTACGCAAGCAGGTGGACTTTAATTAGTGACCACAGACCTCCCACTGGCCTGCAATTCGGTGTTTCCCTTTCATGTCCACACCCACCTTCCCACAGTCCCAGATGGCCCTCTCTCCGCTTTCTGCTGATGGCTTTTCTGGAACAGTGGAGCCATCAGAAGGGAGCCCTGACCCCAGAGGCCATGCCAACAGGGGATGTGCTTTAGAATTCTTGTCTAAAACCCCCTTTATCCCAAACCCCCACTACCTTTCAATAGTCTCCCGCTCACACCTGCTGAGTCCTCCCCCTCCCTCACTATGTCTTTCTGGAGAGAAAAGTAGTGGACACGCGTGTGCCTTCTCCCAAACGTACACCACAACCCTGACTTCCCCCCACCCCCACCCCGGGCTCAAAGGCCTTCAGCCTGTTGGTCTCTCAGAGTCCCCTGCACACCTCTCTTCCTCCCAACCTTCTGCGTAGACATAACTCCACCGCCGCCATCCTGGTGGACCGGCATAGCCCCCGCGCTCCCCACTCCACCCCCCTCAGGTGATCCTGTGAAACCATCACTCACACTGCTCAGAACGCGCTGTGTCGCAAAGGAGGGACCAGCAAGACTTGGTCCTCTGTCACCTGCCCCAACCAGACACCGTGCAATGAGCGTCTGAAGTTCCAGGCTCATCCGAGTCTGACACCTGAACTGCAGAGACCGTTCTGGATATGACTGTATGCCACCGTAGGTTGTCAATGCTTCTCTCCCGTGATTAACTTCACATCTACAATAAGGATAGAGTTCTGTGGATGAACCTTCAAAAAACTGAACTCAAAGAAAAAAGCTTTGCTGACATACTAACAATTCTTTGTACGTTGTTGTAAAGGCCATACCTCCAGAACAAAGCTGGTGACGCAAACCAAGGGGGTCATACCAACTGGGAGAGCTGCACCAGGGGACAGAATCAGCCCCTGCCCCCTCAAAGCACAGCCAGAGGATGGAAAATAAATAAGCAGGTCGACCCCAAATTGAGACCCAAAGGCACTTACTACAGCGAGACAATTGATGGGGAATGGTTTACTCAACGAACAGGAGAAAAAATCGATAACTGAAAGGAACGGATTTAATTAAAATGGTAATATAAACAAATTGGTACACACACTTCAGTGTGATAGGCCAGGGAAACAACGGAAAGTCCTTCACTCTAAACGCATCAGGAGTCTACCAGAAATGGCCACTTGTGAAATTTTAATTGAAAATTCACACCTGATAACACCAAGGGTGGAGAGAAAAAAATCATAAAAGGACAATGTCTTTCCTTTAATGCAACGAGGGACCATAGCAAGAAAGGACGGAGGAGAGTAGAACGTCGCTGGGCACGTGAGCTGAACACGTTGCACACAGATACTGGCACGCTAAGAAATGCTGTAAAGTGTTGTCGTGTATTTTCAGGGTTGAAAAAAACAACCAATTAGAAAGAATTACCCGCTCACTTTCCAGACAGAGAAGAAACAAGGAGGCCTTGTTTCTGGGTCGGAGCAGCCCTCCGGGAGCAGCTGCACGTAGGTGAAGTTTCTCGCTGGGTGTTGCTGGTCGAAGAAGCCCTTGGTGTCGTCGCTGGGGTCCCTCCAGGACGCTCAAGGCTCATCCCCTCGTCGAAGCAGCCGCGGCCAGCAGGCCCGGTACACGGGCAGGCGGCAAGCTATGCACGGGGTCCGATGACGCTGCTCGTGGCGATCTGGGCCTCCAGCAGGCGGATGCCGTGCTCCACGGACGATGAGGTCCTTCTTCACGGCCTGGAATCAGGGAGATCTGGCTCCCCGGTGTAGGGGTCGGTGTAGCCGGTGACGGCGCGCTCAGCCGACAGCAGCCTCGCGAACACGTCGGGCCCAATGACACCAGCCCCTCAGTGCTTCCTCCAACGAATACCCCTTGTTTCTTTCGATGATGAAGCCACTGACTGCTCACGTCTCACAGGAGGGTGAGGGCTGTGCCGGGCCTGAGAAGCCCCTTCCTACAAGTCTCGTGGATGCTGAGGGGCTCCTGGGAGCCGGGCAGCAGCAAGCCGGCGATGCAGCCGGTGCCTCGGCCACAAGTACCTCTGCACGAGGCCCACGTCCTGGGCCAGGGTCCGGCCTCGTTCCGGACTGCTCGTACATGCCCTGGTTGATGATCTCACTCTCAGAAAGCCTCACCTGGAGGTCACGGGCATCCTCACCCAGCAAAGGTGGTCCTGCAGTGGCTGCAGCCTGCTCGTGGGTGGCCCTCGAGCGCAAGCCGCCAGCTCCTCCACCAAGAGGGCCTGTCCTTGTGCTGCTGGCTCAGCGTCACCCCCTGCTCCACGGGGACTGCCTCGGAGAACAGAGCAGCTCCCAGAGCGACACGGGCCGGCCCTGGAACTTGCCCATTGGAGACGGTGGCCACGGCAGCTCTCAAGGTCTGCCAGGTGCTGTGCCTCAGTGAGTGGGGGCCCCCCTGTGGCTCCGCTCCAGGGCTCCCCACTGAGATGGCAGGAAGGCCCAGCCCCGTCTCTGGGTCGGTGACACAGTGGGCCAGCAGCTGCCCACAGCTGAGGCTCTCCTGCTGCCGGGGCTACGAGAAAGCCAGCCGCCTGCGAGAGATGCTGCTGAGTCTGTCCAGGCAGCCGAAGTGCAGGGTGGCCTCCAAGGGCAGGCCGGAGCCTGCCTGTAGCCAGCTGGGCAACCAAGAGCCTCAGCACCGGAGGCCTGTCCACCAGCTCCCCTCTTCGTGGCCTGGAATAGGGGATTCGGATGCCACCTACCGAAGGGGCCATGATACCCCGTCACCACCTGCTCTGCTGCCAGGAGCTGCCTGTGGAGCTCTGGTCCAAACAGGCCTGCCCTGACCGCCTCATTCCAGCCACAGCTGCCGGCGCGGTGGCTGGGTCCACCAGCATGCGGGTGGCGTCCTGAGCCTCCTGGACGGAAGCGTGGCGCCCGTGGGAGCAGGTGCTCGGCTAGGCCTGGAAGAAGCTCTTGTGCCCTGCAGCAGCAGGACGAGCCCTGCCACACCGCCGGTGCCCTGCGGGTGGCGCTGCACCTCGGTGCGTGCACCCACATCCGGCACTGCCAGCCTGCCCTCCCGCAGGCCTGGACCGTCTCCCGCGTCCAGGACCCCCACCTCCAGCGGCCTGGCCAAAGCTCGGTGCCCCACTCAGCGTACGGAAAGTGATCTTGAGGGGCAGTAGGCCCAGGCCCCGTGCTGGGGGCCTGCACACACACATGCCTAGCAGCTCCCGGTATGGCAAGCTGCTCCGGCGTGTCGGGGTCCAGGAAGCCTGGGGCACTTGAGCTGGGCCCAAGCTCCAACAGCCCACACCATGTCTCCCGGTCCAGGAGGCTTTGCTGGCAGGCCAGCTCAGAGGCCACGCGCATGCCCTGGATGGGGTCCACCAGGCCCCCCCGTGGCCCTCCTGGGCCTCCAGCCAGCTCCACCCCAGTGCCCTGTCCACAACCTCCTTCCCTATGGCCTGGAAGAGGGCCAGCTTCCCACCCCCAGAGGGTCAGGGTACCCAGTGACCGCGCGCTCGGCGGCCAGCGGCTTCTCCTTCCGCTCCAGGCCCACCAGGCCCTGCTGCAGGGCCTCAGACGCGAGGAGCAGCTGGCCCTGCCCGGGGCCGCCTGGGCCTCCAGCAGAGCCAGCTCGAGCCCAAAGGGCAGGAGACCCTGCTTCATGACAGCGTAGAGACTCTGGGCCTGGCCCGAGGCCTCTGCGTACACGCCGGCGATGCTCCTGGCCTGGGTGGACGTGGCTGCCTTGGCCTGGGGTCCAGATGGGGTGCCGGTGCCCAGCACGGCCTTCACGGTCTCAGGGACGACAGCCGTCTCAGTGCCATTGGTGACCAGGAGGTTGAGAGGAGAGACGTGGCTGTTCATCGCACAGAACTTGCTCAGCCAGGGTCCACCGTCTGCTCCCTGTGGGGATGGAAAGGCTCTGTGAGGGGCCCGAGACAGCCCAGGTGGGTGGGAGGGCAGACACGGTCAGGAGGTCAACCCTGCACCCTGGACCCACCTCCAGTGCAGCCGGCCCTCCTGAAGGAGGGGTGTCACATCCAGCTTCGGTCCCTCCCCTTGCCCTGCAGCTCCCAGGAGGGGACCACGTGAGCACAGGGACCCCACGGTAGCCTTGGGGGGTGCGGGCTCTGTTTTCTCCTATAGGCCATCCTCTGGCCTCCATCTCAACCCCGCACCCTCGTCCCCCTCCCCCCAGGGTCCTGGTGCAGAGGCTCGGCCTCCACCCACCCTTGGCCTCAATACCCAGCCGATGACCAGTCCCTGCCTTGCCCTTGGGTGGTCTCCATGTATTCGTGTGCTTCTCCCTCCCCCTTCCCAGTGACCCCTCCAAATCCTTCCCCACCTTAATCCACTGCTGCCCTGGTCTCTGCTCCCTCCTGGCTCCCCACCGGGCTTCAGCCAGGTCCCTGCCCTCTGTCCCAAGTCTCTCACCTCAGCCCGGCTGTGTCCCCCTCTGCCCACCCTGGCCCCATGTCCTCTGGGCCATGGCCTCTGGAAATAGGGTCTTTGCAGATGTAATTAAGTTAAGGTTAAGGTGAGGTCACACTGGTGTAGAGAGGCCCTTATTCCAACACGACTGTGTCCTCACAGGAAGACAGACAGGGGGACGATGCCCAGCCCACAGAAGCAGACTGGAGGCGTGCAGCTTCAGGCCCCAAACCCAGCATTGCCACCAAACGCCAGAAGCACTGATTCCAGATCCTGGCCCCTCAACTGTGGAAGAATAAGGTTCTGTTGTTTGAAGCCTTCCGGGCTGCAGTAAATGTCCCCTCCCGGCCCCAGGAGCCAGTCCACGTCCTGCTTCCACAGAACCACACCTGCAGTCCCCGGTCCTGGTCCACACTGTCCTCGCCTCCCGCAGCTCCCCAAAGCCTCACACGGGGTCTTGGGAGAAGGCTCAGCCCCACGCGCCCTCGCCCCGGCTCTGCAGCTCTTGCTGAGGTAACCTCGGACTCCAGCTGCCAAACCCCACAAACGCATTTTCGATTTGACCTCCCGACCTCTGGGTCACGGGGCATGGGGGACCCTCCTCCCTGGTGACATTTCCCCGTTCAGCCAGAGAGCTCCCCTGACCGCAGCTGGAGCCCAGCCTGTCCTGGGGTCACGGAACCGCGTGTCCAGCTGCCTCCTGGACACCTATGCCCAGCGGTCTCGCAAGGAGCCTCAAGTTCCATGGTGCCCCCAGAAGTGCTGGCTGTGAGCAGCTCTCCGTCACCCGCTCTGCAGAGCCTGAACCCTAAATCCCCCCACGGCCCCTCTCTCCCCATAGCTGGGCCCAAGAGGTGCTCCTTTGTGTCTGCTGAGACCCCTGGGCAAAATCCTGTTGCCCCCTTTCCCTGCCCGGATGTTGGGCCCAGAGCCCCGGTGGCGCCTTCAGCTGGTCTGCTGCTGGGTCTCGGAGTGCGTGCCAGGCCCAGGCAGACGTGGAGGTGGTGGCTTGGCGCTCACCCGCCCCGCCCCCGTCCCCGGCCAGGTTCCAGGAGGCACGGCACTTGCTTTCCCGAAGCGAGCAGGCCGTGCAGTGCGGGCGCGCAGGGCACATCATCATGCCTTTGAGAAGGTGGGAAGAGGACGTGGGGTGGGGAGAGAGGAGCGCTGTTAAGATCCAGGCCTTGGGCTTCCCTGGTGGCGCAGTGGTTGAGGGTCCGCCTGCCGATGCAGGGGACGCGGGTTCGTGCCCCGGTCTGGGACGATCCCACATGCCGCGAAGCGGCTGGGCCCGTGAGCCATGGCCGCTGAGCCTGCGCGTCCGGAGCCTGTGCTCCACAACGGGAGAGGCTGCAACAGTGAGAGGCCCACGTACCGCAAAAAAAAAAAAAAAAAAAGATCCAGGCCTTGGGAAAGAACACAAAAGGCTTTGTTCGGGTGACCAGCTGGACGCCTGAGCAGAGTTCCAGGGCCCGGTGTGACCGTGGTGGACGCAAGGCTGCCCTGACCTCCTTCTAGGGGTGGCTGAGGCTGCCCTGACCTCCTTCTGGGGGTGGCTGAGACTCTGCACCATCAGCCAGCTTGTCTCCCTGCCATCTGCTTCCTCCCCTCCTTCCCCAGGCCACTCCCTGAAACCGTGTCAGACTCTGCTTCCGAGAGCTGACCTGGACGCGTGCTGTGCTGCCCACCTGTCCAGTGACCAGCCTGCTTCCTTTGTATGGTGTGCCTCGTTCCAGGACGGCCTTCAGAGGGTTTGTGAGCAGAGGAAGCCTCAGGTAACAGGGCCACCGGGGTGGCTGGAGCAGTAAGCTGATCACCTGAAGTCTGGCAGGGGACCAGGGTGGGAAAGAAAAAAGGCACTTCGCTACCCAGCAAAGGCGGGAGGGCTTTCTGGGCCACGGGGTCAGGAGCAGCCAGTGGGGGGGTCAGGAGCAGCCAGTGGTGGGGGGGGGGGCGGGCTGCAGGCTGTGTTGTCCCGCCGGCAGCCCAGCAAGGAAAACCAGAGGAGCAGGACAGACTCCTGAGCGGGAAGCTCAAGTTTCCTGAACAGCAGGGATTCGTGGGAGGGAGGGTGCTGGGTCCCTGAGGGCCATCGTGGGGGGAGGGCCTGAGGGGCTGGGAGAGGCCCTGTGCCTGCGGCTCTGCCCGACGCAGCTGGGTAACCGTGGCTGGGCCATGGCCCGTTTGGTCAGCAGCGACCTTGGGCCTGGTACGAGCCTCCCTGGTCCCTGACCAGGCAGGACATGAAGAGGGGCCTGGGAGTGGGTGCCTTGAGTCTGAAGTGGGGACCTTGGGGAAGCAGCTGGACGGAGAGGTCTGGAGCTCGGGAGAGACAGACCAGGGCATGTGAGGGGTGTCCAGGGCCTGGGGAGTGGGCGACAAAGCAGTTTCAAGGCTGGGAGACACAGAAGAGCCCAATCGCACAGAAGCCAAAAGACAGGTGTCCCAGAGAGGCGGTTACCAGCAGAAGTGGCAATGGCATGTGGCTAGAGGGGAGGGTGGCCTCGTGGCTGGGGGAGGGGCCGAACGGATTTCCCAGGACTGGAAAGGGACTCTGAGAGGAGGCCCCTCCTGTGGCTTCCTGGGAGCAGCCCCACTTCAGGTGGCCCAGGGGACAAGAGGTGGGAGGGCAATTCCTGAGGAGGGTGGGTCCACATCCCTGGGAGGGGGCGTCACCTACCAGTACCCTGAAGGGCAGCCCGCACAGGCCAGGCTGGGCTGGGGGTTGCGGAAGGGCCTCTCTGGCTGTCCATCTAAGCCAAATCACAACAGAACCGGATGGCCAGGCTGCCTCAGGCTCACACATGGAGACAGTGACCTTGGTTGGCCTTTGGCCCACTTTGAGCAGCGTCAGAAAGATCCCACCCCCCAGCACTGGGTGCAGACTGCAGGGATCGGTGGCCATAGGGAAACTCCGCACGATGGGCGGGTCAGGGAGAGAGCAGAGTCACGGAGGATGGAGCCCATGGCAGAGCCCCTCCCGCCTCTACCTCCCAAGGGCCTCGAGATGGCCCCACGCAGGGGTCCCTGGTGCCCATCCACCCCCGACGGCAAGTAGCCCCCTCCGTCGGGAAGCACTGGCCTCCCTCACCCCAGCACCGGGCCGGGAGCCAGCCCCCCCTCTCAATTCGTCAGCCTAATTGCCTCGCGCCCTGGGCGCTAGGACCGGCTCCAGCTGCAAGGCAGGGGGCGGGGCAGGAAGGAATCGGACCTGCACGGCCCCACCCAGGCGCGCACCAGTCCTGCCCCGAAACCCCTGGGCAGGCGGGACCCCTGCTACGTCTCCCACGCCCGTGCGGGGAACCAGGCTCGGGGGCGACTGCCAGGACTCCCGCGCACCAGGGCTAGTTGGGAGGGAACCGGGCCTCAGAGCCCCGCTTGCCCGGAGCGGAGCCCAGAACCCCGGGCCACCTCCGGGCGCGTCGCGCCCGCCCCAGCCTCTGCAGGCCCCGGGCCGAGAGCCCCCGTAGGTGTCTCGGCTTCGCTCGGCGGCCGCCCCTCCCGGGCCGGCCTGGCTGTCCCATCTGCCCGGACGGTGCCCGCAGCACTCCGTACGCAGTGCCTCCGTTCGCTGCTGTGCCTGCGACCGGCGCCTCCCGGTTTAAACCCGCTCAGGCCCCTCCCCGGGGCGGCACGTGGTGCTTCCGATGGGTGCGGGCGCCCTGAAGCCGGGAGGGGCGCGGGACCGGGAAGCCCACGCGGGGCCGGGTCGACGCCCCCGCGCGCTCCCCTTGGCCGCCACGGTCTGTGAACACCCCTAGGCGGGGAGGAGGGCGGCTGCCGAGGAGCAGGGTCCTCTCGCTCCTACCCAGCCCCTTTCGTCAGCTCCCCCAGAATCACCGCGAAGGAACGCGGGCGGCCGCAGGGAGCAGGGTGCGTCCCGCGCCGCCCTGACGGCCTCTGAACGGAGTTTGCAAGGTAAATGCGGCCCCGCCCGCCGCGCGCAGAGTTTCGCTTTACAAACGTGACTTCATCGCCCGAGGGGGCCCATGGGGCCGCTGGTACAGGCGTTGACCTCGACCCAGGGACCCCTCTTGTCCAGTCCCCTTCGTCGTCCAGGCCTCGCTCCCGCCTCGGGGCCGGCGGCTTGCGCTGCTGCTTCGTCCTGGGGCTGCCGGGCCAGGCCGTCCTCAGAGGCTGCCTCCATGACCGAGTGGCTTCCCTGCCTTGACCGTGGAAGAGATGGGGTCTCTGTCCCCAGCAGGCTTCCAGTCTGTCTGGAAGGGATGACCAGGCCTTGCCCCATGGGTTCAGCACCTCCACCTGGGATCGGAGCAGGCGTTCTGTCCAGCAGGAGGACCTGGGCCCCTTCTCAGACGCCAGTCCCAACGCCCACCTTCCGGGGCCGGGGACTCCTGGAGCAGCTGAGGAAGAAGGGCCAGAGCCTGGCAGGCTGGGGCCACAGCCCAGGACAGGAGCCACACGTGGATCTTCTGGCTGGTCCTCCCCTTTGCTGCCCAGAGATCCCAGATGGATGGGGTGGAGCAGGTGCCCCTTGGCCCCCAGGGTCGGGACCCAAGGCCTGTCTTCCTCTGTCCCCATTCCCGGCCCTGAGGACTCAGTCTTTCCCCTTCCCCAGGCCTCACTTCTTTCGGGGTCATTCTTGACCAGATGCTCATCCAGGGCCACCCAGCCACCTCCGACACGCACCATGAGAGCACCTGGAGACACCTGCGCAGGCACAGGGGCTGGGGGGGCCGGGCTTCCAGGGTAGAGGGTGCCAGCGTTGGCTCCCGTGGCTCTGTCCTCACTCCCACCCCCAGGCCCACGCTCACACCTGCTCACCAAGGCTTCCTGGACCCTGGGCCGACCTTTGGCCGCCTGTGTCCTTGTCGCTGTCTGCGTACCCCACCCTGGCTATGCTATGTGGCTGCTGCTGGCCGCTGGAGAGGCCTGACCTGATAGAGTAGTGAGCTCCAGCCTGGGCCCCTACCCCCCTGCCCAAGGCATGTCAGGCCAGCTGCCTTCGGCCCGTCTCTGCTCACCAAACGCCAGGACGCCGTCCATGCAGTCCTGCTGGGAAACGTGCCGAGCTGGCTGCGGCTCGTGGCCGGGAGTGCCGCCCGGAGCCTCTCCTCTGTGGGGTCGGCTCACTGCAGGCAGCACTGCTGCCAGGCCACGAAACCCAGGTGTGGGCCAGCTCCTCGCTGTGGGAAGGAGGTGTGAGGCTGCCCAGGCCCAGGTCTCTCTGTGCCCAGGGGTGGGTAGCACGCCTGCCTGTGCCGTCCCTGCCCCAGCCGTGCCCGCTGGTCCTCATCCCTCCGGCTCCTCTCGCTGCGGCTCTAGCCCCCTGTGGTGGCCTCCAGCTCAGATCTTCTGGGAACCCTCCCGGGGGGCAAGCCTCGATGACCGTCCTGCTCCCGAGGCCCTTGGGCTGTCCCTGGTCAGCCAGAGCTGCTGCCGTCCTTGGAGCTCTGGTTGCCACTGTTCTATGAATAACCACTCTGGGGACCGCATATAAGTGGCATCACGCCGTGTTGGTCCTCTTGTGTCCAGCTTATTTTACATAGCGTAGTGACTTTAAACTTCATCCGGGCTGTGTCAGACATCAGGATTTCATTCTTTTTAAAGCCTGCCCCGTATTCCATTGTGTGTATATACCCAATGTGCTTTATGCTTTCATCTGTTGGTGGATACTTGCGTTGCTTCGTCTTTCCTTTCTGGAAGCTTACCCTCACTCCCGTTGCATGTCAGGGGCTGGCTGAGGCTCTGCCACCTTCACTTCAGGATCCAGGCTGATGAAATTACCATAATCTGGAATATCGCTGGTCCTCCTGGCTTAAGGAGCGAGAACTTGGGAAGGTCTTATAGTGGCAGCTAAATGCTCTGGTGTGAAGGGGCCACGTGCCGCTTCCTCTCATACCCCACTGGCCAGCACTGGTCATATGGCCCCCCTGACCACGAGGGGTGGCAATGCCGTCCTCCTGTGCACTGGATGGATGGTGAACGGTACTCGTGACCACACAGCCCCTCATTCAAAACCATCACACTTATCCCACCTGTCATGATTTTAGTCATTCAGTTTTATAGTTCATCCTCTAAATCAGCGGTCCCCAACTTTGTGGCACGAGGGACCAGTTTTGTAGAAGACGGTTTTTCCATGATGCGGGGATGGAGGGGGAGGACGGTTCAGGAGGTAACGCGAGCGGTGGGGAGGGGCAGATGAAGCGTCACGTGCTTGCCCGCTACCAGTCCGCGGCCGGGGGCTTGGGGACCCCTACTCTAAATAACGAGGAGCACAATTTGCCGCCGATGATCGCTTTCCTCATAAGTGGTCTGGCATCGTGCTATGGCAGGTTCCTATGATTTCTGCCAAGTGAAGACTATTGACTTTATCCCACGTGTGCAGTTGTTCGGACGCTCTCCTGACCCCTAGACAGCGCCTCGCCCAAAGCTGAACCTACTACAGGCACAGCCCAGAGATCACCTACAAGGTAACATTTCTGCCATTGAATAACTTGGGGTTTAAAACCTGAACTTCATAGAACATGTGTATCACTCAGTTCTCTTTCTAGAGATATTTACACAGGAACATTTTATCTTCACATCACCCCAAATCAATAAACGAGCTTTAATCGAACAGTGGGCAGGGGAAATCTTGAATGAAACCTCAGATAGGATGGCTAGATGGCCATGACCACCTGAGGGTGTTGTGCAAAGCTCGGGGTCAACAAATGTCTGTGTGGGTGGTGGGATGGGGTGGGGCTAAAAGAAGCCACGTCCCTGCAGATGGACTTGTTAGCATCCGTGTTCATTGCCGTGTTTGGGAAGCAGTGTGTTTAGCACTTCACACTCACTTATCTGTATGTGTACTGAGTGGCTTTTAGTTACATTATAATTTTCCCCACGTAGATGTCCAACTGATATTTTTGCGGAGAATGTCTAATTCTTGGGAATATTCTCTTGCCGTTAAAGGGAAGAGGCCTGTGTGTGATCAATCACAGTACACGGCCTAAATTTTTTTTTCATATAATGGCTATTCCATAGCATAGGTTATCTTTTTCAAACGCTAAAAAAACTTTGCACACTCGCTATTATTACTGATGTGCAAATCACATTTTCACGTTTACTAAGATTGTGAATAAATGCTTTGTCCCCATCCTCACTCATCAGTTCATTTTTTTCATGCCAAAAGAGGTTGAAATCAAAGCAAAATACATAATCTTTTGAGTGTCATATATTATAAAGAAACCAGGCTCTGGGGCTTCCCTGGTGGCGCAGTGGTTGGGAGTCCGCCTGCCGATGCAGGGGACACGGGTTCGTGCCCCCGTCCGGGAGAATCCCACGTGCTGCGGAGCGGCTGGGCCCGTGAGCCATGGCCGCTGAACCTGCGCGTCCGGAGCCTGTGCTCCGCAACGGGAGAGGCCGCGACAGTGAGAGGTCCGCGTACCGCAAAAAAAACCAGGCTCTACATTTTGTTAAATGTCACCTTTTGGAAGAATACATGTTTAATAAGTTTCCAAAAACGTCCTACCCGTGCCTGCTGTTTTGGAGATTAGAAATCTGTATGTGCGGTGGACAGGTTTCAAGACCAGTGTCCCGTGTTTGATATTCCCAGCGGGGGATTTCCTTGAAGAGGCTTGCTGGTCAGTTCTCTAGCTGAGGAGCCCCTGCGTGTTGAGAAGCACGCGTTGTTCTCGACGACGTCACAGCATCAGCCCCTTCAGCGACTGGACTGTTTCTTCCTCAGGAGTTGGTGTGGAGCCTCCCAGACAACACCACACTCCCTTTCTCTGGCAGAAAGCTGGGGTAAATTGTATATATTTGTATAACTGAAACACTTTGCCGTGTACTTTAAACTATACGTCTATATATATTTTTTTGTGTGTGGGGGGGGGTACGCGAGACTCTCACTGCTGTGGCCCCTCCCGTTGCGGAGCACAGGCTCCGGACGCGCAGGCTCAGCGGCCATGGCTCACGGGGCCCAGCCGCTCCGCGGCATGTGGGATCTTCCCGGACCGGGGCACGAACCCGTGTCCCCTGCATCGGCAGGCGGACTCCCAACCACTGCGCCACCAGGGAAGTCCCAATATATATACATTTTAAGTAATATAGGATGGTAACTGAAAGAGAAAGATTAAAAAACAGGAAGCTGGAGTAAAATACGACTTTTTGTTCGAACAGACCCTTTGCTGCCACCTGCTGGAGAACTCTCGGAATAAATATCCACTTTTGCCACCAATTGTTGGAGGCCGTGAAGCCGTAACTGAGACGCGTTACAGTGGAAATGAGAAGCAGTCCTCTGAATCAGGAAGGTGCCGGTGCCTCCTTAGAGCGGGTGTTCTCGCGGTCAGGGAGCCCGTAAGTCTCCCCGCTCCTGCTGCCTGGCCTGGGCCAATCGTGAAGAAAGAAAGAGTCGGACCGAGGAGGACCAGACGGCGGGCGTGAAACGAGCACCCAGATGTAGACCCCGCCACGCCCTGGTTCCCTGGCGGGCCGCGAAGGCTGTCCGAGGGTGGGAAGCGCCGCTGGCCCAGAGAGGGTCAGGGCAAACCCGTGTTTGCACCGTCTCTGTCCAGTGGCCTCAGGTCAGGCCATCGGAGAAGCCCCTGTCCTCTCCGGGATGGTGGGGGGAGGCGCATTTCCCAGCCTCTGCCCTCCTTTTCACCTTGGCTGTGGTCCCTCAGGGTGTGGCTGCCCCTGGGGGGGGGAGTGGGCGCTCAAGACCCCAACCCATCAGCCCACTCCCCTCTTTGCAGGGCCCTTGTCCAGCACTCACGGCCCCTTGGTGCCCCCTGGGAACCCCCCGGCTCTGAAATGTATCAGGGTGGGACACGGGTGAAAGCAGCTGGGATTCTGGCAGGTCTGCTCGTGGTCTGGCCTTCCATCAGGACTCTCAGGGTGGCAACATGGTCCCACCTGCTACCCGTCCGTGCTCACTGGCTGGAGCGTCTCTGCAGAAAGAAACTCCTGTCTCCTACTGTTTGGTTACCCAGTGTCCCTGTTTGTGTAGCAAAAGCAGGATAAATGCTTGATTTTTTTTTTTCAATTTAATAGTTCTCCAAATCTTGGATACTTAAGTCGCTTCCCATTTTCCACAATTATTCCCTTCTTTCCTTTTTTTGCTATTGAGGTAAAATACACACGCCGTAAAAGTTATCACCTGAGCCATTTCTTAACGCGTACAGTTAAGTGGCATTAGGTGTATTCGTGACCATAACCCTTCATCTTGTAAACAGAAACAGTATCCATGGAACCACAACTCTCCCCCTGCCCCCAGCCCTGGCACCACCCTTCTACTTTCTGTCTCTATAATTTTGATGACTCCAGGTGCCTCATATGAGTGGAGTCCTGCAGTCTTGTCTTTTTGAGACTGGCTGACCTCACTGAGCAGTTTGTCGTCCAGTTTCATCCATGGTGGTAGCACATGTCATAACTGCCTTCCTCTTTAAGGCTGAATAATGTCCCATCGTGTGTACAGACTACAGTTTGCTTATTCACACATCCATCCGTGGACACTTGGGTTGCTCCCATGTTTTAGCTATTCTGAATAATGCTGCATTGAACATGGGTGTACAAATATCTATTCGAGTCCTTGCTTTCAATTGTTTTGTGTATACACCTGGAAGTGGAATTGCTGGATCATGCGGTGATTATATTTTTAACTTTTTCAGGCCCCTCCGTACTGTTTCCGCAGCAGTTGTACCATTTTACATTCGCACCAAAGGGCACAAGGGTTCCATTACTCCACACCCTCACCAGCACTTGTCATTTTCTGTTTTTCTCATAGTAGCCGTGCAGACGGATGTGAGGAGGCATCTCGCTGTAGTTTTGATTTGCATCTCCCTAATGATTAGTGGTGCTGAGCACATTTTTGTGTACTTAGTGGCCATTTGAATATCTTCTTTGGAGAAATGTCTATTCAAGTCCTTTGCCCATTATTGAATTGGGTTGTTTGTTTTGTAGCTGTTGAGTTTTAGGAATTCTCTATAAATTCTGAATAATAATCAGGGATATGATTTGCAAATGTTTTCTCCCATTCTGTGGGTTGCCTTTTTACTCTGAGGACAGTGTCTTTAGATAAACAAAATTTTCAAATTTTCATAACGTCTTATTTGTCTTTTTTCTTCTTTTGTTGCCTGTGCCTTTGGTGTCGTACCTAAGAAGTCACTGCCAAATCAAAAGGCATGCATTCTCGGGCTTCCCTGGTGGCGCAGTGGTTGAGGGTCCGCCTGCCGATGCAGGGGACACGGGTTCGTGCCCCGGTCCGGGAAGATCCCACGTGCCGCGGAGCGGCTGGGCACATGAGCCATGGCCGCTGAGTCATGCGTTCTTTTATTCGATGATTTATTCTGAGTGTTTTATAGTTTTAGGTCTTAAAATTAAATCTTTGAACCACTCTGAGTTAATTTTTGCCTCCCCTGCCTCATGCCAGGCCCTCTGCCAGCAGCGTGCGTGGTCCCCAAAGGGCTCAGCCTGGAACCACAGGCTCAGCTTCATGCCAGGGGCAGCACTGCCTCAGTCCCTGAAGGATGGACCCCCCCATATGTGCCAGGGGCTCTGGCCCCGTCTGGCTGCATCTCAGTCCATTCCTAGACCGGAGGGGGCCCAGCAGCCTGACCAGGAGGTGCCTGCTGGCAGCACGAGTGTGACGATCACTAGGTTTCCAGAACTTCTGGGCACCCCTGTGCCCCCTGACCGGGGTCAGCTGTTTTGACAATAAAATCTGTAATATTATGTGGTCACCCAGGGACCTTGCAGAGCCAGGCTAATAAACAGCAGACAGACCCCTTAGAAACAGGGGAAAGAGAAACCCGTCTGCCGTAGCAGTGTGGGTGAGGAATATCCTGCCACATATCAGTAAACAAAGGATGTTGCGGCGACCCACACCCTGCCACGGCGCGTCCTGAGGAGACCCAGGATAAGAAAGCACAGGATACAGCCCCAGGTAGCCGAGGTGCAGGTCAAAGGAGTTTCAGTGAGCCGGACCCTTGCCTCTTCCCGCAGGTAGAAGAGCGCTAAATTCCTTGAGATGTCTGGGTTTCTTTAATGAACAGTAATCTTTTGATGTTCCGACTACCTGATCTTTGTTGCTGAAACTGCCGTGTATCTCGGCCCCTCCCTGACCTCTTTGGAGCAGAACCTCAGAGCCATCTGAGAGGCTGTCCTCCGGGCGCGAGTCCTCGGTTTTGTCTGCCAGAGAAAACATGCTTCTCAGCTTTTCCATTGTGCGCTCTTTTCAGTCAACGGCAGGCTCAGCAGTTCCCAGCCCAGATCGGCCTGAGGCCACACAGGCCCCAGCCGGTGGCCTTCCCGCCCACATCTTTGTAAAAGATCCCTTTGTTACACACGCCTCACCTCCCCTGCTTCATGTCAGGACTCCAGACCGCAGACACACTGTATTTCCACTCCTTTAAGGGTCAATTTTGACATGAATATTTAACAAAGTGCAGAATTAATCAAAATCCACCTCTTCGTCCTGAAAAATACTAAGGCATTAAAGTGTTTTAACCGGGTGTGCTTCTACTTTACATGTTACTGATGTCTGATACAATTTTAAATCCACCGTTTCTTTCTCATTTTAACCTCTGCTTGTCACAGTACATGAATATCTCACCCGTTGGAAGTAACTTGGGTTACGTGCGGTGAAATAAAACATATTTTATGGCAAGACAAGAAACTTTTAAACAGAAAGTCTCTGCCCTTTGGCCCCCTCTCCCCGCACCATGAATCAAGTATCTGCGTTACTCACCGACCAGAACTCCGCAGAGGCAGAAATACCTGCTCAACCGTAAAAAGCAACATTCTCCCAGCATCAACAAGACAGCTCCCTAAAAGATAACATTCCTCCTCCATCTTGTAGGGGGCACATGACCCACCAGGATGACGCTTAGACCTGGATTGTGTAAACTGTCAATGATACATCATTTGATGTGCTGTCTCAAAAAACTTATATAAACTGTGTCTTGACTTCTAACCAGGGAACAGTTTCTCAGAGTTTTCTGAGATGTTCTTTCTGGGTTATAATCCTCAAATTTGGCTCAAATAAAATTTTCCATTTCTTTCTGAGATCAACTGATTAATTTTTCATCGATAGTGGCTTACTTCCAACTTTACCTTCTGTCCAAGAATGCCGCAAGTTGGCCACGTCTCCTTGGGCACGTGTGAGATTTCTCATTGTAGAGACCTATTTGTGAAAAAGCCAGATCACAGGGGTTGATTTTAAGTAGGTTTTGGCTGATGCGTTCCCCAGGCCCTCCTGAGTCTCCTCGTCCCCTCAGCCCCAGGCATCAACTGAGCTGCTTGCCATCACTCTAGGTTACTGTGCGTTGCCCAGAACTTTATATAAATGGGATCAAACAATGTGTACTCTTTTGTTGTCTGGGTTCTTTCTTTCTTTTTTTTTTTTTTTGCGGTACGCGGGCCTCTCACAGCTGTGGCCTCTCCCGTTGCGGAGCACAGGCTCCGGACGCGCAGGTTCAGCGGCCATGGCTCACTGGCCCAGCCGCTTCGCAGCATGTGGGATCTTCCCGGACCAGGGCACGAATCCGTGTCCCCCGCATCGGCAGGCGGACTCTCAACCACTGCGCCACCAGGGAAGCCCTGTTGTCTGGGTTCTTTCATTCAGCATAATTATTTTGAGATTCACCCATGGCGTTGCAGGTATCGGTAGCTCACTTCTTTTTATCGCTGAGCTGTTTTACATGGTGTGGTTAGACCACAATTGGTTCATCCACCAACTAGTTGATAAACATCTGGTTACCCTCCAGTTTGGGGCTATTACAAATAAAGCTGCTACGACTAGCCAAGTCTCCGCATGGACACATTGCTGTCTGCTGGGTAAATACCTAGGACTGTGGCTGAACCATTTTACCTTCCCAACAGCTTCATCTAAGAGCTCCCGTGGCCCCACATCTTCACCGACACTTGACGTGCTCAGTGTTTTTATTTTAGGTTTTCTAGTGGGTGTGTAATGTTCTCTCATCATAGTTTTAATTTTTATTCCCTGATGACTAGTGAAGTTGAGCATCTTTCCTTGTGCCATTCACCATCCCTATATCTTCATCGGTGAAGTGTCTGTTCAAAACTTTTGCCCATTTTCAAACTGGTCTGTTTTCCTTTACTGAGTATTGAGAGTTCTTGCCTTGTGGGGTCTTAGTTCCCCGATCAGGAATTGAACCCAGTCCCTCAACAGTGAAAGCAGAGACTCCTAACCACTGGACTGCCAGGGAATTCCCATAAATTCTTAATTTTGATGAAATCTAACCTATCAATTTTTTCTTCTATTGATCATGCTTTTAGTGTTACGTCTAAGAAATCTTTGCTTAACCCAAAAATCACAAATACTTTTCTCATATATTTTGTTTTAGATTTTTATTTTTATTTATTTATTTCTTGCCGTACGCGGGCCTCTCACTGTTGTGGCCTCTCCCGTTGCGGAGCACGGGCTCCGGACGCGCAGGCTCAGCGGCCATGGCTCACGGGCCCAGCCGCTCCGCGGCATGTGGGATCCTCCCGGACCGGGGCACGAACCCGTGTTCCCTGCATCGGCAGGTGGACTCTCAACCACTGCGCCACCAGGGAAGCCCGAGTTTTATGGTTTTAAGATTCCAATTTGATCCATTCTGAGTTCATTTCTGTAACAGTGTGAGGTTCATTTTCTGCATGGAGACATCCAGTGGTTCCAGCATCATTTGTTGAAAGATTACCCTTGATGCACTGAATTACTTTTGTGCTTTTATTTCAAATCAGAAGACAATACATGCATGGTTCTATTTCTGGACTTCATTGATGTATGTTGACATCAATTCCACACTGTCTTGATTACTATACATTTACAGTAAGTCTTAAAGTCAGAGAGTATAAGTCCTTCAAATTTGCTTTTCCTTTTCAAGGTTGTTTTGGTCATTCTTGGTCCTTTGCTTTCTCATAATAATTTTAAAATTAGCTTGTCAGTTTCTTTTTTTTTTTTTTAAGAAGATGTTGGGGGTAGGAGTTTATTAATTAATTAATTTATTTTTGCTGTGTTGCGTCTTCGTTTCTGTGCGAGGGCTTTCTCTAGTTGTGGCAAGCGGGGGCCACTCTTCATCGCGGTGCGTGGGCCTCTCACTATGGCGGCCTCTCTTGTTGCGGAGCACAGGCTCCAGATGCGCAGGCTCAGTAGTTGTGGCTCACGGGCCTAGTTGCTCCGCGGCATGTGGGATCCTCCCAGACCAGGGCTCGAACCTGTGTCCCCTGCATTAGCAGGCAGATTCTCAACCACTGCGCCACCAGGGAAGCCCCTTGTCAGTTTCTTTAAAAAAGGAAATCTGCTGGGATTTTGATGGAGCTGCATTGACTCTATAGTTTGATTCGGAGGGAAATATCTCAACATTGAGTTTTCCCATCTATGAACAAGGTCTTTCTCTCCATCAATTTACTTGTTTAATTTCTCTCAGCAATGTTTTGTAGTTTTCAGTGTTCAAGTCCTACACATCTTTTGTCAGAATTACTCCTATTTCATGCTTTTGATGCTATTTTTTTTTTTTTTTTTTGCTGTACGCGGGCCTCTCACCGTCGTGGCCTCTCCCGTTGCGGAGCACAGGCTCCGGACGCGCAGGCTCAGCGGCCACGGCTCACGGGCCCAGCCGCTTCCCGGCACGTGGGATCCTCCCGGACCGGGGCACGAACCCGCGTCCCCTGCATCGGCAGGCGGACTCCCAACCACTGCGCCACCAGGGAAGCCCTGATGCTATTTTTAAACGATATTTTAAATTTCCATTTCTAACTGTTCATTATTAGAATACAGAAGTGCAATTGATTTTTGTATCCTGATCTTATATCCCACAGTCTTGCTAAACTCATTGACTAATTCTAGCAGCTTTTTTGTAGAGTCTCTGAGATTTTCTATGTAGACAATCATGTCACTGGTGAATGAAAACAGTTTTATTTCTTCCTTTCCAATACGGATGTCTTCTATTTATTTATTATTAGTTTTCCCTTACTGACATGGCTAGAACCTCTAGTACAATGTTGCCTTGTTCCTGACCTTTGGGGCAAAGCATTCAGTCTTTCACCATTAAATATGATATTAGCTGTGGGTATTTCCTAGACGCCTTTTTTTCCAGTTAAGGAAGTTCCTTCCTCTTCAGTTTTCTGGGAGAGTTTGTATAGAATTGGTATTATTTTCTTCCTTAACTGTTCGGTAGAATTTCCCAGTGAAGCCGTCTGTAACTGGAGCTTGTTTTGTGGGAAGGATTTTAAACCACAAATTCAATTTCTTTCCCAGATACAGAGCTATTCAGGTCATCTATTTCTTGGGTGAGCTTTAGTAGTTTTTACCTTTTGAGAAAGTTGTGTCTTTCATCTAGGTTGTTGAATTTATTGATACAAACTTGTTCATAACATTCCCTTTTCATGTTTTTAATATCTGTGGTGATGTCACTTCTCTCATTCCTGATATTGGTAATTTTTATCTTCTCTCTTTTTTTCCTGGTTAGTTTTTCTAGATATTTAGTAATTTTATTGTCTCAAAAAAGTAGCTTTCGGTGGCGTTGATTTTTCCCTGTTCCTTATTATTTTTCGGTTTTCCATTTCATTGATTCCTGCTCTGATCTTTGTTATTTCTAGTCTTCTTCTTACTATGAGTTTCATTTCCTCTTTTTTTTTTTTAACATCTTTATTGGGGTATAATTGCTTTACAATGGTGTGTTAGTTTCTGCTTTATAACAAAGTGAATCAGTTATACATATACATATGTTCCCATATGTCTTCCCTCCTGCGTCTCCCTCCCTCCCACCCTCCCTATCCCACCCCTCCAGGCTGTCACAAAGCACCGAGCCGATATCCCTGTGCCTGCGGCTGCTTCCCACTAGCTATCTACCTTACGTTTGTTAGTGTGTATATGTCCATGACTCTCTCTCGCCCTGTCACAGCTCACCCTTCCCCCTCCCCATATCCTCAAGTCCGTTCTCCAGTAGGTCTGCGTCTTTATTCCTGTCTTACCCCTAGGTTCTTCATGACATTTTTTTCCCTTAAATTCCATATATCTGTGTTAGCATACAGTATCTGTCTTTTTCTTTCTGACTTACTTCACTCTGTATGACAGACTCTAGGTCTATCCACCTCATTACAAATAGCTCAATTTCGTTTCTTTTTATGGCTGAGTAATATTCCATTGTATATATGTGCCACATCTTCTTTATCCATTCATCCAATGATGGGCACTTAGGTTGTTTCCATCTCCGGGCTATTGTAAATAGAGCTGCAATGAACATTTTGGTACATGACTCTTTTTGAATTATGGTTTTCTCAGGGTATATGCCCAGTAGTGGGATTGCTGGGTCATACGGTAGTTCTATTTGTAGTTTTTTAAGGAACCTCCATACTGTTCTCCATAGTGGCTGTACCAATTCACATTCCCACCAGCAGTGCAAGAGTGTTCCCTTTTCTCCACACCCTCTCCAGCATTTATTGTTTCTAGATTTTTTGATGATGGCCATTCTGACTGGTGTGAGATGATATCTCATTGTAGTTTTGATTTGCATTTCTCTAATGATTAATGACGTTGAGCATTCTTTCATGTGTTTGTTGGCACTCTGTATATCTTCTTTGGAGAAATGTCTATTTAGGTCTTCTGCCCATTTTTGGATTGGGTTGTTTGTTTTTCTGTTATTGAGCCGCTTGTAAATTTTGGAGATTAATCCTTTGTCAGTTGCTTCATTTGCAAATATTTTCTCCCATTCTGAGGGTTGTCTTTTGGTCTTGTTTATGGTTTCCTTTGCTGTGCAAAAGCTTTGAAGTTTCATTAGGTCCCATTTGTTTATTTTTGTTTTTATTTCCATTACTCTAGGAGGTGGGTCAGAAAGGATCTTGCTGTGCTTTATGTTATAGAGCATTTCCTCTTTTTTGTTTCTAATTCCATAAGATAGTAGCTGAGGTCATTGCTTTGAGACCTTTCTTCTTTTCTAATATAGGTGCTTAATGCTATAAATTTCCTTTTTTTAATTTTAATTTTATTGGAGTATAATTGATATACAATGTTGTGTTAGTTTCAGGTGTACAACAAAGTGATTCAGTTATACATATACATACATTCATTCTTTTTTGGGGGGAGGGTGGGACACTGCACAGCTTGTGGGATCTTAGTTCCCTGACCAGGGATTGAACCCGGGCCACTGGCAGTGAGAGTGCAGAGTCCTAACCACTGGACCACAAGGGAAGTCCCTGTTCATCCTTTTCTAGATTCTTTTCTCAGGTTTCTCTTTTATAGGTTAGCCCAGAATATTGAGTACAGCTCCCTGTGCTCTACAGTAGGTCCTTGTTGATTATCTATCTTATCTATAGTAGTGTGTGTGTATGTTCATCCCAAGCTCCTGATTTATCCCTCCCCCCCACGCCATGTTTTCCCCTTTGGTAACCATAAGTTTGTTTTCAATATCTGTAAGTTTGTTTTTGTTTTGTAAATAAGTTCATTGGTTTCATTTTTAAAAATTAGATTCCACATATGAGTGATATGTGATATTTGTCTTTGTCTGACTTACTTCACTTAATATGATAATCTCTAGGTCCATCCATGTTGCTGCAAATGGCATTATTTCATTCTTTTTATATGGCTGAGTAATATTCCATTGTATATATGTACCACATCTTCTTTATCCATTCACCTGTGGATGGAGATTTAGGTTGCTTCCATGTCCTGGCTATTGTAAATAGTGCTGCTATGAACATTGAGGTGCATGTATCCTTTCGAATTAGAGTTTTCTCTGGATATATGTCCAGGAGTGGGATTGCTGGATCATATGGTAGCTTTATTTTTAGTTTTTTAAGGAACCTCCATACTATTCTCCATAGTGTAGGAGGATTCCCTTTTCTCCACACCCTCTCCAGCATTTATTATTTGTAGGTTTTTAAATTCTTTTTTCTTTTTTTTTTTTGGCGGTACGCGGGCCTCTCACCGTTGTGGCCTCTCCCGTTGCGGAGCACAGGCTCCGGACGCGCAGCCTCAGCGGCCATGGCTCACGGGCCTAGCTGCTCCACGGCATGTGGGATCTTCCCAGACCGGAGCACGAACGCGTGTCCCCTGCATCGGCAGGCGGACTCTCAACCACCGCGCCACCAGGGAAGCCCCCTCATTGTAGTTTTGATTTGCATTTGTCTGATAATTAGTGATGTGGAGCATCTTTTCATGTGTTTGTTGGCCAAATGTATGTCTTATTTGGAGAAACGTCGGTTTAGATCTTCTGCCCATTTTTTTGATTGAGTTGCTCGTTGTTTTGACATAGAGCTGCATGAGTTGTTTTGGAGATTAATGCCTTGTCGGTTGCTTTGTTTGCAAATATTTTCTCCCATTCTGTGGGTTTTTTGTCTTGTTTATGGTTTCCTCTTCTGTGCAGAAGCTTTTACGTTTGATGAGGTCCCATTTGCTTTTGTTTTTGTTTTTTAAAAAGTTTTCATTACTCTAGAGATGGATCAAAAAAGATCTTGCTGCGATTTATGTCAAAGAGCGTTCTGCCTATGTTTTCTGCTAAGCGTTTATAGTGTTGGCCTTACATTTAGGTTTCTGATCCATTTCGCATTTATTTTTGTGTATGGTGTCAGGGAATTTTGTTGTTGTTGTTTCTCGGGGTTTTTGTTTGTTTGCTTTTTGGCCACGCAGCATGCAGGACCTTAGGTCCCTGACCAGGGATTGAACTCATGCTCCCTGCACTGGGAGCACGGAGTCTTAACCAGTGGACTGCCAGGGAAGTCCCTAGGGAGGTTCTAGTTTCATTAGCTGTCCAGTTTTCCCAGCACTGTTTATTGAAGAGACTGTCTTTTCTCCATTGTGTATTCACTGTATATTCTCACCTCCTTTGTCATATATTAATTGACCATAGGTGCGTGGGTTTATTTCTGGGCTTTCTATCCTGTTCCACTGGTCTATACTTCTGTTTTTGTGCCAGTACCATACTGTTTTAATTACTGTAGCTTTGTAGTTTAATGCTATACATTTCTAAGTACTGTTTTAGCTGTATCTCTCAAACTTTTGACATGCTGTATTCTAATTTTTATTCAGTTTGAAATACTCTGTAATTTCCCATTTGACTTCTTTTACCCATGAACTATCTAGAAGCTTATTATCTAGTTTCCAAACATTTGGGGATTTTCCAGATACTTTTTTGCCATTGATCTAATTCCACTGTGTCAGACAGCACACTTTTTAATGCCTGAATCATTTTAAAGTGGTTAAGATTTATTTTATGGCCCAGTATATGGTCTATATTAGTAAATGTTATGTGTGCACTTAAAAGAATGTATTCTGCTATTGTTGGGTGGAGTATTCTAAATGTTAATTAGGTCAGGTTGGTTGTAGTGCTATTCAAGATTTCTATAATCTTACTGACTTTATGTCTATTTGTCCTATCAGTTATTGAGGGAGTGGATTTGTCAATTTCCTGTTGCATTTCTGTTACTTTTGGCGTTGTGTATTTTGAAGCACTGTTATTAGGTGCATAAAAATTGGATTGTTATGTCCACCTGATGAATTGACTGCTTTGCTGTTATGATATAAGCCTCTTTATCCCTGGCAATATCCTTTACTCTAAAATCTACTTTGCCTAATAGTAGCAGAGCCTCTCCGGCTTTCTTATGATAAAACTCAGCCTCGAGTATTCAGCTGAGTCCTGATCAGTGCACTTGTGTGAGAAATGGCTGGGGAAAGAACACTCAGAAGAATCAGAACAATCCCAGGAGGTCACATAGAAAATACTGTTATATTTTATTTAAAATGTTGTTTATGTTCATAGGTGACAGCCTTATTGTTTTTAGCTTTTTCTCAGTTTTTATTTCTAATATGGTAATATTGATAGATAGGACCCACATCATCAAAACTCTTGTGGTTCTCAGTAATTTTTTTTTTTTTTTTTTTTTTTTTTTTTTTTTGCGGTACGCGGGCCTCTCACTGCTGTGGCCTCTCCCGTTGCGGAGCACAGGCTCCGGACATGCAGGCTCAGCGGCCATGGCTCACGGGCCCAGCCGCTCCGCGGCATGTGGGATCTTCCTGGACCAGGGCACGAACCCGTGTCCCCTGCATCGGCAGGTGGACTCTCAACCACTGCGCCACCAGGGAAGCCCCTCAGTAATTTTTAAGACTGTAAAGTTGTCCTGAGACCAAAGATTTGAAAACAACTGGTTTAGACAAAGTCGCATATTTGCCATTTTATTTGCTCATCCTCTTCTTCCATGTCAGACGATCTTTCTAAGGTAATTTTGCTTTTCCTGATGTAACTTTTAGGAGTTTCTTTGGTGAGAATCCCTTGGTTTTATATCATCATAGATTTTGTCTTTAAAAGAATGTTATTTCACCTATTAGTTTTTAAATCTTTAAAAAACTTGTAGTAAAATACACCTAACATAAAATTTATCATTTTAACTATTGTAAGAGTACAATCAGTGGCGTTAAGTACGTTCACAACGTGGTGCAACCATCCCCACCATCTACTTGCAGAACTTTTTCATTCCTCCAAGCGGAAACCCCACACCCATAAACACTCTTCTTCCTCCCCCCCAGCCACTGGAAACGATTTCTTTTTTAACAGGACAACTTTATTGAGATGCAATTCACATACTATACAACTCGCCCCTTGAACGTGTATGATTCAATGGTTTTTAGCACATTCACAGGCTTGTGAAACCACCGTCAGTTTTAGAACATTTTCATCACCCCCGAAAGGAATCCTGTACCCATTAACAGTCACTCCCTACTTCCTACCAATCCCTCTCCCCAGCCCTAGATAGCCACTACTCTACTTTCTGTCCTTATAGATGTACCTATTCTGGACATTTCTCATAAATGGATTCATACAATAGATGGTCTTTTATAATTGGCTTCTTTCACTTAGCATAACATTTTCAAGGTTCATCTATTGATGTAGCATTGTTGTAGCATGTATTAGTATCCATTCCTATTATTTTAGCTAACATTCCATTGTATGGATATACTACATTTTATTTACCCACCATCAGTTGATGGACATTTGACATACTTCTACTTTTTGGCTATTATGAGTAATGCTGCTGTGAACATTTGTGTACAAGTTTTTGTGTGGACATATGTTTCACTTATCTTGGGTAGATATCTAGGAGTGGTACTGCCCAGTCATATGGTAACTTTATGTTTAACTCTTGAGAAACTGACAGAAACTGTTGATTTTCAAAGCTGTTGCAGCATTTTACATTTTCACAAGGTATAAGGGTTCCAATTGCCCCACATCCTCTCCTGTTGTTATTTGTCTTTTTTTTTTTTTTTTTTTAATCATAGCCATCCTACTGGCTGGGAAGTGGCGCCTTATTGTAGCTTTGATTTACATTTCCCTGATGGCTCATGACATTAAGCATCTTTTCATATGCTTTTTGGCCATGTGTAAACCTCTTTGGAGAAGTATCTGTTGAGCTCCTTTGCCCATTTTAAAATTGGGTTTTTGTCTTTTTATTATTGAGTTGTCGGTGTTCTTTATGTATTCTGGATACAAGGCCCTTCTCAGATTATATGAGATATCTAAATATTTTCTCCCACACTGAGGTTTTTTTTTCAGTTTCTTGGTGGTGTCCTTTGATGTGTAAAAGTTTTAAATTTTGATAGAGTCAAATTTATCTATTGTTTCCATTGATCATTTGTGCTTTTGGTGTCATATCAAAAAATTATTGCCTAGGGGACTTCCCTGGTGGACCAGTGGTTAAGACCCCATGTTTCCACTGCAGGGGGCACAGTTTTGACCCCTGGTTGGGGAACTAAGATCCTGCCTGCCGTGCGGCGTGGCCAAAAACAAAAGAAAACAAAACCAACCAAACAAAAATTATTGCCTAATCCAAGGTCATGAACATTTACGTCTATGTTTTCTTCTAAAACTCTTGCATTTAGGCGTTTGATCCATTTTGATTTAATTTATGTGTACAGTGTGAGGTAGAGGTCTAATTTAATTCTTTGGCATATGGGTATCCAGTTTTCCCAGCACCATTTACTGAGAAAACTATTCTTTTCCCTGTTGAATGGTCTTGGTATCCTTGTCAAAGATCAATTGACCATAGATATATCGGCTTAGTTTTGGACTCTCAGTTCTATTTCATCCAATTATCTGTCTATCGTCATACCAACATCACATTGTTTTGATTACTGTAGCTTTGAGGTAAATTTTGAAATTGGGAAGTGTGATTCATCCAATATTGTTCTTTTTTTTTTTTCAAGATTGTTTCGACTATTCTGAATTCCTTAATATCCATGTGAATTTTAGGATTGACTTGTCAACTTCTGCAAAGAATGCAGCTGGAATTTTTATAGGAATTTATTTTGTAGATCAATTTGAGGAGTACTGCTATCTGAACAATATTAAGGCTTCCAATCCATGAACACGAGATGCCTTTCCATTTATTTAGTTCTTTAATTTTTTTAACAATGCTTTGTAATTTTCAGAATATAAGTTTTGCATATCTTTTGCTTACTTTATTCCCAAGTTTATTCTTTCTGATACTATTTAAATGCAATTCTTTTTTTAATTTTCAAATTGTTCATTACAAATGTATAGAAATATAATTGGTTTTTGTATACTGATCTTGTATCCCACAAACTTGCTGAACTTGTTTATTGGCTTTCATAGTTTTTTTAGTAGATCCTTAAGATTTTCTATATAGAAAATCACGTCATCTGCAAATAAAGAGAGTTTTACTTCTTCTTTTCCAATCTTGCTGACTTTTATTTCGTTTTCTTGCTTTATTGCCCTGGGTAGACTCTCAAATACAATGCTCAACAGACGTGGGAAAAGTGGACATCTTTATTCACCGTATTTCTTAAGTGGTAAAGCTTGACACAAATTTAGCTTAGTGCTTCTCAAGCATTAATGTGGGAAAATACCTCACCTGTCCTCCTCAAAACTGTCAAGGTCAGCAAAAGCAAAGTTTTGAGAAACCATCTTAGCCAAGAGGAGCCTAAGGTAGGTAATATGATGACGAAATGTAATACGGTGTCCAGGATGAGATCCTGTAACGTGAAAAGAACATTAGGTAAAAAATAAGAAGAATATATGACTAAAATACAGATTTTAGTTGACAGTAAGATATTGGTTCACTAATTGTGACAAATGTACCATATTACTGTAAGATGTTAATAGGAGAAACAGTATGGGGTATATGGGAACTTTCTGTATTATCGTCACTATTTTTCTGTAACTCTTGAACTATTCTACAATTTGAAGTTTATTTTTAAATGGCATTGATGTGCTTATTTGTTATAATGCAGATCGTGACTCGGTGGACCTGTGGCAGGGCCCCAGGATCCTGCGTTTCCAAAAGATCCAGGATGCGTGGCCCACACTTTAAGAAGATTTCACTTTTGCTAATGAGTTTAAATGTCATCCTTTTGTGGGTAATCTGTTTTTTCTCTCTGACGGCTTTAAAATTTTTTCTCAGGGACTTCCTCGGCGGTCCGGTGGTTAGGACTCTGTGCTTTCGCCGCTGTGGCCCGAGTTCAGTCGCTGGTCGAGGAACTAAGATCCCGAAAGCCAAGCAGTGCAGCCAAAAAAAAAAATAATAATAAAATAAAATTTTTTCTCTTTGTCTTTGGTTTTCTATGATTTTGCTACAGTGTGTTTTGATATGGATACTTCATTTGCCACGATTGGATTTTATTATGCTTCTTGGATATAATGACCCATGCTTTTCATCATTTTGGAAAACAATGATCAGCTATAATTTCTTCAAAAATTATCTCCCTATTTCCTTCAGGATCTTCTAGAACTACAGTTAGACCGAAGTTAGAGTATTGTGTTATATGCTGTCTGTTAACCTCTTTCATATTTCCCTGTGTCTCTGGAATGAATTCTGAGTAACTTTTTCAGATCTATCTTCCAATTTACTCTTCTTCCACTGTGTCTAATCCACTGCTGAATCAATCCACTGAGTTTCAAACATTATTCTATGGTTTATTCCTGGAAGTTCAACTAAATTCCTTTACAATCTTCTTGAGTTTTTTAGATGGAGTCTCATTTCTCGTATTGTAAATGCTTTCACTTCATAATCATTTTCAGCAAACTTACTATACATTCTTTACTGAATAATCCAATGTCCTAAGTCCCTTGGGTTCTAATTCTGCTTTTGTTTATGCTGACTTATTCATAACGGTTTGTTTTCATTTGCCTTGTAATTTTGAATTGTGAGATCGTGTTTGAAAGACTGGGTTTTATCTCTGGGAATCCTGTGAGGCCTTGCGGGCAAGATCCCCAGAGAAGGCTGTGTTCGCTCCACAGCCACAGCCCACCTGGGGCCACGCGGGCTTAGTTTCTCCACGTGGGCTTCCCCAGAACGTACAGGCAGAAGACCTGAGGTGACAAATGTCCAGTGGAGACTTTTCTTTGCACCCAGGGAGGTTCCTTCCGTCAGCATCTGCCCGTGCGGGGGTGTCGCGAGCGCACGTGCTCACTACGCAGAGCCCACTGGGGACACAGGCGTCGTGTAGCACCTGCCTGTGCGGCCCAGGCCCGCGTTCTTGCCCCTGAGGATCTGCGGCAGCCCGAGGTTTGGGCTTTCTAGGGTCAGCAGACCCCTCAGGGAAGCGTCAGCCCCCACGCTGAAGTTCTGCTTCATTTTTCACCCCTGAGGGTTTCCTTTTCTTTCTTGTGACCTCAGGTACCTGAGAAGGTATTGGTTTACAGTGGGAGGTTTACAGAGGGAGGGTGTCTGGGTCTGTCATGCAGCTGCCGCTGTGAAGGTGTCGTTGTTTAAGCAGGTGCAGTTGGTGATCCACTCAGAGCCCATCTCGGGGGGTGGGTGTGCCCATCCCCCAGCTGCTGTGGACTCACACCAGCGCCCTTAGCGAGAGGTGCCCTTGGACGACAGAGTTGCCTGGCTGACAGGTGCCTGGGAGCCGCCTGCCCCCACCCAGGGCAGCCCGTAGTCCACAGCTGGAGGGGGATATCAGCCTGGACCCCTTGTCGCTGGAGAAACAGCTCTCTGAGGTGAAACTCACAGTCCTGGGACACCCACGGATCAGGCCACGCATGGTGGGGTTCGCCGAAGCCACACCTTCACCCACTGCTTTTCTCACCCCCTCTCCCGAGAGCACAGCCCCCGTAAACCAGGTGCACCTGGACCGCCGTCGTGGGCTCTGCTTCTGGGGAACTGATCTGAGACAGGTGGTGCCGGGCGTGGTCCCGGAAGCACCCTCCACAGCAGGGTTCGGGGTTGGACGCGCACGACTCACCTCCGGCCGTGGTGGACGTTGTTAGTCCCAGCACCTAGAGCAGGACAGGTGCTCAGAGCATATGTGGTGAAACGTGCCGCGTATGGGCAGGGGGAGGGCACAGGTACCATGGCGGGGGCGTGGCCCAAACCGTGTGCCCCGAATCCACGTGCTGCAGGGCTGACTCCTGGACCTCAGGATGGGACTGTGTCCGGAGATGGCATCTTTAAAGAGGTGATCAAGGTACATGAGGTCATGAGGGTGGCCCCAACCCAATCCGACAGGTGTCCTCACAAGAAGAGAAGGTCGAGACATAGACACGCACAGAGGACGGCCCCATGAGGACTGAGAGAAGTCGGCCATCCACGTGCCAAGGAGAGAGGCCTCAGGAGGAACCAGCCCTGCTGCCTGTTTTTTTTTTTTTTTTTGGTTGCGCTGCGCTGCTTGTGGGATCTTAGTTCCCCGACCAGGGATCGAACCCGGGCCCTCAGCAGCGAGAGCGTGGAGTCCTAACCACTGGACCGCCAGGGAATTCCCATCCCTCCCTGCTGACAAGCTGATCGCAGACTTCGGCTTCCGGAACTGAGAGGTACATTTCTGTCATTTAAAAGCCCCTATCCTGTGGTACTTGTTGTGGCAGCCCCGGCAGCAAGAACATGATGTGGGGTCTCCGGCGAGGCCCCCAAGGAGAGCCCCAGCTCTGAAGTGAGGACAGAGCACGGCGAGGCCCCCAAGGAGAGCCCCAGCTCTGAAGTGAGGACAGAGCACGTGCGGCCCCCGCAGAGCTGTTCCTAGAGTGCTCCTGGGGCTGGGGGGCTGCACATCTGACCACAGGACGTGGGTGGGTGCGACCACAGCTCCCGTCTGGAGCTGGTGCCCTGAGACCCACCGACACACAGTTGGCGGGCTGGGCGAGGGCTTAGGGTAAGGGGGAGTGGACGCCAGGCCCTGGCTCACGCAGAGCCAGAGGGCTACATGAGCAGGTGGCCCGCACCACCACTTCCCCCACTACTGCCAGACCGCAGCCTTGCAGAGGGTCCCCACGAGGGCACGGAGGAGGAGGCCTGGCCGGGTGCACCATGGCACGTGTGGTGCGTCAGGCCGCACGCAGGCGCAGCCCCACTCGGGGCTGCCAACAGTGGCTGGGGAAACCCCTGGCTGGAGCTTCTGCAGTGCACTGGGTGACCCCCGGAGCGGAGAGGACAGCGGCTCCCGGGTGGCCAGGAGGAGCGGCCGGGCCGGCTGGTCAGGGCCTGAGAGCATCGGGGTGGAGGACGGGAACGAGGGGCTGGCGGCCACGGGAGTGAGGTCTTACATCACGTGCTGGCGTCTGCTGGGAGCGGCGTGAGGAGCTACTGAGCCGCCCGCGGACCGCAGGACTTGCCCAATGGGTGCCGGGCTCACAACCGCGCCGGCCCAGCAAGCACAGGCTGGCGACACACCCCCTCCCAGCCTGGCCTGAGGCCACCCAGCAAGAGGGACACTGACCACTTCAGCTCGGCTGCCTTTGCCTCTCAGCCTACCTGCGGGTTCCTGCAAAACATCACCTTGGACCTCAGACCCCTCTTCTGGCACGGGGGTACCGCAGGGCTCCAGGCCTACAGGAAGCTGCTGGCCTGGCAGAATGTTGGACGGCCTCATAAGGAAGTAGCTGACACCCTGAGGGACTGCAGCACCGTCCTTCCGGATGTGGGCGTGACCTTGAGTCAATGACCCCAGAAGGCGGCCCACCGGGTCTGGGAACCCAGGAGTGGGAGCAGAAGCGGCCCAGCCCCAACAGGTTCCGGGACCCGCCGCGGTGCAGGTGCTTCTTGTCCCTGCAACTTCAGGCTGTGAGACCCTCGCGGTCCTGGTCGGCGAAGGAAAACATGGCCACCCGGGGCGTGGCGGGAGTGTCCCACTCAATTCACAGCCACGGCTACCACCTGGCCAGGCGGCTGCTCGTTGCCGTAGACCAGCAGGCCAGGTGGGCACCATCCTGGCCGGGAGGACCCTGACCACCCATGGAGGCAGGGCTGCTGCCCCGGGCATCTCAGTACTTCCACGCCCACGTTTAACTGCAAGTGGGCAAGAGAGCAGAGCCCGACAAGGGCTGGGTAACCGGGACTTTAGACCCCCGAGGATGAGGAGCCACCCCCCTGGGGCAAAGCAGGGAGATGGCATCGGTCAGGGCCTCATGGCCTCAGAGCCAGTGGCTCACCGGGGCTGTGGCTTGCCCCACTCACCCTCCTCCACCGGCCGCCGCTCAGGCTCGTGACCGCACCCTTCTCTGGAGGGTTACCCTTGGCCGACACGGACCAACTTACCCAGGGGTCACGCTGCCTCTTCCACACAGTCAATGACCGACCGAAGGGCGCGTAAGACCCCCGTCTCAGACGTAAGCGCCAATCACAAACCCAGCCTGGGGGGCTGGGCCGAGGGACAGGTCACCACCTGGGCTGAGCAGGCCCCAGCTGGCCCGGCCTCCACCTCGCCCCACGCTCTGGATCACTCAGCCTGGGTTTCTCTGAGGGGTGCGGCCCCCGGCCAGCGTCTTCACGAGACCCGGTTCTTCTGCCCCAGGCCAGGACACAGTGGCCAAGCTCAGAGCCTGGGGCTGCAGCGCCCCCTCAGCCCCACACACAAGCTGACCTCAGGACAAAAAGTGAGACGGGACCCGCGGCAAAGTTGGAATTGCTTTTATTTGGGCGAGCGCCGCAGGCCCGCCGTGGTCGGGTTAGTGTTCTGTCCTCAGAGGCAGCCGAAGCCTGGGCCTCCACCCGCCACCTACCTGGGTTAGTGGGACGTGCAAAGCTCAGTCGGAGAGCAGAGGCGGGGGCGGAAGCCACCAGGGCGCGGGGCTGGATGGAACAGGACTGGTGGCACCGGGCTGGGCTGCCTTGTCCCCAGGCCCAACACAGGGACTGAGGAGCCCTGGGAGAGGCAGGCAGGCAGGCAGGCAGCACCCAGGGTGGGGTTCCACAGGTTCCAGGGGACAGTGGGCCCACGGAGGGCAAGAGGCCTGCAGAAGCCCAGTCATTCCCGGCCGGCACGCCCAAGAGCTGGGCAGTGGTGAGCCTTTCACCAGGAGGGTCTGTCTCCCACCCCAGGTCTGGGTCCTCAGGGCCTGGGGTGCGAAGGGGGACACAGAAGGCACTTACTAGGGAGCTGAGGCTGGAAGGCTGAAGCCAGAGGCGTGGGGTCTCGGGCGCAGGTTGGGGGCGGGGAATGGAGCCGGGAACAGGCTGGGGCCTGGCCCGGGGCCAGCTGGGTCTGCAGACTGGACCCTCATCTTCCCACGGGGAAGGGGCTTCCCTGGGCAGCCTAGAAGAGATGGCTGACCCAGGACTCCCTTCCTCCCTCCCCAGCAAGGTCCACTGAGCAAGCAGGTCAGTCCCGGAAACGGGAGAAAACGCTGGCGCTGAGGGCCCTGCTACTGGCGGGGCCGATGCCTGCTGGCCGAGCAGGTGGCTGGGGGTTGGGTGGGGCCGGCCTACAGGGCTGGGGGAACCTCGCCCAGATGGAACCCCCCCGGGGAGATGAGAGGGCTGAGTTGGGGGCCCAGCTCTGGACCCTCCAAGGCACCTGGCTGTGGTGAGTGGCAGGTAAAGAGAAGCGGGGAGACCTGGGGTGGGGGGGTGGTTGGGGGCGCGAGGTGGTCAGTGGGGCTGGACTGGCCCCGGCCCCCAAGAGACAGGCTGTCTGGATAACAGATACATGTTAACGTGTTAGTCTGTACTTTTTGGTTAAACTTTAGGCACCGCTTGGGAGGAAGACACCTTGAAACATTAAAGACCCCAGCACCTGGGCGGGGAGTCTGGCCACATGCAGAGCGGGAGGCGGGGTGCAGGAAGGGGTCAGGCTGCCGCTGACTCGGGGCCCCCCGCGGAGGGCGCGGGCCCCGAGGCGTAGCGGCGGCCATAGCCCGAGGACGAGTAGGACGAGGAAGAGAAGGTCATGGAGAAGCCCGAGCCGGTGGCGTCAAAGCTGCCGCGACGGGACCCAGCCCGGGAGCCGGTGCGCGAGCTGGAGCGCGAGCCGGCCGCGGAGCCGGAGCCGCTGATGCTGTAGGGGCTGTAGTAGCCCTTGCTGGACTGGGCGGCAGCCTCCAGCAGCCGCAGGCCCGTGCCCTCCTCCACCATGCTGCGGTCCAGCGCGTCCTTGTAGGAGATCTTGAGCTTGGTCTTGGGGCAGGTGAGGTACTTGGAGTAGGCGCTAACGTCGCGCAGCTTCTGGGCGGTGCGGGCATCCACGGTGCCGCGCTGCAGGGCCTCGTCCAGGGCCACGCGGCCCGGCGTGTCGGGCTCGATGAGGCCGCCCGTCAGGTACTGCACCTCCAGGAAGCGCTGGCCCGCCTCGTAGTAGAGCCAGCCCTTCTTCAGGGCCTGGGCGGCCGACATCTTGGTCTTGGTGCGTGGGTCCTCGAAGCCGCAGAAGGCCTTCTGGGCCAGGTTGATGCGGTCCACCATGATCTTGTCCACCAGGCCCTTGTTGACGGCGTCGGTGACGGGGAAGCGCTCGCCAGTGCTGGGGTCGATGATGCCCCCGGTGCAGGCCTGCGCCTCCAGCAAACGCTGCCCAGTGATGTTGTCCACCAGGTTGCGGTGCATGGCCTCCGTGATAGACACCTTCTCCAGCGTCTCCGTGTCCAGGATGCCAGCCACGGGGCCCGTCTCCTCGGTGGGGTCGGACCAGGAGGCCAGCTGGGTCCTGGAGACAGCGGGGCTGATGGTGTAGGAAGAGGAGGAGCCCACGGAGGACGAGCGTGAGCGGAAGCCGCCGGCGTTGCCTGAGAGCATGTCGGCGAACTCGGCGATGGAGAGCGTGCCGGCGCGGTACTGGTCCAGCGCCGAGCGGTCGATGAGGCTCTTGGCGATGGCCTCATCGATGTCGTACTGGCGGCCCGAGCGGCGGTCGATGATCATGGACTTGACCACGCCGTCCGATGAGGAGATGGTGATCTCCTCCCACTCGCACTCCTGCTCGGACAGCTCCAGGTAGGTCTGGTGGTCGATGAGGCCCTTGCGGTAGGCCTCGTACACCGACATCTCCTTGCCCGTCTCCGGGTCCACGATGACCACACGCCGCTTGCGCACCGAGGACTTAGAGGATGTCTTCCGCTCCCGCTTCTTCTCCTTCAGCGGCAGGAGCCGCAGCCCCGTCTGGGGGTCAGTGACGCAGCGCTCCATCAGCTGCAGGTAGGTGAGGTTCTCCTCCGTGTTGGGGTCAAAGAAGCCCTTGGTGTCGTCCGAGGGGTCGGTCAGGATCTCATTCATCTCCTCGTCAAAGAGGCCGCGCTGGTAGGCCACGTCCACGGGCAGGCGGTGGCTCTCCTCGGGGTCGATGATGCCGCCCGTGGCGATCTGGGCCTCCAGCAGCCGGATGCCGTGGTCCTTCAGGATCAGACCCTTCTTCATGGCCTGGAAGAGGGAGATGAGCTTCCCGGAGTAGGGGTCCTTGTAGCCGGTGACAGCACGCTCGGCCGACAGCAGCTTGTCCTTAAACTCGGGACCCACGATGCCCATGCGCACGGCCTCCTCCACGGTTAGCTTGAGCCCCTTGATGGGGTCGATGACGTAGCCGGTGGCCGCCTGTGCCTCCAGGAGCTCGAAGGCCGTGCCGGGGCGAATGATACCCTTCTTCATGGCCTGGTACACCGACAGCCGCTCCTTGGTGGCGTCGACAAGGACGCCGGCGATGCTGCTGGTGCCCTCGAGGAACTTCTGCAGGTTCTTGGAGACCTCCTCGACGGAGGTCAGGCCCTCCTGCAGCCGCAGCGCCGTGGCCTCGTCCATGACCTGCGAGCGCACCAGCTCCTCCACCGTGATCTGCTTGCGCAAGCCGCGGAAGGTCAGCTTGCGGGCATCCGCGAGCGGCAGGAGGAGCTGGCCGCTGGCCTCGTCGCGGCGGCACCGCCGGAGCAGCTGCGTGTAGCTGAGGCGCTCGTCCGTGGAGGGGTCCACGTAGCTGCGCACCTCGCTGGGCTCTGACAGCCGGTCGTGCGTGTCCTTGTCGAGGTAGCCGCGCTGGTAGGCCACCTCCAGCGGGAGGTGGAAGCCTAGACGCGGGTCGATGATGCCGCCCGTGGCCAGCTGAGCATCCAACAGCCGCAGGGCCTCCTCGGTGGGGATCAGGTCCTTCTTCATGGCCTGGAAGAGCGAGATGGTCTGCTCCGTGTAGGGGTCACGGTAGCCGGTCACGGCCCGCTCAGCCGACAGCAGCCGGTCGTGCAGCTCGGGGCCCACCAGGCCCTTCCGCACGGCCTCATCCACGGCCAGCCGCTCGCCCTTCACCGGGTCCAGCAGGAAGCCCGTGGCCGCTTGTGCCTCTAGTAGCTGGCGGGCCACCTCAGCACTCAGCTGCCCCTTCTTGAGGGCCTGATAGATGGTCAGCGTCTGCCTGGAGCTGGACTGGTAGATGCCGGCCACACAACCCGTGCCGTAGAGGTAGTGCCAGGCGGACTCGGCTTCCAGCACCTCGTGGAGGCTCCTGGCGCCCTCCCGGAGCAGGCCGTAGGACTCGCGGGAGATGACCCGGGCCTCGTACAGGCTCTCGGCGGTGACGCGGCGGCCGACGTGGTCGTAGGAAGCCAGGTTCTGCGAGCGGACTATCTCGGTTTTCTCGATGATCTCGATGATGATGATGATCATACGCTCCTTCGTCACGCGGCCGGCCTGGAAGTCGGCCATCAGCTGGGCCCGCTGCTCCTGGGGGATCAGGTCCGACTGCATCACCTCCCACAGGGACATGGTGGAGCCACTGTGGCCACCGCTCCCAGGGATGTTGATCTGTGTCTCCTCGAAGGCCCTCCGGGTCTCCTCCTCGGTGTACACCCGCGTGGTCTCCACCACCTCTGCTCTCTCTGCCCCTCTCAGCGGCAGGAGCCGCAGGCCCGTCTCGGGGTCCTCCACGCAGCGCTCCAGCAGCTGCACGTAGGTGAGGTTCTCGTGCGTGTTGGGGTCGACGAAGCCCTTGGTGTCGTCGCTGGGGTCCTGCAGGACGCGGTTCATCTCCTCGTCGAAGTAGCCGCGCTGGTAGGCCACGTCCACGGGCAGGCGGTGGCTGTGCACGGGGTCGATGATGCCGCCCGTGGCGATCTGGGCCTCCAGCAGGCGGATGCCGTGCTCCCTGAGGACCAGGCCCTTCTTCATGGCCTGGAAGAGAGAGATGGTGCTGCCTGAGTAGGGATCCTTGTAGCCCGTCACGGCCTTCTCAGCCGACAGCAGCTTCTCGTGCAGCTCAGGGCCCACGACGCCGGCCTTCACGGCCTCGTGCACGTACAGACGCTGGTTCCGCACAGGGTCCACCAGAAAGCCAGTGGCTGCCTGGGCCTCAAGCAGGAGGGTGGCGGTGCTGGGCCTGAGCAGGCCGCGCCGCATGGCCTCGTAGATGGTCACCTTCTCCTTGGAGTCCTCCAGGTAGACGCCGGCAAGGCAGCCGCTCCCCTGGAGGAGTGTCTGCACCGAGTCCAGCTCCGAGAGGTCCTTGACCGACGTCTTGCCGTCCTTGAGCTGCTCATACTGGGTGCTGTCGAGGACCCCGGCGGCCAGGAGCTCACTGGCCGGCACAGGGACTCGGAGGCCACTGAAGGAGAGCCTCTCCCGCCGCACGGTCTCCGCTTCCTCCACGATGGTGACGAGGATCTTGATAATCTTCTCCACGGTGACCTTGCCCGTGCGGAACTGGCTCAGCAGCTCCTGCCGCTGCTCGGCCGTGAAGTACTCGGAGCTGATGAGCTCCCACACTGTCACCGTCCTGCCCTGGAAGCTACCCACGGGGACCTCGACGGTGGCCTTCTGGAAGGCCTCACGGGCCTGGAGCTCGGAGTAGAGCTCCTGCTGCCGGGCCCGGGCAGCGTCCTCCGAGAGCGGCAGCAGGCTCAGCCCCGTCAGCTGGTCGGGGCGGCACTGCTGCTGGAGGTGGCTGTAGGTGACGGGCTGCCACGTACGGGGTTCGTAGTAGGTCTTGGCGTTGTCCTCGGGTGCTGAAAGGGCGGTGCTGGTCTCCTTATCCAGGTAGCCCCGGGCACAGGCGACGTCCAGGGGCACACGGTGGCTCTTGCTGGGGTCCACGATGCCACCTGTGGACAGCTGGGCGTCCAGCAGACGCAGGCCCTGCTCCCTGGGGATGAGACCCTTCTTCAGGGCCTGGAACAGGGACACGCTCCGCCCTGAGTACGGGTCCTTGTAGCCTGTCACAGCCTTCTCGGCCGACAGCAGCTTCTCGTGTAGCTCGGGACCCACGAGGCCGGCGCGCACTGCCTCGTCCACAGTCAGCCGTGCGCTGGTGGCGGGGTCGATGATGTGTCCGGTGCCGGCCTGGGCCTCCAGCAGGGCCACGGCCGCCTCTGGCCGCAGCAGATCTCTCCTCAGGGCCTCGTAGATGCTCAGCTTCTGCCCTGCCTCCTCTAGCCACACACCCGCGATGAGGCCGGAGCCCCGCAGGGCCCTCCGCACAGCCTCCACCTCGGCTACCTCCTGCACGGAGCGCTCGCCCCGCTGCAGCTGGCGGAAGAGCTCACGGTCAATGACCCTGCTCTCGAGCAGCTCCGCAGCAGGGACCAGGGCACGCAGGCCCTCGAAGCAGAGCTGGCCCTTCTGTTCGTGCTCCTCGACCACGGTGATGACGATCCTGATAATCTTCTCCACGGTGACCTTGCCCGTGCGGAACTGCCGCAGCAGATCCCGTCGCTGCTCGGCCGTGAAGTACTCGGAGTTGATGAGCTCCCAGATGGTCACCGTCCTGCCCTGGAACTTGCCGAACGGAGCGGACACGGTGGCCTTCTCAAACACGTCCCGGGCCTCCGAGTCGGTGTAGACCAGCTCACCACCCTTGGCAGCCTGGTCCGTGAGCGGCAGGAGCCGCAGGCCCGTCTCGGGGTCCTCCACGCAGCGCTCCAGCAGCTGCAGGTAAGTGAGGTTCTCGTGCGTGTTGGGGTCGAAGAAGCCCTTGGTGTCGTCGCTGGGGTCCTGCAGGACGCGGTTCATCTCCTCGTCGAAGTAGCCGCGCCGGTAGGCCACGTCCACGGGCAGGCGGTGGCTGTGCACGGGGTCGATGATGCCGCCCGTGGCGATCTGGGCCTCCAGCAGGCGGATGCCGTGCTCCCGGACGATGAGGTCCTTCTTCATGGCCTGGAAGAGGGAGATCTGCTCCCCGGTGTAGGGGTCCTTGTAGCCGGTGACGGCGCGCTCGGCCGCCAGCAGCTTGTGATGCAGCTCAGGGCCCACGACGCCCTCCTTCACGGCCTCGTTGACGGCCAGCCGCCTGTTGCGCACGGGGTCCAGGAGGAAGCCTGAGGCCGCCTGCGCCTCGAGCAGGATGAGGGCTGTGCCCGGGCTCAGCAGGTGCCTCCTCAGGGCCGCGTAGACGCTCAGCTTCTCGTCGGCAGGCTTCAGCAGCAAGCCGGCGATGCTGCTGCGGCCCTGCAGGTAGCGGCGCACGTCCTCCCGCTGAGCGAGCTCAGCCACCGTGGTGCGGCCCTGCGCCAGCCGCTGGAGCTCCTCTGTGCTCAGAATGCCCGCCTCCTGCAGCCGCTGGGCCGGCACCTTCTGCCGAAGGCCGTCAAAGGCGTGCTCGGGCTCCGCCACGGCGGCCGGGCCGTCGGCTGCGTCCTGGCCATTGGGCAGGGCTCTGGCGGCCGCGGCCTGAGAGGGAGCGACCTCCCCCGGGTGGGCGAGCGCAGCCCGGCGCTCCTCCTCCAGGTGCTGCAGCCGCTCTCGCAGCCTCTGGTTCTCCTCCGCCAGCAGCTTCTCCTGCTCCTGCCGCTGCAGCTCCAGGCACCGCAGCTCCTCCTGCTTGCGCCGCACCCCCTCCTCGGCCTCGCGCTGCCGCCGCCGGGCCTCCTCCATGCTGGCCGCCAGCTGCTCCTTCTCCTGCTGCAGCTGCTGCTGCTGCCGCCGCTGCTCCTCACGCAGCTGCTGCGCCTTGGCCACCTCGTCCCGGAAGAGCTGCTCCAGCTTGGCCTTCTCCTGCTCGATGAGGTGCTCCCGCCGCAGCAGGCTGTCCTTCTCGGAGAGGAAGCTCTGCTGCAGGGCCTGGGTCTCCTGAAGCAGCTGCTCCTGCCGCGCCACCTGCACCTGCGAAGGGGGAGGGGCGGTCAGGGTCACGCGGGCCCCCGGGAGCACCTGCCTGAGGGCAGACCCCGCCCCCGATCCCTGCCCACGCGCGGGGAGATACCTCCTCAGACTTGAGCTGCAGCAGCTGCGCCTCCTGCTTGAGCTTGTCCTTCTCGCGCTCCAGCTCCGCGATGGCCTCCCGCAGGCGCTCGGCATCCTGGTCGCTTTGTTGCCGCTGGGTCTCGAGCGTCTGCACCAGCGTCTCCTTCTCCTGCGTGGCGAGCTCCGTGCGGTACAGCCTGTCGCCTATCTCCTCCGCCTGCTTCCGGAAGCGCTGGGCGTCCTCCTCCGCGCGGGCCTGAGCCCGGCTCATCTCGGCCACGCGCAGCCTGAGCCGCTCCGCCTCGGCACTCATCTCCAGCTGCCGCTGCCGCTCCGTCTCCAGAGTCTTCTGGAAGCCCTGCGTCTCCTGTGCCAGCTGCTGCGCCATCTGCTCCTTGTCCTCCTGTAGCCGCCGGGCCTGCTCTTGGGCGAGCTCCTTCTGCTGCTGCAGCAGCTCCGCCTCCGCCTTGAGCCGCGTGGCCTCCTGCACCGCCTGCATCTTCTCCTTGAGCATCTTCTCCGCCAGGGCCCGCTGCTGGACCAGGTCTTCCTCCGCCAGCTGCCGCAGCCGCGCCGCCTCCTGGGCCGCCACGCTCAGCCGCGCGGCCTCCTCCGCCACCTGCTTCATCTTCTCCGCCTCCTCCTGCAGGAGGCGCTGCGTGTTGTCCTTGTCGCGCAGAACGAGCGCGCGGTTCTCCGCCTCGATGCGGGCCTTGAGCTTGCCCAGCTCCTCCATCTGCACGCGCAGCGAGAACAGCTCTTCCTCCACCTGGCCGCGCTGGCGGGCCGCCTCCGTCACCTCCGCCTTCAGTCGCTGCAGCTCCTCGTCCAGGATGCTCTTCTGGTGGTCGGTCTCCTCCAGCTGCAGCCGCAGAGCCGTCAGCTCCTGCTCGACCTGCGCCTTCTGCCGCAGCGCCTGCTCGGCGAACTGCTTGTGCTTCTCCATCTCGGCGTCGGCCGCCTGCTTCTGCCGCAGGGCCGCCTGCTCCGCCTGCGCCCGCCGCGCCGCCTCCTGCTCGGCTTCCTTGCGCAGCTTCTCGGCGGCAGCCTGGGCCTGCGCCCGCGCCTGCGCCTGCGCCTCCGCCGACTGCTTCAGCCGCTCCGCCTCCTCCACTTGCCGCCGGGACTGCGCCGCCTCGCGCTCGGCCCGCTCCCGCGCCGCCTCCGCCTCCTCTGCCGCCCTCCGGGCCGCCTCGGCCTCACTGCGCAGACGCTCCAGCACGCTCTGCTCCTGCTGGAGCGTCTGCTGCAGCTCCTGCTCCTTCTGCTGCACCGCGAACGCGTGCGCCTTTTCCTCCGCCTGCAGCCGCTTCTGGGCGGCCTCCTGGGCCAGCTGCAGCTGCCGAGCCGACTCCTGCTCTGCTCGCTCACGCAGGCGCCGCGCCTCCTCCACCTTGGCCTTGAGCCGCTCCACCTCCTCCAGCGCGGCCTTCCGTTGCCGCGCGGCCTCCTCCTCGGCCGCCAGGCTCTTCTGCACACGCTCCTCGGCCTCGCGGCGCCGCCGCTCCTCCTCCGCCGCCAGCTGCCGCTGCCGGGCGGCCTCCTGCTCCGCCTGCTCCTTGCTGCGCAGCGTGTCCTCGGCGTTGCCACGGATCCGCCCCAGCTCCAGCTCCAGCTCCGCCTTGCCGGCGGCCGCCTTCTCAAAGCTCCCCTTGAGCGCCAGGATCTCCTCCTCCACCTGCCGCCGCTGCCTCAGCGTGTCCTCCACCAGCCCCTTCTGCCGCTCCAGCTCGCTCTCCGACGCCTTGCGCAGCTGCGCCAGCCGCTCCTCGATGTCGGCCTTGTGCTGGGCCGCCTGCTCCTCCAGAAGCCGCCGCTGGAAAGCCTCGTCTTCTGCCAGCCGCCGCAGGCGCTCGTTCTCCGCCTCCTTCTCCTTGAGCGCGATCTCCGCCTCCGTCTTGAGCCGCGTGGCCTCGCTGATGGCGGCCAGCTTCTCGGCCAGCACCCGTTCTGCCTCCGCCCGCTGCCGCGCGGCATCGTCCTCCGCCAGCTGCCGCTGCCGCTTGGCCTCCTCCGCCAGGGCGCGCAGGCGGGCGGCCTCCTCCGCCAGCGCGCGGAACCGGCCGGCCTCGGCTTCCAGCCTCTGCTTGGACTTCTCGCTGGTGGAGCGTGACTCCTCCTCGGCCCGCGCCTTGCTGGCCAGCAGCACCTCCATCTCAGCCCGCACGTTGGCCAGCTCGGCCTCCAGCTCCCGGCGCTTCTGCGTGGCCGCGGCCGCCTCCCGCTGCAGCCGCGCCAGCTCCTCCTCTAGCAGCTGTCGCTGCTGCTCCCCCTGCTCCGTCTCGGCCCGCAGCCGGATCAGCTCCTGCTCCGCCGCCAGGCGCTGCTGCGCGGTGCCCTCCGCCAGCTGCCGCTGCTTCTCCAGCTCCCGCTCGGCCAGCTCGCGCTGCCGCACGGCCTGCTCCTCCGCCTTGCCGCGCCGCCGCGCCTCCCGCTCCGCCTCCTCCTTCTGCTTCTCCGCCTCGGCCTGTGCCAGGCTCTTCTGCTGCGCCACCTCCTCCGCCTGCAGCCGCAGCCGCAGCGCCTCGTTGGCCTTCAGCTGCCAGCGCTCCAGCTCCCGCTCCGCCTCCGCGCGGGCGCGCTCGGCCTCGGCCTGCTGCTGTGCGCGCCGCGTGGCCTCCTCCCGCAGCTGCACCACGGCCACGTGCTCTTCCTTGAGGGTGCGCTCCAGCTGCGCCGTCTTCTCGGCGAAGGAGGCGTGCTCGCTCTGCAGCTCTGCCTCGGCGCTGCGCTGCGCTGTCTCCAGGGCCACCTGCACTTGGCGTGCCCGCTCCGCCTCTGCCTGCCGCAGGCGCCGCTCCGCCTCCTCTGCCTGCAGCCGCAGCTCCTCCAGCGCCCGCAGGGCCCGCTGCTTCTCGCGAGCCGCCTCAGCCTCCGCCTGCACACGCAGGGCCAGCTCGGCCTCCGCCTGCCGCTTGCGCTGGGTCTCGTCTTGCACCTGCCGCCGCAGGCGCTCCGCCTCCTCCTGGGCCTGCCGCTTCTGCGCCTCGGCCTCTTCTGCCCGCGCACGCAGCGCCTGCAGCTCGCCCTCCGCCCCGCCGCGCTGGCGCTCGGTGGCCTCCAGCTGCAGGCGCACCACACGGATCTCCTCTTCGATCCGCAGCCGGCTGCGCTCGGCCGCCTCCACCTGCCGGGCCTTGGCCTGGATCTCCGCCTCCGAGCTCTGCCGCAGGTGCTGCAGCTCCTCCTGGATGCTGCGCTTCTGCTGCTGCGCGTCCACCGCCACCTCCTCCCGGCGCGCCACCTCCTCCTGCATGCGCCGCTGGAGCTCCTGGGCCTCGCGCTCTGCCAGCGCTTTCGCCTGCGCGTGCGCCTCGGCCAGCTGCCGCTGCTTCTCCAGCGCGGCCTCCACCTCGGCCAGTCGCTCCCGCTCCTCTGCCCGCTGCTGCTCTGCCAGCCTCTGCGGCCGCAGCAGAGAGAGGGAGAAAACCAGAGAGAGGAGTGAGCACGGAGCAGGTGCTCCCGGCACACGACACGGTGCCACCACAGCTCACCCTGACAGCGCGGTGCAGGGGTTGGAAGGGGACAGAGGTCCCGGCCCCGCTGAGGGAGGCTGCGTGCACCCACCCAGGGCACTTGGGGCAGTGAGCGCAACCTGGCCCCACAGTGCTCACCGGCCCGGGGGTAGGAGACCCAGATGTTCTCCCCTCTTCCCGCAGACAGGCGAGAGAGACACACAGACGGGGGGGCGGGGGGAGGGGGAGGGGGGGAGAGAGAGAGAGAGAGCGAGAGAGTGAGCGCGAGAGCAAGCAAAGCAGGGTGCTCACAGGGCCTGGGAGCCGCGCCCGCCATACAGCCCTGCCTGAGCACCGCTGAATGCCCGGTGGCCTGGCTCTGGCCACGGGTCCCCTCTCCCTGACCCCGCGGGGCAGGGTGGCCAGCGTGGGACATCAGCACAGATCTGAGCAAGTTCGGAAGGGGGACTCGATAGCCTGCGGTTCTGAGCAGAGAGGAAGCTGCAGGTAGGCCAGACGGAGGGGTCACCCAGGAGGCAGGAGGAACAAGACGGGGAAGGTACCCTTCCTCACCCAAGTGCCGCGGGGCGCCCCTGCCCGGCCCCCGTGACCCGACAGCCCGAAGCTCTTGCAGAGCAAGTGGCCAAGCAAAGAGGCGCACACGTGAGAGCCGCTGGGACGCCTGGTGGGGGCAAGTGCCAACACAGAAGAGGAAGAGAAGGTGCCAGCCACCACAGGGAGAGCAGTGCAGCATCGGGCCAAGGTGGGCTGGGCCGCAGGTGAGGCGAGCCTGGGGACAGGCTGTGCTGCGGGGAGCTGGGGGGAGGGCGTGGGGAGAGCTCAGGCGGTCTCCTAGGGGCCACATCTGGGGCAAGGTGGGCAGCAGGATGGCCTTCCCACCCCGGCGGGTCATACCTCCTCCTCCTCCGTACGCCGCAGAGTCTCAGCGATGAACTTGATATACTGGCTTGTGAGCGTGCTCAGCTCGCTGTAGCGGGTACGCAGGTCCACGTACTGGGGGGCGGGAGGGAGGAGGCGCCCAGAGTTAGCCCTGCCCCTGCTGACTCAGGCTCAGCCCACCCGCCAGCCCTGCCCCTCAGCCTCACCTCCTGGATGACGCTCTCGGAGCCCGACTGGACCTTGGGCTTCTTGGCTGGTGAGGCCACCGGCTCCAGCTGTGCCTTGTACGTGACCAGCTGAAGCTCATAGTCCTGCAGGGACACGCTGGTTGGCCGCCAGCTCTGCCCTCCCCACCCTGCCCCTGAACCTGCCCACAGGCTTTGCCCAGCACCGCCTGGCCTGGGGGGCCCCCCTGAGGTCACAGGCCCACCACCTGCACGTCTCCCCTGGGACACGAGGCTGCAAAGGCCTCACCTTGATGGCATTGATGTACTGCTTCGCGAACCTCTGGCACTCCTCCACCTTCTCTCCGTGGCGCTCGATATCTTCCAGCAGCGCCTGGGAGAGCAGGGTGGTCAGCAGCCAGAGGGCGCACCACGCCCCCCCCCCCCCCCCCCCCCCCCGCCCCGGCCGGGGCCCACCTACCTTCTCCTGCCGCAGCTGCTCTCGCACGGCCTGGCTGTCGGCCAGTGGCACGGCCTGGATCTGCTCCTGCCTCTGCTTGGCGTCCTGCAGCCAGGCGCCCAGCGGGTCCGCGCTCTCGCGGTAGTAACGCAGCTGGCGGCCCAGCTGCTCGAGCTCGCGCTGCCGCACGTCGGTCTGGGCCAGCACGGCCTGCCAGCGCTCCAGCAGCAGGGCGACCCGCTCACGCCAGCGCTCCACCTCCACGTCCCGCTCGCCGTGTCGCTGTTGCAGCCGCTCGCCCACCTCCTGGGCCCCCCGCAGCTCGTCCCGCAGGGCATCGAACACAGGCTGCTGCGCCTCCGCCTGGGCCCGAAGCTTCTGTTGGGTCAGAGAAGAGGGGTGCCGTTTCAGCCTGAGGCCCCTGCCACTGGCCCCGGCGTCTCTGGGCCCTCACGGCAGGGCGCGGGCCTGTGGCGGTACCTTCAGCGCAGCCTTGGTGGCCTCGAGCTCTGGGAGGGTGGCGGGCACGGCCTGGGCCTCCTTGAGCTGCTCCTCGTGGGCCCTGAGCACCTCCTCGGCCCCCTGCGTGCTGCGGATCACCAGGCTGATGGTCTTGAGCCTGCGGGAGAGCAGGGCTCAGAGCGGGGCTGGGGTGGCCTGGAGGAAGCAGCCAGGCCACCATGGTGGAACCCAGACCTGGTGGAACCCCAGACCTGGTGGAACCCAGACCTGGTGGAACCCCAGACCTGGTGGAACCCCAAACCTGGTGGAACCCAGACCTGGTGGAACCCCAGACCTGGTGGAACCCAGACCTGGTGGAACCCCAGACCTGGTGGCCAGCTGACCCCTGTGGTCATGGGCTCCAGGGAGAAGAGTGTACACGTGTAGGCAGAAGGTGGTCGGGGACCTCGGACACGGGGATGCTCCAGCTCCAGCCTGAGTCCTGGAGGGAGGTTGTGCTGGCCAAGGGAGCCCCTGTCAGCCTTCCAGCCCCCAGACTGGGTGAGGGGGACACCATGTGCCTGACAGGGACGCTCCTCACAGACAGCACGTGGGGTGCGCGCAGGAAGGCTGGGTAAGAGACAGAAACGAAGACCAGGGCCTCGGAGGACAGATCACGTCGGGACTGAGAGGAGCAGTGGAGAGTTTACCACTAAGCTACCGCAAGCGATCTTTGAGCCGTGTGAGTGCGTGCACCCTGAAATGCGCTGTGAGGGAAAAAGAGGTACCCATGTCTGGGGGCGGGGGCAAGGAGGAGGCAGGGGCCCTGGTGAGGACTCCGCTTTCCCCGGGAGGCACTGGGGCGGAAAGGCCTGTGAGAGAGGGGATCGGGACCCTCTCAGCACCCTGGCCCTCTGCTGTGTCATCCTGCCCACCCTGCCTGCTCTCCGCAGGGCCTCATCCCCACCTTCCGCCAAGAAGCCCCTCCCCCAAGGTTGCCGGTGCCCCCGGATGCCCGGTCCTGACCTACCCCGCGATGCGCCCCGGCCCCTCACCTCTGCCCACACGCCTTCCACATCAGTGACCCTCCCCTACCACCCTCCCGCGGGTGGGAGGCCCTAAGTCCTCCTCTAATAGCCCCTCAACTCCTGTCACCCCACGTCCAGTCATCAGGTAGCCCTGCCTCCAAGGCACACCAGGACTGAACCCCTCCGGCCACCTCTGCGACCCCCACCCTGGTCCACACTGGCCATTCCTTGGCCAGACCCCACCTCGTTGGCACCGTTGCCCTGCCAGTCCACACACTCCCCAAGACGCCCCTTCGGTCACAGGCCCCCGGCCGCCGTCAGGTGCACTCACTTCTCCAGGTAAATGGCGGACAGGCTGCGGACCTGCTCCAACTTGCCCAGGGTCAGCTCCAGCTCTGAACGCAGAGTGGGGGCAGCGGGTGACGGCTCGGGCAGGGCCAGAACCTTCTCGGCCTCGGCAGAGAGCCGGGCAACCCCCTTGCCCAGCCCCTCCACCTCAGCCTGTGCTTTCTACGAGAGACGGAGCAGGAGGCGAGCTGAGCCCGCACGCCCAGCACACGGCACGCGTGCAAGGCCGGGGTCGGGCGCAGCACGGGGTGGGGGTGGGGTGGGGGGGTGGACGGGGCTTGCCTGCTGCTCGGTGATGCGCTGAGCGCACTCCCGCGCGGGCTCCTTGTCCAGCGGCAGCCGTAGGCGGTGCACGGTGCGCGTCTCGCAGGCCTCCAGCTGCAGCCGGATGTCCTTGAGCTCTGAGATGCAGCGCTGACAGCGGGACGACTCCTGCTCGCCTGCGGACGCGTCCAGCTCACAGGCTGCCCCAGCCCCGCCCTCCGCCGCCACGCCCCACCCCCCACCCGGCGGCACCCGCCTACCCTGCTCCAGGCTCTGCAGCAGCTGCTGGTAGTGGCGGCTGCAGGAGCCGTACTCGCGCTCAGCCTGCAGCCGGTCCTCAGGCCCGAAGCCACCAGCGTCCTGGCTGTCCCGCAGGAAGGCCTGGTAGTGCAGCTCCAGGCTTCGCAGGGCCTGGCGCTGCTCCTCTGGTTTCAGCGTGCGGAACTGCAGACGGCACGAGGGCTGAGCACGGCCGCAGGAAGACCCCTGCTTCCCGGCACCACCCACAGTGCCCAGCGGGGCGGTCGTACCGTGACCAGGGACCAGGAGCGGATGAGCTGCATGTCGCGGCTGAGGCTCTGCCACGCCAGAAGGCTCTTCATTTCCGTGTGCAGCTGGTGCCACAACGCAACCAAGGCCTGGTGCTGGGCCTCCAGCCTGCCAGGTCGGGGCACAGTCAGAGGCGTCCGGGGACCCGCCCGACACCACCCTCTCCAGCTGCATACCCAGGACCACGCACCTGGCGATGGCCTCCTGGGCCTCCTGGTTGGGCGGGGGCACTAGAAAGCACACGGAGGGCACGGTGGCCTCGCTGCAGGAGCTGCTGAGCACCTTCCAGTAGAATGGCTGCGCAGGGCCTACCATCTGGCACTCGTCACCCTTGTGCACGGTCACCTGAAGCAGTCAGAGCATCGCAGCGTGGCCCCACCCACACCCATGCCCACCCAGCCCGGCCCACCCTGCCCGGCCAAACCCTCACCTCCACCTGCTTGTAGTCGCACACGGCCAGCAGCGGCACGCGGCCCCGCACGGGGTGCGCTGGGTTGCGGGGCTTTAGCTGCACGATGGCCTTGGCCCGCTTGGCCAGGCCCGAGAGGTGCCCCCTGTACTCGTTTAGCTGTTCCTTCTCGTCCTGCAGAGGGAGGGGCGGCTCAGAGACCATCATCCGGCGTCAGACACCGAGCGCCCAGACGGGGGTCTGTGAGGACCCATGTGCCCACCCCGGGAAATGCAGGAGCACCCCTGGACCCCCCAACACCCTGAGATCCCGCGTCCTTCCAACTGCCCCCAGAATGCTGTGGGGCTTGGCACTCAGCCAGGACAGGCGCCCGGTCCCACCGACACTCCTTCCTTCCCAGTTAGGACAGAAGGGCTTCCCCAGCCCCCCTCACATGTGACGTCCTTCGGGGGGGGCCCCACAGCGTCCTCTCCCCTCTGCCCTCCCCTGTCCTGCTGTGGAAGGTCGCCCACCTCCTCCCATCCAGCCACTCTGAGGGATGGAGGACCGTCCAAGGCTGCAGGTCAGGGTCCACGCGGAAGCTGCCTGCACCTCTCCCGCCCCCTCCTGGGCCAATGCTGCCACTGAGGGGGCCTGCTGGACCCCAGGCTTCACTGAGCCCCACTCCTGACCACAGGAGCTCCAGGTGGCAGAGCATGCCAACTTCCTCTCTCCTCCATCACTCCCTGCCCCAGGGCACCTGAGCAACGCACTCAGCTGCCTGTGTCCTCCTCAGCCCTCCCGACTGCGCCTGCCCCAGACTGTCAGGCCCGAGATGCTGATGGACCTGCCTGTGGTGACATGGCTGGCAACAGAGCAGCTGACTCAGGCCTCTACTCCCTTCAGGGCCTGTGTGGGTGGTGGGGTGCTCGTACCAGCTCTGGCCAGCCACCTGCCCCCAGGCCAGGACCCTGCCGCTAAGCTCTCGGTTCACCCATACCCCCACCCCACTGTGCTGACCTCCAGCCCCTATCGTGCCTCCTGACCCCTGCTGGCAGCTCTAGTCACCACTCTCCGCCTCCAGAGGGACCTTTCCAGGGCATCGATGCAGCCCAGACACCGGGCCAGCCTCTCCCTGTGCTCCCCTGGCCCTGGACCCTGCCACCTCGATGCCTGCCGCTGCCTGTGCCCCTCCAGCCCCACAGGCCAAGAGGCCGGGCCTCAGCGTCTGTCTCCTGCCTGGCTGCACGGCCCTGGGCTCGGCGGGGGCCCGGGTGGTCGGCTCACCTGGGCGTCCTGCAGCAGGTCCTCGAGCCGAGTGACGGTGATAGAACGGTCACAGGTGTACTTCCTGCGCAGCGTCTCCTGCAGTTTCCGCAGCTGCTCCTCAGCCTCCCGCACGTCCGAGAAGAACTGCGGCGGCAGAAATGCGTCACGCTAGGCCAACAGCCGAAAGCCCCCGGCCAGAGCTGCCCCAGCACGGGCCGGAGGGGCTGGACCCAACAACCGGGGAGGATTCTGATGCGAGGTCCGTGGGACAGTGCGTGGGGTCGATTGTCCACGTCCGCACGGACACGGGGAGGGGCTCCTCGAGGTCACTAGCAGAGCCGGGGGTTGGGGAGCCCAGTTCTCACCTGGAAGTAGGCGGTGTTGTCCTTTAGGTGCGCCTCGATACAACAGCACAGCTGCAGCGTCCAGCTCCACTGGGTCTGCAGGGCCGCCTGGAAGGACTGCAGCACAGCACGTGGCCCTGTCGGGCCCTGCCCCGCACAGGGGCTCGGGGGGAACCCCCCAGCCCTGCCCCGCCACACCAGGGCCCGAGGGTCCCCGCATCCCCACCCCACCTCCACCGTGGGCCGGGCAGGGTGGTCTTCCCGAAGCAGGCGGTCGCCGGTGCCCTGGAGCTCTTTGATTTTCTTTTCCTTCAGCTCTAGTTCATGCATCAGGGCCTGACACGGAGGCAAGGGCTCTCAGGGGCGGTGCCAGGGCCGCGTCGGGGTCCACCCGTCTCCCGCCAAGCACCACCCGGGGTCTGGAGCCGGACCCGCGCTGGGGAGGGCAGTCGTGGGAGGGGAGGGCCCGGAGGCTGGCCACCTGCCTCACCGAGTAGCCCTCCTTCTTGGCGGCCATGTTGGTGTTGCGGTCGCTCCAGTCGAAGCCCACCTCCTCCTCCTCCCTGTCACTCAGCCACATCAGCTCCTTGGTGGCGGCGGCCACAAAGCCATGCAGGCTCTCCAGGGACCGGAGGCGGGCCTTGGAGGAGCTCTGTGAGCAGGCAGGCGGGGAGTGTGTCAGCCCCGCGCCCCACTCCCACTCCCCCGCCCCCCTCCCACCCCCCCACCGCGGCTCCCAGCCGGCCGCCACTCACGAGCAGCCTGGCGTACTGCAGGTCCAGCCGACCCAGGCAGTCTCGGTAGGCGCCCCGGGTGGCCGGGGAGAGCTGGCCCTGTGGGAGTTGAGGAGGGGTGAGGCCTGTGGTGGCCAGGACCTGGCCCGCGCCCACCGCCCGGCCCCCACTCACCTCGTCAGTGCGCGCCCGCTCGATCTTGGTCCGGAACTCCTCGACCGATTGGTGCAGGCCTCGGTGGCTGCCCAGCTGCGCCTCCACGCTGGGCAGGTCCACGCCCCACTCAGCGCTGTCCAGCCGGCGCTGGTTCTCCTCCACCCAGGCCAGCAGGTCCTGCAGGTAGCGCAGGGTGGAGTCCTCGAGCTCGGGGTGCCTCGGCGTGCTCCGCAGACGCAGGTTGTACTCGGTGCGGATGGCCACCAGACGCTCATGCAGGCGGTACACCCTGTGGGCGGGGCAGGGGTCAGGAGGGGTCAGCAGAAGCGAGGTGCCCTCCCCAGGCCCTGGGGGTGGGGGGGGGGGGGCCTGGCCCACCTGCGGTACATCTGCTCGCCCTGCGGGTGCCGCCCATCCTTGAGAGTCTGCACGTCGTTGAACAGCGTCCGGATCATGCTGTCCGCCTTGTCCAGGTCCCGCTCCAGCTCGCCCGCCCGCTGTGGGGCCTTGCCTGAGGCCAGCAGCCGGACATCCTGCAAGGTGGTCGCCCTGACTCACAGCCTGGCCACCCCACTGCCCGCCTGCCTGCATGAGGCTCCCCCGCTGCCTCGAGGCCCACCCCCATCCTTTCCCTTTCCTCCCCGTCCACCACGGCACGTTCTTCTGATGTTTCTGGCGAAACCTGCAGCCCCCACCTCTCTGAGGGACCCAGGACCAGGCCCAAAGGCCTCCACTAGGGCCCAGGAGCCGGACGGTTCGTGGTCTTGTCCTCCAGCAACCACCCCTGAAAAGTTCTCCCCAAGACAGCCCCTGTCCAGGCCCTCTGGGCCCCATGGGTCTGGGTCCCTCCAGACGGCAGCGCTCAGGGCACGCCTGGTGCCCAGGAGCCAGCTCTGCCTCAAGCTAGCGGTCTGAGTCTGCGCCACACCCAGAGGGAGGAGCGCTCAGGGCCCGCTTCCCTCCCCCAGGCCTCCCCACTCAGGCCCACCCTCGTGCCCGCCCCTCACCGACTGCAGCAGGGCGTCGGCCTGGTTCAGCTGCTCTTCACACAACCCGGCCTCCATCTGCAGTTTGCTCACGACACGCTGAAGACGCTCTAGTCTGCGGCCCAGAGCAGCCACGGGACCCCCAGTGAGTGGCGTCGGCCACCAGGCTCCCTGCCGCAGAGCGCAGCTCCCCTCCTGCTCCCGGCCTGCCAGCTCAGTGTGGGTTTCCCAGCCTCGGGGAGGGGGCATTTCCTCCCCAGGCGGTGACTCACCCTCGGGGTGGCTTCCCTGCCACCGCAGGGCCCCACCCGCCGCCCAGCTGCCCCGTCCACCCCAGCGCCCGCCCACCTCTCAAACTCGCTGCGGAGCTGCTTCTCCCGCTCCAGGATGGCCACGTGCAGCTTGCCCCACTCCTTCTCCACATCCAGCGGGTGGTAGCCGGGGGGCATCTTGAGCTGGCCTGCTTGCACCGCCCCCTGTGGGCAGGGGCCTAGCTCAGGCCTGGGCCAGCAGAGGCTTGGGGGTCACCCGGGCCCCCGGCCCACCCGACCTGAAACAGCCCTGGTCCCAGCTCTGTGGTAAGGCCGGGCCAAGCCTGCTGGAGGGGGGCCCCACAGGCCCCGGGCTCCCGGGCAGCTTCACTCACCTCCAGAATGCCCCCCGCTCCCCTCCCTCCAGGACACCCCTCACCTCCAAGGACTGGTAGATGCCCTTGGACCGGTTCTTGTCCGCCTCCTTGGCTGGAAGCTCCGTCTCCTTAAACTTCAAGAACTGGCACCACAGGATCTGGGGACAAGAGCTGTCAGCAGACAAACCTGGGGCCCCACAGTGGGCACAGGACCCCGGCTAAGCAGAGAAACCCACCTCGATCTCTTCGAAGCTGGAGGGGAAGCGGCGCTCCTCGAAGCCAGCCGTGTGTGCCCGGATCCACTGCAGCAACAGCAGCACCAGCTCGCGGTACTCCTGCCAGCGCAGCTGCAGCTCCTGGGGAGGGGGCGACGGGCCGTCAGGGGCCCGCCTATCCCCCGCCCGCCCCGGGCCTGCCGGCCGGCACTCACGTTAGCCTTCACCCCGTCCTGCACGTCGGGCACCCGGGGCATGGCATCGTACAAGGATGAGACGTAGGTGATGATGGACTTCTCGTCGGGCTGGGGGACGTCCACATCTGCGGGGGAGGAGGGTCAGAGGGGCCTCAGCGAGCGGCAGGGGAGGAGAGAGTGAGGCGGGGGCCGCGGCACGTACCCTCAGGGTCCAGGAGCCTTGTCACCCCCAGGTCCCGCTCTGCCACGGAGAAGGCCTGGTCCAGGTTCTCCAGGTTGGTCTGACGATACACCTTGTTCATGTCGATGAGCGTAGGCCTGTGGGCAAAGGAGCGGGTGGGGCAGGCAGGCGGGAACACGGGCAGCGAGGCCCACCGGGCAGGTCAGCGCACAGACATGCCCTCCACAGGCCCCCAGAGACACAGAACCCCCAGCACACGTTCTTCCTGAAAAACACCCCCACCCCACTAGCGTCCAGTCCCCCCACCCAGGCAGCCCACCTGCAGATGCTGCACACATTGGGCCCTGGCCCCAGGAGCTCAAGGCGCCTACAGTGAGCACAGGCACAGGGTGGGGTGCCGGTCAGCCTGGGCCCCCCGCAGGGCCGACCCCACACAGGCCCCTTCTGGGGTGTCCACGTGGGGCCAGCGCTCATGGCTCTGAAAACCAGCAGGCTGCTGTCCTCCGGCCTCAGGAAGGTCCCAGGAGGAGGCGCGAAGGGCGTGCGTAGGGCTGGGCCTACTCGCCTGCACCCTCCCAGGGAGGCGGGCTGGCGCTGGTGCCTGTCCCCGTGGGCGGCAGACGCCTCCTCGCCCCCACTCGTTTGAAGTTGCCCAGCTGAGGGGCTGCAGGGATGCCCCCGACCCACAGTGCCCTCCCTGCCCCGGGCCGCGTACTTGTGCCGGTGGATAATGGCGTTGAAGAGGCGGCCATCTCGCCAGCTGGAGGTGAAGTTGTCACAGCGCAGGCCCTGGAAGCCCTCTATCATGCGCTGGGACCACAGCAGCAGCTTCTCCTTGGCTGTCATGTCCTCCGACTGCCCGCTCACCTGGATGTCCGAGATCTGCCCCACACAGCGGGCAGGAGACGGGAGCTCAGCCACGGCCACCGACCTGCCCGGCGCCCAGTCAGGGTGCACGGGAGCTGCCAGACCAGCTGAAGCAGGCTGGGGCCGCAGGGACCCGCCACACCTCAGCGTCACAAGCCGAGGCCACTCTAGGCAGCAGCTGCCACAGAATGTCAGGCCCCCAGCCCCTGCCGTCGCCACATGGTGGGTGCCCTGGGCTCCCTCCTCCTGGGGCACACCCCGCACCCCGCAAGGCAGGCATGGATCAGAGTTGGTGGATGGTGGGCGCATGGAGCTCACCCAGAAGTCCCAGGCCTAGAAAAGGCTGTCACGAGGGGCAGGGGGCGGGGCAGGGCCTCCCTGGCTGCAGGCCAGGGTTATGTCCCGGGGTGAGGCCACAGCAATGCCCGGGCCCTGCACTCGGTCCAATCCTTCAGGCCTGGGTCTGCCAGCCTGTCTGCTCCCCCGCCTGCCTGGCCCTAGTTATCTGTCTGTCTGTCGGCCTGCCCGCCTGTGTGACTCAGCTGCTGTGCCAGCCAGGCTCTGCCTGCCCAGCTCTCAGATTTGCGGCTTCCTGTGCGGGCCAGGCAGGCAGTGGGTGAGTCAGCCCGTGCAGTGGGGTGCTTCTCTAGAACCTTCCCTGGGGCAGGAGGCCACACCAAGAGTAGAGAATGCATTCCTCTGCAGGGAGGCTCTGCGGGCCCTGCCCAGTCAGGGCCAGAGGGCACGGGATAGGCAGGCCTTGGAGAGAGGCCTGGGCCTTGAGGCCACGGAGCTAGCACAGGGCAGCGGCACGGGCTGACGGGAAGGCTCCCAGTGCCAGGATGCTGAGGGCCCCAGCTCCGAGGCCGCACGCCTAGCCGGGTGCCAGGCCAGCCCCGCCGGAGACTCCGGGGGCGGCAGAGGGTCAGCGGGCGGCCATGCTACCTGGAAGTGCAGGATGATGGTCCAGATCAGGCCGAGGGTCAGCTTGGGGTTGCCATCGGCAATATCATCGTTCCTGATGTTCACCAGCTTCACCTGCGAGCAAGCTGCCCTCAGTCGTGCCCCCGAGCGGGCCGGAGAAGGGGGCTGGGGCCTGCGGCCAGGTGGGCGGCATTACCTGGCGGTGCCGGAGATAGTCCAGGGCGATCTGCACGTTCTGCAGCTTGTGGAAGCGCATCCGGCCCTTCTCCCGCGGCTGGGAGGGGAAGCAGGGCCGGTCAGCGGCCCCAGAGCCCGGTCACAGCCCGTCCTACGGCTGCGGTGTCTGCCCGCCCTCCGAACCCCCAAGGCATCCATAGTGAGGGTCTTCCCCAGCAGGGCAGCAGCCCTTCCCTGACCCGGGTCCACCCACCCCAGCTGGGAAGGGGGGGCCGCTGGCCCAGGGGCCAGGCCCAGCAGGGACCAGGCTGCGGGAAGGAAGGAGGGGGAGGGGAGGAGACAATAGCCAGGAAGCCACGGGGGGGAGGGCGGTGGCTTTGGGGGAGGGGTCCTCCTGCTGGGTGGTGGCAGCCCCTGGCGGGTCTCAGGCCCGGCCCAGGCAGTGCGGCAGGCACGATGGCAGGCAGCTGGATGCAGGGCCGTTTGCCAGCCCAAGTGCCATCGGCCCTGGGTGAGCTGGGCTCCTGGTCTCAGGGAGCCCACGTGCCGCCGTGGCCAGCGGGCACAACCACTCACCAGGCGCGAGCTCCTGATTACGTCCCGCTCTCTTGGCTGCCCGGCCAGAGCAGGGCAAAGGGTAAAGGGCAGAGATCAAAGTTCAGAGTCCAAGCAGCAGAGAAACCAAAGCAGAGCAGAGCGTGAGGTTACGGTGTCAAGGCTCCAGCACGGAGGGCAGCAGGGCTGTGCGCCGCGGGCCGCTCCCAGGCCAGGCCCGACACTCCGGACCAGGAGGCGCAGTGGGGGGCGAGGCCAGGCCGGACACGGAGAGGGCACGGGGAAAGACCCCAGGAGGGAACGCAGGCGGGGCCTCGGAGGGGGCGGGCGGTTGGGCGCACGTACCAGGCTGTCCCCTGAGAGCACCTCCAGGAGGGAGATGAGGTTGTGGCCATCACGGAGGTCTTCATACAGGTCACTGATGTGCCTCTGTGCCTGCAGGGGCAGAGGACTGGGCTGGCCGCAGGTCCCCAGAACCACCGACAGGCCCAGAGGGCATGAGGCAGGGGCCCACAGAAGACGCCCACCCCCGAGGAGGCACCTACCTCTGCCCTCCAGTGCTACACAGAGAGACCAGGAGAGATGAAGAGGAGGAGGAGGGGGACAGAGACAGGAGGCAGGAGCGAGCGAGGGGAGGAAGCACACAGAAAAGGACAGGTTTCAGAGGTGGGAGGTGAGTTCCCAGGGCAGAGAGGGATGGCCCCGAGCGGCTGGGTGGCAGGAGGGGTGCGGGCCCTTGTTCGGGCTGGAGGGCCAGGGGCACGCTGCTTCACCCCCACCCGCAGTCTCCTCAGCCCCTGCGACACGCGCACGCAACGCAGGCACTTCACACACCCACGTGTGCGCATGCCACCAACCTTGATGAGGTGCTTGTTGACCCACTTGGTGAAGGTTTTCTTCTGCACACGGTCCCGCTCATCTGGAGAGACAGGGCCAGGTTACCTGGGGCCTGCGAGGAGCCCTGCGAGCCCCCAGGAGGTGACCACCACGCAGATGACGGTGGCTGGCGCCTGAAGGGGGCCTCAGCCTCACAAGGCAACCCAGCCTCCCTGCCCCTGCCCAACGACGCCCTCCTCAGCCCTGGACAGGTGGGGAGGGGGCAGGCACACGGTGCCCACCGCTGGGTCTCCTTACTGTCTCCCCCTGAAGCTGGGAGGGTCTGGAGCTGGCAGCCGCACCTGGAGCCACAGCACACAGGTCCCGGCCTGCCCCTCCCCCCCCACAGGCTGCCTCCCAGGGCCCTGGGCTGGGCAGGGATGTGGCGAGGGTGAAGCTCTGTCCTCCCCACAGGGCAGTGGGCCTTTCCCGGCACACAGAGAGCCGTCCCCCCCCCCACTGCCCGAAACCCGAGGCCCACAGGCCACTGCCGGCCTCTCTGTGCTGGGCACGGGTGGCTGGCCCCCTGACCCCGGCAGCTCTGCACCTGGGCCAGGACACAGCACGCTCCCCGTGGCGCCAGCCACCTGTCTCAGTCTGTCCCCCAAATTCAGACCCTCAGAGTCTGGGCCCCACCCCACCCAGTGCCACGTTTCCCACGGCAGGAACTGGACCCTTCCTGCCCCACGACTGCCCTGCCGAGCGAGGAGTGCCCGCTACCTTTCTTGCCCTCTGAAGCCCTGAGCACAGCCAGGTAGAGGTTGTCCTCCGAGCTGGTTCTCTTGTGACCCAGGCCCTTGGGCTCGGGCACTTGGAGCCAATTCTGAGACATGATGCCGCGCCCACCCCTTCGGTGCTGTGTCCCTCAGTCCCCAGGTGCTGTGCTCCGGCGGCGAAGGTGCTCGCTCAGTGGCTCAGCTCAGCTCAGCTCAGAGCCCAGTCGGTGGGGCCACGCCCAGCCCGCAGTACTCCCCAACTGCTGTCCCCGCCCCTGGAGCCCTACCCCACCCAGCACAACCCCCAGAGAGGGAGTGTCCCTGCGGGAAGGAGGAAGGTGACCCCTCCCCCATGGCCACACCCACAGCCCGACAGAAACAGGAAACCCAGGGGTTTCCTCACCCACCCAGCCTGCTGCAGCCCCCGGCGGGACCCGGGGGTACAAGGGGACCTGGCAACTCGCCGGAATCACAGGGAACCACACGCCTTCCTCACGGCCACTCCAAAGGAGGGCCCCCCCACAGGGAGGGTACCTGAGTGCTGCTGGGCCCAGGGAGCCCACGGGTCACACGTCTTGGGCAAGCACCGGCTCAGGGCTGCCGAGCCCAGGGCTACCCCTGTGCGTGCCCACGCTACCTGCTGGAGGGGCTCTAAGGAGCGACCCCCAAGCTGAGTGACACTACCTGCTGGAGGGGCTCTAAGGAGGGACCCCCAAGCTGAGTGACACTACCACCTGCTGGAGGGGCTCTAAGGAGCGACCCCCAAGCTGAGTGACACTACCACCTGCTGGAGGGGCTCTAAGGAGCGACCCCCAAGCTGAGTGACACTACCTACCTGCTGGAGGGGCTCTAAGGAGGGACCCCCAAGCTGAGTGACACTACCTGCTGGAGGGGCTCTAAGGAGGGACCCCCAAGCTGAGTGACACCCGGCTTGGGGGGGTGCAAGGGCCCATCCCTTCCTTGCAGCCCCCCTAAATCATCCCTTCTTATAGACCTACATGCCCTCTGTGGGGTGGGAGCCAGGCTCCACTGTGCCCCTGGCTCCAGGGCCACTATGGTCCAGTGCCAGGCGGGCCCTTCCCGAGCTGCCCACCAGGCACGTCCTGGAGCAGTGCCCCATCCGAAGGCAGAGCACACAGCAGGGCGGGAGGGGGCACATAGCCGAGCGCTGACTCACCCAGCAGGACTGCCCAGCCCTGAGACACAGGAACTCTGCCCCACGGTAGGGAGGGGGGGTCTGGGGCCAGAGGGGAGCACAGGGTGGCGGGGGGGGGGGCAGCAGCCAGTGAGTCAGGGATGGGGAGGCCCCCCTCCCCCGCACGGTGACTCACAGGAAAGGAAGCCGCACCTGGGGGCAGTGGGGGCAGGACGGGTGGGGCGCACAGATAACAGCTATTTGGGCTGTGAAGGTGGGAGGACAAAGGGCACCGGGGTGCCGCCTGGCCTGCTCCCTCTGGTCTCACACACAGCTGCCCCTGGAAGCGTGGGGACTGCCCAGGCTGCCCGACCACCGCAGGAAAGAATGCACCGCCCCGACCACAGAATTTTCCAGGCAGATGTGATGTGATCCAGCTGTCAGCGCTGCCCCCCCATGCCCACAGCCTCTGCTCCAGGGAAACCTCACCCCACCCCATCCCCGCTTGCCCTTCTGTAGCCACAGGAGGGCGCCCAAACCCCATGGGGTAGGGGGTGCCCAAGCCAGGTGAAGCTGCTTACACCCCACCCCTGGCCCTAGGGGCACAGCCAGACTTCCGGGGCTCTGCCGAATGTCACATCCCTCCCGACCTCGGAGAGGCCCCTCAGGCCCCAAGCCCAGACTCTGCACCTGCTCTACACACCCCGCAGCCTCTGTGCAGGGCCTGGAGAGGCCCCACGGACATCAGCTCTTCAGCCTCCAGAGGCGCTCCAGAATCCCAAATCTGACCCCACGCTGGCCAGCACTCCCAGGACAGGGTCACCGAGAAGGTCTAACACCCACTGCCCCTCCCCGGGTTTGGATCCTGCAGAAACGCAGCCGCTCATCCTAGCAGAAGTTCAAAAAGCCGGTACTGAGCGCCTGCTGTATGCAGGCTCGGGGCTAGTCCAGCTGTAACAGGGAGGTGAGGTCTCTGCCTGCAGGGGTAGGGGTGTCATTCTGGGGAGGGGCACACACACGAGGCCCCTGGGAATGAGCCAGGAGCTGGAGCAGGGAATCCAGGACAAGCAGGACCCACTGGACTTGGTGAGCCCCCAGCCCAGGCCCCAGCCCCAGCTCCTTCTCCAGATTTCTCTCTGCCACCGAGGGGCCTCCAAGGATGCTGTCTCACCGTCTGGGATGGGGTTCCACCTCCTCCTCCCAAGCCTGGCTCCAGCGCCCGGCCCCCCTGGAAGCCCTCTTGCCTCTGAGCTCCCCCCAGGGTCTCAGAGCTCGTCCTCTCCCCCCTCCACAGCCCCTCCCTCCAGCCCTGCCAACTAGCCCCTCGCCCCTAGCTGTAGATGCTCCCTCCCCTGTCCATCCTATTCGGGCGCTCAAACCCAGAGACAACCCCTCCCAGGCCGGCCCTGCCCCGCCTGACTCCCCACAGGCCAGGCTGCAGCACATCTCAGCCGGCCCTCCCCAGAACATTCCCCAGCACTGGTGCGCCTGCACATCTGCCTGACCCCCGTCCTGTCCACCAGCCCAGCGTCCCCTAGAGCTGCCCATGCCCTCTGAAGAGTATCGATGCCCCCTCCTACAGATATGGAAACTAAGGCTGGAAGCCCCCCACGATTCGTGGAGCCGCTCCTGGGACAGGAAGCTTGCAGACGGAGAAGGGTACCTCGGCCCAGGAGAGGCGGGAGGCCAAGGGCCTGCAGCCCCGCCCCCAGCTCCTCCCTCACCCCTCACGCGGCCGACTGCCAACTGCCTGGTGCCCAGAAGCCGAGGCCCAGGCCCAAGCCGCCCCGCCCACCTCCCCCTCCCCCTTCTCCAGAGGGAACAAAGGGGCAGAGGGGACCTCACTCCGCCTTCCTCCCCAGGTGTTTCCGGAGCTGAGCCTGCGGGTGGGGCTGCACTTGGGCTGGGCAGCACCCGGTGGCGGAGATGACAAGGAGGCAGAGGCAGGTGACCCCCCCTGCACCACCACCCTCCAGCCGCATGCACCCACCTACGCAGCACAGCTGCCCGTAGAGGTAGCCCCTGCGGGCCTGCTCGCAGCCCCCATCCAGCCAGCACGGCCGTTCCAGCACAACCTCCTTCTGCGTGGCAAGAGCGACTCCCGCCCCCCGTGTGCCGGGCGCAGCCATGAGCAAACGGGGCGGTGCAGCGCCTGCTTCCCAGCCCGCCCGCTCTTCTCTCCACACCCTCCCCAGCCGTGGCGGCCGGCCAGACGCTGAGAACCTGCCCCCGGCAGGCGCCCCGCCCCATGTGAGCCTGGAAGCCGCGCCCCTACGTGGAGGGAGAGGACCCGGCTAGGCCTGGGGGACTGGGGGCAGGGGGAGGCTGCCCTCGAAGACAAAGAGGCCTGGGAACTCCCTAAGATAACCGCTCCCTGGGACAACGCTCCCTGCAGGATTCGAGGGAGAGGCTGGGGGCAGTGCGGGGAGCAGGGGCTGAGACAGCCGGGAACAGAGCAGGAGGGGCACCAAGGGCAGCAGGGACGGGGAGCAGGCTAGGACGGCGGCCGAAGGGGAGCCCCTTCCCCACGTGGGGACAGGGCACAGCAGCAGGCTGAGGGAGGGAGACCAACCCACAGCAAAGAAGTCCTGGCCCGAGCGTTTTTATTGACCGTCCCTGCCGCTGAGTCACCAGCTGCTCCCCAGCCCCCAAGGCCACGCCTAGAAGGCCCGTCCGGACTCAGACCTAGGGCCCAGCGGGGCCAGCATCCCTGCCAGGGGCCAGCTCTGGCCACCCCCACTGAGGGCAAGCCTCCACACTCCAGGCTATGCCCAGTGCGGACCGGCAGGTCCCCAGTGGGGCAGTCCCTCTGGCCAGAACCCCAGTCCCCAGGCCCCCGCCCCCCAGCTCATTCACTTGAGTGGAGGCCCCACCCTCCTGGGCTGCACGCAGCTGCTGCCAAGGGCTACAGCCCAGAGCGGGTGACCTGGAGCAGGGGGCGGGCAGAGCACAGCCAGGCTGCCGGTCCCAGGCGTTCCTAGGCCCTGGCCATGGGTGCTTAGGTACCTGCCTCACCTCTGCGCAGGGGCGGGAAGGCTCCGCCCAGGCCCATCCCCACCTCAGTCCTGGGCAGGAGCTCTCCCAAGACCTGCCCCAGGACACCCGGCCTGTACCTGCCAGCTGCAGTTTCTGTGCATAGTCACCTGTGCTCACCCTGTCCCTGACTGCTAGAGAGGGACCTCCCTTCCGGACTGGACGCTCCTGCACTGCCCCTGCCGCCCACTCCCCACCTGTCCGGAGCGGGGCTCCAAGCTGACGACGCCACAGAGCCCCGGCCCTGCCCAGAGAAGCAGGGTAGGAGGCGGGGGCAACACCGCCTCTGAGCACGTGCCAGAGCTGCTTCCCCGGGACGGAAGGGGAGGGCGTAGGGAGACGCAGGGGCGGGAGGGAGGCGGCCCCTTGCCCGCCCCGCCCTCAGCCTCCTGACGGGGTGGCGGCTGGTGACAGCAGCCCGGACAGTAGCCACCAGCGGGCTTACCTTGCTCATCCTGCGCCCGCCGGCGCCCCCTGTGCCAGTGCCACACAGCGGCCAGGGTGACAACGTGGCCCACGACCACCAGGGAAGGGAACAGACTGCCCGACGGCTCCATGGCTCTGGAGAGCAGAGCAGGCGGAATCGCCCTTCGGAAGGGCTGCTCGAGGCCGGGCAGCCCCCTCCCTTCCCCGAGCGGAGAGGACGGCGGGGGGTGCCCGGGACCAGGGACCGCCCCCTGCAGGACCGCCCTACCACCGTCCGCCAGGCGCCCAGAGACCGGCCCTGGCGCTGCTGCCGCTGCCGCTGCTGCTGCACCAACTGTGCTCCCGCCAGCCCCCCTCTCAACCCCTCCCGGCCGCTCCGCGCTCCCCACCCTCCCAGGCGGCGCCGGCTCAGCTGTCCCAGCGCAGCTATCACGCTGTCACGCTCAAGGTTAGCGGGAGCCTTAACCCCTGCCCACCCTCGGCCACACCCGCCAGGAGGAGGGGCCTACGGGGAAGCCAGGCCGAGCGGCAGCCCCCCCACAGCCTGGGCCCTGGGCGGCCTCAGCACAGTCCTGCCCCCACCCCCACCAGGAGGGCGACCGTGGTGCCCGAGCACCCCACTCTGCCTCCAAGGGTACCCTCTGGTGACAGCTGCCAGCACCCCAGCCCTCGCTGGCCTCCCAGGCTGGCAGCTGACCTAACCACCCTCAAAGACAAGTGGCCAGAGCCCCCGACGCACGCCCCTACCCCCACAGGACAACAGACAGGGTGCGGGGGAGGGGCCCAGGTGCCGGCCTGGAGAGCAGACAGTGCACAGAGGTAAGGACAGAGCCTCCCACCCTCGGCCCCAGCCGGGCTTTCGAAGGCTGCCCCACCTACCCGGCACAATCTTCATTGGGGACAGTGGCGGGAGCCCACGGGTCCGACAGGGAATGGGTGCGGGGTGTGGGGAGGGTCACAGGCCCCTCGGAGGGAGCAGTGAGCCCGGCAATGGCGGTGGTGCCGCTGACAGCAGCAGTGCCTGTGTCCGTGGGGGAGGGGAGGGGTGGGCAGGGGGCCCGGGGGATATAAATATCCAAGGAGGCCCAGCGAGGCCCGTCATGTGTCCAGACTTAGAACATGACGTGCAGAGCGAGGGCACCTGGGCCCAGAGCCTCGCAGGAGCCCAGGCTGACTGGGCGGCACCACCCCACCACCCGACGCTCCCCCCAGGCTCCCACGGGTGATTCTAATAATAATAAGAAGCCTCCTGGAACAGGCCGAGCACCGGCATGTGGGCCTCGGGGGCTCACATCCCCCTTGAATGGGGCACGGCCCCGCCCTGCCGGCCTCGTGGGGTAAGGACAGCAGTGGGGGAGCACTCGGAAAGGCCACACAGGCAAGGGCTCCCCCCACCCCCCTGCACAAGTCACAGGACGCAACACCTGGCCCAGAGGGACGGGATGGCCTCCCCAAGGCGACATCTCAGGTCAAATTGGGCTGGGCCACGTGAGTGCCCGCCCCCCAGCTCGGGCCGTGCCTCCCCACCCCAGGACAGTCCCAGTGTCTACGCTGACCCCACCCAGACCCCATCAGCGGCGGGTCTGCAGAACGCTTGGGGCCGAGGTACCGGCCCACATCACATCCTGGACTGACCCAGGCCTCAGTGCGCTCAGGAAACAGGACATGGGGGTCACGGTCCTTCCGCTCTCTTCCCAGCAGCCTGGACCCCTCAGGCCCAAGCAGACAGAGCACTGGGGTTGGTACCCCATTTTGTAGCGCTTCCCCTGTGTCCAGCACCATTCTATTCCAATCCTCAGAGAAAGCTACGGAGTAAGCCCCGTGTATTACTGCATCGTACAGATGAGGAAACCAAGGCACAGAAAGGATGAGGGGCTCACGCTCGGTCACACAAGGCTGTGATGTCAGCCCCGGCGGTCTGCCTGGAGTGCGTGGTCAGCCTGTAGCAAAGCACGGCAAACCACACTTGGCCTCTGGCCGCCGGGATAGAGGCCCCCTGGTCCACATGGGGAGGCCAGGGGCAACGAGAAGAGGACCGGAGGGGTGAAGGGGTGGAGGGCCAGGCCACCCAAGCCTCCTGCCCATCAACCCCGTGCCGCAGAAACTCACTTCTGAAGGAAACTGGCCTGCGGCAGCCAGCTCTGAAGGCTGGGACTGGGCTCCTCAGAGGAGTCAACAGCCGGGGGAGAACCGCTCCCAGAGGCAAGGGTGTCCCTCGCTCGAGGGTGGCGGGCAGCACCCCCCGCCCCCCGCCAGGGACCTGGGGGCAGGGCCTGCAGCTCCCGGAGCCTCCATCCCACACCACACACGCCCGGGCACCTCTGAGAGGGAGCCGTGCCCATCCCCGAGTCCCGAGTCCCGAGTCCTGCCCCTCCAGGGCCCCGGCCACAGGCTGGAGGGGAGAGGCCTGGATCCCTCCCTCCCAAAGGCCTGCAGCCCCCACCCAGCCCTGCCCTACCTTGGCCCAGCTGAATCAGCTCCTCCATGCTGAACCTGTCCATGGCTGCCGACCGGTAGAGAGGAAAGGAAGGGAAGGCAGGAAGGAGGGAAAGGATGGGAGGTGGAGGGCAGGCTCGCTGGAGCCCTGGGAGCCGTGGCTCCTCCTCACGGCCACCCCTTAGTCAGCAAGCCCAGCAGAGCCGAAGCTCAGCGGATCAACAGGTCGGACCAGCCTGCCTGCAGCCCCTGAGCCCTCAGGCGGGGCCAGAGGACCGGTCTCCCTCCGGTGCCTGCCCGGCCCACCCCGGCCCACCCCGCAGCCTCCCCCTTGCTGCACAGGCCCCACCAGCCTGCGCCCCCCGGCCTCTCCTGGACCCCTCCCCACCATATCCCCCACGACCAGCTCAGGCGCAGCTACCACAGCCTCCAGCCCTGACAAAGGTGACATCTCTTCACTGAGTCCCAGCCTCTGCGCTCCTCCCCTCCCCGGGCGCTGGCCTGCCCAGCCACCGCAGAACCCAGTAGAAGACAAACCTAATCGTGGCCCGCGCGCCCTGCTTAGAAAACCTGCCAGAGTTCTGCAGATTTCTCTGAAGACAGCCCAGACACAAAGCTGGAGACTCACGGAAGGCTGGCTGGGGCGCCACGCGCCGTGAAAAGGAGCACGGCAGCTCTGTGCGCTGACTCTGTGTCCCCTGCATGGGGGACAAGCCGCATGGGAGAGCCAGGTGCACAGCGGGGTCAGGAGAAGCAAGACCCCGAAGGCCACCTGCGTCTGCCGTGTAAGACGCTGTCGGAGCAGCACAAGTGCTGAGGGCGTTCGGATGGTACCTCTTCTCTACAGAAGTTTCAGTTCACTGTGAATTTTAAGCCACGCCGAGCATTACCACTTGAAACATAAATGAAATTCATATATAAAAACCCATTCCACGAGTTTTCTATCACACAAAGCAACCCCAAATTCCTCGCCCTCCCGCCACCTGGCCTCCCTCTGTCCCTCCTCCTGCCAGGCGGCTCTTGGCCAAGCGCGGTCCTCGTCACTCCACACAGGGGCCCTCCCTGCTAGCTCTGCATCCAGCCCATCCCCAGACGCTGGGGGCTCCCGGGCCGGGACTCGGCCTGGGTCTGGCTGGTAAGTGGCTGAACAAGCGAGTGGACACCTTCCCACTTGGAGGAGCAGACCAGCAGGGCACAGGTGGGCGGGTGGCCTCACGGTGGGGACCGTGGCGCGGCAGGCACAGCTGACTGCCCTGCAGCGTCCGTCACTCCCCAGCCGGGGCTGGACGTGCACAGGCAGCCCACCTGACCAAGGCCACTCTGGTAAGCAGGGCGGCTGGCCCCAGGGGCTGTTGACCTGGTCCTTCTGCAAGCTGACTGGGGGGCGAGGCTGTGAGGAAGGAGGCGGCTGTGTGGCTCATCACTTGATAATCTTTAAAACTCTGGGACGTCGATGGTTCTAAATGTCATCAGAACCTTCCTAGCCAGAGTGTGGAGCGTCCCAACCCCTGCAGACCTGGATGTAGCCTGTGCCACACCCAGCACCCAAAGCGCCCTAGGCGTCCTCCCGTACCCAGAGTGGCACTCAGATCCTGTGCTAGGCCTGAGGGACCAAGGGGAAGGGGAGCCCACACCCGCCGGCCCTGACTCATCCTGGAGCTGGAGCTCATTTCCTGTTGGAAACTCTGAGCTGCCACCGGCGACTGCGGCCGGGAAGGGAAGACTGAGTCACCTCCGTCAGGGCTGCGGGGTCCCCCCACCCCCCCACCCCCCGCTCTGCCCACTGCAGCCACACCCAGTCTCCCCTCCTGGCCCACGGCCAACTGCCCGCCCAGCCACCAGGCCCAGCCCAGCCAGGCCACAGACAAGGAAGGAAGGAGCGAAGGGGAGGGAGGGGCTTGCGCTCACCACACCCCTGACCCAAGAAGGGGGAGAAGGTTTGTCCACCAGCCACTGAGCAGGGTAGGGGCAGCAGCGAGGCGAAGGTTGGGGGAGAAGGCTCAGGCCGAGAGCCGGCCACCGGGTGTGACCAAGCACCCAGCGAAGCACTACTGACTCTTTGTGGGTGTCACTGTCACCCCATTGACAGGAGCTGGAGAGGCCGTGTGGTGAGCCCGAGGCTGCCCCTCTGCCCACAGCCTCACTGATCCTCCCAGATGGGCTCCCACACCTAGGCCCGAGTTTGCAGGTCCAACCCAGACCAGGCCAGGGCCGGCGCTTCCGCTCAGCACCTGGGCCTGCGCCTGGGTCCCCAGACCACGTTCATTTACCTGGCAAACTCCTACCCACGCTGCTAGCCTCACCCCAGGCCCCCTGCCCACCCCTCAGAAACCAAGTTCCTCCCCAGGTAGTGAGACACAGAGACGGAAGCAGGTGCGGGCTGCCCCACCTCAAGGCCAAGGCCAATGAGCTCCAGAGCGCACGTGTGAGCCTCGAGCTGCACGGGACCCTCTGCCCATCTGGGTCCTGCAGCACAGGTGCTTAGGGACAGAGGGATGCCACAGAGCAGGGACACAGCAAGGGCTTGCTGGCCACCTCTGGGACAAGAGGACCTGTCCCATCCTCTGAGACCTGGCTCCCGCTGGGAAGGATCTGCCTAGACCCCAGGCTGGGCCCTGCACCCGCCATGCCTTGGCCTCAGGCCCAGCAGCAGATGTTCCTACCTAGGGTCTGCTCTTCTCGCCCCAACCCAGGGCTGCCCGTCTAGGCCATCACCAACCCCAAGCCGACCAAACGGCCAATCACAGTATCACATCTGTGCCACACAACCATGGGGGCAGGTGCCACCCCAACTGGACAAACTCAAGGCTCAGAAAGGTCAGGGAGTCACCCACACTGTTGGAGAGAAGCTACACCGCTGTCCCATCCCAGCACCTCCTCTGCATGCCCCCACCTCCTGCTGAGAGGGCCTCAGGGCCGACAAGTCGCCGGGCCGGGGGAGGGGGGCATGCGGGGGTGGGAGGGCAGGGAGGGGGGTGAGCAGGGCATATGACAAGGGCAACGCTGGGGAGGGGGCTGAGGGTGCGGCCAGGGCTGTGTTAACAGCTGGTCCTGCCAGTCCAAGAACCACAAGCCCCACCCCTAGCTCCGGGGTGTGCCTGGGGATGGGCTGGCAGTAACCCACCGGCTCCTCCTTGGCCTACCCACCCCAAGGTCCTCAAGCCAGGAGGAGGAGCCCTATGGGTCCACTGACCAGAGCGCGCAGGCAGAAACAGCGCCCCCTACTGGCGGGAGCAAAGCTTTTGCACACTGGCTGCCCACCCCAGCCCACCAGGCCCAGGCCCCAGCACCCCCTCCCATCCCCCACCCTGGGGCCAGGACACAGCTACCTGCGGCAGGGGCAGGCTCCGGGCCAGGCCTCGCCAGGGTCCCTGGGGTGGTGGCGGGCACCACAGGGGGCTCAGGTGCCCCCTCCTCAGGCTCCTTCCGGCGGTAGACCCACCGCTCCTCACGGGTAGGGTCCTCGGCTGGCAGCGGCCCCCGCTTGGGCGGGCAGCCCAGGGGACCCTGCACGGCCTGCACGTGGGGGGTGCGGCGGGCAGGCATCACCATGGCGACAGGGCGGCGCACCCGCTGCAAAGAGGCGGGCACGATTTCCGGCGGCAGGTGCAGGTACTGGCGCAGGTGGGCAATACCCTCGTTGGTGAGGTACCAGTAAAAGTGGCGCCAGGCGAAGGTCTCCCGCACCAGGCCCCGCGCCCGCAGAGAGGCCATGGCGCGCGTGACCTGCAGGTTGGTGACACCGGGCACGTGGGGATGCAGGCTGCGGGGCCGCCGGTCCTTCTTGGCCACCATCACGCCCTCGCGGAAGAGCACCTCGTAAATGGTCCGCAGCTGGTCCAGCGGCATAAGCATGCCGGCCACCATGGCTGCCTGAGCCGGTGAGTCGAGGGCGGCGGGCGGGGCACAGGGAGGAGGTCCAGGAGACGCCCTCGGCACAAGGTGCGACCGGGGCCGAAGGGTAGGCAGGCCGTGGCGCTGAGCTCGAGGGCGCGGGCTCCGGGCTTGTGGCTCGCGGCGCCTGGCTCTCTGGCTCCGTGCGATTCCTGCCGGCACTGCGGCCTGCCCACCGCTTGCGCGAGCCTCCCGCCTGCCCGCCCTTCAGGACGCCCAGGCCGGCCCCCTCTGACTCAGCAGCAAGGGCGGCCCCTCCCACCCTCAGCTAACAGGGCCCCTCGCAGAGTGGGGGGCACCTCGCAGCGGCGGCCATCCCCAAGGCAGGCCCCCTCCCTCCCCAGGCCCGCGGCTCCACGTCAGAAATTACATCAGTTTCTAAACACTTCCTTCAGAGTTCCTAAGATTAGGGGGAGGGTGGACGGGAGTGGCTGTGGACCCAGAATCTAAAAGGCTGGCAGAAGGGAAGCGGGAGAGGAGAGAGCAGGAGGGTCCTTAGGCCCAGGACCCAACTCAGGGTTGTGGTCTCAGAGCCTCAGGGATTCACAAGGACCTGAAGAGGAGGGTTGGGCCGTCTGGGCAGGGGGTCCTCTAGGTCTAAGGGAGGAGAGCTGAGGTCTTGGGGGGACTCAAGGGCTGAGGGAAGCGCTGCGGTCTTGGGGGGGCAGAGGTCTGAGGGGAATGGCAGGGGCAGCTGCTGCAGCACATGGACAGGCTGTAGGCACCACTGGCTGCCTGCCATCAAGCAGGCAAAGGGACAGAGCCCCCACCTCCAGATGTCGGACCCAGACAACGGCCACCCTCTTTAACACTTGCCATGCCAGGCCAGATCAAGGGTGGGCCAGGAACAGGGAGTCGGCTGAGAGTCCAAGCACTGTGTGCAGGGCACAGGGTAGGGGCTCTGAGTGGCCTCCATCCACCACCGCCCCAGGCCAGCTGTTGGAGGCCAGAAGCTCTCGGCTGCCACAGGGACCCAAAGCCACCGGCGGCCCAGAGCCCCTGCCGCCAGGAGACACCCCACCCTGGGCAGCCTGAGTGCCTCCTTCGAGCCAGCTGGACAGATGAGGGGAGAGTAGCACCAGGCTAGAAGAGGGTCGGGGGCCCCAGTGAAAGGGGGACCAGCAGCAGTGGGGGAAGGGGCTGTGTGCTCCACGTGAACACCCTGCAGCCTGGCCCGGCCACGCCCAGCAGTCACCCCTAGGCCCTCAGAGCTGAGGCTCCAACCACGGACATCCCGCGCCTCCCCATTCCACCCAATACCCCGCTCTCCCACTTGGTGCTGCACCACTCACACCTGTCCCCGCGCTTTCTCCCCTCCCCCAAGCGGACACACCCATTCCCAGCACTGCTAACTCGGGGACTGTTTATAAATAGGGCGGAAGGGGGGGGGGATCCCGAGGTGGGAGGCTCGGGCGGGCAGGCGGCCAACAGGCTGCGCGTGGGGGCGGGTTTATGAGGCCGTTGCCATGGCAGTGCAGAGCCGGCTCCCAACACACACACACACACACACACACACACACACACACGAGTTGTGGCAGAGGAAACTGCAGGCACAGCCAACTGTTCCCACAGCCCGGCCCGCCAGCTCTGCGGCGCCGCTCTCCCTCCGCCGGCGGGAACCCCGCGGGACACCGGCCGGGGAGGACGCCCAGCAGGCGCTGGAGTGGGCAACGGCCACGCCCCCTCAGACTAGCGGCGCCTGCGGACCCTGCCGGGCATCACGGCTGTGGCTTCGAGAACCAACACCAGCTGTGGTTTCAGGCCAGCACTCAGGCCAGTGACCCGGCCCGGCCCTGTGCCCACGGAAGACCCACTCCTGGCCTGACCCTCAGCCCTCCCCCGGACCTCCTGCGCTCCCCCTGCCCCACCCCGATCTCCCGTGCACTCCCCTGCCCACCCCACAGCCCCACTCTGACCTCCTCTCCCTCCTAACCACCCCATACGTCCACCGCACATTTCCCTGGTTTGATTCCCCGACCTAACCCCTCAACCCCCAAGCTCCTACCAAGCTGACCCCACAGCATGCCCCCTCCCAAAATGACTCCAGGCCACACCCAAGGCCCCCAGACCTAAGGTCTCTCCTTCCACACAGACTTGCACGGGTCTTTGGCCAAGCCCCTCAGCCCCGTGACAACCCACGCCATCCCCGCAGGAGAGGGCAGCCGTTTGGGACGCTGAAGAAAGGGGGGTGGGGGTGGGCGGGGCACGAAGGGGAATCCCCCTCCCTCCCACCAGCCCCGCCCTCCGGGGTTGAGGGGAGGAGCAGGCAGGAGCCGGGAACTAGACGTTCCCGGTCTGGCCCGCGGTGCCGGCCTCGGCACGCCTCCCTCTACCCCATCCCCCCACCCCCGCGCCCCCCCAGGTCCCAGGGCTGGAGAACACCCCTTTCTGCCCTGCTCCACCCTGCGGGAACCGCAGCCGCAGTTGCTGATTCAGCACAGGAAGGACCGGGGCGGACAACCAGGGCGGCCTCCTCCACCCGACTCCAGGCCCCTCCGGATCTCCAGGGCAACCAGTCGGGGTCCTTGGGCAGCCCCCAGCGCCTCCCCCCATTCCGGAACAAAGAACCGCAGTGTGGACTTGCCCGGGGCCAGCCCGCCTGGCGCCTCCCGCGCCAGTGATCGATCCCCAAGGCCCTGCCCTGTCCCCTTCGACGCTGAGGGCAGGCCGACAAGCGGGGCGGGATTCGGCAGAGTTCGGGAGGAGAGAAAGTGCGGATCCGAGAGGTGGCGGAGGCCGGCTCCCACCTCCGCCCCGCCCCCGCCGCCGCAGTAGCCCGCCCCGCCCCCCCGACACTCGCTGCAGGGTTGCAGGGCTGCAGTGCTGCGGGGCTGCGGCTGGAGTCACCAGGCGGGACCTCGCGCCAGGTGGAGTCCCGGCAGAAAACGGACATGGGGTCTCCTGCGGCTCCGGCTCCCCACCCACAAAGCTGCCCCCAAGGCGGCAGACCCCGACCGCTGCCCTGTGGGGGCTGCACCCCAGCCAGAGGTCACTGCCTGGTCCACACTCCCCACCCCCCGGCTCGGTCCCCATCCCCGGCCCGCACCTTTGAGGGAGCTGATCTCATGCTGGATGGCTCGCGAGGGGTCCATGTCTCCGCCGGGGCTGAGGGCGGCGCGCGGGCCGCCACGCAGAGTCCAGCCCCGCACTGCACTGCCCAGGCCAGAGCCGCAGCCTGGGGGAGGAGCCGGGAGGCGTGGGGCGGGGCTTGCCAGCCGGGGCGGAGCCTCAACTAATCAATGCGCAGTGCAAGGCCGGCCCCGAGCTTGCTCCCGTCTACACCGCCCCCATCCTTCCAGACCCCTGCTCCCGGTCACCTGATCCCGGTAACTCCAGCCGGACTGCCAGGCCATCAGGCTGGATCCAGGCGTGCTTGGACGGCCCACGCCACCCCCCAGTCCCCGGGCCTCCACCGCGGGCCACCCTCAGAGTGCCCTCCTAGCCGCTCCTGCACGTGGCTTTCCTGGCCTCGAAGTCATGGCCACTCACTCCCTACAGGAGATACCCACCGGTCTGGACCTCCTGGGGACCTCCCCAGCCAGCACCCTGGGTGAGGAGAGAAGGTAGATCCCACCGGGGCAGAGGCTGGAGGTTCCTTCATCACCACCATTCACTTCCCCCCCACTTCCATGCCCTCTGCCTTCTCCCCTCAGCTGGGGGCCCTCCTCCACCCACATGCGCCTCTGGGTCACCTCACCCGGTCCTGTGACACTCTGACTCCCAAGGTGACACATTCAGCCTCTGCCTCTCCAACTCAGCAAAGACCCACAAAGCTTGTCTTGGGAAGTTCCTGTCTTCCCGGCTCTGCGGATGTACCACCATCTACCACCCAGCAGCTCAGGCCAACACCCTAGGGTCCTCACCCCGATGCGTCAGCCCCACAGGTCCTGGTGGCTCCACCTTCCAGTCTGTCCACCTGCCACCAACTGTCCGGCTCAGCAGTCTCCTTACACCACCACCCCTATTGCTGACAGGATCAGCCTCCTGGCCACTGACTGTCACTGCCTGCCCCCTGGGGAGAATGACAGCGCTGGCACTGCTGGGGTGGGGTCAGCGCTGCCCCCTCACGGTGCCGGAGGAAGCTGTAAACAAACGCGCAAGCCTCGCCCACACCTCGGGCATGCGCGCGCGGCTTCAACGTAAGCCCCAGGATTGGGCCCTCCCGCCCCACCCTGGTCCTCTGTGCTGGGCTGTGGGGGACAGACACAGCCTCCGTCTCCTGCCAGGCCCACATCCAGATTCTTCCTCCATCCTCACCCCAAGGCCCCTCCTGGCCCCTTGGGGCCCACACCTTGCCCAGCCAGGCCGCTGCCTTTAGGCGACCACTCTTCCTGCAGGCAGGCCCACCGTGTGTTGGGTCAGGACTGGGGGGAGCGCGGTGCCCGCAAGTACCGGCTGATGAGCAAAGAAGCGGGTGCGGCCCTATACTGGCTGAAGGCCTGATGTTCTAGGATCCCTCACAACCCCATCCCTGCCCCTCTCAGGACTCAGCCAGTCTGGGGCACAGGCAAGTCTCAGGAAAAAACAGCGGCAGACCTGGGGTAAACAGGAATATGAGAAATTAATAGAGGATTTTGTGATTCCTTACACCTAAATTCCTATTACTTTTTTATTAGCCACGTCCAGATGAACCTAAATCCAAACTGTAACTGAAGAGTACTTCCTAACTAGATCTCAAATGAAACTGATAGATACTTAAACAGAACTAAAAACTATAGGAAAACTCACCCACACACAAAATTAGTGCTGGTTCTAGTTTTAAAACTGCATATAATTGAGAGTTCCCTGGCGGTCCAGTGGTTAGGACTCAGCGCTTTCACTGCTGTGGGCCAGGGTTCAATCCCTGGTTGGGGAACCAAGATCCCACAAGCCACACGGCACGGCCAAAAAAACAAACAAAACTGCATATAATTGAATTTTATAAGATTATAATTTTAAGCTACTGAAAAGATGAGGGCAGAAAGCAAGTAATGGGGTAACACAAGGATTAGGCGCAATTAGGTGGCTTTTCCTAACTTTTCAGAACCATGGGGACAGAGAAGGAATGTCCCAGGCCCTTAACTGCCCCCTCAAGTCACGCTGCCCACCCGAGAGTGGCCACTGCAGTCACCTGCAGCCACTTGCAAACAAGGGCTTGCAGAGAAGGGGTGGCCAGTGAAGAGGCCTTTGGCCTGCCCCTGCCCAGTCTGCCCCAAACGGCAGCCACATGGTGTGGCCTGGGAAGTGGGCTGTGGCCACGGCCCCTGGATGGAGTCCACAGGACACACTGAGCCCATTCCTTAGTTTCTTCCCAGAGGAAGGGGCAGCTAAAGTGGGGCCTTGGAAAGATAGGCTGCAGCTAGCCAGCAAAGGAGGCGGACGCACATACGAAGGCCCCAGGTCAAGAGAAGAGGAGTCTGGCCAACCCCAGAGAACGTGTGCGTGGAGGGCGCCTGGACACAGAGCTGTAGGTGGGGTTCCCCTGGGCCAGGGAGGCCCCTCGGACTGCGGCGGGCAAGGGCCTGGGGGTAAGAGATGGGGGCAGCGTGGCTCTGGTGGGTGAGATGCAACGGCCCTGGCCCTCCCGACAGTCCTCAGCTTTCACGGTCTCGCTGCCCAGGAGATCTAGTCCCAGGGTCCTCAAGAAAGCAGGCTGTCTGACCCGGCACGGCTTCCCCACGCCCAGCCGGGGTCCTGTCAGGTCGCCTGCACCAGGGACTCGCCTCATGCGCAAGGCCGAACGCTCTTGAAGCTTTACTGCAAATTCCAGGAGGCAGCTTACACCCCTGTGGCTCCTGCAACCCAAGCTGAGCCCCTACGCCACAGCCAGGCCCGCTCCTTCCCAGCCCCTCTGTCTGGGACAAAGCACCCCCTCCTCACAAGCTTCCTGAAACCCTGGCAGGTGTGGCCCCAGGTCACAGCCCCCACCATTCAGACCACACCCCTGCTCCCAAGGCCCGGTCCGCCTTCCCGTCCGTGTTCCTCACCAAGGCTCCCCAGTTTCACTCCTGTGCCCAGCCCTGGGCAGCCTGCCCTACCGGGGCTCACTAGTGACTGGTGGGCAGGTGATCCTGTGCAGGGGTGACATGTGACAGCTGTCGGCCCTGGCAGTAGACACCTTCCACACAGGGTCCCCCATAATCACCCAGTGAGACCCCGCTACAGACTGTGCCTGTTCCCTGCAGTGGGAACAGGGGCCATCTCACCTGCACCACCAGGCCTCACCCCACAGCCGTCACCTGGCATCGACCCTGACCTGGGGAAGCTACCAGGCTGGGCAGGAGGAGAACGCTCCTCCACGTGGGCAGCCACTGGCTGACGAAGGCGGGAGCTCAGCTAGACCAGCCACCCTGTGCGGCTCCACCCGCAGGGCCAGGTCCACAGCACTGCGGTGGGTGCCGCCAGGGCCCCAGGGGTCCTGGTGATGGCCCAGGAGGCATAGAGGGTTCCCATTTGGGTCCCATCCAGCTCTCTCTCCCTGTAGCCCAGTTCAAAAATTGCACCGTTACCAGGTGTCCGCCAGAGACCTCGGGCAGGGATCCTGGGTCCCACCCCCATGTTCCATCCATCAGGAGGTCCCATCATTCTGCCCCCCAAATATCTCTCAAACCTGTCCTCTTCCCACTGTCTCCACCGCCACCCTCCTCCCCTTGGAGACAGCCCTGGCCTCCTCGCTGCCTTCCACCACCAGGCACTCAGCGGCCACAGCCCGGCTGCCACACCTGCTCTATCTCAGGGCTACAAAGAGCCTCCCAGTCCTGTCCTGTCCTGTGTCGTCCTGCTGCACAGACCCCTCTGCGGTTTCCTCCAGCAGGGACAGTGGGGACAGTGCTCTCACACAGGGATGACTGTCTCAGCACCCCTGCACCCCAGGCCTGGTCAGAGGCGTCCATGCAGGGAAACCAAGCAGTGGATGCTTGCCGTTCAAGGATGAGGTACTTCCCAGGAACGCTATTAATAGAGGTTTACTTCGTTAATAGATTGAAGGAGAAAACCTGTATATTGATCTCAAAACTGCTGATAACTCATTTGATAAAAACTCACCAATATTTCTGATTTCTACAAAGTGACCCAGTAAACTGGGAAAGGAGGTCCAGGCACCCTCAGTATCTGAGGGGGATTGATTCCAGGACCCCAGTCAACACCAAAAGCCTCGGATGCTCAAGTCCCTTATAAAATCTGGAGTAGGGCTTCCCTGGTGGCGCAGTGGTTGAGAGTCCGCCTGCCCATGCAGGGGACACGGGTCCCTCACCCAGTGAGACCCCGCTACAGACTGTGCCTGTTCCCTGCAGTGGGTCCAGGAAGATCCCACATGCCGCAGCCCAGCAACGGGAGGGGCCACAACAGTGAGAGGCCCGCGTACCGCAAAAAACAAAACAAAACAAAACAAAACACAAAAAAGCTGGAGTAGTATTTGTATATAACCTGATAGAGTGCAAATGCTATGTAAATAGTTGCAAACACAATGCAGGGGCTTCCCTGGTGGTGCAGTGAATCCGCCTGCCAATGCAGGGGACACGGGTTCAAGCCCTGGTCCGGGGAGATCCCACGTGCCGCGGAGCAACTAAGCCCATGCGCCACAACTACTGAGCCTGCATGCCACAACTACTGAAGCCCACGCACCTAGAGCCGTGCTCCGCAACGAGAAGCCACCGCAATGAGAAAACCTGTGCACCACAACGAAGAATAGTGCCTGCTCACCGCAACTAGAGAAAGCCCGCGCAGCAACAAAGACACAACGTGGCCAAAATAAATTTATTTTTTAAAAATACAATGTAAATGTAAATAGCTGTCTTTGAGCACCCACAGCAAATTCAAGTTTTGCCTTTTGGAACTTTCTGGAATCTCCCCCCCAGAGTACTTCTTTTTTTAAAAAACACATTTATTTATTTATTTACTTGGTTGCACCAGGTCTTAGTTGCAGCACGCGGGATCTAGTTCCCTGACCAGGGATCGAACCCTGGCCCCCTACATTGGGTGCACAGAATCTTAACCCTGGACCAGCAGGGAAGTCCCACCCCAATAGTACTTTTTTTTTTTTTTTTTTTTTTTCAGTACGCGGCCTCTCATTGCTGTGGCCTCTCCCATTGAGGAGCACAGGTTCCGGACGCGCAGGCTCATCGGCCATGGCTCATGGGCCCAGCCGCTCCGCGGCATGTGGGATCCTCCCGGACCAGGGCACGAACCTATGTACCCTGCATCAGCAGGCGGACTCTCAACTACTGCGCCACCAGGGGAGCCCCCCAATAGTACTTTTGATCTATTACTTAAATCCCCAGTTGCAGACCGTGGATGGGGACGGCTGGCTGCATACCGTTAACATGAGAACAGACGTCCCTCCAAATCTGAGTGGCCACCGCCACCACCCCAGGGGCCTCGCCCATAGGAAGTACCGGAAGCAGGAGCAGCAGGGCTGTAGGCTCAGCATGGTGGCCGGGACACCCCCAAAGCCACTCCCACAGGCGGCCAGGGCAAGCCTCCGGGCTCAGCTGCGGGCGAGGCTGATCCAGGGCGTGTGAGGGAAAGAACCTAGGCTACGGATGCGGAGCACTGCCAAGCGTTCAGAGTCTGCGCCTCCTCAGCACGTAAACCAGTGCCTCTGACCATCTACCGGCACCGACAGAGGCGCTCACTCGAGTGGCCGGCTTTCAGCACCCTTCTAAAGGCCCAAGACATTTCTTATAGGCCAATAACGAGCTGGCAAAAGAGGGTGGGAAAAACCTTCATTCGCAGTGCAGGACAGAAACTACTCTGGAACAAGATAAATAAAAATCAGTACTTAACTTCAGAAAGCCCCACAAGCACAAAGCAAGAACCAGACCCATGGGGAGACTCACATTCCCAATGCAGAGGTCCGACCTCGCAGGACCACTGTGCCCCGAGCTAGAACTGCGCTTCTGACCCACCCCCGCACCCCACCGCCGGCCCCGCCAGCCCTGAGCCGACTCTTTCTTTTTTAATTAATTAATTAATTGATTGATTAATTTTTGGCTGCGTGGGTCTTTGTTGCTGTGCGCGGGCTTTCTCTAGTTGCAGCGAGCGGGGGCTACTCTCGGTTGTGGTGCGCGGGCTTCTCATTGCGGTGGCTTCTCTTGTGGCGGAGCACGGGCTCTAGGCGCACGGGTTCAGTAGTTGTGGCGCGCGGGCTTCAGTAGTTGTGGCTCACGGGCTTAGTTGCTCCGTGGCATGTGGGATCTTGGCGGACCAGCGCTCGAACCCGTGTTCCCTGCTTTGGCAGGCCGATTCTTAACCACTGCGCCAGCAGGGAAGCCCCGCTGCACCGACTCTTAATAATTGCCTCCTTCAGACACTCACATGATTTTATATCAGATCGGCGAGCTTCTGTTGTCTGTTTGAAACCCTGTCACTGGGTGCTGGGCAGGTGTAGGGAGCGAGCCCTTTTGGGCGCTGCTGTAGTACCTAGCGAACACCTTAGGAACTTTTTAAAAATATTGTGTTTGAATAGGAACTATTCCCCGGACGCAAACATGGGCCATACAGGGGAAAGTCTCTGCCCAAGACTGTCCCCTCTCCACCCCGCACACAGTGTGGAAATCACTGTCAGGATTGGCTTCCTCTTTATCCCTCTGAAATTTCTTTATGTGGAAAGTCACATAAATACAAACATGATTCTTGGTTTTCCCCCTTTTAACACAAAAAGTGACACCTCGGGACTTCCCTGGTGGCACAGTGGTTAAGAATCCACCTGCCAATGCAGGGGGCATGGGTTTGAGCCTTGATCCGGGAAGATCTCACATGCTGCGGAGCAACTATGCCCGTGTGTCAGAACTACTGAAGCCTGCATGCCTAGAGCCTGTGCTCCGCAACAAGAGAAGCCACTGCAATGAAAAGCCCGTGCACTGCAACAAAGAGTAGCCCCAACCAGAGAAAGCCCGATCACAGCAACAAAGACCCAACGCAGCCAAAATAAATAAATGAATAAATAAATTAATTAATTTAAAAAAAAGTGACACCTCGCCTGCACCATCCGACCCCACACCTGGGAGGTCTCCCGCTGCACCCCTGCCTCCGCCCTACCTCAGGGCGCTGGCTGCCATCCTTGGCTCTCACACACACACTGCGTTCTTAGGTCTGATAGACATTTTCATTGGCCTGGTTTCCACCAGTTCACTAATGCAATCCAGAAATTCTGGGTTTCTGGATTTTTACCAATCTGATAGGTGAAAACACGGCACCCTGGTGTAGCTAGAGCTTAAATTTTGCATACTACTTGACCCAGAAATTCTATTTCTAACAATAGCCATAGACACACAATGATCCAGCCACAAAGCTCTTCTATGCAGCAGTTTACAATACCAAAAAACCCCACAAAACTAAACAAAACTAAACCTAATGTTCCATGGGAAGAGATTAAATAGGATATGATTACCATATAAAAGAATATATTATAAATTAATGTCATAGAAAGATGTACTTGTAAACATTAAGTAAAAAGAAGTTACACGTGCCTAAAATACTTCATAATATTAGATTATAAAGTATAAATAAATTAAATTATACTATAAAATACTGTGCACATTATTTTTTGTTGTTGTTTTTGTTTTTGCGGTACACGGGCCTCTCACTGTTGTGGCCTCCTCCCGCTGTGGAGCACAGGCTCGGACGCGCAGGCTCAGCGACAATGGCTCACGGGCCCAGCCGCTCCGCGGCATGCGGGATCCTCCCAGACCGGGGGACATACCCGCGTCCCCTGCATCGGCAGGCGGACTCCCAACCACTGCGCCACCAGGAAGCCCTGTGCACATTTTTTTTAAACAAGCATAGGGACTTCCCTGGTGGTGAAGTGGTTAAGACTCCATGCTCCCAGTGCAGGGGGCTAGGGTTCAATCCCTGGTCAGGGAACTAGATCCCATATGCATGCCGCAACTAAGAGTTCACATGCCACAACTAAGGAGCCTGAGTGCCACAACTAAGGAGCTGACAAGCACAACTATGGAACTGGCGAGCCACAACTAAGGAGCTGTCGAGCTACAACCAAAGAGCTGGCAAGCTGCAACTAAGGAGCCAGTGAGCCACAACTAAGAAGCCCACATGCCACAACTAAGGAGCTCGCCTGCTGCAACTAAGACCCAGTGCATCCTAATATTTTTTTTAATTAAAAAAATCAAACAATAAGCATAAAACAAAAAGATGTGGAGGCTTTACAAAACACCAATCAACCATTGCAGCAGGGCAGCTTGAAGGGAAAGCACTGAACGGTGGCCCCTGGAAGATATGTCCACCATCTAAATCCCTGGGACCCGTGACTGTGGCCTTATTGGGAAATAGGGTCTTTGCAGATGTGATTAAGTTAAGGATGTCACGATGAGATCACCCTGGATTATCTGGGTGGGACCTAAATCTAATGACAAGTGTCCTTATAACAGACAGAAGAGAGATACACAGAGGAGAAGCCATGTGAAGATGGGGCAGAGACTGGAATGGTGCAGCCACAAACCGAGGAACACCAACAGCCACCAGAAGCTAGAAGGGGCAGGAAGGGTCTTCTCTAGAGCCGTCACAGAAAACTACAGCCATGCCAACACCTTGATTTTGGCCTCTGGCCTCCAGAAGTATGAGAGAATAAACTTCTGTTGTTTTAGACCACCTCTTTGTGGTCATTTGTTACAGCAGACACAGGAAACTAATGAAGACATTTTTTACCAGGAGTGACAAATATTTAAAAGCATGGCACTGGTTTTGGAATTGGGTAATGGACAGAGGCTGGAGAATTTTGAGGAGCATGATAGAAAAAGCCTAGATTGCCTTGAAACAGGCTGTTGGAAGAAATATGGATGTTAAGATGCTGCTGGTGATGACTTAGAAGGAAATGAGGCACATACTGCCAGAAGCTGGAGGAAAGGTGATCCCCGATTAAAACAGTGCAAAAAATGTGGCTGAACTGTGTTCCGCTGTGGGTGGAAAGCAGAACTTATAAGTGTTGAACTTGGATCTTAGCTGAGGAGATTTCAAAGCAAAGTGTGGAAGGTCTGACCTGGTTTTAACCTGTTCCTTACGGTAAAGTGCAGGAGGAAAGACGTAAACTGTGGAAGGAACTGTTAAGCCAAAAAAAGAACCAGCACTGGTGATTGGGAAACTCACGGCCTGTTCAGGACTGCAGAAGATGCTAATGTGGGGAGACTCACTGTTAGGAGAGAGAGACAAGGATGCAACTGGACAATCTTCCTCTGAAGAGATTTTGATCTCTGACTCACAGATGCACTCAAACCTTGCAGCACAAGCTGGGGATAGAGAGGGTCATCAAGGAAAGCTCTGTGGAGAAGCCTCTAACCTGATGGCACGGATCTCTGTGTCATACATGGGAGACCCACAAGGTATATAAGAATGTTGTATCAGCAGAAACACTGCCAGCTTGGATGCAAGAGGATAGAGACAGGATGAAAGGAAGGAAAGCTGTTGGAATTCTGGATACTACAGGCAGGAAATGGGGTGACAGAGCTACTCAGCTTCAAGCATATGCTGCCCGGCAAGAAATAGGAAAAATGACTTCAAGGCACAGCTTTGGGCCCAGAGGGTGGAGCCATGGGCACAGAGGCAGAGGCCGACAGAGCTGAACATGTACAGAGCAAAGCATCAAGTCACAGAGGAGTATTCTCAGGCCTTCAAACCTATTGAACTTGCCCTGCTGGATTTTCAAACTTGCTTGGGACTCCTTTATTCTTTTCTCTTTGTTACCCCTTTATTCTTTTCTCTTTCTCCTTTTGAGAAAGGGGATGTCTACTCTATGCCTGTCCCACCATTGTATTTTGGAAGTATACAACATGTGTTCTAGTTTCACAGGTCCACAAATGGAGAGCAAGTGGGCACCTGCCTCCCATCACCTGAGAAGGGGTTCCTGACTCCCCCTCCACCCAGCCACCATCACCTGGGGCCACCACCAGATGACCCAGCCCAAGGCCCCTCTTAGGTCCCAGACCTCACACCCACAGTCCCTGCAGGCAGCCACAGCACCAGCTCTCCCAGCCCTGCATCTCCCTGTCCAGTGTGGGCCTGCTTCTGGCCACTGCCCTTGGCCCCACGCCGGGCGGGGCGCCTGGCCTCCCACTTGCATCAGCCCTCTCCAGCCTCATTGCATCTGTTCCCAAGGTGCCCAGATCCTGCTGCCAACCCCTGCCCTGCTGCCAACCCCTGCCCTGCTGCCGGCTCCCCTCAGGTCTCACTGGGGAAACGGAGGCCAGGAGGCAACATCGCCCACACCTTCCCATCCCCACGCCTTCCCTCCCCCATGCCTCCCCTCCCCCATGCCTCCCCCTCCCCCACATCTCCCCCTCCCCCACGCCTTCCCATCCCCACACCTGTAGAAGCCTCTACCCCTTCTGAACCACAGGGCCCTGGGTGGCAAGGGGCTTGTCACACCCACCCCCAGCATGTGCGGTTGGGCAAATGAGAAGGGTCACACAGCACTCGGGCCACCCAGGCCCCTGCCAGCCAGTTCTGCCCAGGCTGCATTCTGCTGACAGCTCGGCCTCCGGGTCACTGCCCCGTCCTGGATGGTGGTCTCCCTCTCACACACTGCCGGACCCCTCACCGTCTCCACCTCCCTTCTCACTTCCTACACACCCCTTGGCACCCCCAATCTGACCACTCCCCCAAACAGTCTCCCTAAGGTCCCGATATCCCTTATGACCACGCCAGGCGCTCTAAGGGCAGCCGGCTCCTGGTTCATCGCTCCTTCCCTTTCACTGGGCTGCCCGGACCACCCCCTGGGGAAGGCTCCCCCTCTGCCTCAGGCATTCCCCCCACACCGCGAGGGCCCCAAGCACAGTGCCCAGCCTGGTCCCCCAGCCACTCGAGTCTTTACATGGTGCCTGGCTCAACGATCATCTCAGTTTATTTGCCCCCAAGCTAAGCTCCTGTTCTTCCACCGCCCCTGCCGCAGAGGCACCACTCCACCCCCCACCCCCCCCACCCCACCCCCGCTGCTCCCCACCCCCACTTCCACTCCCACTCTATGGCAGCCCAGTCTGGGGTCTGGGTTTCTGCAGGGGTCCAGCTCGGGGTCCACTTTCCCTCCCACTCACCTGCTCATTTTCAAACCACATTAAGGAGGTGCAACAGGACACAGACCTTGCCCTCGGGAAGCTGAGTTAGGCGGGAGAAAAGATATTTAAAATCCTCTTTGTTGGGCTTCCCTGGTGGCGCAGTGGTTAAGAATCTGCCTGCCAATGCAGGGAACACGGGTTCGAGCCCTGGTCCGGGAAGATCTCACATGCCACGCAGCAACTAAGCCCGTACACCACAACTACTGAGCCTGCGCTCTAGAGCCCACGCGCCACAACTACTGAGCCCATGCGCTGCAACTACTGAAGCCTGTGCACCTAGAGCCCGCGCTCCGCAACAAGAGAAGCCCCCGCAATGAGAAGCCCACGCGCCGCAACGAAGAGTAGCCCCCATTCGCCGCAACTAGAGAAAGCCCCCGTGCAGCAAGGAAAACCCAATGCAGCTATAAATAAATAAATAAATTTATTTTAAAAAATGTAACAAACTGAAAGAAAAATTAGAAACACTGATAACACACAAGGAAGTTAACAGTCATAATAAATAAAGAACTCTTATAATTCAAAACAAAACACCTTACAGGAAATGAACAATGCTTTTCAATACAAAGAGTGAATAACTATGAAATGATGATCACTTAGTCAAAGAATGCAACTTAAAACAAATTAGAATTTTCTCATCCATCAATTGGCAAGGGATTGGAACTAGTCTGCCTTGTATCTGCTGGCTCATCTACGCCAGAGGACAATTTAGAAATACAATCATTTTTAATGATAAGCCCACATGTTCATGTAAAGGGACCAGATAAACAAGCAGAGATACTTCCATGCAATGGAACACACAGTACCCATTAAAAAGCATGAGGGTGCCAAGACCATTCAATGGGGAAAGAATAATCTTTTCAACAAATGGTTCAGGAACAACTAGGTATCCTCGTGCAAAAGAGTAAAGTTGGGGTAATTATGTGGCGGTCCAGTGGTTAGGACTAAGCACTCTCACTGCTGGGGGTCCCGGGTTCGATCCCTGGTTGGGGAACTAAGACCCAGCAAGCCTCAAGTCACAGTTAAAAAATAAATAAATAAATAAAGTTGGACCCCTACCTCACACCATGCTCAAAAATTAATTCAAAATAGATCAAAGACTTAAATGTAAGAGCTAAAACTATAAAACTCTTGGAAGAAAATATTGCCATAAATCTTCATGACTTTGAAATAGGCAATAGTGCTTAGATATGACACTAAAAGCACAAGCAACCAAGAAAGAAACAGGTAAACTGAGCTCGCCATTAAAATCCTTTGTGTTCCAAAGGACACCACCAAAAAATAAAGTCAACCCACAGAATCAGAAAACATTTTTGCAAACCATATCTATCTGATGAGGGACTTATATCTAGAATACATGAAGAACACTTACAACTCAATAATAAAAAGCTAAAAACCCAATTTAAAAATGGACAAAGCCTCTGGATAGACATTTCTGGAAAGAAGATATAGAAATAACCAATATGCAAAAGAAAAGGTGCTCAACAACATGAGTCATCAGGAAATGCAAATCAAAATCAAGAGAAACCACTTCACACCCACTAGGACTAAATGTCTATAATCAAAAAGGCAGATAATAAGTGCTGGTGAGGATGTGAAGAGATTGGAAGCTTCATACACTGCTCATGGGATCGTAGAATGGTGTAGCTGCTGTGGAAAGCAATGTGACAGCTCTTCAAACAGTTAAATATAGAATTATCACATGTTCCAGCAATTCCACTCCTTGGTATATATCCAAGAGAGATGAAAACATACATCCACGCAAAAACTGGCCCACTGTTCATAGTAGCACATTCATAATAGCCAAAAGGTGGAAACAACACGAATAGCCATCAACCTATCCAGAGATAAACAAAATGCAGGTTATCCATACCATGGAATGTTATTCCATGAAATGGAATGAAGAACCAGTACACACTGTAACATGGATAAAACGTTACGCTACGTGAAAGAAGCCAGGCACAAAATTGTATGATTCCATTTATATGAAATATCCAGTATAGGCAAATCCATAGGGACCTAAAGTAGACCAGCGTTTGCCAGGGGCTGGGAATGGAAATGCTCTGAAATGGGTTGTGCTGACCGATTCACAAGTCTATTAATACACTAAAAACCACTGAATTCTTTCCCTCCCTCCCTCTCCTTCCTTCTCTCTCTCCTCTCTCTCTCTCTCTCACACACACACACACACACACACACACTATGGTCACCCCAGCCAGAGAGACTAGGGGCCCAAGGTGTGACTTTGACCTTTTTTCTTCATATACTTCCACAATGCTTGTTTGTTTGTTTCTAGCACGTTTTGCTTTTTTTTTTTTTTTAGTATTTACTTCTTTATTTGCCTGCACTGGGTCTTAGTTGAGGCATGCGGGGTCTCCAGTTGCAGCATGTGGACTCTTAGCTGCAGCATGTGGGATGTAGTTCCCTGACCAGGGATCGAACCTGGGCCCCCCGCACTGGGAGCACAGAGTCCTAGCCACTGGACCATCAGGGAAGTCCCAGCACGTTTTGCTTTTGACCATAAACACAGACCAAAAGCCCAACTGCCAGCCTCCGATCCTGCCAGCTGAGCTCTGGCCGCCAAGGATGACACCCATGCTCTCACCCACTCACCCATGCAGGCACCCTGCAAGTGCTGGCTGAGGGCCTGGGGCTGGTGCCAGGGACACAGATAACCAAGCTCAGAGTCCAGGACGGGAGACGGTGGGACACGTGAGGAGGACGTCAGGCGCAATGGCACCAGGCAGGCCCAGGGCCTGACAGGGAGGTGGGGGAACCCTTCCAGCTGAGTCTTAAAGAAAGCACGTGCCCTGCAGATGCGCTGACACTCCCCACCCCCGCCCGCCTCTCCAGCCCCACCTTCTCTAGACCAACGCAGGCCTTCCAGGTGGGTGCCTCCTGCAGGCTGCCTACCCCAGCCCTGCCTGGAGCACTTGCCCCCCCAAACCCCCACCCCACCAACATTCCTCCCCTCTGCCCTCCCCTCTCTACACCCACTGCCCCTCCCCACCCCCATCCACACTGACTCTGCTCCCAGCCCTGATGACACAACCTTGAAGTCTACACAGCCGCCCAGACACTCCCGCTGGCGCTCCCCACGCCCTGCCCTGTACTTCATGCCCTGTCCGCCTGGACAGGCCTTTGGCCCTGCGTGCAAAGAGCTGCCTCGGAAGCTTGGGGGGCTCCTTCCCCACATACCCTTCCCCCACACCCGAACTCTCGCCCCCGCCCCCAGCCCTGCCCGTGCACCGGGACCACAGGCCCCCCTGGGCTCCCCCGGGCGCCCCGCCTCCGTAACTGTCGCAGGCCAGGCTCTGGAGACCCCGGCCAGCCCACAGGGAGCTCTCCAACCACAGGCCCAGGCGGCCTCAGCCCCGCAGGAATTTGTCCTGGAGCGAAGGCAGGGAGGATGGGGAGGGGCAAGCGGTTCAGGCAGACAGGAAGTGGAGATTTTTCTGGAAGGAGCAGGGCCCAGTGGGGAGGACTGGGGATTTCCAGAGGGAGAGCTGGGGAGTGACATCTCCACTGCTGTGGGGTGGGGGGACATAAAGGTGAGGGGCGAAGAAGCTGGGTCTTGGAGGCAGATGGGCAAGTGCATCTCACGAGCGCGAGCAGGGCAAAGGTGGGGCTGGGGGCGCGTGCAGGTGCAGGGAAGAGGCCAGGAGGCAGAAGCCAGGGCCCTTCGTGGGCCCAGCAGTGGGCCAGGGGTCCCCGAGGGCAGAGCCTGCTAGCGCTTGCGGCGCCCCCTCAGCCCCCAGCAGTCACCCAATGGCGGTGGGATCAGGGGCTTCGCTCTGCTCCCTCACTAGGGGTGGCCTCCTCTCTGGGGCAGGATGGGCCAGGGCCTCAGGCCTCCAGGAGGCCCAAGGGGCTCACAGGATCAGGCCGCGGCCCATAGCCTGGCCGTTTCTGCTCCTCTAGGCCACTCCTGGGCCTTGGCAGTGGCCCTGGCCCAGCCACAGGCACAGCCCCGCCCCCCCCATTCCCTTGCCTCAAGCCAGGAGGGGAGGTGACTCGGGGTACCCCAGAAGCCTCCCCTCCCCTCGGCCGTCCCCGGCTCCTACGCTCCCAACTTCGCCACTCTCACCCGCCCTCGGGCCAGTGCCACACGCTAGGGGGGCTTCACCGTGGCGGTGGCCAGTCCACTTTGGGCACGTGCCCCAGCACCCGCAGGCAGGAACCAGGCGAGCCCGGGAGGGGGCACGGGTCACGGCAGCCCGGTGCGCCCTCACAGCCACCCTGGAAGCCCACAGGGTCCTGTCAGGACTCACTCCTGAGAGATGGGCTGGCATCCCGGGAGTAGAGGGACACAGCTCCTCAGGCTGGGATGCTTCACCTTGATGCCCTGACAGCCTCTGGAACCACACACGGCCCTGCGACGTTATCTGACCGAGGAAGATGCTGGAACAAAGCACTAGTCATTCTGTGTAAGTGTCCCCACTTTCACTAGAGTGGCCAGTTCATAACCAGTTTCGTTCTGGGGTTTGCCAGGAGAGCTGTGGCCCAGTGGGCAGCTGCTTCCTTGCCCTGGACCTGTCCAGATGGACCCTCCCAGGCCAGGCCAGCCCTCCAGAGGCATACCCTCCCTCCCTGCAGGTGCGGCGGTCAGGCTCAGGAGCCCACTGTCACGAGTGTCTCTATCGGGCCCCAGCGAACTGGTCACAGAGGCAACAGATTGGCGACCACAGTGCTGACAAGGAGAAGCTGACAAGGAGAAGCACACAGCACATCTACCGCCCTGGACCCAGGAAAGCTGTGAGTGGAGGACTGCCTGGTGGAGGCGAGCCCTGGGCCCCGTGAAACCTCCCCTGCTTGCCTGGGTGAGGTCAGTGGATGGACAGCGGCTGCCCAGGCTCCAGGCAAGGTCCCAGCAGGACCTCTCTCCCTGAACTGCCCTTGGGGGCAGAGCCAGCATAACCAGCCATGTGGAGCTGGGACCTGCTCTGGGTCAGCTCTGCCCAGGGCCCCACCTCGACCCTCTCTAAGCCTCTGCGGGCCAGAAGCCAGGGCTGTGTCCACGCCTGCTCAGAGCCCAGCGCCCCAGGCAGCTGGGCTGTGGGCAGCTGACAGCAGTAAGGCCTGGGCAGGTCCAGAGGCCCGAGGGGGTGCGCAGCAGGGCCAGGGGGTTCTGCCAAAGGCACAGAGTGGCTCCTCTGAAGAGGAGGAGGGGGCCGCCCTAAGTTCCCCAGCCCACAGCTGCTCCCCAGGGAACAGTAGAGGGGCGTAACAGGAGTCCCTGCCAAGGCGGGTGGTGGCCTAGGTGCTCACCAACTAGGGGAGGTGAGGAAAGGCAGCAACTATGCGACCCACACTGCCAGGCAGTGGCAGCCACCCGCACCCCTGGGGGAAGCACCTAGCTGAGAGGCAGAGGACAGCTCTGCCTTGAACCACGTGTCTGCTGTGCACAGACTCCGGACACAGGACATTGGCCGGGGCGGGGAGGGGCGGCCCACTCCACCCACCCCACCCACGCCGCACGATGCCTATTAAGGACATGACTATGGGGCTCCGCCGAGCGCGCTGCCTCTTCCTCGGGGGCCGGCGGCCGCGCGGGTCGAGCGAGGCTGGCGGCGGGGGGCGGGGCTGGGCTCCGATCGGGACGACTACCGCGGACGAGGTGTCTGTGGCCGGACTGTCTGGCCGGAGGACCTGTCAGGGCCGGCCAGACGGCAGGCAGCCTGGAGGGGGGGCGGGGGCGCCGTACCTTTGTACTTCTCCCGCACCTCCTCGTAGGCCTGGATGAAATCCTGCTCGTCGGGCGGCGGACGAGGCGGCAGCAAGTCAGCCATGCCGGCGGCAGGCGCGGGACACAGCGGAGCGCTGCGGCGCAGAGCGAGCCTCCTGCCCCCGGCGGCCACTCGGTCCCTACGGCCGCGCGCGCCGCTTAAAGGGGCCGCCCCCGCCCCGCCCCGCACCCAGGATGCCCCACGGGCGGGCGGGGCCCGGGGGAGAGGCGGCAGCGCGCCCGGGCGCCTCCCGGCGTCGGCTCGGCAGCCGCAGCGGAGCGGGCTGGGAGGCTACGAGTCTGCGTCCCGCGCCCGTCCCGGCGGGCGCACACCCCCTCCCCGCCCCCGCCCCCGCCCCAGTCGCCGGCCTGCCGACAGCCCGAGTTCTCCGCACCCGGCGCTGCAGGGGCACCCTCCGTCCCAGCCGCGAGCTCTCCACCACCCTGCCAGACCCAGCGACCTCACCTGGCCGCCACCCCCAGCTTCTGCTCCAACCGCCGCTACCTAGGATCCTTCTATTACAACCTGGGAGGTGGAGTGGGGATCTTCAACATGAAACCCTTACACACAAAAACTTAACTACGAATAAAAGGACTGAAATAGGGAATTTACAGAAGGAAAAATGATTGGTTAAAAAAAAAAACCAAATTCTTTGCCACCCATCAGATTGGCAATCCCCTATCTCCCAGTGTTGAGAAATGCCCTCTCCAGAATGCCCCCGGCAGTGTTCCTCTAACTGGAAATGCCACAAACACTGTGGCCAGAAGCCCCACTTCCAGGGCTCAGGGCTAAGAGGGTCGCCAGGCGTACACAAAGAGCGCCCGCAGGGCCTGCTAGTGAAGGGGGTCCAGGGCTGCGAGAGGACATTCAGGGTTCACTTTCACGTGAGTGAAAAAGAACCTCGTCCTTTAACATCCGGATGTGACATGTGAAAAGGACTGGCGGTCCCGTGCCATGTCCACACCGGCTCCCGGGGGTGGGGCAGACGGTGAGGTTTCCCTTCACGCTGTCCCGCTCCCCTGCGTCCCCACAAGCTCTTGCTTGTGCTTCCACCCACAGAGTTCCTTGCTGCCCCCGCCACCATCCTCGCCCAGCACTGGGCTTCCAGGCCTCTTCCCACGCACCTCGGTCCACCCTCCCGGTCTCCTGCAGGGTCAGCCCATCCCCCAGACCCTCATCATCATTCTGTCCTAGCCGACGGGACAGGGTCAGTAGTCCACAGACTGATCCAGAGACCCTCAGCTGGCTCCTCCCTTCCCAGCACGCCCTGCCCAATAGCCTCAAGCCCTAGGTCACCTACTTCTCAAAGGGAGGAGCCACTGTCCAGCTGCCAGCCCGACACTGTCAGGGGCCTTGCACCGGGCCTTCCCCATCCTCCCCGCAAGATTGGCAGCTACTAGAGGGCAAGGCCGGACCCTGGCTCAGGGAGGGGCTGGGGCTCTCGCCAACCAGGTGGCCCCTCCTGTTCTGCTCCTACATGCTTCTACCCACCCCACCCCCATGGTGGCAGCCAAGACCAGGGGCCTCGAAGGCGGCTTTGCCGCAGGATCTCAAGAAAGTGTCATCATCACATCTGGGCACTGGACCCTTGTCCTGAGACCAAGGATGGTGCCAACTCAGCAAGCTCAACCTCAGGCCTCATGCAGCTGACCGGGTGGAGCCAGCAGGTGGCGCTGTGCTGTCTGCAACCACCTGGGACAGGAGAGGCCCTCTCTGACCCGCAGATCACCCTCACGTCTCTCATCCCAGTCCTATACCTGCACAGAGCACACAGCACGTGCTCAGTCAACAAGCAAATGTTTATGAATTGGACAGCCTAAGCTCTTCAGCGTCGTTACCTGCAATGCGGATGACTGCCCGCTCGGCAGGGTCCAAGACACTCCCATTCCCCCCAGGGCCACCTCCGCTTAGCCGGCTCCGCTGTGTTTTCTCCAGGTTCCAGGGCAGTGTGTCCCCAGGGCTGGGCGAGCCACTGCCTCCGTTGGAGCCATCCTCAACCACTGCCCGAACCTCGTGGTCCTCGCCCGACATGGCCTCCTGGAGAGGGAGCGGGGGGGAGGGGGTGTCACACCACCGTGTATGGGGGGGATACTGCATACCGACCACCACATTCTTAACCTAAACATGGACCTCACCCCATCCACCCTGTCATCTGGACACTGACACCCACACCGCTCCTATGTCCCGCTTCATCTACATACTGAACCCCGACCCTCTCAACCCAGACACGGACAACCCTTTGCAGCCATCCACAGCTGGCCTCACCCGCTCCAGCTCATTCCTCCGATACCCACACGGAGACCCCCTCCCAAGACACTGACCTCACTCCCTCCAGTCTATCACTGGGACACTGATACCCCCCCACCCCCCAACATTCACTGCCACTCTCTTCTCTTAGTCACCCAAACACTGACCCCTCCATGCTGTCACCCAGGGGTTCACCCAATCAGAGGACAGATCCCCCCCGCCACCCCGTCACTCGGACACTGGCCTCCGATCCCTCCATCCCAAACCTGGACCCCATCTCCTCTACTCCTCGACTCAGCAAGCAAGCCAGGCCATGAGGAAGCACTGGCTGCTGCCCTCCCCTCCCAGACCCCGCACCTCGCACACTGGCTCTACCTCCAAGCTGTTTGAGCCAATAGCGCTCCCCGTCGCCTTACCCCAGCCCAGCCCCCGCGCAGTCCCACCTCGGTCTCCGCAGTGAACGCCTATAAATAGCCAGAGCCGCATCAGCGTGGGCCGCGGGAGCTGCGCTGCCGCAAGGCTGGGTGGGAGCCCGGGCTGCCCCTCCAGCGGCCCGCCCTGCGCGGAGCTGCCGCGGGGCACCCATACCCGCGTGTGCACGCCCCTCAGCTCCCGGGCCCCACAAGCGCTGCCGTGCAGGAGGTGAATGCGGCTCTGTCCCGGCGGGGCCGGGCTGGCGCGGGGGCACAATGTGGGCTCTGTGCCTCCGCCCCTAGGCTAAGGGCTGGGGAGGAGACGGCGGGCACCGAGCTGGGGGCCACCCTGCCCCGCCCCCTACAGCCCGTCCGCAAGGCGCCTCCGCTCCAGCCCCCCGCCCGGCGCCCCACCGCCAGCCGCACCACCCCAACCGCCTTTCCTGCCCACACCCCGGGCACCGCCCGTCCAGTTCCGCAGTCTCCGCGCGCGGAGGTGGCGTCCTCCCGAGGGAGGATGGGCAGCGACGCAGGCTCTGGTTCCGCGAGGCCTGCGGAGGGAGAGCCCCTACCCCACCCCGCGGCTCCCGCCCGCCGCGCGCCTCTCTGTCCCGGCCCCGGTCTTACGTGCCCGGTGGCTCAGCTCCGCTGGGCTCGGCCAGTGCGGCCGGACGGCTGCTGCCGGGAGAGCTGCGCAGGCTGCGCGGGCGGGGCGAGCCCGGAGCCCCGCCCCGGCCGCGAACCGAGCGCCGCCCGTGCGGCCCCTGCGTCCGAGTGCGCGCGGGGCCTGAGCGCGAGCGCAGCTTCTCCCGGGTACCGTCCCCCGCGCGCACCCCCACTGCCCGGCACGGCCCCTCCCCGCGCGCAGAGGGCGGGGCGGTCGGCAAGGAGACGTCGTTAGGGAAGCGGAGCGTGCGTGACACTAAGGCGACGCGGGGTCGCTCGGGTGCGCGCCGGGTCCGACCTCTGCCGGCTGCCCAGGGCCGCCCCAAAGCACCAGCGGACTCTGCGCCCCGGCCCCCGCCCCTAGCCACCCCCGCAAACAGGTCGGACCCGAAGCTCGCAGGTCCCCCCGCCTGGTTTCACGTACACGTTTATTCAAACAACACGGTCGCGCTCGGGCGAGGGCCGGCCCCCCTCCTCCTGGGCTCTGCTGACCCCTGGTGGTGGGGCCGTCCCGGGGGTGGGTGGGGGCGGGGAACCCTGCCCGAGCCGTCCTCGCCCGGCCGCCCCTATGGGCACCACTGCGGGAGGCAGGGGCGCCCCCGGGGGCAGCTCGGGCGGGGGAGGGGGCGGTGGGGCTGTGCGGAGCGGGGAGCCTGGGGAGCAGGAGGCCAGCGGCTGGGCCGAGGGGGCGGGGCCTCTAGGGTTAGGTGGCTGGGGAGTTGCTCAAGAGCTCAGGGGGGGGTCTCCGGGGGGAGACCGGGACATGTGCTTGCAAGTGATGAGGTGAGTGGGCAGCGCCTGGGTGTCGTGAAAGATGACGAAGATGCTGGGCCGGGGGAGGCAGTCCACCGCGCTGTCGTAGCGCAGGAGCGCGTGGCCGGGGGGCCGCGGGGGGGGTGCCCGCAGCCCGCGGCGGCCCTGCCCGTAGTCGCCGGTCAGCACCCGCGCCACGAACACCGCCTTGTGGCCCTCGGAGTCGGGGGGCGAGTAGCGGTCCAGCACCGACAGGGAGGCGCGCTTGGCGAAGTACACGCCCTGTCCGTAGAGCGTGTCTGCGGGGGGGAGGCACGGGGGTCAGGGTGGTTACGGTGGGCAGAGACCGCGCCCCTTCAGGGACCCAGGCCTCACCGTTGCGGCCGCAAAAGCTGCGGTTGAAGCCGTGCGCGCAGATGTCCGGGACGGTGGCCACCGACGTGCCGTGGTACAGGACCCGCTCCGCCGGCCGCCGGTCACAGCACTGCTCCAGGCGCTCCCGGTGCAGTTCGTACTGCTGCTGCAGCAGCGGGTGCAACACACGCTCCACCTGCGGGCGGCCTCGGTCAGAACCAGGCTATTGTATCCCCTGGGCCACAGGGCACAGGGCTGAGCCCAGGAATCAAGAGCCCTCTCCTGGAGGAGTTCAGGGTCTGGGGAGACCTCACAGCTCCTGTCACGCTCTGCCCAGTAGCAGACATTAGGCGGACGTTCGCCACCTCCACGGAGCCCCAAGTGGCGTTGGAGGGCTTCCAGGGGGGTCTGCGGGTAGGCAGCCCATCCACTCACCAGAACCCTGCACCCACAGCCAGGCCTCTGCAGAGAAAAGCTGAGCTGCCCGCCTGCATTGCCCGCAGGACTTCACTCCCAACACCAGGAGATGCCCCGGACCTCTCAGTGATGGGAGACCAAGGTGACCAACCCAGTAGTCAACTGAAGAGGAGCCAACTCAGGGACCCAAAAAGTTCCTAAAGAAATTCTAACTAGTCACTTCAGAGGGATGCAAATGAATATTATATCCATGAAACAAGACGACCTACTGTGAAAAAGAAACAGTCTGAAAGAGAGTTCTTACATTAAGAATGGAATTGCTGAACTGCATCCAGTGGGTGTGGATAATAACAAGATGATGAAGATGGAGTTCAGGAAGTGACTCAGAGTGCAGAGCTAAAGAAAAGAGTTGGGAACTGTGAGAGGACAGATGAGGGAGGGGGGAGGAGCTCTATGATCTGAGTCATAGGAGCTCCATAAGAAGACACCCAACAGGTGATGGGGGCAAGTGAGGACTTAATGGAAGACAGTTTGCCTGCGCTGAAGGGAGCATCTTCAGATGGAAAGGATCTTGCCATAAAATGCCAAAGACAATGTGGAAAGGCACCTACCTGCTGGGAAAACTTCAACCTTCAAAGTGAAAGAGAAGTCTACAAGCGTCCAGACGCACACGTGCACACACACACACCCCAAAGTCGACATATAGACATGGGAAAAAACCTCACGTTTTCATATTGGGGTCCTCACCAGCAATATTGGATGCTAAGAGACCATAGAAGGATTTTTTTTCTTGCCTTTCCAAGAACAAAAAATTTTAAGGAGGAAACAAAAAGAGTTAAGTCTCTCAAAAGATCTGAAGGAAAACATATTTGGTCTTGAACCCTATATCCAGCCAAACTATTAATGGTGAGGACAAAATAAGGACAGATTAAGGTATGCAAGAACCAGCTGTGCTTAAGTTAACAGAAATATCTTAATAAACACATAGCATCTTTTGTTTGAAAAAAATACCAATATCAAATTATAGTTGCAAATTACTTCTAATTGCAAAAGGCAAAATACGTTTAAAAGTCCAAAATGTTGACTACTCACTCAAGGAGATACTTTTACTACACAGAAAAGGAATCTATGCAAGAAGGTGACACGGTCACCAAGAGTAAGCCAGCAGCCAAGCACCACAGAGAAAAACGAAGAAAGTAAACAAAATCAAGAGCCATTAGTTGGGCATCCCTGGTGGCACAGTGGTTAAGAATCTGCCTGCCAGTGCAGGGGACACAGGTTCAAGCCCTGGTCCAGGATGATCCCACATACCGCGGAGCAACTAAGCCCGTGCGCCACAGCTACTGAGCCTGCGCTCTAGAGCCCGCGAGCCACAACTACTGAAGCCCACATGCCACAACTACTGAAGCCTGCAGGCCTAGAGCCTGTGCTCCGCAACAAGAGAAGCCACCGCAATGAAAAGCCCGTGCACTGCAACGAAGAGTAGCCCCAGCTCGCTGCAGCTAGAGAAAGCCCACGCGCACAGCAACGAAGACCCAACGCAGCCTATAAAATAAATAAATAAAATAAGTCTATTATTAAAAAAAAGAGCCATTAGTCCTTGAATCCTAGAATATTCTCTTCCATGCAACATGGTTTCAATAACTAGGTTTTTCATTTCCCCCTTTCCTCTCTGGTCCAGTGGTAAATATTTTTTCATTGTCATTATATTTCGATCAACCTATGGCCCAAGTATGGAGCTTCATGCTTAGAATAGAAGCGTGCCATGCAGAATAGAAGATGACGTTTGTCAATCTTGCCAACTTAAAAATAATGTCACTGGCCAAACTGTGAGATGGAAGAGGGAGGAGGAGGTGAAAGGGGGAAGGGAAGCCCATTCTCCTGATCTTCCGTGCAGGGAGGCAAGAAACAGTCTCTAAAATCGTTAAGTGGAAAAAAGACTCAAGTGTACCACGTAAAGTCACAAAGGTCCTGCTAGAAGAATCAAGCGCGCGTGACTAACAGAGCCTCGGGAGGAGCACGTGGCATGAGTGCAGGGCGTCCTCCTCTCTCCAAATGCAGAAGTGACAGCTGCTAAGTCCACCCAGAGTTACAGTGTTCATCCCCAGGAAAGCGGTGGTGGTGCTGCTGGTGGCGGACTGGGCCCGGTCTGGGAAAGGCGTGAGGGTCTGCGTATCTGAACAGATCCGGGTTGCTATTGCTGCTCACCGCCCCCTGCCCCCAGGCCCACCCACCCACAAGTTGGTGCGTCAAGAGGGCCACCTGGCTTCCCACGCACCGTGAGCCCAGCTCTCCACCGCCCTGAGATTCCTTCCCCTGAGCCGGAAGCACTCAGCCCTGCACTCTGCTCCAGCTCCTCTCTGCCCCCTCGCTTCCGCAGCCAGCTCATTTCAGCCTGGCCCAGCTCTCACCTCCCGCCGCTCTCCACCCCTGCCTGGCGCACAGCCCCTCCTCAGTCCTTCCTTCCGGCCCTGCAGGCGCTCCGGCCCTCGCTGCCTCCAGCACCGCACCTCTGAGCCCCTCCTTCTCAGCCTCCGCTTCCCACCTGCCTGGGTGGCCAGGGCTCACTGGGGCTCCCAGAGCTTCATTCGGGTCCCCCACCCGTGGTGCCCAGCCCTTTCCGCAACCCAACCGTGCTCAGAGTTGCCACATTCAACAAGTGAAAATGTAGGAGGAGGCTGCCTCGCTGCAGCCAGCCCTCTTCCTGCTGGAGCAGACCCCTTGGGAGGCAGACGGGCCCCAGAACAGCACCCGGGACAACTGGGGGAATGAGTCATCCTCACAGTAGCCACGAGATGGCATCACCACCCCATGTTCTCGAGGAAGAAACTGTGGCCGGCATCGGCTGTAACGGCGAAGTGGGGACCTGTGCTGGGACCCCCTAAGCTCTACAGCCTTCTGTCTCTCTGGCCGCACACTCGTGAACACACTTCGGGCAGGGAACGGGGCTGAGGAGCCCTGGTGCTCCCCTGCCCCCGAACAGCTTTCAGCCTGCTGGGCAGCTTCTGGCCAGCCGGTCCTGACATAGGCAAGAGAGATAGCCCACAGGCTCTGCAAGGCCAAGATGGTGTCAGGAGCCCAGGAGGCCAGAGGCTGGCAAGGCAGGGCGTGGACTCACCTGGACAACACGGATCCTGCCGTGAGCAGCGTCCAGTGTGTCGTAGAAGGCCTGCACTACCGTATGGAACTCACTGCTGCTCTCGGCCACACACTCCAGCCTGCCCAAGGGCTCCCTCGGCCTCTGCTGTGGCACTGACACACAGGGAGAAAGGGGGTGCGGGCCATGCCTGGGGCACCGGTCCACCCTGCCCTCCGCCATGCGGGCCGCAGACTCACAAGTGGGGCCCGAAGCCTCCAAGGGAAAGGCCAAGCTCTGATCCCGGGGGCCAGCCCACAGCGCTGCTAAGTGGTGGGCCGCACGGGTGGGCTGGGTCCCAAAGCCACGGAGGACGATGCGGTCACCACGAAGGGCAACGCTCACGCCGTGGCGCCGCTCCAGGTGGGCGCACAGCTCCGCGGGCAGCACGCAGCCCTGGGGCCCCACCGTCTCCTCCCGGAGGTGCACCTCCAAGGCCGCCTCTAGGGCCCGGTCCAGCTCATCCATATCCTGCTCAAAGGCCGCGTGCACCTCCAGCTGGGCCCAGCTACCAGGTCCCCCACCCCGGGGCTCCAGTTCTTCCTCCAGCGGGGGCGGCTGGAGTGAGAGGGCCAGGGCCCACTGCAGCGCCACAGCCTCCTCCCGCTCGGCCACCTGGGCTTGTGGCTCCAGTGAGCGGCAGAGAGCCAGCTGCAGCTCAGCCTCCTCCTGCAGCCGCCCAGGCACCCCGGTGCGGGGCGCCACGGGCCCCTCCCCAGCCCTGGGAGTCTTCTCCTCCTCCGGCTGCCCCGCGGGCTCCTCCTCCCTCAGCTCCAGTGGCAGCCAGTCTTCCCCATCCAGGCCCTCCAGGGCGGCCAGCAGCTCTCGGACCTCCTCTGGGAACAGGGAGAGGCACCGGGTCAGGGGTCAAGTCCAGCCAGGATGGGGCTGAAGGAGAGGACTGGTCAGGGGCCGGGTGGAAGATGGAGACGGGGTTAGAGGGTATACGGTCACAGGGCAGAGCAGCAGGGGGTGAGGTCAAGAAAGGGCCGCAGGATGTGCCGGGGTCCCCCGGGAGCCCTACCTAGGCTCACATTCTCCTGGCCACCGTCTGTACTGTCTGGAGGCCACAGGGTGTGGGAGTAGCCAGGGAGCACCTGTAGGGCCTCAGTGGGGTCCACCTGTTGGGAAAGAATGCCAGTACCCCCCAGACACATACCCCTCCCAGGCCTCTGAGCAAGGGTGGAGGAGGTACGGGGGTGCTGAGGAGTGAAAAAGGGGAGGGGAGGGGAGGGGAGGGCTCCACGTCTACCTCTCCCAGGTCTGTGTCCAGGGCAGCCCTGGCCAGACGCTCTGTCCCAAAGACGCACTGGAACTGAGCCTCCATCCCCCGCAGAAGGTGTTGCCCCTCTGGGCTCAGCAGGAACCTGGCACTGCCTGGGTGCTTCAGGCTCAGCACGTGACAGCTCACGCTGCCCAGCAGACTTTGCAGGAACTCCTCGGCTGCCTGGCATGGGGCCAGGGCTCCGCAGAGCTGCAGGACCACGGGGCGGGGTGAGGAGGAGCACTTGGCAGGTTTGGGGCACAGGAGAGGCACCCAGAGCCCCCAGTAGTAGAGGTGAGGAATCCTCAGGGGTCGCTTACCCGAAATCCAGTCATATCTGATCCCTCGAGTGGGAAGAGGGCGACGTCTCCCAGGCCAGCAAGAAGGTCCTCGTGATAGAGTTGAATGAAGTGCATTGCTCCCAGCTCCATCGGCAGCACTGCCTCCACCAGGCCCTCCTGCCCCGGTGACCCTACAGGGCCCAGGCTCATTGACACCACCTGCTCCAGAGACTCCACGGCAATCTCCACTGGGCCTGGAGACCCCGTAGGCCCCGGGCTCACCAACCCCTCCTGTTCGGAAGACCCCACGGGCCTGGAGCTGACTGGCCTGGCCTGTCCCAGAGAGGACCTGTCCCAGAGATGCCCTGTCCTCAGCAAGGCTCCTGTTTGCCCCGGTGCCTCCTCAGAGCCCAATGTCACATTCCCTGCACAATTCTGTGCCCTTGCTGGCCCTCCAGCCTCCAGGAGAGCATGCTTGGGGGCCCCAGGCCCCAACTCGGCCAAGCGGTTCCCTCCACTGGTGTGCTCGCTGAGCTCCTCGGGCTCCAGGACATCGTAGTGGGGGACAAGGATCAGCTCTGAACCCTGCAGCTGGTGGGCCCGCTGCAGCACCCGTTCGGCCACTTGGAGGAAGGGAAAGGACAGAAGTCGTCAGGGCTCCGAGGTATAGGGAGGGTGGGCCGCCCTGTCCAGCCCCACTCACCCTGCCACTGCTGGAAGGAAGCGATGGTGCCCAGGTGCCCTGGCAGGCTGCGCACGCCCTCCAGGGGCCCCCCGCCACTCCGGCGCTCATTCTCCAGGTACAGCTCCAGCAGCAGCAGGTCTGCAGGGGGGTTGCTCCCCACGACACGCACCGCCCGGGCCTGAGGCACCCAGGCCAGGGAGACCTCAGCACCCTTCAGGCCCAGGGACTGGGCGTGCTCCTCCAGGACGCGGGCTTCTGTGGGGAGGGTGCAAGTCAGCTCGGGGCATCTCCCCTGAAAGGCACGTCTGCCCCAATCCCGCCTCTCACCTGCGTCTGAAAGGGGCTTGGGCAGCTGCACCAGGGCCCGGTCTGGTCGGGGACTGGCCAGGGCACGGCACGGCTGCACTGGCTGCCCTGCGGCACAAAGCAGGGCCTGGACATACTGCTCCAGGTGCTGGGGTCCCGTGCCAGCAGACAGTCCTTGGAGCAGTAGGCGCGAAGGGGCGCGTGGTGGGGCTGGCCGCAGGCTCAGCCGAGCGCCGTGCAGAGTGTGCTCCTCCTGGGCCAAGACCCTCGCTGCATCTGCAGGCAGGGGGAGGGGGTGTCAGGGCCGGCGGCCGATGGGGGCCCAGGCTGCCCCTTTGCATGGGTCCACTCACCTGCAGCCTCCTGGAAGGTGAGGATGCCCCCGCGGCCAAGTCTCTGCCAACTCGACACAGGTCCACCCCCAGAGCTTCGACGGTTCTCGAAATAGAGCGTGAGCAGCTCGTCTGGGACGTCGGGGGGGCAGGCCTCTGAGTTCCACGGCTGCCCCCAGCTCCGCCTCTTCCTCGCTCATCATCACAGCCTGGGCCGAAGGAACAGGTTGGGTAGCAGCCCACAGCCCCGCCTCACCCCCCGCAGGCCCCTGAGCAGCGTTCCCTGGCACCCCCGTCACTGTGGGGCTGGCCCACATCCCGCACTCACGCTCCCCCAGCTGCCTGGGCCCCAGCAGCCTAGGCCTTCAGCCGCACTCCTTCCCCTTTGCCCTAAAGCCAAAGGGCTGGGACAAGAAAACAAAAGTGAAACCGTTGGAGGGAGGGAGGGGCCCACAGTGCCGGGGAGAGCATCTGCCTCTCGGGTGCTTCCCTTCTCAGGCCCCTCCTGCAGAACTTTCCAGCCCCACCCCCAGCTCCTCAGCCCTCTGCCCAGCCCACCCGCCCCACCTGTCTGACCTCAGCCCAGTGGCTGGCAGGGTGGGGCACGTGTAGGCTCACCGTCCTCCACTCCCGTGGGCCTGGCCCTGTGAACCTCAGTACAGCCGGTCACCCTCCCTGGTAAATCCACACGGGGGGCTCGAATCATCGCCCTCCACTCAAGACCTCAAGCCTCTGTGTTACCCTCCCCCACTGCATGAGCACCTTGGGGCTCTGGCCGGCCTGGCTAAGGCTGGCTTTCAACTCGCCCCAGCAAGCTGGGCGACGGCACCCGGCACCCGCACTCACCCTTAAACAACACACAGGGGACCGACCTCCCACCCCGCAAGGGTGGGTCGGCAGTTCCCACTCCTGACCTACAAGAGCTTCCTCCCCGCCTCCCCAGCCTACACTGTCCTCGGAGGTGGCGGCTACACCAAGGCTGACCCCAGAAGAGGCTGATGCTGTGCTCACGGGCCTTGCTGCAGCACATCCCTGAGACAGAGGGGACGTGGAGCCTCATGCTCGGCTGTACCTTTACAGTCCACAATCCCTCTTGCTGCCGCCGAGTACCCCCCTTGCCTGTGCTCCATTGGCTTCCAGCCTCTCAGAGAGTTGTGCCCCCCACTGCTCTCCATCTCGCCCCTCCCACTTATCCCTCAGCCACTAAAACCCAGCCTCTGGCCCTGCTACTTCTCCAAGGAATTGAGGACCTGTCCAGTCTGTGCCCCGAGCTGTACACCCAGCACCCTGGCTGCCCCCACCCTGATCTGAGCCTCCATCATCTCTTGCCTGGATCACTACTCTGACCTCTTAACTGATCTCTCTCTGCCACTCCTGCCCACTCGCACTGTCCCTCCTCAACAGAGGGCCGCGTGAGCCTTCTAAGTGGCACCGACAGCTGCTACAGCTGGGTCCACAGTAAAGCCAAAGTCCTTTGGAGGACCTGCCAGGCTGGATTGACCAGGCCCCAGTCTCTTCTGCTGCATCCCCCCTGCATCCCATCCTCCGTCAGGAACTGTGACTTGCACGGGCCCCTCCTAGGGCCCTGGCCTCAACTTCATATTTGTCATTTTTAATTAGTTTTCTTAAAAAAAGACCCCTCAAACTGTATGAGCTTCTAGTTCTACAAAACCTGAAGTCATCCCTGCCTGCTCTGTATTTTCTCCTCTCATGGAACTCATCATCTTCTAACATGCTGTATAATTTACTTATTACACCAATCCCTGCTACCACAGGCAGCAGTGTGCTGGAGCAACTCACATCGTGACTACATCGTTCAATTTTCAGGAGTCTTTGTGAATCAGCTGTTAAACTGGTGGTCGCTTGAAATCAGCCACCATGGGGCATTTATATGAAGGACAACTGCAAAGGCACAGATCAGGGTTTGCCCTCCCTGGGGCCCGCCGTTCAACGATGAACCAGCACACCAGCTGCACAGGACAGAGCCTCTTCCCAATCACTGCTGGGCCTGGGAGAGGCCACTGTCCAAAAGGCCGGAAAGTACAGTAAGATTCCTAGGCCCCAGGTGGACAGGCACTCCTGCAGAGGGCTCCAGGGGACCACGTCACAGGGATGTCCCTGGAGGTGGCAGGCAGCACTTCCTCAGGACCGCTGAAGCCGAGGGAATTTAACTTGGCCTCCAGTCCTGGGGCATCTCTAAGCCTCAGCCCCTTAGCAGCGAAACAGGGCTAAGAATGCCACCCTTACAGCTTGTGGTACCGTGATCAAGACAAGTAAGGGTAACTGGTCTAGTAGGGACCTGGACTCGTTTCCTAGAGAGGATAGAGCATTTAAAGAATTAGGCCTCTTGCTTTGGAATAGACCTGGATGAAAGGGGAAGCGGAGTTTTAAGGCCAAGGAGGGATGGAGAGTGCTTGTCAGACTTAGCAAATCCCAGATTTAGGAATAAATTTCTCAAAATTCCCTGACCCAAATTGGAGAGGCTAGGTCTCAGCCTCCAGAGGTCTACAGCCCTCACGGCCCAAGGCCACCCCTCAGCGGACAGGACGGGACGCGGGTCTCGGGCCTGGGGCTCGGAAAGAAGCCAGCAGGGAAACCCAGTCGGGTAGGGTCCATCCGGGAGAAGCCCCCGCGTTCCCCGCGGAGCCCAGCCCACGGCCCCGCCCCCGCGCCGCCGGCCCCGCCCCGTCACAAGGCCCCGCTGCGTCTCCCGAGCCGCAGGCGCAAGCCCAGCCCAGCCGGCCGCGGAGCGGGTGCGGGTGCGGGCGCGGGCACAGCGGCCGTCGACCGCGCGGCCGCGCAGCGGACACCGGGCGCACAGGCCTGAGGCGACTCGCGCGACTGGTGAGTCCCCGGCCCTAGCCCAGCAGCGTGTCTACCCGCTCAGCCGGCCGGCCACTGCCGCCCCCGCGCGGGCCCTGCGCAGCAGACAGGCGTTGCGGTGGGTCAGTCGGTCCCGCCGGGCGCGCGGCCCGCGGGGGCCGGGGGGCGGTGGCGGCGGGGCCGGGAAGCCGGAGGGCCCAGGGCGAGCGGGGGCGGCGCACTGCGGCGACAGCCGGACGGGCGGTCCGAGCGCCCCCCGAACGGGCAGGAGGGCCCACCCCGCCCTCGGTGCGGGTTCCGTGGCCGCCGCCACCACCCGCCTCGTCCCCACGTCCGCTTTGTTCCCCCGCACGCCCTCTGGTCGCTTCCATCCCCCACCGCCCCATCCCCCCCGCAACCCGCTGTTCCTGGCATACCCCGCTGGCAGGCACCCCGGCAGCCGATCCAGGCCTGCTGCCCCCACCCCGGGAGCGAGGGACGCTAGGGCCCTGCTCTTGGAGGGGGTAGTCAGGGTTCTGGCTGGTCACAGATGGCGTGGGGATTTCCTGGGATAGAAATAGCCGCCGGCTCTGGCCCCTTAAAGCTGCTTAAGGGGCGGGATGTGAAGGGGAGGGTCCGGGCACACCCCCGCACCTCCCCGACCGCGCCCCCAGCCCCGACCCGCGCTGAGCTCTGACCCGGAGAGGCCAGCAGCGGTGAGACGGCCCCTCCAGTTGCTTGCAAGAAACGGCAGAAGCCCCAAATCCTGGGGCTGCCAAAGTCATCCCCTCGTCCATCCCCTCCTCCATCTTTGGGGTCGGCCTGTAGGGGCCCCTCCTGAAGCCACACGGCCAGCCACCCGATACCCACCCGCCTCTCCTGGCCCCCCAACTCGGGCTCCGGACAGCCCTGGGGCAAAGGTCACGAAACCCCCTCCTTCCGTCCCGTTTCCCGGTAGCAGGTGGAGAGGCCCCTGGCTGGTTCCTGTCACCTCAGGGCTAACCGTTCTCTCTCTGTCCTCTAGGGGGAGACCACAGAACCTGAGGCCATGTCCCATGAAAAGAGTTTCTTGGTGTCTGGGGACAGCTATCCTCCCCCCAACCCTGGATATCCTGGGGGGCCCCAGCCCTCCTTGCCTCCCTACCCAGGGGCCCCTTACCCACAGCCCCCGTTCCAGCCTTCCCCCTATGGCCAGCCAGGGTATCCCCAGGGCCCCAGCCCCTACCCCCAGGGGGGCTACCCCCAGGGCCCCTACCCCCCAGGAGGCTACCCCCAGGGCCCCTACCCCCCAGGAGGCTACCCCCAGGGCCCCTACCCCCCAGGGGGCTACCCTCAGGGGCCGCATCCACAGAGCCCCTTTCCCCCCAACCCCTATGGACAACCACAGGCCTTCCCAGCACAGGATTCCGGCAGTGAGTAGTGGGGCAGGGGCGGGGGAGGGCAGGGGCTCCTGGCACCAGTGAGGGGTGCCGACCCAGCTCGTCGTGCTCCTCAGCACCTCAGCATGGGAACTATCACGAGGAGGGTCCCCCATCTTACTACGACAACCAGGACTTCCCTGCCACCAACTGGGATGACAAGAGCATCCGACAGGCCTTCATCCGGAAGGTGGGCCACGGGGGCTGCGGAGGGCGTGGGCAGCTGTGCTGGCTGGAGCTCTGAGCCGCCTCCCTCCCCAGGTGTTCCTGGTGCTGACCCTGCAGCTGTCCGTGACTCTGTCCACCGTGGCCGTGTTCACGTTCGTCGGCGAGGTGAAGGGCTTTGTCCGGGAGAACGTCTGGACCTACTACGTCTCCTACGCCGTCTTCTTCATCTCCCTCATTGTCCTCAGCTGCTGTGGGGACTTCCGGCGAAAGCACCCCTGGAACCTCGTTGCCCTGGTAACCCCCAGACCCTGAGGCCTTCACACCCCGTGACTCACGCTTTGGAGCAACAGAGGGGGACAGGGGTGGGGTGGGGGGGGGGTGGGGCAGCAGCTCCACATGCTCAAGTCTCCGTCTCCCCTCAGTCGGTCCTGACCGTCAGCCTGTCCTACATGGTGGGCATGATCGCCAGCTTCTACAATACTGAGGCGGTCATCATGGCCGTAGGCATCACCACGACCGTCTGCTTCACGGTGGTCATCTTCTCCATGCAGGTAAGGGGCCCCCCGAGGCAGGGCCGCCGGTCCTGAGGGCCCAGAGGCCTTCCAGGGCTGCGGCACCCAGGCCCCATGTGCCCCTGTGCCCTCAGACGCGCTACGACTTCACGTCGTGCGTGGGCGTGTTGCTGGTGAGCATGGCGGTGCTCCTCGTCTTCGCCATCCTCTGCATCTTTGTCCGCAACCGCATCCTGGAGATCGTGTACGCCTCACTCGGCGCTCTGCTCTTCACCTGCGTGAGTGATCGGGGTGGGCAGCGTGGGTGGATGCTGGGCGGGGCGGGATGTCTTTCAACATGACCGTGCTGCCACCCCCAGTTCCTGGCAGTGGACACCCAGCTGCTGCTGGGGAACAAGCAGCTGTCCCTGAGCCCGGAAGAGTACGTGTTTGCCGCGCTGAACCTGTACACGGACATCATCAACATCTTCCTGTATATCCTTACCATCATTGGCCGTGCCAAGGAGTAGCCCGAGCCCCTGGCACATGCGGGGCCCCACTCAGGTGGCATGGCTGGCCTGGACCCTGCCCCCAGCGTGGCAGTTCCTCTGTACCTCCCCTCTCTCATCCCCGCGCACAGCCTGGGACAGAGGGAGCCCCTCCCCAACCCTCCTGTGTGTACACTGCAGACACTTCTGTTCGGACCCGCTGTGGCCAGCATGGCCCCTTGTAGCCCTCCCGCCCTGCCAGAGGGCAGTGGGGCCAGGTTTCTGTGCCACCTCCTGCCCACTCAGTGTTGCATGAGCCCTGTCTGCCAGCCCACCCCAGGTCTGGGGGCAACACCAGGTCCCAGGGGAGAGGGATGGAGCCAAGAGGTGAGGGTGCGCGTTCCCCCCTCCTGTCCCAGCTCCCCCGCCTGCCATAAAGTGTCCCTTTCCCCTCCCCAGCCCCATACTAGAGTGCTGCCCTCTGGGGGACCTGCGGGGTGTGAGGGGTCCCTTGTGTCCCTGTGCTGAGCCCTGAGGGCAGAGAGGACAGGTATGTTTCAGGGGAGGAGGACGCCTTCCTCTCATTCTGCTGTCTTTAAACAATAAATGGGACCTTCTGCGCTCTGTGTTCCCTTCATCACTGTCGTCACTGCCACTTCTTCCACAAGGTGGGGAGGGGTCTAGGCACTGCCAGTGTGAGGCAGCGAGCAGGACAGGCGTGGACGGCGGGGCTTGGCTCGGGGTGGAGGTCGTGGAGGTTAACGACAGCAGCTAATCTTTCTCTCTCGGTGCTTCCACCTCCGTTTTTGCAATCTTCCCAGCCACGTCATGAGCTGTATGCCGGGATTCCCAGCTGATGGACGGGGACCCTAAGGCTCCCGGTGGTTACGCGCGGTGCTTGGGTCACACGGTGTCTGCCACTCGTGCCTGGGAACTGCATGGCATGATGGGGAGGCGGGGGCTGCGACACCCTCATCATCTCGCCTCGGGCCTGATGGGCAGCGGCATAGGTCACTGACCGCCCCCAGGCAGGCCTGTCCTGCTCCTCAGGCTCTGAAGGGCCCCCAGGGAGCCCATCAGCGGGCACCTGACACGCAGCCCAGGCCTGGCTCAGATGAAGGCCCTCCGCACCCCTTCCCCCTCCCCCGCGAGAAACCTGCACACCGGAGCCCCCAGGGGAGGCTCTGAGGGCCCCTGGCCTGCCTCTGGCACCTTCCGCAGCTCTCCAGGCCCCACCCTGCCGTGGCCCTCAGCCTCAGCTGGTTCTGCGCGGCCTCCCCCGTGGCTCGTGCTGTCTCAGCTCCAGAGCCGTCCACACCTACCCCTGGCCCTGGGATATGCGCTCAGAGGTCAGCCAGCTGTCCTTATCCTCAGCGTCCCACAGAGGGGTCCCTCCGCTGCCTGGGGCTCGGTCGCTTTGAGTGCCTCCCTGCACTGAGCTCTCCTGAGCTCCTAGCCCCAGGGGACACTCCTGACCGTGGCCTTCCCCCACAGGGCCCGCTATCCAGGCCTCTCCCACCTCCTCCCCGCGAGCCCATCAACCCACTCCTTTAACTGGCGCCAGCACCCCAGCATCTCTGAAGGGCCCCCCACACTGCGAGCCAGCACCCCCATGCCCGTGGGCGCCTCGGCTGTGGCCTGCCCCATACCTGCTGCTCCTGCGTGAGCTCCGTCGGCGTCCATCCGACCCCCAGGCCGGAAACGGGTCTGTCCTCTCTGCCCTCGCCCATCCTGCCCACCCTCCTCGTGCTCACCTGTCAGCTCACCTCCACCAAGCCTCTGCCCAGCTGCCAGGTGTGCTTCCGACACACTGATCACACCACCCGCCTGATGGTCGCCAGCGGGATGAAGTCCCCCTTCCCCGATGGCTGCCTGCGTTGGCCTTCCACTGTCCCCGAGCTCCTCAAGCCAAGGCCTGACCTTGCTCGGCCTGAGCCACAGGCGGGCCCCACTTCCCCAGGCCCAACGCACACCGCCGTCCCCGCCACCGGGGCCCTTCCTGGAGACCACCTCGCGCCTCACGGCTCCCCTTGGTCCCTCTGCTTTGCTCGCCTGCCGAGCGCGGGCGGGCGACACGGCTCCCCTTCCCCACCTCTCCTCGAGCAGGTGCGGCTCCTCATCCAAGGGACCCTGCCTGCAGGCGCTCCAAGCACACGGGAACCTGCTCCGCGGTAGCCCACAGGCCCGTGAGGATTTCACGCAGGGGAGAAAACACGGAGCATCCGGGTGGTTGAAGAGAACGCCAGCAGAGGCAAGAGGAGCGGCTCAGGAATAAATGCCGAGCGAGATGTGCAGGGACGGTGTTTTCTCAGGGAGTTCAAGGAGGACAAACTCTTGGCTGAGCTAGTCCTTGGGGAAGGCTCCCTGGGGACGACCAGGGGCTGCAGGTGTGGGCCAGGGCAGGGCCGGGAAGCCGGGGGATGCACGCAGAGCAGAGGCCACCGCGGGAGGGAAGGCCAGGGCTGCACGTGGGTGAGGGCTTGGACCTGTCCTGCCGGTGAAGGGGACTCTGGCAGGAGCCACAGCTGGCTGTGGGTTCAGGAAGATGCGTCTGGCAAGAGAATGTCCAGGACAAGGGGTGGGTGCCAACAGGTGAAGAAGGCAGGGAGGAAGCAGATGAGATGTGCAGAGAGGAGATCAGGTGGGGCTCGGGGCTGGGGCAGCTGGCAGTGCCACAAAGGGCTCAGGATGGGCCTGGTCGAGGCGGGCAGGGCATCTCTGCCAATGGAGTTTGGCCTGCTGTCTGCTGTGTCCCCCTGGAAAGGAGAAAAGGGCAGCTTGTGATCTGACCGGGTGGATGAGTGTGTAGAAGGAGCCACAGCAGTGGTGAGGTCAGCAGGGGAGATTGTTCAGGTGAGGAAAGAAGCAGCCCCCAACATCCAGGAGCTGGCCTGGTCCTATCAGCGAGGCCCTAGCATTGTAGGGGCCAGCCTGGCACACTCAGATACAGGCCCTGGTGGTCTCCTGTTTAGAATATGCAGTTTCACATGCAGATCTGCATCAGACAAGGCCCCTCTGTGCCGGATTGGGTCAAGAGGAGAGGACTCTTCTGTAATCATGTCTGAACACAGAACAGAGGCAGGCATTGTCCAAGCCATAAAGAGGACCTACTGCGTGCATCCTGTCCTGCCTGATCTGAGCAGCTGCTGGCTCTTCAGAATGGACAGCTTGAGCCGGCCCCTAGCCCGTCCCCCTCCCAAAGAAGAGGTGTTGAGATACCCAGTATGGAATCCCAAGCAAAGCACTGCTTCTTTAAGCCCACCCCAATTCACCCAAACAAGCCAAGTCCCACAGGAAATCCTTCCAGTCCCCCTTCCTGTGGTCCCCCCACCCCCACTTGCCGCAGTGAGCAGTAAGCCTGACCTGTTCAGCCACAGGGTGTCCTGTGGGCTTCCTCTGGAGCCTTGACACAGCTCGCTATACTAAGGCCACTATGTGAGGAGAACTAATTTATTCTTCAATCAAAAATGTGTATTTACATGAGTAGTCATTAAGTCCATTCTTGTTTTCAAGATTAAACGACACAGGACTTCCCTGGTGGCTCAGTGGTTAAGAATCCACCTGCCAATGCAGGGGACACGGGTTCGAGCCCTGGGCCAGGAAGATCCCACATGCCGTGAAGCAACTAAGCCCATGCGCCACAGCTTCTAAGCCTGCGCTCTGCAGCCCGTGAGCCACAACTGCTGAGCCCACGTGCTGCAAGTACTGAAGCCCACGTGCCTAGAGCCCATGCTCCACAAAAAAGGAAAGCCACCGCAATGAGAAGCCCGCGCACCACAACAAAGAGTAGCCCCCACTCCCCGCAACTAGGGAAAGGCTGCACGCAGCAACAAAGACCCAACGCAGCCTAAAATAAATAAATTTATAAAGAAAAAAAAAGATTAAACGACACAAAGTCTCCGTCACATTTCCTGCCCTGCAAAAAAAGCAACACCATCGCTGATGCCTGCTGAAAACCACGGTGAGAGGCCAGCCTAGGACCCCAGCTCACTCAGCATGCCCAACAGATGCCTTGTGCCACCTGCCCTGCTAACCAGGGCTACCGTCAGCATCTCAGAGCTGGTAGTGCCTTCAGGACAGGGACTGTGACCTGTGCATTTTAACACCCAGGCCAGCATTTAGTCCAGAGTGGGTGTGCCATTGGTGTCGACTGTGCGATGAGCGGATGAACTCTACGTGGCATGAGCCGCACAGGCACCAACTGCCCCAAGGGTGGGGCAGAGAATGCTGCAGACTTCCAGACTCTGGCTCAGCATCAGCATCAGGAGGGGGCATTTCAGGAGTGCAGGCAGCAAAACTGAAAGCCCAGGAAATGCATGGAGGCCCACTTGGGGGAGCCAGGTGGAAGAAAGCGGATGTGGGAGAGTTGAGGGGTCGAGGTCAGGTGTGACAGCTGTGGATGTAAAGCTCGAGTCTGAACTCTATTTCTCAGGCAGTGACGAGCCACTGGGGTTTTCCAGGGAAGAGCCCAGGAGTGGTTTAAATAAAGGCAGGAAAATCGGCGAGGACCACAATGACGGGGCGGCAGGGAGGGCCGGGCCTGGGGAGCAGAGGGCGCTTGGGAGGGGAGGCATGGGTGCAGGCCTGGTCCCGGGGCTGTAGCTCCCAAGGCAGCCCTTCCCCATCGGGGCCCAGGCTCACCAAGAAGAAAAGAGAGAGGACCCAAACAAACACAATAAGAAATGAAGGAGGAGAAATAACAACCAATACTGCAGAAATACAAAAAACCATAAGAGAATACTATGAACAATTATATGCCAACAAATTGGACAAACTAGAAGAAATGAACAAGTTTCTAGAAGCATACATCCCATGAAAACTGAATCAAGAAGAAATAGATCATTTGAACAGACCAATCACTAGAAGTGAAATAGAATCTGTAATTTAAAAAAAAAAAAAAAAAAAAAACTCCCTAAGATTGAAGAGGAAGGAACATTCCCAAAGTCATTCTATGAAGCCACCATCACTCTGATACTAAAACCAAAGACATTACCAAAGGAGAAAACTATAGGCCAATACCTTTGATGAATACAGATGCAAAAATTCTCAACAAAATATTAGCAAACCGAATCCAACAACACATAAAGAGGATCATACACCACGATCAAGATAGATTCATCCCAGAGTCACAAGGATGGTTCAACATACGCAAATCAATCAATGTGATACAACACATCAACAAAAGAAAAGACAAAAACCACATGATCATCTCAATAGATGCAGAAAAAGCTTCTGATAAAATTCAACATCGATTAATGATAGAAACTCTTACCAAAGTGGGTATACAGTAAGTCCCCTACATACAAACGAGTTCCATTCCGAGAGCGCCTTCTTAAATCCAATTTGTTTGTAAGTCCAACAAAGTTAGCCTAGGTACCCAACTAACACAATCAGCTATATAGTACTGTACTGTAATAGGTTTATAATACTTTTCACACAAATAATACATAAAAAAACAAACAAAAATGGGCTTCCCTGGTGGCACAGTGGTTGAGAGTCCGCCTGCCGATGCAGGGGATATGGGCTCGTGCCCCGTTCCAGGAAGATCCCACATGCCGCAGAGTGGCTGGGCCCATGAGCCATGGCCACTGGGCCTGCACGTCCGGAGCCTGTGCTCCGCAACGGGAGAGGCCACAACAGTGAGAGGCCCACGTACCACAAAAAAAAATAATAATAAAGAAAGGAGAAAGAAAGAAAACATTTTTAATCTTACAGTACAGTACCTTGAAAAGTACAGTAGTCCAGTACAACAGCTGGCATCCAGGGGCTGGCATCAAGTGAACAGGCAAGAAGAGTTACTGACTGGAGGAGGGAGAGGAGGTGGGAGATGGCAGAGCCGAAGGATCGTCAGCAATAGGAAATGGAAGGCAAGCTGCAATCTCACTCACACCTGACGTTGATGGCACAGGCTCTGGTTCCTTGCTGGATTCAATTCTATCTACCCTCTTGAAAAAACGATCCAGTGATTTCTGGGTAGTAGCTCTTTTTTTCTCATCGTAGATGACACGGTAGCACTGGATTGCATTCTGAACGGCTGCTACAACCTTCGTGTACCATTCTACGTTCGGGTCCTGTGCCTCAAAAACTAACAGTGTCTCCTCAAATAAAGAAAATGCCCTTGCCATTTCCTGCATCGTGAATCTCTTCGGTTCTTCAGTTACTTCTTCTTCCTCTTGTCACTCCAACCTCTCAATTATTTTCACTTTTGTTTCCATCGTTATCGCTTGGCGCTTCTTAGCAGTACCAGCTACACACCGCCGTTTTTACGGTTGCTTCCAGACAGCCTGGGCTTGAAATAAAGCTACTGTACTACTATACTCTATACAGTACTGTACAGTAAAGTGCACAAAAGCACAACCATTTGTAGAGGATGCATACGCGTGACAAAATATGCCAAACGTGTGAACTAACTTACGTGATTGGACATGTGAATGCATGTTTGCATCTTTGAAAGTTCACAACTTGGAGGTTTGTATGTAGGGGACTTACTGTACAGGGAACATATCTCAACATAATAAAAGCTATTTATGACAAACCCATAGCCAACATAATACTCAATGGTGAAAATCTGAAAGCCTTCCTGCAAAAATCTGGAACAAGACAAGGATGCCCACTCTCACCACTTCTATTCAACATAGTATTAGAAGTCCTAGCAACAGCAATCAGACAAGAAAAAGAAATAAAACGTATCCAAATTGGAAGGGAAGAGGAAAAATTGTCATTATATGCAGATGACATGACACTATATATAGAAAACCCTAAAGACTCCACGTGAAAACTACTAGAACTGATAAACAAATTCAGCAAGGTAGCAGGATACAAGAGTAACATACAGAAATCTATTGTATTCCTTATACCAACAATGAAATATCAGAAAGAGAAAGTAAAAAAGCAATCCCTTTTAAAATCCCATAAAAAAAAAACTTAGGAATAAACCTGACCAAGGAGGTGACAGACTTATATGCTGAGAACTATAAATCACTGATAAAGGAAACTGAAGATGATTCAAAGAAATGGGAAGATATCCCATGTTCTTGGACTGGAAGAATTAATATTGTTAAAATGGCCATACTACTCAAAGCAATCTACAGATTTAATGTGATCCCTATCAAATTACCCATGACGTTTTTCACAGAACTAGAAAAAACAATCCTAATATTTATATGGAACCATAAAAGACCCAGAATTGCCAAAGCAATCCTGAGGAAAAAGAACAAAGCAGGAGGCATAAGCCTCCCAGACTTCAGACCATACTACAAAGCAACAGTGATCAAAACAGAGTGGTACTGGGACAAAAACAGATGTATGGATCAATGGAACAGAATAGATAGCCCAGAAAGAAACACACACACCTACAGTCAATTAATCTTAGAGAAAGGAGGCAAGAATATACAATGGGAAAAAGAGAGTCTCTTCAGCAAGTGGTGCTGGGAATGCTGGATAGTTGTATGTAAATCAATGAAGTTAGAACAGCCCCTCACACCATACACAAAAATAAACTCAAAATGGCTTAAAGACTTAAGTATAAGACATGACGCCATAAAACTCCTAGAAGAGAACATAGGCAAAACGTTCTCTGACATAACTCACAGTAATGTTTTCTTAGGTCAGTCTCCCAAGGCCAAATAAATAAAAGCAAAAATAAACAAATGGGACCTAGTCAAACTTATAAGCTTCTGCACAGCATAGGAAACCATAAACAAAACAAAAAGACAACCTACGGCATGGGAGAAAACATTTGCAAATGATGCGACCGACAAGGGCTTTACTTCCAAAATATAGAAACAACTCATACAACTCAAACAATCCAGTCAAAAAATGGGCAGAAGATATAAATAGACATTTATCCAAAGAGAACATATAGGGGACTTCCTTGGTGATGCAGTGATTAAGAATCCACCTGCCAGTGCAGGGGACACGGGTTTGAGACCTGGTCTGGGAAGATCCCACAGGCCGAGGAGCAGCTAAGCCTGTGCACCGCAACTACTAAGCCTGTGCTCTAGAGCCCTTGAGCCACAACTACTGAGCTGGCGTGCCACAACTACTGAAGCCCGTGCGCCTAAAGCCCATGCTCCACAACAAGAGAAGCCACCACAGTGAGAAGCTCGCACACCCCAGAGAAGAGTAGCTCCTGCTGGCCGCAACTAGAGACAGCCTACGCACAGCAACGAAGACCCAACGCAGCCAAAAATAAATTTCTAAAAAAAAAAAAGAGAAGGGCTGCCCTGGTGGCGCAGTGGTTCAGAGTCCGCCTGCCAATGCAGGGGACATGGGTTCGTGCCCCGGTCCGGGATGATCCCACATGCCGCGGAGCGGCTGGGCCCGTGAGCCATGGCCGCTGAGCCTGCGCATCCGGAGCCTGTGCTACGCAAAGGGAGAGGCCACAACAGTGAGAGGCCTGCGTACCGCAAAAAAAAAAAAAAGAAGACATACAGATGGCCAGCAGGCACAGGAAAAGATGCTCAACATTTCTAATTATTAGAGAAATGCAAATCAAAACTACAGTGAGGTATCATCTCACACCAGTCAGAATGGCCATCATTAAAAAGTCTACAAATAATAAATGCTGGAAATGGTGTGGAGAATAGGGAACCTTCCTACACTGTTGATGGGACTGTAAATTGGTGCAGTGACTATAGAAAACAGTACGGAAGTTCCTTTAAAAACTAAAAACAGAGTTATCATACGATCCCGCAATCCCACTCTTGGGCATATATCCAGAGAAAACTCTAATTCGAAAAGATAGGGGCTTCCCTGGTGGCACAGTGGTTGAGAGTCCGCCTGCCGATGCAGGGGACACAGGTTCGTGCCCCGGTCTGGGAAGATCCCACATGCCGCAGAGCAGCTAGGCCCGTGAGCCATGGCTGCTGAGCCTGTGCGTCCGGAGCCTGTGCTCCGCAAAGGGAGAGGCCACAACAGTGAGAGGCCCGCATACTGCAAGAAAAAAAAAAGAAAGAAAGAAAAGATACATGCACCCCAACATTCATAGCAGCACTATTCACAGTAGCCGAGACATGGAAGCAACATGTGTCCACTGACAGATGAATGGATAAAGAAGATGTGATACACTTATACAGTGGAATATCACTCAGCCATAAAAAAGAATGAAATAATGTCATTTGTAGCAACATGGGTGGACCTAGAGATTATCATTCTAAGTGAAGTCAGACAGAGAACGACAAATACCGTATGATATCACTTATATGTGGAATCTAAAATATGACACAAATGAACTTATCTACAAAACAGAAACAGACTCACAGACACAGAGAATAGACTTGTGGTTGCCAAGTGGGGGTGGGGGAGAGGGATAGACTGGGAGTTTGGGGTTGGTAGATGCAAACTATTACATTTAGAATGGATAAATAGCGCTTCCCTGGTGGCGCAGTGGTTAAGAATCTGCCTGCCAATGCGGGGCACACGGGTTCGAGCCCTGGCCCAGGAAGATCCCACATGCTACGGAGCAGCTAAGCCCATGCGCCACAACAACTTTAGAGCCTGTGCTCTAAAGGCCGCAAGCCACAACTACTACTCAGCTCATGTGCCACAACTACTGAAGTCTGCGTGCCTAGAAGCCACAACAAGAGAAGCCACCGCAACGAGAAGCCTGCACACTGCAATGAAGAGTAGCCCCCGCTCGCCACAGCTAGAGAAAGCCCGTGTGCAGCAATGAAGACCCAACACAGCCCAAAATTAAAATTAATTAATCAATTATTTTTTAAAAATGCTTAGGGATTATAGCAGAGGCTCCCTAAGACCACTCCCAGGTTTGACAATTCAGGGGATTCAGCATATACTCCTGCTTACAGCTACGATTTATTACAGAGAAAGCATATAAAGCAAAATCAGCACAGAAAATAGACTCAGGGGGCCAAATGTGAAGGAAACCCGGCACAAGCTTTCAACAGTCTTCTCCCTGTGGAGTCACACAGGATGAACTTAATTCCTTGAGCAATGAGTTGGGACCACACACGTGCAATGCTGTCTGTCAAGGAAGACTATTAGAGACTCAGCACCCAAGGTTCTCATAGGGGGCTGATCATACAGGCACCCTCTGCCTACAGGTACCAAAATTCCAGACTCCCAGAAGGAACTCAGAAGCTGAGCATAAGCCATGTTGTTTGAACCAACAGCTTAGGCACAGTGAGCCATTCTTAGCAGTTTATCAGTTCTGAGGATTATGGGAACTCTCCCGAAATCAAATTTCCAGATGATAACCAAGGCCAAGCAGACTTTTCTTTTTTTTTTTTTTTTTTGAAGAAATATGGACTTTAATGAAGATTCTTTCCCTTTGGTATAAGTGAGACCTGTGAAAACATCCAAACAAAAAGAAAAGAAAAAAAGGGAGGTGAGGATTTCGATAGTCCACGCTCCCTTATCCACAAGGCCTAAGGACAGAGCAGGGCTCGCACCCCTGTAGCTGCAGCTGGACCCGCCTGGAGAAGGGATTCAGTAACTGCAGGTTTTAAGTGTCCCGCCCGCCCACCTGCCCCCTGTGGAACTAACACTCATTCAGCCAAACTTCTGCCTCCCAGCCTTGCGTGGGAGGTCCAAGTTTCTCTAGTCCTAGCTCACACTCGAACTCTCTCGGCCTCTGGTCTCTCAGAAAAGATAACGCTACTGGCAAAGGCCGGAGTGAGGAAAATGCCGTTAGTTGTAAAAGGGCTTTGAAAAGTCAAAAAGGTGATGTATAAATCGATTATTATCATTGTGTGCTCAGGAATAAGCGATGGAAAACAAATTAGGAAAGTAAATCTACAGCTCTAAAATATATGCATATAAAATAAAAAGTAAATGCAGTTCCAAATCTACTGATGGTATCTGAGAATTGTCTACTGCTTTAGAGTCTCAATGCCCCGGTTCCCACCTCCACAAAATCCACCTAGGATGACACTTCAGTCACCCCCCACCACCCCAGCAGGAGGAGGCAGGGCAGAGGCTACAGGGGGACCGGCTGGCTATACTTTGGCTCTAGAGTATAGCATGCATGCAGCATGGGAGGGGTGGGCTTACAAAATGTATATATAGACCCCCTGGGGTGAGGGGCCCCGCCCAGGAGGCACTGAGCAAGGGAGGGGTCCATCTCCCCGCTGGCTGGGAGGGGGCTCTGAGGCAATCTCTAAGGGTTGCATATCCCGGGGAGAGGGGGCAGCTGCCACTCCTGCCTCTGTTCCAAGCAGACCTTTCTAAGGACAGCAGTCTCAGGCCTGCTGTGTTAACTCTTTTCTTCACAGTGATAAACTAAACAAATATGTGCAATGCCTGTCTACTGAAAACTACAGAACACTTCTGAGAGAAATTTTAGAAGACCTAAATAAACAGAGGAATGTACCAAATTCGTGCCTCAGACTCAATACTGATGGCAATTCTTCACAAATTGATCTAGAAGTTCAACACAATCCCAGTCAAAATCCTAGCAGGCTTTATCGTAGACATTGACAAACACCTTAAATTTACATGGAGAGAAGCCGGCTGGAGCCTGCGATGTCGTGCAGGTGTCTATTCTTCAATCACTATGTCAAGTGACACAGATGTTTCTCTTTCTTCATATGATGAAGATCAGGGATTTAAACTTATCCGAAAAGCTAGAGAGGCACCATTTGTCCCCATTGCAATGGCAGGTTTTGCAGCAATCGCTGCATGTGGGTCATATAAATTGAAGAGCAGGGGCAATACTGAAACGTCTGTTCACATGCGCGTGGCAGCCCAAGGCTTTGTTGTGGGAGCAGAGACTCTTGGTGTGGGCTATTCCATGTATTGAGAATTCTGGGCAAAACCTAAACCTTAGAAGAGGAGATGCTGTCTTGGTCTTGGTGGCACTTGCTTTAGTTAGACATCTCATGTTGAGGTTATATATTTATGTTGAAAATAAATTCTGGGGGTCGGACAATAACATGGTAGTTTGAATACTGGCTTCCTTTCTGGCAGGCTTGATTTGCCTAGTGACTAGTTCACTAGCTATAGGTCATTCAGGGGAGTCAGATTAGCACAAAAACATGTCACTTTTAAATGCACTTGATAGTGGTACAATGTCCACCTTGTTAAACTCTTCTGATAAAATTAGTTGTAAAGAGGACAACATGCTCCCAGTTGCTGCAGAATATCATATGCTTTTGATGTAATGTAGGAGTCCTATTTACCCCATTTAATTTAACTCTTTCTGGCTGCCTTGTGGACTGAGTACTGTTTTTAAGGTCTGGCTGACTCTTGAAGAACACCTTCAGAACAGTGCACGGAATACAACATTATAAACCTCCCAGCAACTATGTGTGTGTTTTTAAACCAAACCTAAAGAGCTGGTAACAGCTGCTTTGAAGCAGTATCTGTTTCAGAATCATAGTTGTAAACATGAGAATAACTTAACTATAGATCCCCGTTTAGCTCTTTTGTAATTGCAGAATTATAGTTTGCTGCTGTTATATTAGAATAATTTTTAAATGGCATTTTGAAATAGAAGTGTGTATTTTAAGTGCTAATGCAAAGGTAAATGAAAAATACTTTAAAAAAATTTATATGGAAATGCAAAAGAATTAGAAAAGCCAAAAGAATTTTGAAAAAGAAGAAAAAAGTTGGAAGACCTGATTTCAAAATTCACTCTAAGGCTATAATAATCAAGACCGTGTGATACTGTCCTAAGGAGGGACATATAGATCAGTGGAACAGAATACAGAATAGAGACCTACAGACCTAGAGACCTACAGACCTAGAGAATAGAGAAATAGACCTACACATATTTCTTTTAAAAATGGTAATGGAAAAATTAGATATCAATATTAAAGAAGAACAACCTCAACCCTTACCTCATGTCATACACAAAAATTAACTTAAAATGGATCATAGACCTAAATGTAAAAACTAAAATTACAAAAACTTCTACATGAAAATGTAGGTGAATATCTTCATGGCCCTAGAGTAGGCAGATTTCTTAGATAGGACACAAAAAGCACAGACCATTTAACAAAAATTTTTGGATAAACTTAAAACCTTTTGCTCTTCAAAAGGAAATGCCCTGGTGGCGCAGTGGTTAAGACCCCACACTCCCAATGCAGGGGGCCCAGGTTCGATCGCTGGTCCGGGAACTAGATCCCACATGCATGCTGCAACTAAGGAGCCCGTCTGCCACAACTAAGGAGCCCTCAAACCCCAAGTAAGGAGCCTGCTTGCTGCAACTAAGACCCAATGCAACCAAATAAATAAGTAAATAAATAAATAAAAAGGAAATGAAAAGACAAGCCACAACTTGGAGAAAATATTTGCAATACATATATTTGGCAAAGAATTTGTATCCAGACATACAAGTGCTTTTACAACTTCATAATTAGAAGACACGCAACCTAGTTTTTTTAAATGGGCAAAGGATTTCAGGAACCTCATAAAAGAAGATATAGAAATGGCCAGTAAGCACATGAATTATTTTCAAAATCATTAGCCATCAAGGACATGCAAATTAAAACCACAATGAGATACCACTCTACGTTCACTAGAATAGCTGAAATTTAAAGATTTACATTAACATACTGGCAAGGATGTAGAGCAACTGGAACTCTCATTTACTGCTGGTGGAAAAGTAAAACGGTATAACCACTTTGGAAAACAATTTGGTAGCTTATAATACATATTTACCATATGATCTAGCAGTTCTACTGCTAGATTTTTAACCAAAGATTTATACACGTGTTCATAGCAGCTTTATTCATAATTACCAAAAATAGGAATGACTGAAATGTCCATCGATGGGTGAAGGAATAAACTAATTGTGACAGTCACGTAACAGAATACTACTTAGCCATCAAAAAGGAACAAACTAGTAACACACACAACCACAAGGGCGGATCTCAAAAACACCATGCGAACACAAAAGAACATATACTGTATGATTACTACTCCAGAGAAGACTAATCTATTAGGACCAGTGATGGGAGGTGAGAAGTGCTGGGAAAAGGCACGGGGAAACTTTGGGGTAATAGAAAAATTCTATACCTTGTTGCAGTGGTGCTCACATGGTATACTGGTTTGTCAAAACTCATCAGATTGTATGCTTAAAATGGGTACATTTTATTGCATGAGAATTACACCTTGATAGAGTTGATTTTTTTAAATGAATGTAGGCAAAAGTATAACAAAACCACTTCCTCTTCTGCTTGAGAATTTGCCCTTTGGTTAATTGTCTAGCTATGTTCCCCTGGTAACCAGATAAAGGTAGAATGTCAACAATTTAACTAGGCAACACTGCTTACGGTAACAATCGGACAGGCAGGAAGATGCACTATGTGGACAGGCAGGAACTAGAAATGAACTATGAACGCCTGAGAGAAGCCATAACTCTGGCTTCCTGGAGGACAGTGATTCTTGAAGCAGAGCACGTCTCTTGTGGAGACGCTGGAAGCTACACCTATGCAACTGTCGCAAGATATATGGCTCCTGTGAGGCATAAGGTTTGGAAGCCCTGCCCAGCATGAATCTCATCCCCTTGCGTGTGAGCTGTCACCTGTGGGTCCAAAGATGTAGACTTGATGGCTATATAAATCGTTCCATGATTCCTTCAGAAAAAGAAGATGTAGCTCCCCTGCTGGCCAGCTGTATTTCCTGCACATCTGAGCAGATGGTTGCCAAGGGTGGCCCTTGGTCATCTTACGGATGAGGCTGGGGATTTAGTGGACTAAGAAGAGCCCCCGACGGACACTGCAGTGTATCTCACAGAAGAGTAAGACAAATGGCCATGAAACATGTGACGGATGACCTGTTAACCTCAGAAATTATCAACGGGGGGATTCCCCAGTGGTGCAGTGGTTGGGAGTCCGCCTGCCAATGCAGGGGACACGGATTCGAGCCCTGGTCCGGGAAGATCCCACATGCCGCGGAACAACTGGGCCTGTGCGCCACAACTACTGAGCCTGCACTCTAGAACCCGCGAGCCACAACTACTGAAGCCCGCGCGCCTAGAAGCCGTGCTCCGCAACAAGAGAAGCCACCGCAGTGAGAAGCCCGCGCACCGCAACGAAGAGTAGCCCCCGCTCGCTGCAACTAGAGAAAGCCCACGCACAGCGATGAAGACCCAACGCAGCCAAAAATAAAATAAATAAATTTATAAATTATCAAGAGGATGCAAGTCTAGTCCTAAAGCAGTGGCTGGCACTGGCTGAATGAAACCAAGACTACAATGAGATACCAGTACCATCCATCCAATGGGAAAAAAAATCAAGAATTCTGACAATATCAAGCGTTGGAGAAGATACATAGCAACAGGATCACTTGAGCTTTGCTGGTGAGCAAGCCAGTTAGCAAATCAATTGACGTTATCTTGCGAAGTTGGAAACTTACATTTCTACAACCCAGAATTCTACTCCTAGGTATGCCCAACATAAATTTTTGCACTTGTATGCCTGGGGACACGTATAAGAATGTTCACAGTGTCTTTGTTCGTATCAGCGAAAACCTGTAAGCAACTCAGACGTCCACAGACAAGATTATGGTTGTATAAACTGTGGTACATGCACAGAAGGGCAGAGTGTCCGACAGTCGAAATGAAAGAATGGCAGCTACATGGAACAATATTGTAACAATTTTGCTCTCTGACCACAAGGTAACAAAATTTTAAATTAACAAGATTAAAAACGAAGGTTTGGAAACTAAAATATTCTTTGTTGGCTGCCCATTGAAGACGCAGTGTTTCTAATAGAGACACTCCTGCGTTTGGGCAGAAAAAATGTGGTGCTGGACCGCCCAGCACAGCGCAGGAGGGCTTAGCATTTTTGGTACTGACACCCCACCGTCCGTGTGACATGAGAAAGCCCACACGCACTTGCAAATGGACAGCCCCCTTGGGTGACAACCACTGCCCGCCCCTCCACCCAGCACCCAGCACCCAGGATAAAGTCCAGGCTGTCTGATGGGGCCTCAGGGCCTTGACGATTGCCCGGCCTCCCCCTCTCTTGTCCCTGCTCTGTACACTTCAGCTGCCCAAAACTCCCTTGACTCTGGGTCTTTGTACTTTCCCCACCCGATATTCCTCTAACCTGGCTGGCTCCTTCCAGGGTTTAGATCTTCAGAAGTCATTCCCCTGGGGCACACCCCTGACCCCCAGCCAGGGCTAGATGCCCTTTGCCTCGGCTTCCCCAGCAAAGCCCTCGCCCACTGTGTGGTTGCTGTCTGTTTGTCGATCTGTGTGCTCCACTTACTGTAATTCTCTGTAATGCTTGTGGTGCCACCATGGCCACCTGGATACCCAGCACGGTGTATGGCACACAACTGGTGCTCAATAAATCTAGTCCCTGTTGAATTGCCTTGTGTGTCAAAGAGCACACAGCACAGCCCGAGTCCAAAGTGGAGGTAGTGTGGGAATGGGAGGGCTCCCTCAAGGCACAGGTGACACACGAAGCAAAAGGATTAGCCCTCCCGTGGGTGATTCCCTCAAGGGGCCTCAGGGAGCGTCCAGGCCACCCAGAAGTGCACTCCATCCCCCGCACTGTGTCGGTGGGCGAGACACCTCCCCGCTAGCCCTGCTCTCACTTCCCTCTGAGTTTGCCATTTCTAACATCGTCTCCAAGTGTCTGTCCGTCATCCGTTGCCACTTCTGCCGGCGCAGGCCCTTCCACGTGCTTCTTGGAAGGTCCCACTCACCGAGTCTCTGCTGGCCTTCTTTTCCTTCATTCTCCCCACTTCCGTGCTGCCCTCAGCAGTCACCCAGCCCTCCCCAGCCCTCCCCTGATTCTCAGCCGCTGAGTGCCGCAGGCTCCGGCTCCGGCTCTGCATGCTCACTTCCCCGCAGGATTTCACCCTCCTTCCCCCACAGCGAGCTCACCTCCTGACCTGCAGGCTCCCAAACCAAGGCCCACTGAGGCTCCCCGCAGCCCAGGTGCTCTGGGAATGGACCAGACCAGCCTCCCACTTAGGGACCTCACCGTTTGGGGCACTGCCCGTCCCACCACTGCGTCCCGGCCACACACCTCTCACCCTGCTCTTCCTGTCCGGCCAGGTGCAAACCGGCAAGCCCTCAAGCCTTCTCCCCTCCCAGCCCACCCTGCTCCCCTCCCGCGCCCGTCTGCCCTCCCTCCCCCAGGTGCACAGGGCCTGCTCCATGCCCCTTGTCCCACCACTTCGCGCCCTGGCTCAGCCCCCTCTGACGGGCCTTTCCCAGCCCATCCTGAGGCAGTCTGAGGCTGGGAGGACAGTCACAGGGCAAGGTGGCCTGGTGTCCTCCCAGGGACATTTCATGGACCTCGGCATGACCAAGCAGCCCTGCTACCAGCCTGCACATTCGGCACCCTGCTCCACTCTCCCCAGTCCTGGCTCTCTGCCTCACCCTGCCCTCAGCACAGGGTCAAACGGTGGCTGACGCCTAGAGAGCACTGGGTATGAGCTTACACACCTCCTGTCACATGGCTCCCCAACCACCTGCTCTGCCTACATCCCATGTACAGGCCCCACGTGTGCCACCAGCCCCCTCCCCTGGTTCACGCTGTCCTGCCCCAACCTGCTCTGCCTACATCCCGTGGACAGGCCCCAGGCGTGCCACCGTCCCTCCCCTGGTTCACGCTGTCCTGCCCCACAGCCTTCTGGCTCTGCTTCTGCGTGGCCTGCCGGTTCCTGCCTCAGGACCTTTGCTCTGCCCCTCATCCCAGCTCTCAGACACGATGTCCCCTCAGAGGCCCTGTAGTCCACCCTGCCCGCCATCCCCCATCCCACCACCTGCTCTGATGCCTTTGTGGCCCTCGTTCGATGCGTCTGTTCTGGAGCAGCGGTCTCGTCCACACCGTGTGCCCAGAGCTTGGCATGCACCTGCCCACAGACAGACGTGCCCGAGTCCTCGGGTGCCGAATGGACAAATGAACACTCGGGAGGCTTCACAGATGAGGAGCCTGTGGCTCTCGGAGGTTCAGTAACTACCAGAGTCCAGCGGCAGCTCAGGTGTGTCCAACCAGCACAAGAAAAGCCACAAGACTTTGGAGGAAAATGAGGTTAGAGGCACAGTACTCAAAACGTCATCAATGAAATATCTAAGAAGTCTCAGCAACCTAATAAAAACGACAGCACAGTTTTACATATGTTACATGGTTAAGAAATACCAAAAATACTACAATAAATATGGCATTTGCCTTCAAGAAGACCTGAAGCCAGTTTATAGAAGTGGGCGGGGGCAGGGTCGTGGCTTGTGGGTTACTATGAAGTGAGTTGTCTGAAATCGGATGGGAAGTTGTGACCCGGATGTGGCGAGGTGTGGCTCAGCACGGAGAGGAGGCGGTGAACTGAGGCACTGGCAGATGTCTGAGGTGTGTGTGTTTTGCACGTTCCTGTGTTGCTGTGGTCCATTCATCTGGGTGCATTTTTGCTTTCTGTTTTCACCCATTTCTCATAAACAAAATTGCACGTAAACAAACGGAATTTGCCTTATGTTCAAATTGCTCCTAAATATATCAACCATGTTGAAACAAATTCACATGCTCAAAACAAGCATTTTAGCAAACTGTATCTTTTTAGGACTCCCTCCCATAACCAGATTTTTCAGTAACACGACAAATTAAGAGAGTGCACCAGAGAAGGCACTCATCTACGTCATACATTGTAGCATGAAATTCCTCAAGCTGGGGCTCAAGGACCCAGACTGGCCAAAGAGGGGTTCTGGGGTCAGAGTCTCCCAACTGCGGGACGTCAGCCTAAACACTGTGGTGCAAGACGCTAGGAAGAGAGGACTGTCACGGGGAGTCTAAGCACTGGTCAGCCCAAGCAGGTGTCCATCATCACCACCAAGCAAATGAGCTTAGCTCTAGCGAGTCCTCGGGTCACAAACCCAGGGCACAAACAGCAGATTCTAAGGACAATGGCTTTGGGAAAGTCTTTATTTCTGATCTGCTGAAGAAGGGAGGAGAGAAGAGACACTCTCCTAGGACCAGGCAGAAAAGGCTGGCCAAATATGTCCCAGGGGGGCTTCCCTGGTGGCGCAGTGGTTGAGAGTCCGCCTGCCGATGCAGGGGACGCGGGTTCGTGCCCCGGTCCGGAAAGATCCCACATGCCGCGGAGCAACTGGGCCCGTGAGCCACGGTCGCTGAGCCTGCGCGTCCGGAGCCTGTGCTCTGCAACGGGAGAGGCCACAGCAGTGTGACGCCCGCGTACCGCAAAAAAAAAAAAAAGTCACAGGAAGAAGTGGGGGCAACTCTGCCCCCCGACCCAACCGGAGCCCAGACCCAGAGCCCCGCCCAGGGCTCACTTGCAGGCATGGGGACCGGGGCAGCCTCAGGGCCAAGGGCAGGAAGGTCTGAGTGGCTGCTGACAGGGGTGGCCAATGCCCTGTGCCAATCCCAGTATCTGACATGCAGCTTGGTGACCTTATCAGGCCAACCCAGCATGTGCATGTTGGCCTTGAGCTGCTCCCCTTCTAGCAGCTCTCCCTCTGCCAGCCCTGAGCGTGGGCAGATGGGACCCCAGGTGTCGGAAGTCTGTCACCACAACCAGGTGTTGAGCACCACGTGCAGGCCCCTACCTGACCTCAGCTCTCAGCCTCAGGGTCATCTGACCTTCAAGGCAAACTCACTCCCCAGATGAGACAGCCCAGCCTGCCGTGACCTCACAGCCCCTCTCCCACCGCTCTCCAGATTCAGGCCTAAAACCAGGCCCCTCTGTCCCTGGCCGCTTCCCTCTGTGTTCACAGAGATTCCTAATGAAAATCCCTCGTGAAAGTTCTATTCGATAGGGCTGAGCTGAGAGCTGGGAAGGCAGGTCTGCCCTCAGCCGCAGGGCCGGCAAGGGTCTGACACAGAGGCACCCGGAGCCGGAGCCAGGGGCGGGCACGGGCTGGGGGCGGGCAGGCTGGTGTGGCGGCAGGGTGGCAGAGTGCCCGGCTCACGGGAGACATGAGGACCAGGGAAGCGTGCAGTGGAGGGGCGGGCATCATCAGGCATGAAGCCGGAGTGCGCTTTGAGGAGCTGCAGGTGCAGAGGGGAGGGGCAGGCAGGGACGTCTGGACTCTACCTGGAGCCGAGGGGCAAGGGCAGTGACAGGGCCAGGCAGGGCCCATGCACTTGCCCTGCAGGGTTCACCCAGAGCCCGTGGAGCACTGGGAGTGGACTCGAGGACCCAACAGAGACGAGTGTCCTGCAGCCCTGGGGTCACAGGTCATGCAATCACGTGAACTGGTGGTTAAAGCTCCTCCCTTCACTCCAAAGCCTCCGAGCCTTAACGTCCCACCAGGTGTAAAATCCAAACCCCTGTGTGAGCCCCACACGCCGCCCTCTGCCTCTCTGACTCGGTTGCCACCTTTCTCTCCGTGGCTCATTCCCCTCCATCTCATAGGCCTCCTGGATGGTCTTCAAAAGTGCGGTAGGCCTGCTCGTGTGCCCAAGGCCTTTGCACTGGCTGGCCCTCTATCTAGAAGGCCTGCCCCTCAACATCCTAATTTCTTGTCCTGCCCCTGCCTCGAGGCCCCTCCCAAGTGTCACCTTGTCGGGGAGGCCCTCCGACCACTCTGTACTGAAGGCCATGGCCTCCGCTTGCTCGCCCTTTCCCCGCATTACGCCTCCCCACGGCCTGCATCACCACCACCCTCGTCATCCTTCTCTCTGGCGACTGCCCATGGTCCCGCCGGGACATCAGCTCTGAGGCAGCAGGCCTTTGCTGTGTTCCCTGCACCAGTGAGAGATGGCGTCGATGGCTGCCGTGGAGCAAACGACCAAACGTACGGTCCTTACAGAAGCCACGAGAGCACATTGCAAGCCCACGTGGAAGAGGGGGAGACTGAAGCATCAGAGGGCCACGTGTTCTCTGGCCTAACCCTAGCCCTCGCTGGCAGGGTGGTCCTTGGCTCGGGCCCGTCAGATCTCAGGCCCCCCCCCACCTCCACGCCCCTCTGTGCCCCCCACCCAGACTTTGAGAATGCCCTCCAGTCAAGGAACGGGGCTGGGGAGCCTGGGGTTCCCGCCAACAGCTTCCAGCCTGCCCTGCCCTGGGCAGCTCCTGCCATAGAAATGGAGCCAGAGAGAGCAGAGGTTCCTTGTTTGTTCCCTGCTGTCCCCCCCGCAACAACGGCACCTGGCAGGCTTTCAAGATCTCTGGGCTGATGAGAAAATGCATTTAGCTCTCCCTCTGTGCCAGACGTTGCCTCGCTATTTTACACACATTACCTCATCTAAGCCTCACAACAACAGTAGGAGGAGGGAGCGTTATTACCCCACTTGACAGACAAAGGAACAGAGGATGCGGGCTGCCCCGGCCCACACAGCAAAGCTGGAGACGAGAGGCCTGACCTCTCTGATGCTGCTGAAGGGGAACCCTGAGGGGGTCTCCCAAGCTGGGGTGTGAAGTGGGAGCAGGAATCAACTGAGGGTCAGGGTAGGGGGCACACAGGTTTGACGTGGGGCCTGTGGAGCCTGGACCCCAACCACACACACCCAGCAGCCCTGGCTCCTAGCCCCCGCCCCTCTCTCGGGCTGACCAGCCCTCCTCCTCCTTGCTGCCCTCCAGATAACACTTCTCAAAAAGCCGAGAGGGCCCTGCTACCAACATGGAGACGTGGCCAAGGCTCCAGAGCCTGGCAGAGCCCTCCTGGCCCCTGCCCTGGCCTCTAGTCCCTGAGCCCTTCACGAGGGGTGATGGACGAGCCCCGGGGTTGGTGACCAAAGTCTCACTCCTAGAACATTCCGCCTCTAGCCGAGACCTGGACAGTCTTTCCTCTGAGGCTGCTCTTCCTGACTCTGGCTGGCAAGGCCCCAGGTAGATGAGCAGGTGTCCCTGCTCCCCACAGGGCCGGCTGCCTTCCCACGGCCCTCCAGACTCAGGGAGGGCACAGCCGGCCCCTCAGAAACCCAGAGGCATGTCCTCCTCAGACACTCAGAAGGCCAACTAGCACCTGGCCTGTTTCTACCGCCAGCCAACGCATCTTCTCCAGCTTCATGGTGGGAATTCTTTCAGAAGAGAGAAGAGAAGGTTGAACAAAGATGCACTGATACATTTCTTGAGCACCCACTGTGTTCCAGGGCCTGTACTGGGCTCTGGGATGCAGAGCAGAGTGTGCTGCGGTCCTTGTCCTCTCCGGGACACCACCCCGAGTCCTCCCTCTGAGTGGAGCCTTGACCCAGAAAGACCCCTTGGCAGCTGTGCAGAGAGGCTGCAGCAGAAAGGCTGAGGCTGGATGCAGGAAGAGCAGGCCAGAGACGAGGCAGCCCGCCCCAAGCCCCAACCTTGACAGCTGGGAAGATGCAGGAAGCATGGGCCCGTCGTGGGGACCTGGAAAGCCCAGGCACTTGGCATGGCTGTGTCTTGGTGCCTTACCTGTAGGAGGAGGGGACTGTACATCTGCCTGGGGCGGCGGGTGTTGGGACTGTTACAGCAGTGCCTGGAGGGTGCCAGCCGACTCCGTGGGAGCGCAGACTGGGCAAATGCCCCCAGGAGCTCCTTGCCAGCACCAGGATGTGACTGTGAGCCCACAGACCCTGAGGTTAAACAGGACGGAAATGATCACACGGCCGGTGTTGCTAGAACTGCGTCAGCCACGTGCAGACTGGCCCCTCCTCAGGAGGGGACAGGAGGTAAAACGGGGTGTGGACAGAGGGCTCCAGGGTGAAGGTGCCTGTTCTTCAGCAACTTAGTGCCTTGAGAAGGTGGCTTTAAAACCAAGTTTACTAAACCTACAAAGAATCCCAAGCCAAGACAGGAGCAAAGATCCCTGAAGGCCTTGCCAAGTTGGCATGCCGAGCTGAATCTAATGCGGCAAATCTGAATGGGGACAAACGGTGCAAAAGCCAGTGACCCAAGACCAGACGGGGGTCTGACTCAGCATAAGCAAGTGGGAAAACACTGAAGGTTTGTCTGCAGTGGATTCCTGATGAGCGCGTGGGGAACGCAAAGCCAGAGCAGAGGCGTGGAGGTCCCCATCACTCCTGCAGCCCTGACCTCCCTGTAGCAGGACCTGAGAACCATTCCACAGTGACACTGGCCAGGAGCTCAGACGGAAGAGCAGGACAGAAGACATCGAGGGGTGGCCCCATGCGTGCACGCCCCAAACTCCTGCCCCCAAACTCATGATCCAAATTAACGCGGGTCAATTTTTGGATGAATCCCTTGCTCGCCAGATTTTTGCTACTCTCAATCCCAAACTCAAACCTAATAGATTTGGATACCAAAGGACACTGTCTATGTGATATAACAGCAAAAAACAAAAGAGGAAATTAAAGAGAGCAAATGAAGCCTGAAGAGGGTGAGCACAAGGAAAGCGGCAGAAGGCTGCAGCTCAGCACCTGGGGAGCCGGGTCTTCTGAGGAGAGGCTGCTGGCAGCAGAGGTACAGTGAGCTGCAACCAGCCAGCGGGGATAGCATCTGGCCCGTCCCCGGGCTTCCAGAGCTGGAAGGGGCTGGGGAGCCCGCAGCTGCACCCCTCCTCCTGGGAGCTGGGGTGCCCCCATCTCCTCGTGACCTTCCCGCTCACTTCTCAAACTCAGGAACCCGGCATTGGCCCAATGGCTCCTGCCAAACAGCCCTCCCTAAGTCCCCAGCGACTTCCAAGTCCCTAAGGCCGATGCACACTCTGTCCTCCTGTCATCTGGCCTCTCGGCGCCATTCTATTTCCTCAGCCCGTGGCTGTGCCAGCCCAGCCCCCCGGGCTCCTCCTCGTGTCCCTGTGGCATTTCCGTCCTGTGTTCTCTGCAGGCTTGTCCTGCTCTTCAAGGCCCAGGAGGCCTAAAGCCTATTGTCTTTCTTGACCTACTGATTGCTGGGTGACCTCACCCACCGCTGTGGCTGCATGTGCCGTCTAGAAGCTGATGACCCCAAGTGGTATCTTGCCAGCCCACGCAGCTGGGACCCGAGCGGTAACCACTGCCTCCCTGAATTCACTCCTCAGAGGCTTCACGGCACCCGCTCTCAGCAGCGCATCCAAACCTGACTCAGGGTCTCTGCTCTAAACTCGGTCTTGCTCCCTGCTGGGCGGGGCCCCCAGCAGCTGTGAGGCTGTCCCTGCTCACACCGGTGCCCAAGACCAGGCCGCCGGGTACCCGCTGAACTTCCCTCCACCTCCTCCGCACCACTGCGTCCAAGGTACCCGCGCCGCTTGCTTGCGTGACTGTGGCGGCCTCCTTACTGCGCTCCATTCAGCGGCTCTTTCTCTCCAATCCATTCCCACGCGCCCTTCTCAAAGCCTTCAAGGGCTTCCCAAGGCCTTTAGGATGAAGATGAATGTAAGCCCTGCGGCCTCCAGTCCCCATCACAGCCTGGCCCCTCTGTCCTCCGTGCCCCGCCCCCGGGGCCCCATCACAGCCTGGCCCCTCTGTCCTCCGCGCCCCGGCCCCCGCCCCCGGGTCCATCACACAGGCCAGCCTCGTTCCTTCGGCGGCACACCGCCCTGGGGCCTCTGCACGGGCTGTTCTTCCGGCTGGAAGCTCTTCTCCCACCAGAGACTCCTCCTTCGTGTCACCTCAATCATCACTTCCTCCGGGGAGGCTGCCCCGAGCCGACTGGGTCTACCCTACCCGCCGCACCCTCTCCCGGCACCACGCTCAGCATTCATCACGCTGGTAATTCGACATTTATGTGTGATTGTTCGATTCTCCGCTGCTCCCCACTGTACTTGATACGGCCGATACGGCAGGGACAATGCCTGATTATGACTAGGATCGAACCCCCAGTTCCTAGCACAACGCCTGCCGTACAGTCGGTGCTCAGTATATATATTTTTGGAGGAACGCAGCACTGGTACATGGGAAATACAGATGGTGTATCAGTCAGCGTTCTTGTATACTGAGAGGTTTATTTTAAGGAACTGGCTCACACAGTCGTGGGAAATAGCACGTCCGAAGTCTGTGGAGCAGACCAGGAGACCAGAAACTCAGGCGGAATTTCTAGGGCAGCGTTGAGGCACAATTCTTTCTTTCCCGGAAAACGTCAGTTTTCTATTCTTAAGGCTTTCAAATGATTGTATAAAGACCACCCACGTGACTGAGAGTAATCTGCTTTACTTAAAGTCAACCTTCAGAGCAATGACTAGGCTAGTGTTTGACCAAATACCTAGGCAGCACCATAGCCCAGCCAAGCTGACACAGAAAATGTAACCATCACAGATGGCAAGGAGGGCATCAACCCAAGAAGAGGCCAACAGCGCGGTAAGACGATTGAGAGAGCCGTTACAGGCTTATTTTCACATGCTGGAGGAAAAACCAGCAGAGACGTTCTGTGAAGAGCTCAGGGTGTGCAGAGGGGCTCTCTTCCACTGAAGAAATCTCAGCCCTGGTCCCCAGGGCCAGGGTGATTCAGCCAGGATTACAGTCTGGGGCGTCAGAGGAAGGTGAGGGCAGGCCCCCCATTGTGAGGTCCAGGTAGAACGCTCCAATCAGACTGGCCCCAGCCCTGGCTGATCTTCGACTCCATCCTCACCCCCACCCTCCTGCCAGGAGTGTGCCCTCTGTCTTATACCAGGACGTCACCACCCTCTCCTGTTCAAGAGCAGATGCCCGCAGAGCCAGTGGAGGTCACAAGGACATGGCCTCACTCAACTCCCAAGGTCAGGCCTGCAAATTTCTCTGTGTAGACTGCTCTAAAAAGGGGGAGTGCGATAAGGACTCAGAGATGTGAGTTCTTGGAACCTGATGAGGAATGCAGTCTTGGGTTCTTGAAGGACTATAGTCAGGAAAATTCAAGAAGCCAGAGAATAGTGGGCACGCACCGCTGGGGAATTTGGAATAGGGGGACCTGAGTCATCAGAAATGGAAACTCCAAGCTCTAGGGAGCCGACTGCTTAGACGAGCGAGCCCCTGGGCCAGCAGCCGGGGAAAGGCTCTCAGCACCTGGCGTCAGAAGAAAGCATAGCCCAGTGTCCCGCTGTCCAAGATGTTAGTCCCCAGGAGAAGGCTGACAGCTAAATCCAGGTGCGCCCAAAATCCCAAGGAAAGGGCACCCTCTCCAGGAAGGCAGGTGATGAGTCTTCGTTCAGCAGATGTTCACTGGTTACCTACCTAAACGGCACTCGGCCCTTTGCTGGATGCTGGCGAGTCGCACAGTCCTTGCCCTGGATGTGAAGTGAGTGAAACAGCGCTAAGGAGCTAACTGCACAGAGCCAGGCAAGTGCTGTGATGGAGGACACGCCTGCGGGGAAGCCTAGAGGGCGGCTGTTGGGAAGCTCCACAGAGGAAAGCCGGCTGGACAGAGAACGGGTGGGAATGTTCCAGGCTGAAGCGGGGCCTGCGCTCAGGCCTGGAGGCACGGAGAGCTGAGCCTGGTAGAGCAGAGAGGCCTGGAGGAGGTGCAGCCTCTGACCTCACAATACCCAGGCCCATGGGCCAGCCTTGCAACTTGCAAACTCTAGTGCCCTCTTCCAGCCCAGGTGAGGCCCCGGGCCCTGGGCAGCCTCACCCTTCCCGCTGCCCTGGGGCATGTCTCTACTCACCAATTATGAGGGGCTCCGGCGTCAGATCGAGAGGCTGGTGCGGGAGAACGAGGAACTGAAGAAGCTGGTGCGGCTCCTTCGGGAGAATCACGAGCTCAAGGCGGCGATCAAGATGCAGGCGGGTGGCCTGGGCATCAGCGGGTTCAGCAGCAGGCTGGACGAGGCAGCGACCGGCCCTCCTCAACACCAGGGTAACTGCAAGGGGCCTGGGTTCAAGAAAAGCGGGGAGGGAAGGGTGAGACTGCACCCGAGAGGGGAGACTCTGTGCTGGGGTCTCGGGAAATCATGGAGAGAAGGGCGGAGATAGCAACAAACACCGGGTGAGGGGAGGGCGAGGACATAGGGCAACCACGATAAAAGGACAAAACTAGGCACCAGTCCCATTCACCTGACGGCAGGAGTCCCTGCCCACCCACACACTCCTCCCCTCAAGTGAACTTCCAAGCAGCTCCACAGACTGAGAATTTCCCAGCCCTGGAATCCAAAGGTGCTGCCCCACTGGACCCAATACGGCACCCACCCTCAGCTTCCCCCCTCCCCTCCATCCCCCCCCCAGCACCCTCAGCCCCCTGCCCCATCCCTCTCCACTCAGAATTGACCACCGGCGTCTAGAAACCAAGGAGAGAAGCCAGGACTGAAGCTTGAGGTTTGAAATCATTAGTGTGTGACAGCCCTGGGGCTGGAGAGGAGGTATGGGGCAGGGTGAGACAGAAGAATGGGCAGAGAAGTTAGGGGCGTTCACACAGAAGCTGCCCAGGGGCCAGCGCTCCCCAAGCCACCACATTCTGGCACAGAACTCCAGGGAGTACAGTCCTAAAATCAAACCTGACCTTCCAGGCTGTTGCAAAGGTTTATTTGTCAGGTAAGCAGATAGAACATAATTTAACAGTCGTCAGCTTGGCTGATAACTTATAACTGACATATCATACGTAAGCCTCCCTTTGTGCTCTCGGCCAGGGGGAACCTGGGAGAAGGAAATTCAGTCCTGGAGGAAGAGAATAAGTTGCACTTTGGACAAACTGACTCTAAGACGTTCTCACGACGTCCACCTGGAGCACCCAGGAGGCAGCGGAGGTATGAGCCTGAGGCTCAAAGGAGAGGTCAGGGCTAGAGAGAAAAGATCGAAGAGTCACTGATAACTGAAGCCGCGGGAGGGGTGACACGATCTGGAAAGAGAGAGGAACAGTGAGGAGAGACTGGGGACAAGTCCTGAGTCAAGACAGGTAGAGAAGCTGGCAAAGGGGCACTCAGAGAGACAAGGGACACCTCCAAAGTGTAATGTCACAGAAGCCGAGACAGCTGCGAAGGGGACAGAGCTGAGAGGTGGAGCGAGAAAGGTGCTAATGACCTGCGTTAGGAACCTCGGCTAGAGCAGCTTCAGCCGCGCTGTGAGCAGGAAAGGCCCAGGAGTGAGGTGGAGAGTGAGGGAGAAAATGGAGAGAATAGAGGGTTGACACTTCGTTCACGAAGTAGGGCTTGGAGGGGGCACCAGCTGGAGAGGGGCATGGCATCTAGAGCTGCTTTTCCTGATGGCAGAGACCTGAGTTTATTTCTATGGAAAGGGGAGATACGAAAGAGAAAAGGAATGCTTTACAGAGCAGAGGCTGCCTTGACTGAAGGAAGAGCATCCCGTCCACTGCCTGGGAAAGGAAGGAGGAAGGGTGAGTGAGAACACCAGGTGGGAAGCTACAGAACTCCGGAACCATGGCTTCACTCTTCTCTGGAAAAATGTCATTCTCTGACAGTCAGGGTGGAGAGAAAACGATGGGGAAAGTCTGAAATAGAGTGAAAATGGCAGGAGGAAGCGAGAGGGGAACCGGGAGGTGTGTAACGGGCCCAAATGGTGCCGGCATGTGCGGGCTACGCAGGCAGCGGCCACCAGCCGCCTGCAGCAGCTCTGGGCTGGCGGGGGTGGGGACAGACGTGGGGAAGGCAGGCAGGTGGCCATAAGGGCCAGTCGGCGGGAGCCTGGAAGGGAGTGGACACCAGCTGGGCTGTCACACGACACGGAAGTAAAGAGGCCAGCGTCCCAGAGACCTAGAGAGGCCGGCAGCGAGGCAGAAGGCACGCCGCCGTGGTCAGAGCGGGCCGTCTGCGCGGCGGGCAATCGGTAAACATTGCTGTTGGCTGGATTACTTCCACAGGGAAGAAAGGCCGTGAGGTTCAGGCGCTGGCCTTGCGAACGTGGCAGGGGGAAGGCGGAGCCGGGACGCGTGAGGATGAGGGCTCGGGGACTCTCTCGGGCCGACGTCTCGCAGACGGGAGATGCACGGGGAGTCGGGGCAGTGCGAGCAGGGAGGAAGTGAAGGCCGCGCCGACGGCTCCAGCCACTACAGCGGGGGCTGCCCCGCACGCCGGCTCCTCCCTCCAGAGGGGTCGGGCCGGGGAAGGCTGTGAGCGCAGGTGGGCATGAGGGCTTCCTCCCCCACTCCCCCCCTTCCTCGCCTAAGCCCACCCTCCCCCCAGGCCCCCACCCCTGCTGCCCCCTCTGTCTTCTCTTGGGGGCTGCAGGCTGGTGGAAGCTTCCCTAGGCGCGGAGCAGCCTTCTTCCTCTTTCCCGAAGGGCGTTTACCAGCCCTGCTCCTCACAACCTCCCTCCCCTGCCCCCAGTCCTAGAGCCTTCATCACCCCCAGGGCCTGTCACCCCAGCAGGGCCTCCCTCCTCCCCTCAGGAACTGTCCCCGCCTCAGGACCCCTCCTCCCCCAAGTCCCAACCTCCCGCCCCGGACCCAGCCCTACCCCCGCCCTACCCCCACCCCAGGGATTGACCCTAAGCCCCCTGGATCCATCCCTCGGGGGACCCCATCCCTCCCTCAGGACTTGCCTTCCTCTTAGGACCCTTGTGCCCCCTCAGAACCCACCCCCCTGGGGACCCCATCCCCCCTCAAGACACACCTTCCTTTTGGGACCTCTGTCCCCCCTCAGAACCCGCCCCCTTCTCAGGGCCAGTCCCCTCCTCGGGACCTGTCACCATCCCCCCTCTCCTTCTCACCTGCCGCCGCCCCAGACCTCTTGGAACCCTGGGCTCTAGCGGCCTTTGCTCACCCGTCTCGCCTCCTCGAGTCCGGCCTCGAGCAACACCTTCCCGCCCAGACCCTCAGGCCCCGCCCCTCAGGGCAGCCCCGTTACGCTAGCTCCGCCCCTTGAGCGGCGCCGCAACTCTGGCCCCGCCCCTACGCTCGGGCTCCGTCCCGTCAGGGCCCTCCCTGGCGCCCCGCCCCCTCCGACTGCCGGGTTTGACCCCCCCCCACGTTGACTGTCCCCCGCCTTCGTCCCCGCGTGGACCGGGGGGGGCGGGTCTCGGTGGCCAGGCCGCCCTTGCCCGGGTGTGGGCCCGGCCTGGTCCTCGCGGGGCCGACGTCCTCGCGGAGGGAGGGTCCCGAGGCCGGAGAGGCCACGGGCGGTGGGCAGGCCCGGGAGGGACCGCTGGGGAGGCTCTGCAGCCCGGAGCCCGAGGGCCGGCCAGGGAGAAGGCGCGAGGGCGCGGCCGAGTGCAGGACAGTGTGGCGGCCACGTCCTGACCGACGCGACGAGGGGCGGGAGACCAGAGTGGGGCCCCTCCAGAGTCCCGCCCTCGGCCTCGGCGGGAAAGATAGAGCTGCCCCTGTGAGGAGCAGACTGGGGGAGGAAATCACAAGTTCGCTTAAACGGTTAAAACATTGTAAACTGCATTTGTAGATCTAAGACATTTGCTTTTCTTTTTAGCTTCAATAGTCCGATGAAACAAACAAACCTTCCTGGACCCAAATAATTCTTATGTATAAAGTAAACATATAGGGCTTCCCTGGTGGCGCAGTGGTTAAGAATCCTCCTGCCAATGCAGGGGACTACAGGTTCGAGCCCTGGTCCGGAAAGATTGCACATGCCACGGAGCAACTAAGCCCCTGCGCCTGGAGCCCATGCTCCACAAGAGAAGCCACCGCACGGAAGAGCGGCCTCCACTCACTGCAACTAGCGAAAGCCCGCGCGCGGCAACGAAGACTCAAAGCAGCCAAAAAATTAATTATTTTAAAAAGCTAGAAAAAACCTATATAGATGCAGTGAATCTAAGTTCTCTTTAAGTTTCTAATACTGTATGTAGTAAAGTACCTAGGAACATTTCAATTCGTAAATCTAAATCAGCAAAATATAAATTATAAGGTTAAAACAAACTTGCACATTTTGCATTACAATACAAAGCTATAGGACTGAAATCTCTTAAACCGAGGCTCGACCTGGGGCTCCTGTTGGCTCAGAGCACTCCTGTTCATGAGAATTCCCTGGAGGTCCAGTGGTTGGGACTGTGTGCTTTCAAATGTCCCCATCTCCCAGCCAGAGATTTCAACAGGCTGCTCCTGAGATTCGTATCGGTGACCCTAATGGGTCAAAAATCCATGGACATGGCTTCCCTGGTGGCACAGTGGTTGAGTCCGCCTGCCGATGCAGGGGACACGGGTTCGTGCCCCGGTCCGGGAAGATCCCACATGCCGCGGAGCGGCTGGGCCCGTGGATAACCCTACACTGACCTTTTTTAATCATCAAGTTTTTTCTGTGCTCATATATACATCATGTTCTTCATATTTATTGAACACTTTCTGTGGCCCAAGTACTGTTCTAGGCACTGGGAAATAGGAGCAAACAGACAAAGCCCTGCCCTCACGGAGCTTCCATTCTAATCGAGGGAAACAGGAAAAACCAATAAGTCAATGGAGAATATCTTGGAGAGAGATAAGTGCTGAGGAGGACATAGTCCAGAGGAAGGGGAAGGAACGGGTGGGGTGAAGGAAACTGGTGATTTGGGATGGAAGAGCTCATCGAAGAGGTAACAACTGAAAGGACGGGTGGAAGTACGTGGCCAGCTGTGCACACGGGAAAAGCGTTCCAGGCCGAGGGAACAGCAACGCAAAGACAGAGGCAAGAGCGTGCCGGAGCATTTGAGGAACAGCAAGGAGGCCCGAGGGGCTGAAGAAGAAGGTGCCAGGGACAGACCAGGAGGAGAAGAAAGTCAGAGAGAGGACGAGCCAGGTCACGGGGGGACACTGAACCGCCTAGCACTCAGAATGAGATGGTGAGCTAGCTGGTGGGCATTTTAACTGGAACAGTCTGGCTGATGTGTGAGGGGAGAGGCCAGAAACAGGTAGCAAGCCAGGGGGCTCCTGCAATAATCCAGGCAGGGTAATGTTGGTATGGACCGGAGTTGGGAGGAGCACACGTGCTGGATTCTGGATACACGTACTTGAAGGTGTTGCAGACAGATGGGATGCTCGGGGCTCCTGAAAGAGAAGTGTTGAGGCTGCACAATTTGAAACCTGAGCCACTGAAAGAGCAAAGATGTCGGCGGCCGGCACGCCAGGGGGGCAGAGTCCCCAGCAGAACCCTGGGAAGAAGGGGGTCAGGCCACTGGGATGTGAGTCAGAGTCCAGCCCGAGAGTAAGCAGCCTGCGCTGGTCCAGAGCGTCCGAGCTGCATCAGCTCCTGCGGGGAAGCAGACTCTAGGTGGGCCTTGGGGCTGCCCCCGGGGGCAGAGGATGTGGGCCCAGAGGCACCCGGAGGAAGCCGGGTGACCGGGAACCTGGATGCCAAACCAAGACGGGATTTCAACAGGGAGGAACGTCCCGCCGCGTGGACGCCACTTGCCACGTGTGAGAAGAGCCCCGTGAAGCGTGCGCTGGGTTCTGCAACGCGGGGTCACCGGCCCCTCGATCAGTGTTTGGGTGCAGGGATGGAGAAGGAGAAAATGGACTGAGATGCTGAGTTGGTACAACGCCCAGGGATGTCTGCGAGGGACACAGAGGACACCAGTGGAGGTGGGGACATCAGTGAGACGGAAACCAGATCCCCTGGGTCTCAGAGACCATGAGGACCTGGCCGCGCAGGCACCGTCTTCTCTCCCAAGTCCTGAAGACGCTGCCCGAGTGGTCCTTTCCCATGTCACCTGGACCCTAGGCTCCCCCAAGAGGAGACAGGCTGGGAAGGACAAACGCCCCGACTCGGGTCTCCGTACCCCGTCACCCGTCTCTGCCACCCGCCTGCTCCTTCCCTCACACCGTTCCTCTCCGTGGGATACTTCCCGTTGGGCCACAAGCTTCACTGTCTCTTCAGTCCTAAAGCAAAACTCCAAAAAAGCCAAAGCAAGAAATCGTAAAAGACTGGTTGATTTGATTCTGAAAATTTAAGTTATTTGTTTGGGAAAAAATAACAAAACTTAAAACAAAAATAAGCGGCAGGACATCCTGGCACACATTGTGCAGGGCGGCATCGGTGTAACAAGTCCCGGACTTCCCAGGGAACGTCAGACGTTTCTGAGGGGTCTTAAAGTGGATAGACTTCGCAGTGTGCATTAAGAACCTCTCAAATGTCTGTTTTTGGGGGGAAAGATAATAAAGATTCATATAGTAGAATTTTTGTCACTGGGAAAACTGGAGACAATTGATTCTCCCAACAGCCGAAACAGGCTCAATAAACAATGGCACGTGCACAAGACGGGTACCACCGCAGCTGCGATAAGCGCTGTTTTCCAGGAACGATGATGCTGAAGGTAGCCGTGGTGCAGGCCCAGTAGGAAGAGGCGGGGCACATAAGGACACGGGCCACGTACGCAGTCACCACACACGTGTGCGTGGCCTGGGAGCTAGGAATGGACTTTACCTTTTTAAAGAGCTGAGGGAAAACCCAAAGGAGTCTGCTGGTTCACGACATGCACCGAGTCCATGAAACTCTAATATCAGCACCCATAAGTAATGTTTTGTCGCCAAGCTTCCACGTGTATTTGTTTCCGTGTTGTCTGTGGCTGTTTCGGAGCCGTGACAGCAGAGCTGAGCGGCTGCAATAGAGGCCGGATGGCCAGGAAAGCTGGAGCTCTTTCCACCAACTCTTTACACAGGGGTTTGCCAGCCCCTGAGCGACATAAACACGTGGAGAAAGTCTTCAAGCCTTCGCGGAGCTTTGCTATATGATGGACGGTGGGATAACAGGACCACCAGTGGTTTTCATCTTCTCTGACTTTTCTGTATTTCCATTCTTTCCCTATAATAAGCATGTACTGCTTTTTTTTGTTTAATGTGGAAGTTTTCAATCAAACTGCACACTCACAGAAACCTTTCCTGCACCCTCCCTAGGGGCCTTCTCCCCCAAACAGCAGTCACTCGGTCATCCGAGGGCAGTCTCCTCAGGAACCCAAGGGCAAACGGGCTCCCAGGCCCCACGCAGGGGAGAAGCAACACCCCCTCCTGTGCCTGCATCCCTGGCGACAGGCAGGCGGGGGCCCTGTGCAGGCCAGGCACACCCTGGGCTCCACGGGAGGCTCCCAGCAGCTTTGAGCTCTGGCCTCCCTGAGGGTCCCCCACGTGGTGAGGCTCAGCCGTCCCCAAGAGGACAGCAGTCAGGAGGCCCGGGCCTACTCCCCCACCACCTGGGAACAGAGGGGTCCACTTGGCGACCTACGTGTTCAGACCCTCCTCTCCTCAGTGAGGGGTCAGCGGCTCAAGGCAGCGGGCCTGTCTGAGGGACAGGCAGCGTGGAAGGTCCTGGTGGCTGGGGGGCCGGCGTTTACAGAGGTGATCCTGGGAGGGACCAGGCTCCCTCGCAGCACAGGGATGAGGGGCCAGACCCTCGCGTGGGATCCACTGAGCAGCCCCACAGATGCCCGCTTAGAGGTGAGGCTCAGAGAGAGTTGGTCAGCTCATCAGAGGCACATGGGCATCTTGGTGCAGGCCCTGCCCCAGTGGGGAGAGAGCCTGGGGTCTCAGTGCTTTCTCCGTGTCCCCCAGGTGTCTTCCCGCCCCCGGCCCCGGCAGCAGCAAACGAACCCGTCCTGGAAGAAGCGGGGATGGTGGCTCTGGTGCCCCTGGCCGACACGCTAGACAGCCCGCAGCCCAGCCCCGCGGCAGGCGCCGTCGTGAGCGCCCGGACGGGCCCTCTCAACGCGCTGCTGCCTAGCCTGGGGCGCATCTCACAGAGCAGCCCACTCTCCAGCCTCCTGACCGGCCCCCTGAGCGGCCACCTGGCCAGCCCCGCGGCAGTGCCCCTGGCGGGCACACCGGCCAGCTCCCTGGGCCTGCCCTCGACTGGCCCCCTGACTCCAAGCAGCCCCCTGACAGGCCCCCTGGTCACCTCCACGGCTGCCCCCCTAGGTGTCTCTCAGAACCCTCCGGCCAATCCTGTGAGCAGTCTGGTGCTGTTGGAGGCCCCAAGGGTGTGGCTGGCAGAGCCGCTCCAAGGATGCCCCTCTGGACCCCACCCCTCAGCGGGTGGGGGGCCTGCTGCCACCGCAGAAGGTAACCGGTGCAGGGGGGAGGGGCAGCGGGGGGGCCCAGGGGGCGGGGCCCCTGCCAGGCTAGTAGGCTCTGGCCCTGCCTTGCTCTAACCCTCCTCCTCTCCTTTCTGCCCCTCCCCCACGTCGCTAGCCCCGCTCTCCGCTGAGCACCCCCAGCCCGCCCAGGAGCCGGAGCCCCTCAGCATGACGTCTGTGGGTGCGCCCATCCAGACCTCCACGCCCGTCGGTCCCACGGGCACACCCAGCCCCGCGACAGCCTTCTCCTATGGCACCCCAGACGCCCGGACACAGCCTGGTGGCCCCCAGGGACAAGCGGTCTCTGCCTCTGTCCCTGCCTCAGCCACCTCCTACAGCATCACCGTCCTCGCCTCTGCCCTCACTCCCGCTCCCCAAGCTGCCACCAGCTATAGGCCCTCAAGCACCCCACACCCCTTTGCCCACACGCACCGCTCCCCGACCCGGCCCTCGCCCACCCTCCACTCCCCTGCACACAACCCCCACTCCCCCCCTCGAGCCTCGTCCTCCCCGGCTCCAGTCAACGACGCCCGAGGTCCACGCGTGGCAGAGCCGTCTCGGAAAAGCAACCTGCAGTTGGAGCGGAAGCCAGCCCACCGGAAGAGCGGCAAGTTCCCTGACAGCTCCCGACGTGAGCACGAGTCTGGGGTCTCCTCGGCTGCCCTAGGAGACCTCCCAGGCACCCCCCTGGACTGCCGACCACGGTCACTGACCACTCCCTCCACCCCTTGTTGTCCCCAGAGTCGAAGCAGCTGGCCTCGGAGAGGCTGGTGGGGGAGATCGCCTTCCAGCTGGACCGCAGGATCCTGTCCAGCATCTTCCCCGAGCGTGTCCGGCTCTACGGCTTCACGGTCTCCAACATTCCGGAGAAGATCATCCAGGTGTGTTGTGCCTACCTGCCGCTCACCGCCCGAGGGCCTACCCCGCCACCCGCAGGGCTGGGCACGGCCTTCCGGCGGCCCCTGCACTCCAGCTAGGTAGAGCACATCAGAACCTGCGGGCACTCTGGGATGGGGGAAACACCGCACTCAGTCCAAGCGGCCAGCAGGTGTCCGTGGCATCTGGCAGCAGGAGTGTGTGGTCCCAGCCACACGGGCGGCCTTCCCAGAGGGCAGAGCAGCAGAGGGGCCCCAGCACTGTCAGGCCTGTGAGCTCCCATTTTGCCGCTGCCATGGCCTCGGGTCTGCCAGGCCCCGCTCCCACGGGCCCTCCCCAGACTGGCAGAGCTGCCTCCTTATGCCTCCCCCTCGCCCTGTCCAAGTCCTCAAGTGTCACTGGGAGGCGCAGGGGAGCCAGTTCTCAGAGCCTCTGAGCAGCTGGCGGCCTGGTGGCCAGGGTCTTCAGGCCAGGCTCGTTCCGTATTCGCAGCATGCCCTCCACTGAGCCCGCTCCCACTGAGGGACACAGAGGACGATGTTTCCCAAACACGCTTGGGCGCGTCTCCTCGCCACCACGTGTAGGAGGCACGTCGGGGGCTTGGGCTGCGCCGGGGCAGGATGAGCCGCCGGTGCGCGCCCTTCCCAACCGACACTCCCACTCGGGTGGAGCGGGGGTGGGGCGGGGGTGGGGGCTGGGGGCGGGCGTCGGCGCCGCGGCCCTTCAGCCGTTTACTCTTCCCTCGCGAAGTAGCCCTCGGTGCTCCCGGCCCCTACCTCTCTGGCCGTCCTTATCCGTGGATGGACTGTGGCTCTGGGTCTGTGAGTGGGCAGGAATCACGTTCAGTTACAGTGGGCTCATCCGTGTCCCGGTTTGAGCTTGCCTTCTTTTGTTAAGATGTCCGTTGGTTAGGTTTGTAATTTTAATGAGACCGAAATAATCCACGTTTTTTATCCACCTTTTCCTTTTTTTTTCTTCTTTTTTTTTTGGCCGTGCCACGTGGCATGCAGAATCTTAGTTTCCCGACCAGGGATGGAACCCGCGTCCCCTGCAGTGGAAGCGCAGAGTCTTAACCACTGGACCACCAGGGAAGTCCCACGTTTTCCTTTATTGTTTGTACTCTTCGAGTCCCATTTAAGGCTGGAGCTGCCAGCCCCGCCTCGGTCCCCTCTCCCAGTCCCACGAGTGTGGGCTCCAGGTTTGCAGGTCTGGCCCTGCCCAGGTGACAGTGTCCTAATCCTGGGAGGCCAAGGGAGCCTGGGCATCTCTTCTTCCAGATCGTCGTAGCTCCTCTTGGCCCTTCGCTCTTCAATATGAATTTTAGGATCAGTCTGGCAAGTTCCAAGAAAAATCTAGTTCAAATTTTTAGTTTTTCATTGGTTTATAGGTTGAACTGGGGAAGTTTCCCATCTTTGCCATGTTGGCTATCCCTGTGTTGCTTGTGTCAGCGGGGCCAACTTTGGCCGTGTTGGGTTTGACGACCCTTGACTCCTGTCCTGGACCACGGCCACCACTGCTGTGCCATGAGTGCAGCCTGGCAGCGGCTGTTTAAAAATTGGCAGATGACGCGGGAGAAGCACAGTATTTATGTCTCTAAAATGCTGCATCTGACATCTAGCTGGCGAAGACTACACTTAATCACAAGTGAAAGTCTAGTTGCCCACATAGAAGTCAGACATCAAACTGCGGAGAGAGGTTTCTGGTTGTTTGAAACTGCTGTTTATACGGAGGATAAGGTAGACCCTCCAGGAGGGTGTGTGCTGTGCGGGTCCTCCCCTTCCACGCCGCTCTCCACCTTGCCTGTGAGTTACCACTTATGCCGGAGAATTTAAGTCCCGGCACTGAATGGCAACTCTTTAGAGAAGAGGCAAGAAAAGGAAGCAGAATGTACGTAAGGCAATTTTTTTGGTATTTAAGGAAGTCGAGGAGCTTGGTGCCCCTGAGCCTGCGCTTCAGCCTCCACCTTGGCGGCCTCTGGGTGGTGGTTCTCACCACAACACTCACCCGGTCATTCTGCCCGTCGGCCACCGTCACCAATTCCATGGCCTCCGGCCCCATGCACCTTCCATCCAGCAATGACCGGAGCTGCCAGGATCATACACTTGCTGCCCTTGTTCCCAGGAAGCTGCTGCACTGCAGCCCACCCGCACGGAAGCTGTCTTCAGGATAGCCCCTGGCTGGCCTTCTGTAGGGCCCTCTGCAGGTTGACTGAGGTCTGGTCCCACCTGAGGATCATAAAGATGCTTCCTGGTCTCAAGCCATCCTGCCTACTTGGCTGGATCATTCGTTGATTCCCATCTGCATTTAATTCCACTTTGCCCAGGCTTTTACTTCCCTTCATCAAGACATCTTGTTTATTTCTCTGCACATTGAACTCCAATGTTGGCGGTTGCTAGAACCCCTAAATTCTACCTAGATTCACCAAACCAGGTGAAACCTGGTGTCGGCCAACTGGGGTCCTTTGCTTCCCGAATGCCGTAGAGCTTTAACGCTGAAAACTATAATGGAACCTGATATTCAATAAGGACTCGTTGACTTTTTTCACAGAACGTGGCTATCTACTTTTGTGTAAGTTCGCAGACAGTTATGCTGTCTTTTAAGCTCAACTGAAAGTTATCCCAGTGCTCACTACTGTCAGTTCTTCTACCCAAACACAAAGATCTGCTCCACGGGAGAGGCTCTGTCTCTCTTCCTTTCTGCGCCCTTGTCCTAGGAGACCCTGAGTCCAGCTGCATCAGTGTGAGGGTGACTGAGGGTGGTACCTCAGTCCTGCCCGTGGTCCCCCCCGGATGCTCTCTAGGCCAACGCATTGGCCTGCTCAGAACATTTTTGATTTCTGTGTACTGATTTGTTATTTAGCTACCTTGTCAAACCCACTCGCTAGTTTTGATAGTCTGTATATCATTTGGGCTTTCCTCTGTAGACAATCATATCATATAGCACTTAAAAAATTTTTTTTTGTTTTGGCCGCGCTGGGTCTTAGTTGCGGCATGCGGGATCTTTTAGTTGCGGCATGTGGACTTCTTAGTTGCGGCATGTGGACTTCTTAGTTGCAGCGTTCGAACTCAGTTGCGGCATGCCTGTGGGATCTAGTTCCCCGGCCAGGGATCGAACCCGGGCCCCCTGCATTGGGAGCTCAGAGTCTTACCCGCTGGACCACCAGGGAAGTCCCATACAGCATGTTTTAAAAGCAGATCATAAGGCAACCTCATCTTGTCTCTGACGTGATTACAAACACATACTTCTAGTCTTCCAGTTAAGTGCGATGTGTGTTCCAGGCTTTTTGCCAGATCTTCTTTCGACAAATCAGTCAGAATCCTTGGTTGCACATAACAGAATCCACACTAGCTGATATAAGCAGAAAGGGGTTTATTATAAATGTTTAGGTGTTCAGACAGGCTCCAGGAAGGACACCAAATTGGGCTTGCCTGCTACACAGCCAGTAAAAATGCCAGAACGGCAAGGGAGTGAACACGCCATCGTTGTCGCTGCCCCGGGAACAGCACGCACACACCTAGTCGGAGGCCTGCTGTTTGGTACAGCCGCCCCGAAGAACCAGTGCCACAGCCAGTTCACTCTCCAGAGAACCCAGTCCCCTGCCTGTCTCCTCCAGGAGACGAGGTCCACGCGCCTGTGCTTGCTGGGCGGAAACCCAGGTCAGAGGGGTACCTGAGCCACAGGGGAGCCTGGAATAGGTGATGTTTAGCGTCCAGCCTCTTAGAGTTCAGGAAGGTGCTAGAATGCACTAGCACAGAAGCCAGGTGAGCCGCATTCAGCGTCTGCCTCACCAGGTGAAGAAGTTCCCTCTTCCTCCTTTGTTCAGAGTGCTTGGTTTTTTCTTACTCGTGAACAAATACTGAACGTTTTAGAATGTTGTTTCTCTCTCTCACTGAGATGACCACACAGTTTTCTTCCCCCTCCCTTTTCTGTTAACATACTGATACACATGAGAAGACACTCCGCTCATAAACCACACTTCATCCCTGGTGTTTATAGATGCCCTGGGAGGCTCTGTTTGCTGTTTATGAGTTCTGCAGCTTCGCTACATTTTTAGAGATCGTGCCAAGTTTCTGTGACAGGAATACATGGCTTAATAAGCCAGAGGTTTATCTCTCCACAGGGCTGTGGGGCCCTGTTGACCAGCCCCTCGCACACGTCAGGGTCCCCGCGTCCTGGGACTCGGCCTGGGGGGTGGTGCTCGACGTCCCAGGCTCCACCCCTTGGCTCGGACTCAGTGACATCAGGTCCCCCTGCAGGATGGTGGGACACGCGGTGGTCTCAGCTGGGCATTTCCTTACCTAAAAGAAGGGGGAGGCGCTGCCCCGTTCGGTGGAGGGTGTGGACTCTGCCCGTCCTCTCTATTGACCCTTCAGGGTGTTTCCTCCCTTCTCCTTCCGTTAGCTTTGCTTTCCTTTCCTTTCTTGGGTTGAGCTCTTAAATCATTTTATTTACATCTCTTTTGTTTTTAAATAACTACATTTAGGACAAGGAAGTTCCTTCTGGTCAGGGAGCTATTCAAAATACTCAACGGCCAGTACAAGGGGAACACCAGCCAGAGTGGATCCTGTTCTAGCACCCAGGCAGAGCGGGAGGCTTCTGCTGTTTAAGGCTGGTTGGGGAAAGCGACGGTCTCCCGGCAGCCCCAGCTATGTCCGCCAAGGCTCCAGCCTGACTCTGGTGGCACTCTGGCTGCAGCCCTGCAGGCTAGAGGGGTGCCGTGTGGCTGCTCAGGTCTGACTATCTCACGAACTGCCTTGCATTTCCTCTCTAAGCCCTGAGTCCGTCGGGACCACCATCTGAGGGGCGTCTGGCTGCCCGTGAGCGTTGGCTCCTAACACGCCTGCCCTGTGTGTGGAGAATGAGGGCCGCGCCACGCTGGTTCTCTGATATTTGCTGCCATTTCCCCTTTCACTGAGCGCATGGTCGGTGCCGTGTGTGGTCCAGGACGGAAAGATTGCGTGATGAGCACATGTGCTGGGTCTCGCAGGTGTGAGTCTATGTGCCTCCCCGCGCCCCCACCCCCCACATATCCCCTCCAGCATCAGGCCCTGCGGCTTCGCCCTGTAAAGATTCTTCCCATCCACTCTGATTTTCTCCACGTCCACCTCCACATCTACATTCTCTCCTCCACTCCTACCCCGTGGTCCAAACTGCTGTCACCTTAACTGGTCCACAGCTAGCTCGCTGCTCCACCTGTTCAGTCCTGGCTAGCGTCAAGCGTTCAGAATATGCCCAGCGGGCGCCAGACATAGTCTCTGCCCTCGGGGAGCTCACTATCTCCCTCCGAGGGCTTCAGTCAACAAGAAAAGCCGTCAGGAGCTCTGCCTCTCGGCCCTCTCTCCACCCAGACCCGGGCTCACCGGGGCCAACTTCACCGCCCTGGGCGCCCCTCCTTCTCTACTCCTACGCCTGTAGACGTGACCCCCGTGCAGCAGAGCTGACTGGCCCGGGTGCTGTGCTCCACGCCCCCAGAGATGTTTCCTGTGTCCCCACAGCAGCGCTGTCAGGCGGTGCAGTGTTTCCTGCAGTCCCAGCAGGGAACGCGAGGCTCACACTCAGCGTGGTGGCGGCCGTCGGACCCGACCCTCCCCAGGGGCCCTGCTCTGCACCCGGCGTCCTGGCACCTTCCGTGCCACACATGCTGCTCCTCAGCCTGGAAGTTTCTTCCCTCCGTTGTCCTTGTCCTTCAGGCCTCGCTTCAGCGACCTCTCCCTCCAGGACCCCATCCCCAGTGGCAGCGCTCACAGTACCATCCCTCTACTGGGCCGTGTCCTCACTGTAAACTCTGAGGGCCTTTTGCTCACACCTGAACTGGGAGGGCTCGGAGATCTGCAGAGTGAGGATGGATGGACAGAACCCTTCACCCCCTCTCGCCAGCTTCCGTCCATCCCCTGCCCGTGGTCAGCACGCTCTCTTACAACCACAAAGCCCACCAGGCGTCTCTGAGCCTTTAGGACAGGGCACTCCGCTCAGGCCTGCAGCTTCTCAGGGGAAGCCTGAGGGGACTGGGGGCGGGGACCTACACCCACTGCCCCCGTGCCGTTGCCGTGCTTGTCCTACTCTTCCCCACCCACTCCCCCTTGTCGCCCTCCGCTCTCAAGGGGTCACTTCCTAGGGGCAGCCCTGGCCTCGTCTCTCAGCGTAAATGTGCCCCCGTCGGACTCCTGCTCGTGTCTTAAGCTCCGTGTGCCCAGCCTGGCACACAGCAGGAGCCCAGCCACGGCCAGGGGTGAGCAGGTGACGGCTCTCGATGCCCCGCAGGGGCCGAGGCTGAACGCTATCCACCGGCTTGCTCCCCGGTCGCCCCGGTGTGAGCAGCTGCAGGTCCGCTGCTCACCCACAGATGCTGGCTGAGCTCCTGCCGTCTGTCCCACCGGGGCCTGGAAACAGGCAAATGCAAGGAGATTCAGGCGCCCAGGTCAGGAAGCCAGGCCCGTCCTAGTGTCCCCAGGCAGCAGAGGTGCGAGCCTAGGGCTCTGGGGGCATCAGCCTGGTGCTCTGCTCACGTGACCATCCAGGGAGCGGACAGGGAGGCCTTCCTGGAGAAGGCGGTGCCTGAGCAGACTCCCGGCATGCCTAGCAGGTTGGGAGCCAGCCTGGTGGACGCCTGGGGACCTGCGGGAAGAGGGTGAGCAGGGCCAGGTCCGGTCCTTGCCGGTCCGCCCCGGCCCTGGAAGTTGGAGCAGTGGAAAGTGCAGGGGGGCTCTAGCGGGGAAAGACCCTGTCCCACTACATACACTTCAGACCTTCGTTTTGCAGGCCTGGGGGCAGCGGTACCAGTGACAGATACCTAATTTGCAGGACCCAGTGCACACAAAAACACAGGGCTCCTTGTTCAAAATTATGAAGAACTTCAAATGGCTACAGCAGAAGACAGCTGAGGCCCCAGAGGGCAGTGGAGGGAGGGACAGGGCAGGGGGGTGACGCTGCGGGACGCAGCTCAGCCCGGCAGGGCGGTCACAGGTGATGAAGACGGAGGCAAAGAACCCGGTTGCTGGCAGACCCCGGGTCCAGGCGCTAGGAGCCAGCACCCGGTGGCAGCAGACCCCGGGTCCAGGCGCTGGGAACGGCACCCGGTGGCAGCAGACCCCCAGCGCTGGGACTCAGGGCCCTGGCTCTGGGCCTGGGGTCATCGGTGCAGCATGAGGGGTGGGAAGGGACGCCCGCAGTGGGGTGTGCAGGCCGCGGGGTGCTGAGGAGGCAGCCTGGGGTGCTGGGACGGGGGGCCCGGAGGAAAGGCTGAGAGGAAGCGGGGCAGGACCCAGGAGGCGGTGGTGTCTCCCGGGTCGGGCAACCCAGGGGGTTTTGGGAGGCCCCCTCGTCTTTCATCACCCCCAGCCATGCTCTCCGTCCCCAGCTCCTGTGGCCCCCACTCAGTCCGAATCCCTGGCGGTGGATGGAGCAGGTGATGGGGCCTCTGGGACCTCTCTGCTCAGGTTCAGCCCACAGGGCTCCCCTCGCCCTAGAGCCCACAGGCGCCTCTCTCGGGCCTCCAGGACACCCCCCTCAAGGACACTCCGTCGGATCGGGATCCTCCCACAACCGTACCCCCTGGCCTCCGTCGCCCCTCACCTGCCCGCCTGCTTATGTGCTGCGGTGGGGCCAGAGGGTCCCTGACGGCTGCTGTCCCCGCAGGCCTCCCTGAACCCCAGTGACCACAAGCTGGACGAGGAGCTGTGCCAGACGCTCACACAGCGCTACACAAGCATCATGAACCGGCTGCAGAGCCTGGGCTACAACGGGCGGGTGCACCCGGCACTGACCGAGCAGCTGGTGAACGCCTATGGCATCCTGCGGGAGCGGCCCGAGCTGGCCGCGTCCGAGGGCGTCTCCTACACGGTGGATTTCCTGCAGCGCGTGCTGGTGGAGACCGTGCACCCCAGCATGCTCGCCGATGCGCTGCTGCTGCTCTCCTGCCTCAGCCAGCTGGCGCACGACGACGGCAAGCCCATGTTCATCTGGTGATGCTGGCTCGCTGTGGCCCGCACCTGGGTGCACAGCCATTAAAGCTCGCCTCGGACGCTGGCCTCTGGGCCTGCGCTGGTACTCCTGGCTGGTGCTGCCTCCTCTGGGGGGCTCGCCGGCGCCGCCTCCCCAGCTCCCCTTCAGTCCTGCCTGCCCTGTAGGTTCATGCCCCTTCCGGGGCCCCTGGGGAGAGCCCCAAGACCAAAGCTCAGCAGCTGTCTTACCAAGGGGGATGTTCCAAAGGCCCCAAAGCTGGCCTGGCAGTGGGAGCACAGGAGCCCCTGAGACCTGGAGGGGGAAGAGCAGGAAGCAGGAAGGAGCCCAGCTGGCAGGCAAGGGTCGTGGGTGTGCCAGCAGGCCTGGTGACGGGCATGGAACTGAGGCCTGGGCACAGAGCAGGAGGCAGAGGCGACGTCAAGAGAAGGATGTGGGCGTGGGAGCGCCTCCCTCTGCACGAGGTAGCAACAAGTACTTCTGGAACCTCACTGAGGGCAGGAGGACGTTGAAGGGAGGGGAGCCAGGAGGAACCCGGGCACCGCGCAGCCCAGGGAGACGGGGTCCCTGCCAGAGGCCCCGCGGGAAGGGACCGGACTGGGAGAGTCAGAGCCGGCAAGGGCAGATCCCACCTACTGCAGGGGCAGAGCTGAGGTGCACAGGCCGATGGAAAGCCGAACAGAGCAGGGGAGAGCAGGAGTGGGGATGGGGTGGGGTGGGATTCCTGGAGGTGACCTATAGACTCGGAGCAGGAAGGGCTCATGGAGAGTGCGGGATGCAGAGGGGTGCAAGCCAGGATGCTTGTCCCTTCAGGACGTGCGTGAGGAGAGGAGAGCAGTGTGGGACAGAGCAGAGGGCCTGCCTGAAGAAGGGGAGGAGCTGGTGGGGATGCGGACCCCAGCCGAGGAGGCTCTGGAAGCACTGCTGCCTGCCAGCCTGAGGATCGCAAGCGAACAGACGAGCCCCTGAGTCTGGGTTCAAGCAGGGGAATCTCGTCAGCAACCAGCGAGGGGTGCGGAGCAGAGGGGTGTAGCGCGTGCTGGGGTGCTCTGGCCCCAGAGCTCCGTCTTCTTGCTCCCCTCACTGCCGGGCTGCTACTTCAGGAGATGAAGCCAGACCCCTGGGAAAGGCAGGGCAGGCCTCTGTGTATAGATATGTCAGAGAGCTACACATACAGACCTTCTAGCTCTGCCTGCTGAGAAGGCTTAGCAATGGGGCAAACCCACAGCAACGAGCACACCCAGCACCAGATCTTGATTTGTAAAAGGTATCAGGGATTTCTGGAAAATTGGGGGCTGCGGGGGAGAGCAGAAGCCCCTTCTCCTCCATGTCTGTAGGTGTGAAGGGCAGCCCTGGCCCAAACTTCAGGGCAATTTAAGAGACAACCTTAAGAGCTCTAGGAACTGGTTCACAGCTCGAATTAGGAAGGTGGAGGGTAGGGCAGCGCCTGAGCAAGCGGGAGGCGGCTCGGTCCTGGGATGGCAGCAGAGCGGGTGCAAGAGGCTCCGTGGATGCGGAGCTGGCTTCCACCTGGCTCGCGTGCCCCGGCGGCCCGGCCTGCTGCGCGGGGCCGAACCAACAGCCCTTCCCCCGGATTGGAAGCTTCTTGGGGGAGGGTCACAGAGCCGCCTCCACTGTGGGCGGTGCCGGCGCTGAGCCGGTGGCTGGTGAAGCCTCTCCGAGTCCGCCCCTTCCTCGGACTTGGGGGAAGCAGGTCGGGGTGGGGAAGATCCCGCAGTCTGGGCAGCGGGAGCGCCGGGGCCATTACGCTCTGACTCGCGGGAGGAGGGAGAGGGGGATGCAGCGCGCATCGCGCTCCACTCCCTGTCGCTGCGCCGGCCCGCATTAAAAAGTGTCGCGCTCCACTTGGTGTGGGCTGCACCCAGAAGTCGCTCCCATCGGGCGGGTCTGGGGGTTCTCCCTTCGGCTTTCAGGGGAGGGCGGGGCGAGAAGGATCTGGGGCGGGACCAGGGTCTCTTTCGCTTTCCCTTTTGTTCTCCAACCGCCGCCCTGGTTCCGTGCGGGTGAGGAGACGGGCGGCTTCCCCGGTGGCTCCGCCTGTGCCCATACCCCCAGGCTCGCGGGGGCTCAGCGCCTTGCCGCCTCCGCGCACAAGTTGTGCCACGTGGCCTTGACCCCTGTGACTCCCCTGCAGCTCCCGGGCACGCACGAACGAGTCGACTCGCACGCTGGAAGCCAGTGAGTCGTCGGAGAGACTTGCTACCAAGAGCCCCGCGCGCCACGCCATGCCCGCCCGACTGGCCCCCGACGCCCTGCGCCCTACGGCCCTCCCCCTGCCCGCACCCTGTGCTGCACGCTCTCTCCGGCCTGGCCCGCGCGCTACGTTTCTCGGCCTGCTGGGCCCTGGACCAGCTGCTGGGCTGCTGGGCGCCGGCCGCACGCCCGAGCGACCAGATCTGGCTGAGCGCCGGAGCGGCTCTGCCGCTGCCGCTGCTTGTCGGCCTGCCTGTGGCACTGCCGGACCTGCTGCTGCAAGCCTGGCGCCGTCCCTTCTGCTACCAGCCCCCTCCGCAGTGCTGGGCGCCCCCCACGCCCTGGCGCCCCCCCAATTGAGCCCGCGCGCAGCTTCGGCGTCTTCGGCGTCAACCTGTGCCTGCTCCCCGACGGGTTGGCGCACAACCAGAGGCGGGCCGAGACCGTGGGCGCCGTGCTGCTTGCCGGCCTGCGGCATTCGCCCTATGGGGCTACCGGCTGCAGTTGGTCAGTGCAGGGGTGCCGTGCCAGCGAGGCTGGACTTCATGTGCCTGCAGGACGTGTTCCATCTTCGCGCAGAGCGACGCCTGCTGAGCCGCCTGGCACCCAGTCTGGGCCCGGTGTCGTACGACGTGGCACATTCGGCCTGCAGCCCGGGCTACACCTGAAGCTGCTGGGCAGCGGGCTGCTGCTGGCCTCGCGCTACCCGCTGCTACGCGCAGATTTCCAGTCCTTCCTCACGCACGTCGCGAGGATGCGCTGGCCTCCAAGGGACTACTTTCTGCACAGGTGCCCGCCCACCGGCCGCGGCGCTCCGGAACCCGGAAGGGGGCGGGGCATGGGGTCGAACGCGCGAAGGTCCCCAAGCGCAGCTGGGCATCCCGGACGGGCGCCGCATCGTGGGCTTTCCTGCACTGCACGCATTTGCACTCGCCGAGGGGTGAGCCCGACTGGCTGCTCGTAGGCTCGTGGGCGGGCCGCCCCCCCCTCACTCTGCGCGGAGCCCCAATCCTTGTCTGCACCTCCCCTCCCCCCACCGTTTATTCACTGCCCCAGGCGCCGCCAGTCCCTTCGAGTGCTGGTGGGCTCACAGATCGGGACCGGGCGGGGCGGGGGAAGGCGCGGGCGCAGCTGGGTGTCCAGGAGGCAGAATGGCACCTCGGACTGAGCCTTCCTTCCCTCCCCGTCCCTCCGCTCCAACCCACCCCGCCCCGCAGAGGACGGGCTCCTGCGCCGCACACAGCTGACGCTGTTGCTGGACTGGGCCGAGCTGTCCGAGGTTGAGAGCCGCCAAAGTGACGAGGCCGTGGCCTTCAGTGTGCGCCTGGGTGACCTAAACTTCGACAACTGCGCGCTTACGTGAGAAGAGGCTGCAGCGGGGCGGGCGGGCGGCCCCGCCCACCGAGCGCCGGCCTCTCCGCAGACCAGGCGCGGGAGCAGCGGCACCAGCTGCTCAGCCGCTTCCGGGACCGCCGCCGGCCGGGGACGCGCCGCGGTTGGGGGCGGACGGACCTAGGGCGGGCTCGCGGGCCAGGCTCCCACTGATACCGCCCTTCCCCGCCCTCCTCCGCCCTCCCCAGGAACGCGGCCGAGATCCTGCCGTCTCCGCCACTCCGTGGCCTGCTCCGCGGAGATGCTGAGGTGAGTGGCCACCTGGGGGCCAGGCAACGCCCGGAAGGAGGGCTGCCCTGACCTTGGTGACACTGCCACCCTCCTCAGGGCCTTGGAGCAGGAGGAAGGGGCGCCGCCACTCCCTGGCAGGCCCTCCCTGAGCACTGGCGGGCCGGCGCCTGGACTACATCACCTACCGAGGAGGACCCGGAGGCGTTCTGAGCCCAGTATGTGCCAGAGCCCAGAGCTCAGGGTGCTGGGCCTGCTGGCGCTGGGGCGACCCCTCAACCTGACTCCTGCCCCCAAGAGGTGGAACGGGGTGACATTCAGCACCCGCCCTGGCGGGGCTTACGGACCACCTGGCTGTGGGACTTGCAAGCCCTCCTAAGGCAGGTATGGAGGAGACAGGTGCCAGCACGGGTGGAAAGACAGACAGGGACGCAGAACGTGAGCCTGGCCAGCCGCCACTGGACAGGACGACTTCAGGGATCTTTATTGTGCGGGGCCCTCCCTCACACAGTCTCCTGGGCCCTGCGGTACTCATAGACGCTGCCCCGCTCAGGGAAGGCTAGGGGCTGCAGGAGCGACGCCGGCAGAGGGGGCGGGGTCCTCTGGGTCCCCATAGCCCCCCGCCGCCTGGTGTGTGGAGACAGAACACATCCTGTGGGGCAGAGGAGAAGGTTCAGCGTGGGGATGGGCTTCTGCCTGTCTCCTGCCACCATCCCCTCCCCGGCGGGGCAGTGCGGCCACAGCAGCCAGCTGGGACCCCAGGAGTCTGCAGCCCCCATCCTTCAGGAGCCAAATTAAACTCCGTCTCTAGTTATCTGTGCAACTCCATTCACTCTGTGGGATGAGGGCAGCTGGGGGTGGGGGCAGGGATGGGCCAGGCCAGGCCGCAATCCTTACCCCGGGGGACACAAGCACCGAGGTCTTCCCACCCAGATTTACTGTCCGGCCGTCCTTCCGGATCAGTAGGTTTAGGCCACGGGTTCCGGGCTCACCCCCTGCAAGAAGAGGCAAGGTGGGGGTGGCCCAGGAGGCAAGGAAGTGAGAGACGTGGGGAGTTGGTGGGGGAATAGGGGGGTAGATGGGACAGGAGGTGGGTGGGGGACTGAGGGCCGTGATGGGCTGGGGGGAGAGGGGAAGGGAGCCACTTACCCATAAGGCCGTAAGGCTGGAAGGCGCGGCGCTCGGTCAGCACTGACAGAAGCGCCTCCTCACGAAAAAGCAGCTCGCGGATAACACCATCGCCGCCCCGGAAGCGGCCGCGCCCCCCAGACCCCAGTCTCAGTTCAAAGCGGCGCAGGATAACTGGGTACCTGCGCGGGGCCAGGGTCTCAGCCCAGCCCGCCCCCCCCCCGCTCCAGCCCAGGCCCGGCTCCTCAGCCCCACCCCTTCCTGCACGGCTCACCTGCTCTCCAGGATCTCGGGGTCGGTGATCCGTGTGTTGGTCATGTGGCTGTGCACACCGCTGCGCCCATGCCAGCCGGGGCCCGCGCCCGCGCCGCCCGCCACCGTCTCGTAGTAGCCCATGTGGGTGTTGCCCAAGGTCACGTTGTTCATGCAGCCCTGGCAGGGGCAAGTGGCCGCTGCACTGGCTGGGGGTGCGTCCCCTCTCGGCCAGTCGCAGCCTGCAGCCCTCCCCCCTCCCCCCGCCCCCAGCAGCCCCAGAGCTGTGCCCACCGGCCCACCACACCTGGGAAGCAGCGCAGGCCCCGAAGGCCCCCAGGATGACGTCCACCACCCGCTGCGACGTAAGCACGTTGCCGCCCACCACCGCCGCCTCTGGGGATGGGTCCAGGATGGAGCCCTTAGGAATCACAACACGCACCGGTGCCAGGCAGCCCTGTGGGGAGAGGGACCGGTGCTCAAGAAGAGTTGGGAGGTACACCACACACATCCCTAGGATCAGTCCGACCTTGGGCTGACCTAGCCCCAGGCTCCCTCAGGGCGACATGGGGCTTGGGGTTGACCTGCTGTCCGTGTGCACAGCACACCCTTGCACACCTGGTTGAGTGGGATGTCGCGCCCGACCAGACAGCGAAGGCAGTAGATGAGCGCAGACAGTGTGATGGCCCGAGGCGCGTTGAGGTTGCCGAACACCTCGGGCCCCGTGCCGCTGAAATCAAACACCGCGCTACCCTGCCCGCCAGAGAGGAGGGGAGAAGTCAGCAGCCGGGTGGCCACGGCCCTGATGCCTGGGGAGGTCCGTCCTCCCAAGACTGACCTCACTCACGTTGATCTGCACTCGGAGTCGGATGGGAGAACCGTCGTCCATGTGGTCCTCTGCAGACACCTCCAGGGGCAGGCCCCGGGCCTGCCGGGAGGTTCCAAAGGCCCGAAGCATGTCTCGCACAGCTAGCTCAGCGTTCGCCTGGTGGAGAGTATGTTCAGTAACGGCCGCGCCACCTTCCAGGTGGGCCAGGTGCCCCCCACCTCCGTCCACCTGCCTGGGGCAGGCACAGAGCTGCCGGCTTGCTCCTTCCCCCCCGGCCCACCTGAATGTGGCCCATGTAGGCCTGCACCACATCCAGGCCGTACTGCCCAATGAGCTCGCCCACCAGCTGGATGCCCTTCTGGTTGGCTGCCACCTGGGCACGCAGATCTGACAGGTTGTCGTGCAGGTTCCGTGTTCCGCTGCAGCCTGGAATCTTGCCTGGTGCCCGCAGGGCTTCAGTTACCGCTGAATGGATGGGATCGCCACTGAGCCACTCAAAGTCCCAGGGCAACCTGGTGCCCTGCTCCACCTGCTGTACTTCTCTGCTGGGGCACTTGCAGGGACCACATGTTGGCCCATCACTGGCTCCCCACTGGCTACCCTGCTGGCTCTTCCAGGTCCCTGAAAATCCCCAGCTTCCCTCCGTCAGCTACTGAACCTTCTTCCCACACCACAATGCCCCAGGGCACCCTAGCATGGGACAAGCAGCTTTGACCGTGACCATGATCTCACGTGGGCTGGAGGTACCCGGGGCAGGGGGCGGGGCAGGGGGAAGGTTCCCTCAGCAAACTCTCCTCCCTCCTTCGTTTCTCCTGCCCTACCTCCCCACCACGGGGCCCACACGCTCCAGCCTTTTCTGGGCTCCCCTCCCCTCTCCCAGCAGGAAAAACCACTTCCCTTAACCCTCCCACACTCACACTGCCCTCAGCCCTGGGGCCCCGAACTCACCGCCACAGCCAGTCGTTTTGAAAGAGCGCCAGCATGGCTGCCTGTGCGCCCCGCCACCGCCCCCAAAAGATCTGGACAAGGCGTCCACCTCGGGCAGCAGTACAGGTTCTGGCCCCGTGGACCACTCCCTGCTTCGGGAAAGCTCCCCTCCTGAGTCTGCATCAGGGTCCTCCCAGGCTCCCTGGCCACTGGGTCCTCTGCCAGACATGCCTGCACAGGTCCCTCGGTGACCCCTACCCTCTGCCCCCACCCCATACTGACCAAGGGAGCAGCCAGGCCTCAGTCACTCTGTTCGTGTTCTCAGCACCCACAGCTGCCTGTGGCTCTGTTACCCCACCTTCCACCCTGCCCACATCACCTGTTCTCACTCTGGGATGCCCCCAGGGCTCTCACACCAGCTGTCCCTGACCCCCAGATCCCATTGCAGTTTCTGTCCCACCTTCCTGGCAACTGCAGTGCCAGGACCTCCATCCTACGGCTGTCCAAACTTGATTCCCTCCCCGCTGCCCAAATCCCACCACTTAGCAACCCTGACCTCCAAAACACCCTCACCATTGCTTCCCAGCTTGAGGCTCAGCATCTTCCAGGGCGAGAGCAGCTGCCCCCACCCCACGCCCCCTGCCCGGCCTGCAGGAGCCTCCATGCGCCCTGCACATAGGCGGGGGACTTGCCTGGTGCACAGGCAGCTCAGGCCCAGCTGAAGCCCTTCACAGCTGCCCAGTGACTGACCCAGGCCCAGGAAAGCTCTCCGAGAGCCTGCAGCCCCTGGCCGCTGGTGCTGCCGTGTCTCTGCAGTCCCCAGACCCAGTGCAAACCCAGTGTAAATCATAAACGCCACCAGCAGCCGCCCACCTTAAAATAGGCTCCTTCCCCTCCTGCGCCCAATCCCTTGGGTGTCCTGGCCAGCTCCCCACCCCCAAACCTTCCAGGCCTCCTTGGACCCAGGCAGAACTCAGCTCAGCTCGTCTGATCACCTCTGAGAGGCGATCTGCAACCACCCTGGGGGGTCACCGACCAGCTCCCTCAGCCTGGAGGCCGGCTTAGGCCAGGGGGGAGGGGGGCAGCGGGGGCTGCATCCCCGTGTCCAGCCCAGCCTGGCTGCAGGAAGCGGCCAGGTGTTTCAGCCCCACCCCAGACCCGTTCCCACTCACCCTCCTCCTGGAAGACACCCGCCTGGACGAGTCTGAAGGACAGAAAGACGGCGCCCTCCTGCTGCAGGGTGGTGGAGTGGGGGGGCATGGAGCCCGGTGTGATGCCCCCAATGTCCGCGTGGTGCCCACGGCTGGCCACGTAGAACACAGGCCGCGTCTGACCCGGCCAAAACACCTAGGGGTGAGGGCAACAGTCAGGGGCGCCGGCGGCCCTACCACCCAAGGTACCTGGGCAGCGACCCTCACCGGTGTGATGACGGTCAGGTCTGGCAGGTGGCTGCCCCCCGCGCAGGGGTGGTTGCTCAGTAGCACGTCGCCGGGATGGAGGTCAGCCCCCAAGTGCTGGATCTGAAGCCAGGAGACGGGTGCAGAGTGGGGAGGGGGCCTGCGCAAGGGGCGGGGGGCAGGGAGAGGGGCCCGCCGAACCTGGAACTGCACCGTCTCCTGCATGGCACCCAGGTGCACAGGGATGTGAGGGGCGTTGGAGACCAACCCCCCGTCGGGTCCAAAGAGGGCGCAGGAGAAGTCCAGGCGCTCCTTGATGTTGGTGGAGATGGCCGTGCGCTGCAGGATGCGGCCCATCTGCTCTGGGGACACAGAGTGACCAGATGCCCGCTGGCCCCACCCCATCCACAGCGCATTCCCGGGGTACGGAGAGGCAGGGCCCACCGCCTTCAAGGCCTCTGAGTCCCGGACCCAGGACCCGAAGCGGGCGATGGTCCACCCAGACACTGCGAGGCCATGGCCGAGCCGCATCTTACTCGTGAAGAGCACCCCCTTGCTCCCCACTGCCCGGCGCCCCCACCAACCCTACGCCCTGCTTCGTACATTAAGAAACTGGTGCTGAGGCACAGAGCCTGGGTTCACCGTGCAGAGCCCAGATCGCGTGGTGCCGGGAGGAGAAAAGCGCCCACCCTGCCCAGGGCCTGCAGTGCAAGCGGGGCTGTGCCATCCCAGGGCCAGGGCCACACTGCCTGCACCACCGCAGGACGGCTTCCGCTTCCGCCCCTTCCCCCGGCTCACGCTTTCTCTCCCCACACCCCTGCCTGGCGCGCCGCAGGGAGCGGGGCGGGGGAGCAGGATGGTGGAAGCCACTCACCAGCAATGCTCATGAAGCGATGGGAGAAGATGGACAGGTGGATGGGGTCGAGCTGGGCACCCACCGTGCCGGGGGCCTCAGCCCCCACGGAGATGCGGATGTCCCCAGTCTCAGTCACCTCCGCCTGGCAGGCTGGCTCCACCAGGATGGTACTGCGGGCAGGGCAGCAAAGGGGCTGCAGGAGCCAGGCCACACACCCCTCCCAAGCAGGGACCCCACGTGCCCAGGCCCAGAAGCAGCCCAACCAGGAAGGGACCCGAGAGCCCTTCAGACTCCTGCAGCCTGGGCCCCACGGGTCACCCTAGCCCCGGCAGCCGTGGCCCCGGCCCTCAGCCCACCTGTTGCTGTCAATGAGGAGGCAGGGCCCCTGCAGCTTGTGCCCGGCGCCCAGCTCGCCCAACAGGTACACGGGGGTCTCCTGGTAGCCCCCCTCGAAGTAGCAACGGGTCGTCTGAGGAGGGTGTCAGGTGAGCGAAGTTCCTAGGGCCGGTGCCCTCCCCGCGTCTCCCCCTCCACACCTGTCCCCGTGTCCCAGTGGGTGTGGGTGGACGGGCACAGGCAGGGCCACCAACCTTGTCTACCCGGGGAGGCCCACTCTGGGCTTTCGGGACGTACTCGAGGCGAAGGCCACTGCGGCCAGTGCCCCTCACCCGCACGTCGTCCACCACCACTGGCCGCTCAGGGATGATGAAGCCAAACTCCCTCATGTACCTGCACACCCGGAGGTCCCAGAGAGCCATCAGGGCGGGCAGCCAGGCCAGCGGACGCCAGCCAGGGCTCCCAAGACGCGGAGCTCACATACCTCTCGACGAAGCCTGCCCCAAAGTCGCCGGCTCGGGGTGAGTGGGCAGTGGCCGGGTGCTGGTGGGCGGACACCATCAGGGCGCAGTCCGTGCCCTGGTAGCGCAGGTGCAGGAAGCTCTCGGTGCTGATCTGAGCCCTGCAACGGCGACAGGCAGGGCACTCGCACTGGGTACCCTTGAGGACACCTAGGCCACCCCTCCCTGACTGCCGCCGAAGAGGCCCCAAGTGAAGCGGCTCGGATGCGGCAGGCCCTCCACCTGGCCCGGCAGCCCCCGGAGCCCCACCTGGGGAAGCCCTGGGCCCGCAAGGCATCCACGCACTGCTCCTCCAGGCGGCTCAGCCTCTGGTCCAGCTGCACAAAGGTCTCAGGAGCATAGGGCAGGGAGCAGGGCTCCTGTGCCTCGTGTACCACGTCTGCCAGGGCCAGGCCCAGTGCTGACAGCAGCCCGCTATGCCTAGGGGGACAGGGACCGCACAGCGAAAGGGTGGGGTGCCTCCCAAAGTGGCCCCCCGGCCCCAGGACACACGCACCACACCCAGACACACCTGTGAATGTGCACGGTGTCCATGCCCAGGGCCCGGGCGATGGCGCAAGCATGCTGCCCACCAGCTCCCCCAAAGCAAGCCAGCACGTGGGCCGAGGGGTCGTGGCCTCGTGCCTGGGGAGCCAGAAGGGGATCAGTGGCCTACCCTGCCCCGCCCGGCCCTCCCCCATCCTGTCTCCCACCCCTGGGCGAGGGGAAAGGCGGCTGTACCTGCGTGAGCGCACGGATGGGCCGGCACATGGCCTCGTTGGCCACACGCACAAACCCCATGGCCACCTCCTCCAGGCTCAGTGGGGAGGCCGGACAAGGCCCGTTGGTCAGGAAGCTGTTGACCTCAGTGGCTACAGCCTCCAGGGCCTTTCGGGACGCCTCCGGGGACAGTGGCTGGTCCTCTCCCGGCCCAAAAATGCGGGGAAAGGAGGCAGGCAGCAGGCGACCCAGGACCAGATTAGCATCCGTCACGGTCACGGGGCCTCCTGGGAGGTGTGCACGGTGTGGGGCTGGAGGTGAGCGCCGGGAGCGGGCAGTGGGGGTGGGCTGGAGGGGTCGCTGGGCCGGGGCTGTGTGGGAAGGGGACTGGCAGAGCACATGCCAGCTCTTACCTTTGCGGTAGCAGGCGGGGCCAGGGTGGGCTCCTGCAGACTCTGGCCCCACCACGAAGAGGCCTGACCTTTGGAGAGGGGAATTGGAGGTGGAGGTGGGCTGGGAGGCAGGGCTGGGAGGCAGGGCTGGGGGTCCCGCCCAGGTGCGGGACAGGGCTGACCTGAAGAAGAGGCGGGAGCCCCCACCAGCTGCCACAGTGTTGATGTCCAGCTGGGGGGCCTGGAGGGTGACACCAGCTGTGCTGGCCTCGAAGACGTGTTCAAATTCGCCAGCATAGCGGCTCACGTCGGTAGACGTGCCTGGTGGGAGACGGGGTGGTAAGGGGTCATCCCACAGACCTGGATGCCTGACATTGCCCAGCCCGGCATCTGAGGCTCCCCCGGACCCCACCCTCAGGCCCTCATACCTCCCATGTCAAAGCCGATGACAGGATGGCCACCCTCCACCCGGTAGGTGGTGGCTGCGTAACCAACCACGCCCCCAGCAGGGCCCGAGAGCACAGCGCGGGAGCCACTGAAGGAGTCCATGGGCGCCAGGCCACCATCGGAGCGCATGAACAGCACCTGCACGTCCTGTGGGCAGGCAGGTGGGCAGTGAGGGGCAGGGCGGCGCAGGGCGGGGGTGGCCAGGGGCGGGCCGGCGGGGGGCCTCACCTTGAGCTGACCCTGGAAGCCACGGCGGAAGCCCTGCACGTAGCGCTGGATGGTGGGTGTGAGGTAGGCGTCAGCGCAGGCAGTGTGCCCCCGGGGCACGATACGCACCATGGGCATGGCCTCCGAGGACAGTGACACGTGTGTGAAGCCCAGCTCGTGGGCCAGGGCGCCCACCTGCTGCTCGTGCTGGGCCCACCTACGATGGCGTCCGAGTGCCGCTGAGCTGCCTGCCCACCCGCTGGCCCACCTGCCGCCGGCACCCCCAGCCAGCCCACACTCACGTGTATGAGTGCATGAGCACCACGGCCAGGCTGCGGATGCCTCGAGACAGGAGCTCCTCCAGCTTCCCTCGCAGGCCCCCCAGGTCCACAGGCTGCTGCACCTCCAGCAGGTCCCCTGTGCGGCCTGCAGGGAAGCCCGCCGCTGCCCCGTCAAAGGCCCATCTGGGCCTGCTGCCCTGCGCCCCGACACTCGGGCATCCGTACCTTTCACAGGCATCCCAGCACCTGGCTCCCCTCGATACAGCACCACACGCTCGTCCACTTCCAGCACCTCCTCGTACAGCATCTCGGGCATGGGCACGGCCTGAGGGCAGGCAGAGGCTCAGAGGAGTCCCAGGCCTGAGGGTCCCTGCTGGGGCCCTGCACGGGTGGGGCAATGCAGGTGAGCAGATGTGTCCCAACAGGCCAGTCCACAGGCCCAGGAGACACAGTGAAACAGGGTGACACAGTCAGAGCGGGTGGCCCCAGGAAGGCCCACCCGGGGGGCGGCTCTCTGCCCCCAGGCCTCTGAGTGCAGCCAACTGCCCCACCCCCACAAAGGCAGCTCCTTCCCAGAGCCCAACCGTGGGGGTGAGGGTCAGGGTCCAAGACTGGGCGGAGCGGCAGACAGGCATAGGACAACACGTGACCAGTCAGGGCTAGGGGGACGCAGCGTCCCACTACGAGTGCCCGGAACCTCCTCTCTATCAGCTGGTGGCCTTGGGCTGGCACTGACCCTTCCAAGGACCGCCCTCCCTGAGGGGCCACGGCACTCCAGGGAAAACGTGCGCTGCAGAGCTGGCCACCTGCTGGCGTGGATGAACTCACCAGGTCAAAGAGGTCTTCACGGGCCTGGGTGCCCACATGCAGCAGGTCTCGGAAGCCGCGAGTCACCAGCAGTGCCACCCGCTCCCCGCGCCGTTCCAGCAGCGCGTTGGTAGCTACCGTGGTGCCCATGCGGATGCTGGCGATGCGACTGGTATCCAGCGGCCGGTCCCGCGGCAACAGCATGCCCCCCTCCTGGGAACCACGTGGTCAGCCATCAGGCCTCTGGCCCCAAGGTCCCTCCCCACCCCACCACTCTGCCCTGGCCACCTGCTCCAGGATGCGGCGGATGCCCTCGGTGGGGGCATCCACATAGTTGGCAGGGTCTTCTGAGAGCAGCTTTAAGACCCTCACGTGCCCCCCTGGGCACTGGGCAAAGACATCTGTGAAGGTGCCTCCGCGGTCAATGGCAAAGTGGAAGCGCCCCTCCGGGCTGCCCATGGTGGTGGGGCTGGAGTCCAGCAGCGACTCTTCAGCCGGCAGTCCTGGGAGCACTGGACAGAGGCAGTGGGTCAGCAGGGAGGCCTGGGGGGCATCCTGGGATGGGGAGAAGACAGGGGTTCCACGCCCATGAGGGGCCCTGGGTGGAGCCAGAGCTGGGCAAGTCCTGCTGGGCCTCATGACCCCCACTCCCCAGTTCCAGTGCGCAGGGTTGCAAGGGACCCCAGGGCCTGGAGCAGGCCTTGCAAAGGAGGAGGCGCGGCGGGAGCCCTCGGGCTGGGGTTTCTGGGCCCTTAAGCACGAAGAGGCACGTGGGTTGGGGGCTGGTGAGGAAAGGCCCACTTCCCAAAGGCTCGACCTTGGAGCAGAGGCCGAGCGGGACACGGGGACGGGGCGGAGCCTGCGCAGGCGACGGGGCGGGGCCGGGAGGCGAAGGGGAGCGAGCGGTGGGGGCGAGTGGGGGCCGGGGGTGCGGACAGGGGAGCGGGGAGGATCCTGGCGCGGCGCCCACCTGGCCTGTCGGCTCCGGTCGCTCGCCGTCCGTTCGGCCGCACTCGCTCCGGGCCCTGCCCGCGCCCTCCCCCAGCCCGGAAGCGGGGCCCGCCGGGCTCTCCGGTTGCGTCAGGCTCGGGTGGCCCGGAGCCGCGGGCGGCAGGCGTCTCCATCAAGATCCCCGGCGGGGCGGCGCCGTGCCGGCGCGGCCCCACCCCGCGGCCCGGCCCCCGGGCACCTGGGCTCTTCGGCCGCCTGGCCCTGCGCCGGTCCGGAGCTCGCTGAGCGCGGGCGCCCCGGGTACCCTCCTCCAGGTGCCCCGGGGCAGGCGGAGCGCAGACGACCTCGGACCGCGCCCCCCCAGCGTGCGGCGGTTGTGGCGGCCCGGGGTGGGGGATGGGTGACGCGGGAGGGCAGAATTGAGTGGCCCGACCCCCGGGGTGGGGGCAGGGGGGGCATCCTGGAGAAACCCCTCACTCCCCGAGGGCGCACCAGGCGCTGTGGGCTGGGGGCCCTCCACGCCGCCCTCCCAGGCCGACCGCGCGACGCTCGGGCTGATATCGCCAGATGCTGTGGTCAGTCTCGGGACCACGGGGCGGGTGGCTGCCCTTCCCCGGCCTGTTTCCCCGCGAGCTGAAAGCTGCCCGGGTGCTTGCCCAGGCCTGAGGTGGGCTGGAGCTGTGAGGGACCGCAAAGGAACGGTGGGGGATAGGGGGCTTCCCAAGCAGAGGAACAGCAGGTGAAGGGGCCACCTCACCTCACGGGCCAGGCAGACAGGTGGCCAGACAGGCAGGGACACTGTCCATGCCCTGGCCCCATCCCACCCCAGACTTTACCGCTTCCTTGAGCCTTGCTGGCCCTTGAAGCCTGCTTGGTCCCAGGAGGAGAGAGGGAGGTTGGCTGCTGTGAGAGCACAGAGTCTGGGCCACAACCCAGGCTGCAGCAGGGCTCCCCACGGACTGGTGGCCTCTGGCCGCCTCACATCCTCTGTATGATGGGGCATCACTTCAGTCTAGCGCTGCTCTGAGGTCACTCTCTCAGAGATGTCACCTTCTCCCCGCTGCACCCCTAAAAGAGCCCCCCGACTCCATTCCTCGTCCCTTCCTCCACAGCACCTGTCAGCACCTGACAGGACACGGCCGCATGGGAGCAGGGGTTTCTCCCACTTTTCGCTGTCCCGCACGGCTCAATGAGTGCAGCCTGTGGGTCCCTGAGGAGACCCCCACGGCCCTGGCCCACGCACCTCTTTCAGCATCCCTGAACTTGATGGTTCTGCGCCGGGGCAGGCGGGGGCTGGCGGTCACCTCGGCCAGGAGCCCGGAGCTGCAGAAGCTCAGGCCGATGCCCCGGTTCCTGAGCACCAGCTTCAGCTCCTCGTTCTCCTGGATGAGCTGCCGGAGCCGCCGCAGCTCTTGGTTCTCCCATGCCAGCCGCTGGATCTCCCGCCGCAGGCCCTCGCAGCTGCTGAGGAGGGACATGCCCGGCAGCGGTGGGCGGCAGCTGCCGGCAGCCGGCGGGCTGGCCAGGGGCAGCGGACCCTGCCATTGTGAGGTCAGCACTGCCCCCACCCCCGTGCCTCAGCCGCATTCCAGGGCTTCAGAGCGGAACCCAGCGGTTCCGAGCACCTGGAGCAGGGCGAACTTGACCTCTGACCTCTGGGCCCCTGAGGGTTGAATGACTAGAGGAGCCCAGACCTGCCTCAGGAAGCTCCTCCTGGAGGACAGAAGCTTCTGCATCCCAGCCTAGGATGGCGGTGTTGCAGGTAGAGGGCTGCGAGATTCAGGCATCCTTCCCCACCCATCTGGCCACCCACTGGCCACCAGCTGCCCGTGCCATGTTGTGGGGCTGGCTGACTGGGCACAGTCCCAGAGGCGGTCGTGGCCAGCACAGCATCTGAAGGGGTCGGGAGGGTGGATGTTTGAGCTGCCCTGAGGGAGGGGGCATGTCTGGCCCAACAGCAAGGGGGAGCTGGACTGTGGAGGCAAAGGTGGGTCAGAGCTTGGGGACGTGGGGTGAGCCAACGAGCACCTCAGGGCAAAGCTGGAGGCAAAAGTGGTCCTGCTGTTGGGGTGGTAGGGAGTGTCACTGTCACAGGGAGGACGAGGCACCACATTCAGGGCCACACCTCAGGGAATGGGCGGGGAGGGCAGGGAGCAGGGAGGCCCCAGGAGACATTGAGGACAGCAGGTTCCTGGGGGCAGGGGGGCCGCCCTCAAGGACAACAATAGGGTTTACTGCTGAGATCGTATAAAGGACTTCTTTCCTTCACCCAGTCTGTCTTCCAGTGGGCGGCTCTGTGTAGCTGCCGTTATTTTGTGTCATTTCTTCCATTATGATTATTGTTTATTTCACATCGTCGTTTCCTTTTTGCGGGTCTGCTGTTTCCAGTTGTTAACCAGTAGTTTTCCTGGGATCTGCATGTCATTTCCCCACTGCTCCAGGGTGGCACGCTGGCAGGAAGTTCTCACCGGTGCTGAGCATGGGGGGACAGTCCTGAGAGCAGTGTTCCAGGAGACTGGGGAGCAGCCACACTTAATCTCGATGGAAGTGATGTCAATTTTAATGGTTTCTGTAAGTGGGAAATAATCCTCATTCTAAGGATTATGAAGTAGAGTGTTTATGACAGAACTAGAGATCTTACCCCCAAACGACGACAGGCTCAGGGCAGTCAACTTCCAGCTCAGACACTCTCTGGAGGCCAGAGGGTAGACTGTGGTAGGCAGAATTCTAAGAAGGCCCCCAAGTTTTCCTGCCCTGGCACACGCACCCTGCATAATTCCAGTACTGTGAGTAGAATGGCTTTTACACCCATGATTGTGTTATGACACAGCTGAGGTATAAAGGGATATTGTCCTGGGCAGACCTGGCTTAATCCGGAGATCCCATATAAGGACCGTTTTCTTCCTGGAGGAAGGATGCAAAGCTCCAGAGAGATTCACGCAAGGGAGATTCTCCACTGCTGGGGGGCCACGAGGCAGGACATGTGGGCAGCCCCTAGGACCTGATATGTCATAGCCAAAATCTTGAAAGACAAAGAGAAAACTTCAAAAGTCACAAGATAAAAATAACTCATCACATGTAAGAGAATACCATAAGATTTACACCTAACTTCTCATCAGAAACAATGGAGGCCAGGAGACAGTGGGATGATAAACTCAAATTATTAAAAAACTCAAGCAAGAATCCAATATTTTGGAAAATGATCTTTTGTAAATTAAGGTGAAATAAAGAAAGTCCAAAATAAACAAAGAGAGAATCTGTTGTTAGCAGACCTGCCTTACAAGAAATACTAAAGAAAGTTCTTCAAGCTGAAAGGAAGTCACATGAAATAGTCATTCTAGTCCAGTTGCCCAAATGCAGCCATGCTGCACCCAGACCTACAGAGCTGTGAGTTTACAAGTGGATGTAGTTTCAAGCCACTGCATTTGGGGCAACCTATTCCATAGCAGTGGAAACTAGCACAGCCTCCTGTGTTGAAGGAAACACAGGAGCTGATTATACAAGTAGCTGGGTTGCAAAGGAAAGGGCATGTGCAGTGTCCCGGGGCAGACTCAGCCTTGAGACCTGGGATGGGAACTTGGAGTGGATACACTTGGATCTTAGGCTGCCAAACTCCCACGAGCCGCTTCCTGGCAGAAGCAGCCCCTCCTCCCTCGCTGGAGGAGCGGGCAGTGGCCTCCCCTGGGGAGCAGAGGGCCGCCGACCACTGCCGCCACTCAGGCGCACATGCTGTCTCCGCTCAACAGGTGCGTCCAGTTCTCAGTCCTGGGACTCTGACCTGGCCTTCTGCCTTATTTTGACCGGAGGAACGTGGTGGAAGTGACAGTGTTCCTGTGCCGAGCCGTGACCTTGAGAGGCCTGGCAGGGGCAGGAGTTCCGGGAGTGACCCTGTCACTCTGGAGACTGTCACTCTGGGCGTGCAGCAGTCATTCGCGGAGGTCTACTACTTCTTGGTAAGAAGAGCGGGACCTGCCCCTCCCCGCCCTGCTCTGCACCATGACAGCTCGGCTCCGAGAGGCTGTGGCCAAGAGCACGGGGCACCTGGGCTTGGCTCCAGCCGAGGGCAGAGGAAACTGGGAGAGACGAGCTGAGAAGACGAGGCCTCCCCCGCAACACCCGCGGGTCAGGGGTATCTCTGGGAGGGGCAGGCTCCACCCGCCCCAGCTCCCCCAGACCCCAGCCAGCGGTGAGGAGGTGAGACGGAAGGACGAGTGGCTCCACAGCATAGCTGAGCAGCTCCTCAGACGCTGAGTGTGGTGTTGGGGAGGATGGTGGAGATCCTAGTGGTGAGAAATTATTAAGGAGCTCAAACAGGACTTTCCTGGCGGTCCAGCGGTTAAGACTCCCTGCTTCCAATGCAGAGGGCGTGGGTTCAATCCCTGGTCAGGGAGCTAAGATCCCACATGCTGCACTGAGCGCCCCCCCCAAAAAAAAAGCTCAAACACGTTACCACAAACCCGAAGGCTTCAAACAACAGACATTTATTCTCTTCCAGTTCTAAGGGCCGCAAGTCCAAACGGAGTCATTTGGGCTAAAATCAAGGTGTCAGCCAGGGCAGTTCCTTCTGGTCCGGGGCGGTGGGGGGGAGTTTGTTCCCCGCCGCGGCCAGCAGTCGGCGCTCCCCGGCTTGTGGCTGCCTCACTCCAGTCTGCCTCCAAGGCCACCTCTCCTTCTCCTCTGCTTCTGCAACCAAATGCCCCTCTGCTTCCAGCTTAAAAGGACACTCATGATAACATGTAGGGCCCACCTGGATACTCTAGGACACTCTCTCCTTCTCAAGACCCTTAGCTTAATCATACGTGCAAAGTTCCTTTTCCCATTGAAGGTGACATTCACGGTCTTTGGGAATTAGGACCTGGCTATGCTTCAGCCTGTTACAATGGCTGGACGTGGGGCGGACTTGAAAGTGTTCCTCAGCCACGCCCTGATTCATCAGCGAAGGGCCGCGCGCCACTGGCTCGGGAGCCGAAGCACAACCTCTGCCCAGTCGGTGGCTGAGCCCTAAGCTATGCTGACCCAGACGCAACTTCTGGGCAGCCAGGCTTAACTATAAGAAGGGATGGGGGGGACTTCCCTGGTGGCACAGTGGTTAAGAATCCGCCTGCCAATGCAGGGGACACGGGTTCGAGCCCTGGTCTGGGAAGATCCCACGTGCCGGGGGGCAACTAAGCCCATGTGCCACAACTACTGAAGCCCGCGCGCCTAGAGCCCGTCCTCTGCAACAAGAGAAGCCACCATGATGAGAAGCCCACGCAGCGCAACCGAGAGTAGCCCCTGCTCGCCACAACTAGAGAAAGCCCACGCGCAGCAACGAAGACCCAACGCAGCCAAAAATAAATAAATAAATTTATTTATTAAAAAAAAAAAGGAGGGGGGAGGGGCCTGAGGAGTGACGTCATAAGCTGCACCCTGTGGAGGAACAGACTTCACAGAACTGCTGCAGACAAGCCACTGGACTAATTAACAGCACGAGCAACAAGCCCAAGGAGGGGCCAGCGGAACATGACCCAGAGTTACTGCAACAGATCACCTGAAACGCCCAGTTTCCAGCAAAACACCCTGAGACGTGCGGAGAAACAGGACAGGGGATGGCTGCACAGGAGAGGCACGCAGCAGTCACTGCCCTTGAAGGGCCAGGCCTTGGATTCGTAGACAGAGACATCAAAGCTTCGCTTACACAAAGGCCCACGAGAGGGGTGGCTGTAGTGGCAGGCGGTGGCAGGCCCCTCTGCCACTGCAAATACCCTGCCTGGGGCAGCAGAGACCCACAACCTCACTCGCACCCCTTCCACTTGGAGGGGCAGTTATTCTGCCCCAAACCAACCCCTATTCTGGACACGACTTTGCCTCCCTGACAGCTCCTCTCCCGGCACCTTCACCCCAGGCTTACCAAGTGCCTTACCTCCCGCTGGATGGTGATGCACACCAAGGACCCATCTGAGAGCCGATGGCCCACGGCAATGAGCTCATGACCCCGGGACTCACTGGTCTTCCCAGGATCCCCATCAGCCTGACGGAATGGAGACAGTCTGTCGAAGGCCCTGCCATGCTTCCAACTGGCTGTTGACCCCTCTTGGGATGGGACGCTGCTGAGATGCATCTGTGCTGCGTAAGGGGTCTGGGGTCTGGGGACAGATTCACTGCGAAGTCATAAGGCTCAGCTCGGGACTCTTCCAGGCCAGGGCCCCAGCAAAGTGTTCGCAGGGTCGCACATTTTGTAAAATTTGCAAAGTGCGTAATTTAATCACAGTCGGTTAATGCTGTCTCTTCCCACTGCCACCCGCTTGGGGTCATTTCCTCCCCTGCTGCACTGAATGGGGGGGGGTGCTCGTGGGCTCCACTCAGGGAGGCTGAGTCGGGAGGGCTTTAGTGTGGTTCTGGGGGGAACATTCACTTCCTGATGTAGTTCAGTTATTGCTGTCATTCTGGTGTAGAAGTGGCCGCCAGGAACACACCTGCCCTCTGTGCTGTGTGTCACTACACATCAAGCTAATGGAATTGGCTGAAGAGTGTCGTCAATTCGAAAACCATCTAAGTTAGTCACAGACAAGAGCCCCCAAAGGCCCTGAAACCTTAGGGCTCGTACGTAAAAGAAATTTGATAGAGGTTTTCTCAAATTTAACAATTCTAAAAATGTACACGATATTAGCTAAAGGTGCTGTTACCTGAAAACAACTTTTCTCCTAAGCTGTAAGTTATAAAAATAAACTTTGATGGGACTTCCTTGGTCGTCCAGAGGGTAAGACTCTGCACTCCCAGTGCAGGGGGCCCAGGTTCGATCCCTGGTCGGGGAACTAGATCCCGCATGCATGCTGCAACTAAGAAGTCAGCACGCTGCAACTAAGAAGCCCGCGTGCTGCAACTAAAAAGATCCCGTGTGCCACAACGAAGACACGGTGCAGCCAAAATAAATAAATAAAAATAAATATATTAAATAAACTTTGATTAAGCATGTTAGAGGGGAGACTAAATTATCCTCTCTTCATATACAGAAGGTGACATCATGAAAGTGTCATCATCTTAAGAGATGACAGATTTTGCATCTGAAAAGCACAGGGGAAACATGTTAGAAATATGTCAGGAAGTTAACTGATGACATTATGTTTGTTTTCTGTGTTTTGTGATGTTTGTGATATCGGTCGACTTTAAAAATCTGTGTTGCACGTTGGGATTTCTTTCCTCACTCTATTCACTTAATTTTGTATATATGATTTTGTTCTCTGTTTCTTTTTTTAAAAAAACATTTATTTATTTATTAATAAAATTAGTTGCGGCACACGGGATCTTCATTGTGGCACGTGGGATCTTTAGCTGTGGCATGCGGGATCTAGTTCCCTCACCAGGGATCGAACCTCGGCCCCCTGCATTGGGAGCATGGAGTCTTAACCACTGGACCACCAGGGAAATCCCTGTCCTCTGTTTCTTAAAGAGGGCCCCGAGACTGCTCGCCTTCCGACGATGTTTGCAAAGCCGTGGCGTCTGGGAACCTAGGTTTCAGAAGGGTTCCTACCATTCCCCAATAAGAGTGGCTCACTGAACCTAAACTCTTTGTACAAACAAATATGGTTTATGCTAAACTCCTGCTTTCGTCCCAGGACTCTGGGTACGTACCAGGCAGGCGTGCCTACATGACCGTGACCAGCCCCCTATGAAAGCTGTAGGCCCTGAGTCTCCAGTGAGCTTCACTGGTGGCCAGCATTTCACACACATTGTTGCACCTTGTTCCTGGGGGGATGGAGTGTGTCCTGAGCGATTTCTCAAGGAGAGGACTCTGGAAGCTGGGGCCTGGTTTCCTCTTTCTTTGCCTCACCAGCCTTTTCCCTTTGCTGATTTTGATTAACATTCTCTCCCTTGAATCTTGGTCATGAGTACAACTGTATGTGCTGAATTCTATGAGTCCTAGTAAATCACTGAATCCAGGGCTGGTCTTGGGGATCCTCAACACAGCCCCCAAATTTGTATAAGCTTTAGGCCCCCAAACGTGAATCCACCCATGTGTGTACCCTATGGCTAGAACACAAGGGCCAGAGAACCAAGGGGTTCTCATTCCTGAACAGCCCATACCCTAAACCAGAGATGCTGCCAGGTTGGAGATCTTAGCTCCTGGGGTGGGGGGACACTTCCACAAGGGGACACAGTAAGGTTTGCACTGATCTGGAAGGAAAAGCCACCCCCCAGTCACTCTGGGCTCCTTAGGCCCAGAACCAACTTATCCTAATTATGCTGAGCTGCTAGGGCCAACCATGAAATGAGGGCGGGGCACCCGGGGGGCTTCCACCTGCGGCAATGGACTACAGCAATCTTGACCTAGTAAGAACTGGAAGAGTAAGAGCCCACACTGCTGAGGGAAGAAGGCCTGCTCAGGCCTCTGTGACTGCCTTGACCCAGAATTTGGCGAGAATGCCACTACGTGACTTCTGAGGCTAGGTCTTAGAACACCATGCAGGACTTCCCTGGTGGCACAGTGGTTAAGAATCCACCTGCCAATGCAGGGGACACAGATTCAATCCCTGGTCCAGGAGCAACAGCTACTGAGCCTGTGCTCTAGAGCCCGCGAGCCACAACTACTGAACCCGGGCACCTAGAGCCCGAGCTCCTCAGCAAGAGAAGCCACCGCAATGAGAAGCCCACGCACCGCAACGAAGAGTAACCACAACTAGAGAACGCCAGCGCGCAGCAACAAAGACCCAACGCAGCCAAATAGATAAATAAATAGATAAATAGAATAAGGCTATAAAACAGACACAGAGTTGATTAGAAGCACAGCACGTGTGGGAGAGCGCACAGAGAAGCAGTTTGTTTAAGAGAGAAGCAAAGTTACACACCCAGGGAAGAAGATGTGTGGGTGTCCTCCCTAATGAGCACACCTAAGAGGCAGTTAAATCATTTCTATAGGGGCAGTTTTTCCAGGTCTTTCTTTTCCTCTGGACAACCACCTTGCTTCATTTCCCACAACTGACTGGACCAGGGCCCTCCCCGACATGTGCACGCATCTTTTAGCCAAGATGGATTCCAGCATGAGGGTCTTTAGGAGGTTGACAGCACCTATTATGGGATAGTGACCCCTCCCTTTTTGACCCCTGAAGAGCCTTTCTGTGCATGGGCAGTTGGGGAGGTCTCCTCGACCTCAAGAATGATAGATGTGGTCATCTTATCTCTTCACTCCAGCCGAGCTCAACTCCTCTCTGCTCCTGCCATTAACTTTTTCCTTGAAAATGTCAGGGGAAGACAAACTCCAATTTACTCGGCTTGACAAATTCCAGCTGCTCAGCCCAGGGGCCCATCTACCTCCTACCTCAATAATATATTTATTTTTTGTTATTTGAAGGCACTAAGGCCATGCATCGAGAGTCAGACGGACACACAACCCCATACAATTCCCTTCTGGAAAGGGTGAGGATCTCTTCACTCTCAAATGGAAAAAGGAGGCCCATTATTGCACGTGGGAGCTGGATGTAATGGGGGAGCATGCGAGGACCTGAAAGACACTACGTGCAGGCGGTGCTGGGACACAGGCCTGCGCCCCTTCCTAGGCCCCTGTGAATGCCACCTCCTCTTGGTGAGTGTTGTAACCCTGCTGGTTCATCCTTCCACGTTCAAGTCTGAAGAATGCGATCTGGCTTCCTAAGCACTGCAGAGGGGCTGAATAATGCAGCTGGTGGGAGTGGGGGGCGGTGGCGAGGGGGATGAACTCCCTGATGGTAATAACCTTGACCACCGAGAAACAGAGGTACCTGGAAACAGGAGGCAGCTAGGGAGAAAAGCATCTCATTTCTCCCTTCTGTAGACCCCTCAACAGTTCCAGGGGACTTGACCGACACAAGATGTTGGACTACATCAGACAAAGAAATGCATGAGTGATTACAGCATGTCAGTAACACTCTGCAGGTTGGCAAGGATTATGTAAAAACTGTAACTTTTTCTTGGTGGAAAGGAGGGAAATGTAACTCACACTTACAGCCTTCACCCAGTTAGTCCCTACCCTGGGGTTCCATCTCCCAAGCCCCTGGACACGCACCCACTGCCCACAGTGGGGCAGTAGATGGGTAAATTGTGGTACATCCACCCCATGAGTATCAAGCAAAAAATTCAGAGTTCCACAGGATTATCTGGACAGATTTCACTACGTATTTTGTAGTGAGAAACAGAAAAGTGTGTACGAAATGATCCCATTTAAAAAAATAAGCAGAGTTCCAGTAGCCCCTATATGTCTGTACGTTACAACTGCACACATTGTTGTGACTTGTATGTAATTATGTGTGTGGAGAAATCATAAACCAGTATTTAAGCTACGGCAGATGCTGGGGGGCGTGGGGTCGTTCGGAGTGAAGAACCAAAGCAACATGGAAAAGAAAATTAAAACTGCTCTAAAAATCACAACCATGTGTATGTACAATATAAACTATGTGGGTTTTTTTTTTTAATGGACAATTGTTAAAACTAAACGGTAAAAAACAAGAGAACAGAGAATGTGTCTCAGCTTGGGAAAACGAATGCATTTACGAGCGCGGAAGAACAGAAGCCGTCAGACAAAACGATGCTATCATTCCAGCAGTCGCGGCTCTCACCCGCGAACCTCGAGGAAGACGCCTGGCGTTAAGAGAAGCAGAGGCGCACCGGCTGCGCGGGGTCCGAGCGGGGCTCGGCCGCAGAGGGAGAGGGAGAGGCGGAGGCGCGGTTAGGGCCAGCGGGTCGCGGGCGCAGTGGGAGGCCCGGGACTCTGGGTCCGGGAGAAGGCGCGCGCCGGCGGCGACCAAGGCGACGCAGGGCGGGTAGGCCCCGAGGGTGGTGGGAACCGCCCCCACGACAAACCCGGGGGGAAACGACGTGGGGATTCCACGTCCAGCGGGTCTCCACCCCAGCGGGTCTCCACCCCTAGCAGCCGCGGGACAGTCATCCCAACCGGCCGTAGCCCCAACCTCCCCGCGGACCGGAAGTGCAGAAAGCGGCGCCCCCGGGAACCCTGGGAGAACCATCGTTCTCCGGCACCGGAAATGGGAGGCGGCGCTCCGGAAACCGTAGGACCCCGGAGGTCGGAAGTGGGGCATCCGGACCGCCGGGAACTGTAGTTCTCCAGAGAGCGGAAACGGGGCTAGCGGCCGGGCGGCATGGCGGGACTGGAGCTTCTGTCGGACCAGGGCTACCGGGTGGACGGGCGGCGCGCCGGGGAGCTGCGTAAGATCCAGGCGCGGATGGGTGTATTCGCGCAGGCCGACGGCTCGGCCTACATCGAGCAGGGCAACACCAGGCGTTAGCGGTGGTCTACGGGCCTCACGAGGCGATGTGGGGCGCGCGCGAGCCGGGCTTCCTCCGGGCGGGCAGAGAAATGCGGCGGCGGCAATTGTGGGGTGCGCGGGGCCGCCAGGCTGCGCAGAGGCTCGGGAGGTGAGGCCGGCGCGCGCCTCCGTGTGGGGCCGCGGCCAGAGTCCTAACAGTGTGATGCACGATGGTCCCTGCCTTTCTTATCGGCCACTGTCCCCTGCACCCCCCACTCCTCTTTGCTATTCCTAAACCCGCCAGGTGCGCTCCCACTCGCTCCCTCACCACTCAGCTCTACTCCGACGTCACCCTCCGGTGACACCTTCCCAGATCACCTTACTCACCTGTCAGATTCCCTCCCCTACGTTCACACACTTCCTGCTTTTCTGCACCCGCCTCCTCAGACATCAATTTAACGTATTTCTCACCGTTTGTCTCCCCACTGGAACAAACTCCGTGAGTACAGGGACTGTAAATAAGGCCGCCTGGGTATATTGCCACTCCAGCGCTGGAGGCGTAAGGCCAGAGGGGTGGAAGAGTAAGCATGGCACGCCTGCAGATCAGAAAGGCTGATGGTGGGGAGGGTGGGGAGTATTTCCAAATGAGATTGAGGGATTTGTAGAACAGGGAAAAGATTTAGGATTTTTGTCTCATACGTGGTGGGAAGCCTTTAAAGGTAAGTAGTATATGTATTGCCTAGAGAAGGCAGAATCAGACTTGGTATTTGTAAACAGACTCTGATACAAACAGAGAGTGGGTTGGGAGAAGATGAGTCAAGGATGGAAACAGGGAGGCCTGTTAGGAGAGAGGTGAGATCCAGAGGTGATGGTAGCTTGGAGACTGGCCCAGCGGCCCTCCCCCAGGCTATGTTTTGGAGGTAAAGTAGTTGCTTGTTGAGACGCTGCAGATAGAGGGACGGGAGGGAGGGAGGCCAAGGCTCAGGGCAAGAGCCAGAGGAAGGGGTAGTGTGAGCTGGGAGGAGTGGGCCTGGCTCACGTGTCCTCCCCTAACCCTCCCCCAGATCCGGGGCTCCCGGGCACGAGCCCTGCCTGACAGGGCCCTGGTGAACTGTCAGTACAGTTCTGCGACCTTCAGCACAGGTGAGCGCAAGCGGCGGCCGCACGGGGACCGTAAATCCTGCGAGATGGGCCTGCAGTTGCGTCAAACCTTCGAGGCAGCCGTCCTTACACAGCTGCATCCACGCTCCCAGATTGATATCTATGTGCAGGTGAGCAGACAGCAGCCCTCAACCCAGGGAGGGGAGAGAGGAGGAGGGTGTGTGTGGGGGGGTGGGGATGGGGTCAGCGGCCTAATGGACTGATGCCACTGGGGGGCGTCCCTGCAGGTGCTGCAGGCAGATGGTGGCACCTACGCGGCTTGTGTGAATGCAGCCACGCTGGCAGTGTTGGATGCAGGGATACCCATGCGGGACTTTGTGTGTGCCTGCTCAGCTGGCTTTGTGGATGGGACAGCCCTGGCAGACCTCAGCCACGTGGAGGAAGCAGCTGGCGGCCCCCAGCTGGCCCTGGCCCTGCTCCCGTCCTCAGGCCAGATTGCACTGCTTGAGATGGATGCCAGGCTGCATGAGGACCAGCTGGAGCAGGTGCTAGAGGCTGCTGCCCAGGCCGCCCGAGATGTACATACCCTACTGGACCGTGTGGTCCGGCAGCACGTCCAGGAGGCCTCTATCTTGCTGGGGGACTGAGCACGTGGCCACCCAGGGCCAGAATAAAACCCACGCACGCTACACTGTACTTTGATCTCTCCCCGCAGCACTTCCGTGCCCTCAAGGCCCGGCCTGGTGCTGGCTCCAGGGCTGACTCAGAATGCTGCCCCACACATGAACTGCATACCCCTTGCAGCCTCAGGAGTCAAAGCCCGAAGAAGGAGGGGATGTCCCTGGGTGAGGACAGCAGCTTGGGCCAGGAAGGGGTCAAGGCAGCTGGGCAGTGAGACGTGGCCTGGTGTGATGAGCCAAGCCCTGAGACCGCGGAGTCTGCCGTTCTCACCCCAGCACCTCCAGGGCCCTGAGCACAAGTGCTGAGGGAGGACTCAGCTGGCTGTGGCATCCCCCGTGGTGCTGCAGGGGCCCATATCCCACATCCTCTGGATTACGGCTTAGACCGAATGCTCTCTTTCCCCCTAGGAATCCCTTGGGCCTGTCCTGCTACTTACCTTGGGCTCCAAAAGTACAACAGACACGTGATCTAGCCTGGAGTCTTCTCAGCTCTGATCCTTTATCAGTCAGACACAGACACTCCCTGCTGCCCCACCACTGCCCCTCCCTCTTCAGACTCCCCTTCTCCCACCACTTGCCCTCAGACCTGCCCGAGCCCCCTGCAGCTTACCCAGGGGCTGCTTCTCCTCCAATATCCCAGGCACCTCCTGGCCTGGACAGGGGTGCGCCCCACTTTCTACTTAACACACCCCAGCTCCTTTGACACCCCTTTGGCCAGTAGTATCACGCACCTTCCTCCCTGTGGCCATCTGACCCCAATGACCTCGGTTCTGGGCACACTCTGTGATTCCACTCGTCTGTTTTTGGTGACCGACATCCATAGGAAAGGGTCCGCCAATGCCTTGGTCTCTCAGTTCACGGAAGCCCCCTCCCTTCCCACCACGGCATTCAGACCTGTCATTGCCAGTGGCAGCACCTTCGGAAATCTTGCGGCGTCTATGCTCTGGTCGCCGCTTCCGGATTTCCTCCCACCTGCCCTACTCATCATCCTGCTCTGATTCCCCTTTGAGCCGAGCTTTCTCGAGCGGCCCGTCGTCTTCACTGCCCTCCAGCGTTGCACGATGCCGTCGACCTGCCTGGAGGACGCTCTCCGCAGGCGGGGAAACCAGGCCCCGGGTCCCGCTCCCTCCACAGCGGCTCTGCTCTGGGCATGCGCGGCGGGGGTGACTAGCGGGACGGCGCAGGCGCAGCGGCGTGAGGGCCGTCGGGACCGGAAGTGGGGCCCGGCGTGCAGCCCAGGGCCTGACAGGAGAGGCGTGCCCGGCCGGCGGCCGTACCTGACAGCGGGAGCGCGGTCCCGGAGCCGCCCGGCCCTGCGATGGGCCTCCTGTCGGACCCGGTGCGCCGGCGCGCGCTTGCCCGCCTCGTGCTGCGCCTCAACGCGCCGCTCTGGTGAGGGCGGGGGGCGCGGACCCCTCCGGCAGCGCGTGCAGGTCTCCTCCCGCTCGCCGGCATCACTCGGGGCCTGAGGCCTGGGGCTCAGCTCTCCCGTCCGGCGTCCCGGGTACCGGGACTCTGGATCCAGGTCCCGGAGACATGCTCCCTTCACCCCCAGTGCAGAGGTAGAGGCTGCGGGCCGGGGTGCCAGGGCCCGCTAACGCTCCGGTGGTCCCTCCGTCCCTCTCCCCGCAGCGTGCTGAGCTACGTGGCGGGCATCGCCTGGTTCCTGGCGCTGGCTTTCCCGCCGCTGACCCAGCGCACTTACATGTCGGAGAACGCCATGGGCTCCACCATGGTGGAGGAGCAGTTTGCGGGCGGAGAGCGTGCCCGAAGCTTTGCCCGGGACTTCGCTGCCCACCGCAGGAAGTCGGGGTGAGCGACAGAGCCGTGGGTATGGGGGAAGCAATGCCAGTCAAGGCCAGAGAGCTCTGCTCAGAAGCTCTCTTGGTGTTTCCAGGGCTCTGCCAGTGGCTTGGCTGGAGCGGACGATGCGGTCAGTGGGGCTGGAGGTCTACACGCAGAGTTTTTCCCGGAAACTGCCCTTTCCAGATGAGACTCACGAGCGCTATGTACTGGGGGGGCGGGGCGGGGCGGGGCAGGGGGTGGGAGGGGGGTGTGCCTGCGACCAAAAAGCACCTTGAGGGGGTGGCCTTGGGGCCAGGAAGCTCATTGGGGGCGGGGGATGTCTTGGGGCCAGAGAAGGGCTAAAGGGGAGGGGTTTCAGCCATCTGGAGTGGGGCCGTGCTGAGGCTTCCCCAATACTGCATGCAGATGGTGTCGGGCATCAACGTGTACGGCATCCTTCGGGCACCGCGCGCTGCCAGCACTGAGTCCCTGGTGCTCACCGTGCCCTGTGGCCCTGAGTCTCCCAACAGCCAGGCTGTGGGGCTGATGCTGGCACTTGCTGCCCACTTCCGGGGTGAGGCTCAGGGGCCACTGCTGGCAAGGGAGGGTTTGCTGCCCACTTCCGGGGTGAGGCTCAGGGGCCACTGCTGGCAAGGGAGGGTTTGGCCACTGCCTCAGGCCCTGCTGACCCTGCTTTTGGTCTTTAGGGCAGATTTACTGGGCCAAAGACATCATCTTCCTGGTGACAGAACACGACCTTCTGGGCTCTGAGGCTTGGCTTGAAGCCTACCACGACATCAATGTCACTGGTGGGTGTTCTTGCCCTGCCCTGGCCCCCACAGCGCCACTGTCCTCACCAGCCCCTCACTGGCAGCTCATTCACCTGCTTCTACAGGTATGCAGTCATCGCCTCTGCAGGGCCGGGCTGGGGCCATCCAGGCAGCCGTGGCCCTGGAGCTGAGCAGTGATGTGGTCACTAGCCTCGACGTGGCTGTGGAGGGGCTCAACGGACAGCTGCCCAACCTGGACCTGCTCAACCTCTTCCAGACCTTCTGCCAGAAAGGGGGGCTCCTGTGCACGCTGCAGGGCAAGGTAGGGCCACCTGCCTGGGGAGCACGGGGCCTTTGTGCAGGCTTTATCTGACTTTGTCTCACGCTGTCTAAGCTGCAGCCCCAGGACTGGACATCAGCGGACGGGCCGCTGCAGGGTGTGCAAACGCTGCTGCTCATGGCTCTGCAGCAGGCCTCTGGCCACCCCCACGGCGCCCACGGCCTCTTCCTGCGCTACCGCGTGGAGGCTCTAACTCTCCGAGGCGTCAATAGCTTCCGCCAGTATAAGTATGACCTGGTGGCGGTCGGCAAGTGAGTGCCTTCTGGTCTGCCCTTTGCATACTCGGGGCGGGGTAGTGGGTTCCCCGGGGGTGTCTGGCCAGCCGTGACCCCAGCCCACGCCCGGCAGGGCTCTGGAGGGCATGTTCCGCAAACTCAACCACCTCCTGGAGCGCCTGCACCAGTCCTTCTTCTTCTACCTGCTCCCCACGCTCTCCCGCTTCGTCTCCATCGGCCTCTACATGCCTGCCGCCGGCTTTTTGCTCCTGGTCCTTGGTCTCAAGATATCCTCTGCTTCCCGCTGTCCGTTTGTGGCCAGCCTCAGGTCCCCTCACTCTAGGCTGGGGAGAGCTCTCCAGCCTCGGGGTGGGGGAGTGGGAGTGAGCCCTGGGTCCCCGCTGGGCAGAGCCCATCACACCCCTTGTCAGGGTCCTTGACTCACAGCCACGCTCTGGAACTGTGGGTGCAGCTGCATGAGGCTGGAGTGGGTCCTGAGGAAGCTGGGGGGACCCCTGGGTCCAGTCCTCCCCTCCCTGCAACACAGGTGATGGCCCCCCACTCCTGCTGTTGGGGTCCCGGGGGGTGGTTACTGCTGCCACTCAGTCTCAGCTGGTAGCGGGATGGTGAGGATCCTTGGGACGCCCCGGCCCGGGATCTGTCTCCAAGTGCCCGTGTGCCCTGCAGCGCGTGGGGCTGGCCTCGCTCGTGGCACCCTTGCTGATCTCCCAGGCTGTGGGCCTGGCCCTCTACGTCCTCCCAGTGCTGGGTCAACACGTGGCTGCCCAGCACTTCCCTGTGGCTGAGGCAGAGGCCGTGGTGCTGACGCTGCTGGCCGTCTATGCAGCTGGCCTGGCCCTTCCACATAGCACCCACTGGTGAGGAGCTGGGCTGGATGGGCGCGGGCAGGGTGCACCCTGGACACGCAGGCGGCTGCCCCTGAACCCCTTGCCTTGCAGGGTGCTGAGCACACAGGCCCCAGACAGGAGCTGGATGGCGCTGAAGCTGGTGGCCCTGATCTACCTGGCACTACAGCTGGCCTGCATCACCCTCACCAACTTCTCCCTGGGCTTTCTGCTGGCTGCCACCATGGTGCCCGGCGCCGCACTCACCAAGCCCTCCGGCCCCCGGTATGTGCTGGTCAGTCCCCACCACAAAGCCCGCCGCGACGTGCCCCCCACCTCCGGGGCCTCTGCCCCTCACCACAGACTCCCCCTCACGCGTCACTCCTCCTCCCCCACCAGAGCCCCCCTTGACCTTGCCTCTCCACGCAGGCCACTCCGTGCTGCCCTGCTGGTGCTGACAAGCCCAGCAGCTGCGCTCCTTGGCGGCCTGTTCCTGTGGCAGCGGCTGCAGGAGGCGCCGGTCTCCCTGGCCGAGGGCTGGCGGCTCTTCCTGGCCGTGCTGGCTCAGGGCGTGCTGGCGCACCACACCTATGGCGCCCTGCTCTTCCCACTGCTGGCGCTGGGCCTCTTCCCCTGCTGGCTCCTCTTCTGGAATGTTCTCTTCTGGAAGCGCTGAAGGCAGGTGGGAATCCCCCACGCGCCCCACGCTCTTCCCTTCCTGGGGAATAAACAGTTCTGCTTAGCTGCCCTTCGGGCTCCTGGTCACACTGTCTGCCATGTATGTGGGGCCCCGGGGCCTGTAGCAAGAGGCTTTGCCTGCAGGGTTAGACACCCTGCTCAGCCCTTTCTGGTCCACTTACTGATGGCGAGAGGGAGGGCCCCAGCTGCATCAGCCTTGGGAAGAGGTCCTTGGGTGGATGCTCGGGGTGTGGAAGTGGCACAGGCAGACCTGGCCGCAGCCCCAGGTGTACTCTCCCGGCCTTGGAGGTCTCTGCGCATCATGGCCCAGTGCTGTGCAAGAGGAAACATGACAGGCAGGGCTGGGAGGCCTGACAGGAGCTGAGACACCCAGAGACCACACAGCACAGTCTTCAGCGCTGGAGCTAAGAGGTCAAAGGAGCTGGAGCTGGCTCCCTCCAGAGGAGGAGAATGGCGCCCCAGCCAAGGCCAGAACCTCGTGTGGGCTTGGGGTAGGGCAGGAGGCGCCCCTGGCCCGGCTTCCTGGGGGCCAGACCAGCCCAGGCCGGGTGCCCACCCAGCACCACCTGAGCACCGGGGGCTGGCGAGGGGCACTGATGGGCTGGTACACAGAGAGGTCACTGGTTGTACCAAGACCCCTGAAAGGGACTGGGGTGTCCAGTGTCCATTCGGGAGGGGAGAAAAGCAAAGTGTAGCCCTCTGGTGACGTCACGGCCACATGAGGCTAAGAGACCTCACGGGAGGGCCAAGGTGCCCCTGCCAGCGCCCCACAGGGCAGCGAGACCGGTACCACCTCCTACAGGCCTCAGAGTTGGAAGGGAGACAGAGATGCACTGCCTGGAGCATCAGCCCAGGACCAGCCTCCCTTCCTTTGGGACCGCATCCTGGGATGGGGCGGCCTGGCAAGTCTCGGGGAGGAAGCTTCGCCCCCGGCCCCCGCCCAGGCCCACCTCTATGGTGGGGCTCATCTTCCTGGGGGACCCCCTCAACAGCTGGGGGTCCCTGACTCCACAGTGGGGGGCAGCACCTGGAGGGGTTCACTTTGGGGCTTCTCACTGCTGAAGGGCACGTGTGCTCTGTGTGCAGAGTGTGAGGGATGGGGTGGGGCAAGGGTGCTGGAGGCCCACTGTGACTAGCAGCCCAGCTTCCATCTGCTTGTCGTCTAGTCATTTTGAGGCTAGAGGAGGATTGCAGCCCCACACCCTGCACCTCCAGAAGTGCCTCCAGACTGGCTTCTCTCGGAAATCTCCCCTGATAAGGCAGGCACCGCCTGTCTGTGGGCTTCCCATCTTCCAAGTTGCGTAGAGATCTCTGCTCTGCTGTGGTCTCCCGTTGTCTCTGTCTTTGTGGACTGGCATCTAATACAAAATCCTTCCACACATTTTACCTGCACTTCGGCGCCAGTCAGTCATTTTCAACTGGACTTAGGCAGCCACTTAAAACGCAAATCATGAAAATACCTTACATCGTGAAACATACAAGTGAGGACAAAAGCTGTCCGATCATCAGTTGTTTTGAGCTTACCCATACACAAGAGGTGGAGGAGAGCCATGGGAGTTTTGAAGCTGATTATGTTGGGGAAACAGAATTTCTGCTCTGATTTTCATTGATGTCACTTGTGCAATACATTTTAAAACGAAAGAAAACGTCAGGCTGTAAAGATACAGATGAGACGTACAGGGGACGAGTATAAGGCCCCGCAGGCTTTACTCTGAGGGTGCTTGCTGCTGGCCCCCATGTCCCTTCTCCTTAGTCACGGCACCCTATTTTTGACATGAGCACAGGCGCACTGCCAGACTGTGCAGCTAGGTGTGGCCGTGTGGCTGCTGTGGCCCACGGGACCTGAGCAGAAGCTTCGAGAGTGAATTCCATGCAGAGACTTCAAACAGAAGATGGCCCTCTCAGCCGCTACTCTCTCCTTCCCCGGGGCCACGTGGAACCAGAAGCACGTCTGGGACATGAGCTCCAGCCCAGGCTGGGGGTGGAGATGAGCAGGGGCTCCCTGACCCTCCAAAGCCCTTGCTAAACTGGGGTTAGCCGTCGCCCAGGGTTGCTCGACTGGGCTTCATTTGCAAGAAAGAAACAAACTTCTACTGTGTTTAAGTCGTTGTTATTGGAGTCTTCTGACACCTCAGTCTAGTTCATGCGAGAGGGACCACTGCTGAGCCCAGCTCACATGGGGCTCTCAGGCGGTGAGCAGCCGGGTGCATCTAGAAGTGTGTGTGTCTGTTGTGCTGGTAGTAAGTGCTCATTCCTTGGTCGCTTGCCTCCCATGCCCCAGAAGAGCAGCTCTATGGCACGGGCTTTGTCTTTCTTCCTGCCTCTCTTCCAGCACAGAGCCAGGGACGTGGTGGAATATTCCTACATATTTCTTGAATGAAAGAAGGGAAGAATCAGAGGGAGCCCTTCTGGAGGTCCAGAAGGAAGCCCAGGGGCAGACCTTTTGGCTGCCACAGGGGGCTCCTGTCTTATGATATGGGGTGAGGGCCCGGCAGGTTAGGGTGCAAGACTGGGGAGGTCCTGAGCCAGGCGGGACCCACCTCAGGAGACCCAGCAGCTTCCTCACGACCAGACCCTCTGCAGACGTCCTCCTGCAATTGGCTGGCTGTCCCAGGTCTCCTCTGTGCTTCTATCAGACCCTTTGCGAAGTCACCCCGTTCCACCTGGGGCTTTAAGGTGGGGCTCCAGGGCTGCCCTGGGTGCCTTTCTCTGTGAGCCGCCCCTGCGGGCTCCAGCTGCCCTCATGCCTGCACTCAGATCGTGTCTTTCCTCTAGGCCTCTGTCCTGAGGCCACGTCCTGTCACCTCCGCCTCCTGGATGTGCCATGGTCACCTTTAAGTCATCTCTTCCCAACCTGAACACCTCCCACCCCGCGTGCATCTCCTCCCCTGGTGCCCTCACCCAATCCTGGACCTGCGGTCCACCTTGTCTCTCTTCAGGGGATGCCTGTCGCCTCCAGGATAAAATCAAACCTCCTTACCTTGGTCTCCAAGGCCTGCCTGGCCAGCTCCTGCCTGTTCTTCAGAACATTTTTATTGCCCCCCAGAAGGAGCCCTGTACCCCACTTTCCCCTCCCCTTTCAGCCCCTGGCACCGTTAACCTACTCTCTGCCGCTATAGATTTGCCGAATCTGGACTTTCACGTGAATGGATTCGTGCAGTACAGTAGTACCCCTTACCTTCGGGGCTTGTGTTCCAAGACTCCCAGGGGACGCCTGAAACCCTGGATAGTACTGAATCCTATCTGTTCGTGTCTTCCACCCACAAACTTAATGCTTTTTCCATCTTAACCAAATTCTTATCATGCACTGCGGCCATAACTGTTGCAGTTTTTGAGGTGCACCAGCAAAACTAGCATGAATTTCTTTTTCCTTCACAGTTTCACGGATAGAAGATTGGTTCTTAGCGTAGATCTTAGCAACCTCAGCATACAATTTTTTTCCTTTCCTTATTAAGTTGAGGACTTTCACCCTTTCGCTTAAAGGAAGCATTTCATTTCACTTAAAGGCTTCTCTGGTGTACCTGAATCACAAGCTCCACTACTCTTGCACTTTGAAGCCATTCTTAGGTAAAATAAGGGTCACTAAAAGTAAAACAGCTAGCTAGTGGGAAGCAGCGGCATAGCACCGGGAGATCAGCTCGGTGCTGTGTGACCACCTAGAGGGGTGGGATAGGGAGTGTGGGAGGGAGACGCAAGGGGCAAGGGATATGGGGATATATGTGTGCATAGAGCTGATTCACTTTGTTATAAAGCAGAAACTAACACGCCATTGTAAAGCAATTATACTCCAGTAAAGATGTGAAAAAACAAATAAATAAAATAAAAGGGCCACTCACTTGAACACAGACACTGTGATGCCTCCACAGATGATCTGATAACCCAGATGGCTACTAAGTGACTAATGGGCAGGATATACTGGACAAAGGGATCATTTGTGTCCCAGACAAGACAGAGGGGCAGGTGCAAGGTCTCACCACTCTACTCAGTCTGGGAAGTATTAACATGTTAGCAATGTTAAGACTTCCAGCCTGTGAACACAGGATGTCCTTACGTTTATTTAGGTCTTCTTTAATTTCTTTCAGTAATGTTTTATCATTTTCAGTGTACAAAGGTTGTTAAATTTATTCTTAAATATTTAAGTTTTTCTTTTAATTTATTTTTGGCTGCATTGGGTCTTCGTTGCTGCACACAGGCTTTCTCTAGTTGTAGCCGGTGGGGGCTACTCTGTTGTGGTGCACGGGCTGCTCATTGCGCTGGCTTCTCTTGTTGTGGAGCACGGGCTCTAGGCGCACGGGGTTCAGTAGTTGCAGCACGCGGAACTGCAGATACAGAGGGCTGACTTTAGAGTTATAGGTGGATTTTCAACTTTGCAGAGGGTCGGGCGCCCCTAACCCCTGCGTTGTTCAAGGCTCAGCTGTGAAATAGTGGTTGCAGTACGCGGACTCAGTAGTTGTGGCTTGCGGGCTTAGTTGCTCCACAGCGTGTGGGATCTTCCCAGACCAGGGATCGAACCCGTGCCCCCTGCATTGGCAGGCAGATTCTTAATAACTGCGCCACCAGGGAAGTCCCCTAAGTATTTAATTTTTTGATGCTATTGTAAATATAATTAGTTTCTTAATTTCATTTTCAGTTTGTTCATTGCTGGTGTATAGAAACACAACTGATTTCTGTATATTGATCTTCAGTCAAACTTGATGAACTCATCCATTACCTCTAATATCAATAGTTTGTGTGTTCCTTAGGATTTCACAGTTGACCCTTGAACAATGCAGGGGTTAGGGGCGCCGACCCTCTGCAAAGTTGAAAATCCACCTATAACTCTACAGTCAGCCCTCCGTATCTGCAGTTCCAAATCCTCAGATTCAACCAACTGCAGATGGTGTAGTACTGTAATGTGTATTTAGCAACAAAAACCTGAGTATAAGTGGACCTGCGCAGTTCAAACCCATGTTGTTCATGGGTCAGTTGTATGTAATTCATGTTATCTGCAAATATAATTTCATTTCTTCCTTTCAAATTTAGATGCTTTTTATTTTATATTCCTGCCTAATTGTCCTGGATAGACCCTCCTATATAATGCTGAATAGAAGTGGCAAGAACCAACATCCTTCTCTTCCTTCTAATCTTACTAGGAAAGCTTTCAGTCTTGCACCATTGAGTATATTAGCCATGAGGTTTTCATAGATGTCCTTTATCAGGTTGAGGAAGTTGCCCTGTATTCCTGTTTTTTTGAGGTTTTCATCACGAAAATGTGTCGGATTCTTTTTCAAAAGCTTTTTCTGTGTCTATTGTAATGATCAAATGTGGTCCTTTTCCCTTTATTACTATCATGTGTTATATTGAGTGTTTTTTATACATTGATTGATGTTTACATTGATTGATGTTTACATTACTAAGATAAATCCCACTGGGAAAAAGATGTACTGCATTTTTCAAGCATTGGGTTGAGTTTGCTGATATTTTGTTGAGGATTTTTGTTATCTATATTCATATAGGATATTGGCCTGTAGCTTTCTTTCCTATGATATGTTGTCTAGTTTTAGTGTCAGGGTAATACTGATCTCAAATAATGAGTTGGGAAGTACTCCCTCATCTTCTATTTTTTGGAGGAGTTTGTGAAGTACTGGAGTTAAGTCTTCCTTAATTTTGGTAGAATTCACCAGTGAAGCCATCTCATCCTGGGCTTTTCTTTCTGGGAAGTTGTTGTTGTTATTTAATTACTAGTTCAGTTTCTTTACTTGTTATCGGTCTATTTAGATTTTCTACTTCTTCTTGAGTCAGTTTTGGCAGTTTGTATCTTTCTAGGAATCTGGCCATTTCATATAGATCATCTAATTTGGGGGCATAAATTATTTATGGTGTTACCTTATAATCATTTTTATTTCAGTAAGGTTGGTAGTAATGTCACTTTCTTCATTTCTAATTTTAGCAATTTGAGTCTTCTCTTTTTATCTTAGTGAGTCAAGCTACAGGTGTGTCATTTTCATTGATCTTTTTAAAGAATCAACTTTTAGTTTATTTTCTCTGTTGTTTTTCTATTCTCTGTTTCAATTGTTTCTGCTCTAATCTTTATTATTTCCTTCCTTCTGCTTACTTTGGGTTTAGATTGTCTACTTTTTGTAGTTTTTGAAGTTAGAATGTTAGGTTATTTATTTAAGATCTTATTTTTTTAATACAGTAATTTAAAGCTCTAAATTTCCCTCTTAGCAGCTCTCTTGATGGTGCTAAGTTTTAGTATGTTGTGTTTTTGTTTTTATTCACCTCAGAGTATCTTCTAAGTTTCCCTGTGATTTTTTTTTTAATTTAATTTTTATTTTTGGCTGTGTTGGGTCTTCAGTGCTGCACACGGGCTTTTCTCTAGCTGTTGTGAGTAGGAGCTACTCTTCATTGTGGTGCGCGGCTTCTCATTGCCTTGGCTTTCCTTGTTGCAGAGCACAGGCTCTAGACGCATGGGCTTCAGTAGTTGTGACCCACGGGCTCTAGAGTGCAGCCTCAGTAGTTGTGGCTCATGGGCTTAGTTGCTTTGCAGCATGTGGGATCTTCCCGGGCCAGGGATTGAACCCGTGTCCTCTGCATTGGCAGGCAGATTCTAAACCACTGAGCCACCAGGGAAGTCCCTCCCTGTTATTTCTTCTTTGACTAATTGTTTATTTAGGAGTATGTCATTTAATTTTCACATACTTGTGAATTTCCCTACTCTCCTTCTGTTATTGATTTCTAATTTCATTCTGTTGTAGTCAGAAAACATACTTTGTATGCTTTTACTACTCTTAAATTTATTGAGACTTGTTTTATTGCCTAACGTATGACCTATCCTGAAGAATATTCCATGTGCACTTGGGAAGAATATGTACTCTTCTGTTGTTGGAGTGTTTCATTGCTGCCCGTTACGTCTAGTTGGCTTATTGTGTTGTTCAAGTCTTCTCTTTCCCTGCTGATATTCTGTCTAGCTGTTCTATCCATTACTGAAAGTGGGGTACTGAAGTCTCCAACTGTTATGTTAAATTTTCTATTTCTCCTTTCAATTCTGTCCAGTTTTGCTTCATGTATTTTGGGGCTGTGTTAGGCAAATATATCTTTTTAGCTGTCATTTCTTCTTGATGAATTGATCCTTTTTTCATTATAAAATGTCCTTCTTTAACTCTAATATAAACATTTGTCTTAAAGTTTATATTGTCTGATATTAGTATAGCCCCTCCAGCTCTGTTTCGGTTACTGTTGATGAAGTGTCCTTTTTTCCAAATTTTACTTTCTATTTGTGTCTTTGAATATAAAGTGTGTTTCTTATAGGCATTATATAGTTGGACCATGACTTTAAAAAGAAAAATCCACTGTGCCAATCTCTTCCCTTTAACTGGAGACTTTAATCCATTTACATTTAATGTAATTAATGGTATAGTACAATTTATACCTGCTATCTTGATATTTGCTATGTGTCTTATGTCTTTTTTGCCCCCAATTTCTTCATTATTGTCTTTGTGTGTGTGTGTGTGTGTGTGTGTGTGTGTGTGTTATTTTCCAGTGAACAACTTTAATTCCTTTGTTATTTCTTTGACTACATTTTTTGAGTTATTTTCTTAGTGGTTACCCTTGGGATTACAACTGATATCTTAATTTGTAACAATCTGATTTAGATTAAAATTACATTAATTTTAACTGTATTAAAAGATGTTGCTCCTGTATAGCTGTTTACCCCTTCTTCATTTATTGCCACATATTCCACCTCATATATTGTGTCTATACCCATAGATTTTTTTTTTTTTTTCTTTTTTGGCCTCACCACACAGCTTGTGAGATCTTAGTTGTGGCGCATGGGCTTAGTTGCCCCGTGGCAAGTGAGATCTTCCTGGACCAGGGCTTGAACCCATGTCCCCTGGGTTGGCAGGCAGATTCTTAACCACTGTGCCGCCAAGGAAGTCCCTGCCCCCTTGTTTTGAGAGATGATTTTGACAGATATAGAATCCTCGGTTGGCAAGTTTGTTCTTTCAGCACTTGGAATATGTCATACCACCGCCTTCTGGCCTCCATGGTTTCTGGTATGAAATCTTCTGTTAATTTTATTGAGGACCACTTATATGTGATGAGTCACTTCTCCCTTGCTGCTTTCAAGATTCCTTTTCTTTGCTTTTCAACAATGTATAATGTGTACAGGTGTGGACCTCTTTTACTTCATCCTGCTTGGAGTTTTTAAACTTCCTGGATGCATAGATCCATGTTTTTCATCAAATCTGGGAAGTTTTCAGTCACAATTTCTTCAAATATTCTTCTTGCCCCTCTTTCTCCTCTGCTTCTGAGAATTTTGTATAGGTTGGTATGCTTAATGGTGTCCCACAGGTCTCTGAGGCGCTGTTAATTTTTCTATTTTTTTTTCCTGTTTTGCAGACCAGACAATCTCAACCGACCTAACTTCAAGTTTGCTAATTCTTTCTTCTACCTGCTCAAATCTGCAGTAGAACCCCATAAGTAAAAATGTTCAATTCCATTATTGTACATTTCAACTCCATAATTTCCATTTGGATCCTGTTTATAATTTCTTTTTACTGACATTCTCTATTTGATGAGATATTATTCTCATACTTTCCTCTAGTTCTTTAGACATAATGGTTTCCTTTAGCTCTTTGAACATATTTTTTTTTTTTTTTTTTTTTTTTTTTTTTTTTGTGTTACGCGGGCCTCTCACTGCCGTGGCCTCTCCCGTTGCGGAGCACAGGCTCCCGACGCGCAGGCCCAGCGGCCATGGCTCACGGGCCCAGCCGCTCCGTGGCATGTGGGATCTTCCCAGACCGGGGCACGAACCCACGTCCTCTGCATCGGCAGGCGGACTCCCAACCACTGCGCCACCAGGGAAGCCCTGAACATATTTTTAAATTTAATTGTTTTTTATTAAAATTTTTTATTATTTTTTAAATTTTTATTGGCGTATAGTTGATTTACAATATTGTGTTAGTTTCTGCTGCACAGCAAAGTGAATCAGTTATACATATACACATACCCACTCTTTTGTAGATTCTTTTCCCGTATAGGTCATTACAGAGTATTGAGCAGAGTTCCCTGTGCTATACAGTAGGTCCTCAGTCCTCATTAATTATCTATTTTGTACATAGTAGTATGTATATGTCAATCTCAATCTTCCAGTTTATCCCCCCCCAAACATATTTAAATAGTTAAGATTCCCCAGAGATAGTTTCTATTGATTGGTTCTTTTTTCCCTATTTATAGGCCAGACCTTCTTGTTTCTTTGGATGTCTCATAATTTTTTGTTGAAAACTAGACATTTTAATTGATATAATGTGGCATTTCTGGAAATCAGATTCCAGGTTTTGTTGCTGTTGCTGCTATGGTAGTTGTGTTTGTGTATTGGCTTTTCTGAACTAATTCTGTCAAGTCTATTATTTGTCATGGGTAGCCACTGAAGTCTCTACCTGGTTAGCTTAGTGGTCAGATAAATGATTGGACAGAAACTTCCTTAAGTGTCTGGAACCAATAAATCTCTGTCATTCCCAAGTGGCTCTGTGTGTATGTGGGACATGCTCTCGGAATTCAGCCAGGCAGTTTACAACTCTGCTTTAGGCTTCACCTGTGCACAGAGACTCAAGGTCAGGTCTTTCATGAGTATATGCACAGCCCTACTTATGTTTTTGACCATCTGTATTCCGGAAATTTGTGGGGCTTTTCAACGCCCCTGTGGACAATGTATTCCCCAGTTCTTCCTTTTAAGCTTTTTGGTTAGTCTGTTATTTGCCCCAGCTGTTCTCCATTGCCTCGGGGAGATTACAGCTTTGAAACTACAACACTTGCCAGTAATTGCCTTCAACAGCCTCGGGGAATAGGCTACTAGCACTGGGCAAGTTGAGTGGGCTCGGCAAGAGGGGCCTTCCAGGGGATCACCTGACTGGTTAAGTAATATCAGTGCTTTGCAGTGAGGGTGTTCTGCCACCGCGCCAGGTCTGGAAATGTTGCTGGACGAAAGCGTGCGATGCCTTCGAAAAGCGGTGGATTCCGGGTTGGGGGCGTCCGGGCGTGGGGGGCGCAGCACCGCTGAGCCCCGGAGACCAGCGGCGGGATCAGGGAAACCAGGGTTGTTGGGAGTTGTCACGGCAACAGAGAGACGCAACGAGGACCCGCCCAACCGCTGGTTTCCACGACGACCGGAGTAGCGCGGCGAGGCGGTGCCCGGCCCTGACTGACAGAGCCCCGCCTCGCCCCCGCCCCGCGCCCTCCCACGCTACCCGGTTCTCGCGATGTTTAAGCTCTTTCGGCGCCGCAGAGGCCCACGGTAGCGGCGGCCGCGCTGAAGAGGGGCAATATGGCGGCAGCGGCGGTGGCCTCGCTTCGCGGGTCAGTGCTGGGCCCGCGGGGCGCGGGGCTGCCGGGCGCGCGGTCCCGGGGTCTGCTGAGCGGTGCGCGGCCCGGGCAGCTCCCACTGCGAACACCCCAGGTGAGAGCTGGTCTTAACCCTGGCCGCCGCGCGGACCCGCAGCCCGGTGAAGGTCACCGCTGGGAGGCTCCGGGCGCGGGCCGGGCAGCGCGGGAGCAGCCTTCGCACCCGGGCCCCCGCCCCGGCCGGGCCCCCGCCTCGGCCGGACCCCCGCCTCCTGCCGACCTTGGGAGCAGGGCTGCGCTCCCACTCCTCCGAGCAGCACAGGCACCTGGTGCCGAGCGTGGGGGGCGACGGGGCGGGCTCGCTGCCGGCTTGGGACTGGGCGCTTCCCCGGGGGGCGCGCCCAGGCCCGCTCCCCTCTCCGGCCTTCCAGACTGGGCCCGCGTCCTAAAGTGACCTCAGCCTGATCTCGGCCAGCTGCTTGTGACCTTGGCCTGCCCCAGCACCCTTGCTCACTTCGGCCCGATTCCTGGCCCAGGATCTAAGAACACGCCTCACAAACCCCCCCCCCCTCCCGCCCTCAGGGCCGAATTCCGGTCGAGGGGTCCGCAGCGGGGAGGGTGGGGAGGGCAGTGGCGCGGGAGGTGGCCGGTGCTGGGTGCCTGAGTTGGGAGAGGTAGGCGCTGAGAGTCAGATCCCCAGGTAGGGCTGGGTGGTGTTCTGGCAGGCGCTGAGCGGGACTCTTGCAGGCAGTGTCCCTGTCGTCGAAGTCTGGCCCGTCCCGGGGCCGGAAAGTGATTCTGTCAGCGCTTGGCATGCTGGCGGCAGGGGGTGCAGGGCTGGCTGTGGCTCTGCATTCAGCGGTGAGTGCCAGTGACCTGGAGTTGCACCCCCCCAGCTATCCGTGGTCCCACCGCGGCCTCCTCTCCTCCCTGGACCACACCAGGTGTGTGGCTGGCTGGGGGAATTTCTGGGTGGGCCGGGTGGGGTGGAATCCTCGGCGCCCTTAATCCTTTCTGTGTCTCTAGCATCCGGAGGGGTTTCCAGGTGTACAAGCAGGTGTGCTCCTCCTGCCACAGCATGGACTACGTGGCTTACCGCCACCTGGTGGGCGTGTGCTACACAGAGGATGAAGCTAAGGCGCTGGCTGAGGAGGTGGGGACGTGGGGATGCCGAGGACCCACAGATCGGGGCTCCTGCTGTGCTGGACAGCAGGGTTGTGATGGGGCTCTTGGTGGCAGGTGGAGGTTCAGGACGGCCCCAACGAGAACGGGGAGATGTTCATGCGGCCGGGGAAGCTGTCTGACTACTTCCCCAAACCATACCCCAACCCTGAGGCTGCACGAGCGGCCAACAACGGAGCACTGCCCCCTGATCTCAGCTACGTCGTGCGAGCTAGGTACTGGCCTGCGGTGGCCGGGTGCGTGTGTGGCGGGGGACGGCAGGAAGGGCTGCCTCATGCCAGGGGCTGAGGAGACCCCGATCTGGTCCCAGGCACGGTGGTGAGGACTACGTCTTCTCCCTACTCACGGGCTACTGTGAGCCACCCACTGGGGTGTCGCTGCGAGAAGGCCTCTACTTCAATCCCTATTTTCCTGGCCAGGCCATTGGCATGGCGCCTCCCATCTACAGTGAAGTCTTGGAGTTTGATGACGGTGAGAGGCGCCCGCGCTGGGGGTGGGCAAGCTGGGTCCTACTTTCCCCACTGCCAGGGATGCTCTCCTGGTGTTCTTGGCCCAAGAGTGCCTGCCCCTTCCTTGGCTGGGACACTGTGTGTTTCTGAGGAGGCTCATGGGTAGCCTTGAGGCCATCTGTGTGCTGGCTGGTGGTAGGGTGGGTCCCATCCCTTTTGAAGCTGTGGGCAGGAACCCGTCTCTGCCCCATGGTGGAGGATGCTCTTTGGGCTACCCCAAATTGGGCAGGGACACCCACGGGCAGCTCGTACCACTTGTCCTTGGTCCAGGCACCCCAGCTACCATGTCCCAGGTAGCCAAGGACGTGTGTACCTTCCTGCGCTGGACAGCTGAACCAGAACACGACCATCGCAAACGCATGGGGCTCAAGGTGAGAGGGCTGGGTGGAGGGGCACAGTGGACCTGGGAGTTGGGCAGGGCTCCTTTCTGCCTCCCTCCTCTGAGCCTGCCTCCCCCCCAGATGCTGATGATGATGGGCTTGCTTTTGCCCCTGGTCTATGCCATGAAGCGGCATAAGTGGTCAGTCCTGAAGAGCCGGAAGCTGGCATATCGGCCACCCAAGTGACCCTGCCCAGTGTCTGCTTGCTGTCCTGCCTGAATGGGTCCTCAAGCCGAGGAGCCACCCTGGGCCTGTTCAGGTCCCAGCTGGCCCTCCTGGCCAAGCCCCTCTTCCTCTGGGACAGAGGGGAAGGGGCAGGAGACGGGGTTCCAGCTCCAGATCGTTCAGCGCCCATCATGGAAATAAATTAAGTTTCTCAACATACCCATTTGAGCTATTGTGTGATGGGAATACAGGTTTGCAGAGCACTCTGGGACGAAGATCCCTGCCCTCAGAGCTCCCGGGGTGTCCAGTGCAGTGTGGTCAACATTGCCCTGAATGCTGGGAGTCCAGCCAGCAGTGAACGTGGGACAGGAAGCAGAGAACTAGCTGTTAGAGAAAGCGGCAACACTGACTGGAGTGGAGAGAAACTGGTTCCAGGTGGAAAGGGCTTCGCTTGGCTGGACACAGCCCAGGGACCCAGGGCCCTGCTGCAGTAACCCACCAGTGTCCGTGTATTGAACCACTTGGCCTTCATCCTGAAGGCGGCGGGGAGCCCTGCATAGCATTTCAACCAGGGAGAGGCTGGCCTAAAGTAGGAGCTGCAGGAGCTGTTCCTGGGGCTCAGGGGCAGGCAGGGCTGGGCGGTGGCCGGGAGAGGAGGGGCAGCACTCGACCTCACCAAGGAAGCAGAGAGGCAGGCGGAGGCCACCCAGAGGTGCTTCTGGTCTCTTGGCTGGGCAGCTGGAGGTGCTGTTGACTCAAGGGTCACGGTCTTTGTGAGGGGACAGCACCTCCTAGCAGTCTACAGGGCGGCTGGGAGTGGGTTCAGGCCATACGGCCAGACAGTGGCTGGGCTAACACAGCCATGGACCTGTCAGTGGCAGGAGGGCCATGACGGTGTTTTCTTAGTAGTAGCCCTGGGCCCTGGCTCGGGGCTCTTATCCTCTGAGCTTTTCTTGTCCCCAAGCAGGGAATATAAGGGCAGCCTGGTGGGACTAGCCCAGAGGAGTGGGGACCAGCGTGGGGAGGGCAAGAGCAGAGAGGAGGAAGGCAGAGGGAGGGTGTGTGCCTGAAAAGCTCTGGTTGGAAAAGGAGGGCCAGTCAGCTGAGGGCTGGGTGGGGCTCAGAGGGCCCAGCCCAGTGGTCAGCAGGCAGGGGGGTGTCCTAAGCACCCTTGGGGCCTGGGAGACTTCAGGGGACTTGCGTCCCAAGTATGCTCTTCAGTAGCCACCTGGGCCCAGCCTGGGAGCCGCCACCCCGGCCTCTGCCAGGTTTCATCTGAGTGGGACCGCGCCCTGCTCTGCATTCTCCCAGCAGCCCAGTCTGCACAAGGGCACAGTAAAGGGGCACCCAGCTGGCTCACAGGTGTATTTAATGACTCCAGCTCACAGCCCCTCCCCGGCAACCCCGGTTCTGTCTCCAGCGAGCGGACAGTCAGCAGAGGTTCCCTGAGAGGTTCAGGAGGGGGTCCAGGGACCCTGGGCCTGGAAGGGAAGGGCCATCCTCTCTCCTTGTGACCTGCGGGCAGGGGCAGAAGATGGGTCATTCTGCCTGTTTTGCCCCCCTGCCCCCATCCCCTCCCCTGCCTCTGCCTCTGCCCCGGTACCTTTGGTAGCTGCTGGGTGGAGGCTGTGGGAAGGGGGTCCCAAGCACAGGGCCTCTGGGTGCTGCACATCTCACAGCCGGGTCGGCTTGGGGCATTGATGAAGGTGCAGGAAGGGCAGGGCCAGCCGGGCTGGGGAGGTGAGGACACAGTTACTGCTTACCCATTCCTTCAATGCCCACAGCCTCCTAGGCCCTCCCTGCCCGGTCCCTTGCCCACCTGAGGGGGGTTGGGCAGGCTGGAGCCAGCTGGCTGAGGGGCTTGGGGCAGCCCCAGTGACTGAGGGAACAGGCGGCCTAGTTCCCCATCCATCTTCTGGGGGTGCTGAGGATTGCGTCCTGCCATAGAGGGAATGAGGCTCAGGACCATGTCAGGCTGCACCCCACCTTCCTCATCCCACTCCAATCAAAGACTGACCTGGGGCCTCTCGGGGGGCTGAGAGGAGGTAGAGGAAAGCAGGATCCCCATCCCGCCGGACCCCATAGAAAGCAAGGCTGTATTCGGGGACACACAGGCACCTCCCGATGACCCAGCGCTGCACAGCCGGTGGGAAGCCAAACTCCGAGAATACCTGGGGCCAGAGTGTCGGAATGTCACCCAGGTCCCCCCAGCAGGGCTCCCCAGACCCCGTGCTCACCTGCTCCTGGAGGGCCCCGATGGTGGAGTGGGGGTGGACTGCCAGCGAGATGTGGGCAGAGGACGCAGCATCTTCAACTGTAACCTGTAGCCTAGGCCAGAGTGTAGGTCAGTGGTAAAGACCGGGGACCTGAGAGGACTGGGAGGGCGGGTGAGATGGACGCCCCAGGCCTTACCTGACGGGGCCGGGAGGGAAGCAGGCCTCCTGGAGCTGGATGCTGAGGGCCGCGTGATGCTGGGCCAGGATGGCTGCTGCGTGGGCTGCCCGCTTCTCATCCCCACCCTCTATGGCCTGGGTCAGGTGCCCTGCTAGGTCCTCTGCAGGGGAGAGAGGGCCGTCACAGCCCCCCGCGGGCTGCCCCCCCAGCCCCTCCAGCCCCCTGCCCTTACCTTTCTCCATCAAGTCTCCAGGGCGCCAAGGAAGATCCACCTTGGGCTGGGGGGCCTTGGTTGCAGGCACTTCAAGGAGACTGGGCGGGGAAACAGGGCACGTTTCTGAGCCTAGGGCTGGGGTCAGGCTGTCACTGCCTAGGAGGGAAGATGTGGGGTGGGCTGGTGGTCTCCTGAGATCTAGCCCCCAGCTGAGTGCTCACCCAGGCCTCTGCTCTCTGACCTCAGGTTTCCGGTACCTTTGTCTCCTCCCTCCTCAGCTCAGCCCCTGCCAGGGCCCCGCCCTGGCCACACTTAAAGCCAGACCTTTTCCCCAGCCTTGGCCCTTGCAAACTCCAGAGGTCCCAGCTAACTCCACTCAGAGCTGCACCTGGCTCTTCCTTGGGCTCTGGAGTCCTTTTGGTCCCTTCTGCTGCCCAGTCCCACCCATGCCCCTCCTCCACAGAGGCCGGGCCCCTTCTCTTGGCCTGTGCAGGCCCTCTCAGCCAGCCAGGAGGCTCCCTGGCCTCGCAGCAGAACCAAAGGAGGTCCTCAGAAGGAGCCCACCCCATACCGCTCACCAGGAGCCCTGTAGTCAAGATGGCCTCTTTTTTTTTTTTTTTTTTTTTTTTTTTTTGCGGTACGCGGGCCTCTCACTGTTGTGGCCTCTCCCATTGCGGAGCACAGGCTCCGGACGCGCAGGCCCAGCGGCCATGGCTCACAGGCCCAGCCACTCTGCAGCATGTGGGATCTTCCCGGACCGGGGCACGAACCTGTGTCCCTTGCATCAGCAGGTGGACTCTCAACCACTGCGTCACCAGGGAAGCCCCAAGATGGCCTCTTTGTTGTCCTCGGGGACCTCCATCCTCTCTCTTGGCTCTACCATCATCACAGAACACCTTGGGCTGCCCCCATGCCAAACCCTCTCCAGCCGATGCCTGCCCTGGGCATGCTGCCGTCTCTGCTTCTTACCACCCACTTGAGGCCCTACCCACGCGGTGCTGATGCAGCTCCTGTGGTGGCCTCAGTATTCTGAGCTGTCCTCCCACCGAGATAAGCAGGGCTCCCGAGCACCGAGCACCAGGCCTGGCCTGGCCTCAGCTGAGCCCGAAAGATGTCATGCATACTGTTGCCTTGGGGCTTCTGTACCTGCTGCTCCCAGGCCACATGGTTCACCCCATGATCTTTAAATTTCACTCAAGGGTCACCTTAATGAGGATTTCCCTGCCACCCTATTTTAAATTGCAAACCTCTCCCTTCCAGCGCTCCCATCCTTTCCACCATCTGACAGAATTTATTTTACTTATTTTATACGTCTGTCTCCTCCCTGGAAATGCCAGCTCCGAGAGAGCAGGGATTTAAAGTTTTATTCATGCTAAATCTCTAAGGCCTTAAAAGAGTGCTTACTACAGGTGCTGAACACACATTTGGTGAACCAACGGACAACGAATGAACGAAAAAAAAAGGCCTTTCCTTCTCTGCAGATGCTGTCGTCTGGACCTCTCTTCATCTCAGTGTATGGTTTTCTTCTCACCTCTGACGGCTGTTCTGATGCATCTGTGGACTTTCCCTGGTGCACTGTCTGCCTTCCCGACCCTCTTCTCTTCCCACTTCTCTCTTCTGGTGACCTTGGTTGACCTTTTCTACCCCCAACCTTTACCTCTTTAGAGCCCCAGCCCCAGTCCAGATCCACCTACCTCCCTTCCCTCCCACATGTTTAAGAACTTGACCACCTCTGTGCCCTCCCAAAAAGGCCCTCTATCTGGGAGCTCCCCAGTGTCTGTTCCTTGCAGCTTTCTGTCTCAACCACTCACTCTTCCATTTAAACCTCAAGGAAATCTAGCCAATTCCATCTCCTAAGCATCTCTGAAACATTCTTCTTCTCTCCGGTCCTATCTGCATCACTCACACGAATGCAGGTCTCAACCAGTCTTAAGTAGCTCGAATCTGAGCCTCTCACTCTCCCACTGAATACCTTCCCAAAGCTTTTCATATAGTCCGTCTTCTCACCCAGATCCTGAGGGCCTGCGTGCTCTGCCCCTCCACACTTGTCTGGCACTCCAGGCTCCAGCTCTTCGGTCTCTGTTCCTTTTCTCTACTTCCTCCCTCCTGGGAGTCCTCCCAGAACCCCAGCAGTGGGTAAGGTGGGCTCAGCTTTCCCCACTACTCCCCCCCATCGAGACCTGGGGGGGTTGGGGCTACTCCTGTTCTCTTGCAGAACTAACACTATCCCGGTCCCAGTGAATCTTCACTCCAGGGCACTGACCATTCTGTCCTTCCACGGTGGCACCTCGGACCAGGGCTGCCCACCGCCGAGCTTCCTGAGGGTTGGCGAAGTGCAGGCTGAGAGTCCCAGGCCCTCCTGGTGGAGGTTGCAGCTCATGCTGGCTGGGGCCTCGGACGGTGTAGGAGACGGACTCCAAGGGCCACTCCAAACTGACCTGAGGAGGGGGAGAGTCCGGGCTCAGTGCCTCCCCCCAGCACATACTGCATGACGATCAAAGGAACACGAGGTAACATTTGCAGGCCACTTCCACTGTCCTAAGCCCTTTACACGTATTACCTTATGAAACTCTCACACTAGTCCTACGAAGGGAGGTACCAGCATTATCCCCATTTAACACACAAGGAAACAGAAGCAAAGAAAAGGTAACTGCTCAAGAGCACGCAGCTGGCGAATGGAAGGGCATGGCCTCGGGTTCAGCGGCCAGCCCCCGCCGGCCCCACTCACCGCCCCGGGCCCCGCGCCAAGCAGCTTCAGCCGGAAGCGCCCTGGTCGCTCGGGGTCCGCGCTCAGCTGCAGCCTCCGCAGCTGCGCCTCTGCGTCCGGCCCCGCGCCCAGCGGCCTCACCGCGGCGTGCACGGCCAGGAGCACCGCAGCCGAGCCAGGGTCCGAGGCCGCAGCCGCGCCGTCCGCCGGCGGCGCCATCTCCGGTCCGGTCCCGGCCCGGCCCCACGAGCCCGCTTCCGTGGCCTCGGGCCGCTGAGCGCCTCCACCGGCCGGAAACTGGGACCGCGAGCCTGGGGTTCCGGGCGCCGCCCGAGCGTTGGAGCCGTCTGACCCTCCCGCTTCGCCCACGATGGACATGGCCAGAGGGTCTTCGGACTCCGGCGGGCGAGGCTGGGCTTGGAGGCCTGTACTCGGGGCAAAGCGTCAGGGACTGAAGCACCGGCCACAACTGGAAGGCCCTAGAGGCTCGGCTGGGGGCTGCAGCCCAGCGGCCCTGTCGACCCCCGCGTCTGGCGGGAGCCGGGCGTACTCCTAGGCTCCTTCTGGGCCGCCGCCCGCCTCTCGCCGCCCACCGAACACTCAGTTGCCCCCTCTAGCCCACACCTACAGCACCCGGGGCGGAGCCGGCGAGGGGCCGCGACCAATGAGCGCCAGGGAGGAAGGCGGGTTCGCACGGCCGAGAAGATGACGGACATGCACCACAGCCAGTAGGAGTGGAAGACAGGACTGAGCGGCGGGTACTGCCCCCAATGGCTCTGCGAGCTCCCGGTCCCGGCGTCTGGAGCGGGCCATTCAGACGCGTGGGGCCGGGCCTGGCGGACGCTTGTTGTTGTCCGGCCCGGGGAGGTAGAGGTCGTTCGCTCGCTTGCTCGGGCCTTCTGTGGCGGTCGGCGGGCAGGTCGGTCGCGATAGTCGGGCGCCGTGCACGGGCGAGGCTATGTCGCGGTGGCAGATCGGATGGGCCGGCGGGGCCGGGAGTAACGGGACGTCGCTGCGGAGCTTCTTTCCCCGGATACAGTGCGGCCCGAGCGGAGGCCGCGGCGCCGCACTCCGGTCCTGAGGCGTCCGCGCTACCCGGGGCCCGCACCGCCTTCTCACCCGCACCGACGCCAATCGACCTGACCCTGCCTGGTCCGGTCCGGCCCGATTGAGCGCAGAGTAAGCAGGTAGGGGTACGCCCTGTGCCCGGCGCCGACTCGGGCCCTCCAGAACTACAGCCCCCAGCAGGCTTCGCGCTGGAGCGCACGCGCGCCTCCCGAGGCGCACGGCTTCCTGGGACTTGTAGTTCGCGCGGCTTGGCTGGGGTTCCCCTTAGACCCGGCAGACGCTGCAGCGCCCTAGCTGCCCGGCTGACAGGCCCTTCGGGGGCCGCGGGGCCTCCCTCCGCTCCCTGTCGTACTTTCGGAGAAAAACGGAGGAGCTCACTAGAAAGCAGCCTGTAGAACAGGAAAGAGCGCCGCGTCCAGGTGACGGCAGGGCCGAGCCCCAGGTGATCTGGTTCCTAACTGGGTGCGGTTCTTACCCAGGCTGAGGATCCCGGCCGGAGGGGCACTGCAGGAGTCACGTCCCTTCGCGGGCTCGCAGGGCCCCCCCTTGGTGGGTAGGGCTCTTGTGTCGGGATGGGGGGTGTTGAGGGAGAGACTAACCCAGCAGCCCCGGGGTTAGCAGGATCCCCGGTGGGTCCCCCAGCCTGGCCCAAAAACTCCTGTGAGGTGCAAGAGGTGTGGCTGATCTAGGGCCTGGACATGCCGCTCTCATCACCTCTCCCGCCAGTGCTGAAGGCCTGGGAGCAGGCTGCAGAGGAGGGACCCAAGTTGTTTACAGCGGCGCCACTTACTGGGAGGAGGGCTGAAGGTGGAGCCCCAAGGGCCAGACACCCATGGACTGACCTGCATCCTCAGGCAGCCGTAGCCCTTCGGAGCACAGGACCTCCTCCCCGGGGACATGAAGCTGTTGGAGAACTCCAGCTTCGAGGCCATCAACTCGCAGCTGACCGTGGAGACAGGAGATGCCCACATCATTGGCAGGTGAGGCCGGGGCTCTGGGGCTGGCGTCTCAGAGGTCACTCTGCACTGTCTCTGGGTTGAGCCTGCGGGGGTGGCGTGCTTCATGGTTGTGCTTGCGTCTCTAGGATCGAGAGCTACTCGTGTAAGATGGCGGGCGACGACAAGCACATGTTCAAGCAGTTCTGCCAGGAGGGCCAGCCACATGTGCTGGAGGCACTGTCCCCACCCCAGACCTCGGGCCTCAGCCCCAGCAGGTGAGCCGGGCAGGGCCTGCCCACTGTGCACTGGCAAGCGGGGCAGTGCCAGGCTGACGCTTCTCTCTGTGCAGACTGAGTAAGAGCCAGGGTGGCGAGGACGAGGGCCCCCTCAGCGACAAGTGCAGCCGCAAGACTCTCTTCTACCTGATCGCCACACTCAACGAGTCCTTCCGGCCGGACTATGACTTCAGCAGAGCCCGGAGCCACGAGTTCAGCCGGGAGCCCAGCCTCAGCTGGGTGAGGGTCGGGTCGGGGAAGGGACTTGTAGGCCCACAACCATGCTTGGTGTCCTCCCTAACTCACAGGGTCTCGGCCCGGTTCATGCCTGCTGCCCTGGGTCCTCGTCAGCCCTGACTGTGACCATCCTAGGTGGTGAATGCAGTCAACTGCAGCCTGTTCTCCGCTGTCCGCGAGGACTTCAAGGCCCTGAAGCCGCAGCTGTGGAACGCGGTGGATGAGGAGATCTGCTTGGCTGAGTGCGACATCTACAGGTGAGCTGGCGTCCCTGCAGGTGGGTCCTGGGTGGGTGGCACTTGGGACCTCACACCACATCTCGCCCCACACGCCCCAGCTACAACCCAGACCTGGACTCAGATCCCTTCGGGGAAGATGGCAGCCTCTGGTCCTTCAACTACTTCTTCTACAACAAGCGGCTGAAACGGATCGTGTTCTTCAGCTGCCGCTCTATCAGGTTGGCTGGCACCTGTCCACCTCCCTTCCTTTACCTCCCTGTTTGGCTCACACACCGTTTCCCCAGCCTGGCCCACCCCATTCCTAACTTTGTCCTCCCCAGACACCCTCCCTGGGGTTAGCAGCAGGCTGGGGTAGGCGGTTTTAAGACTGGTCCCCCCACCCCCAGTGGATCCACCTACACTGCGTCGGAGGCAGGCAATGAGCTGGACATGGAGCTCGGGGGAGAGGAGGAGGAGGAGGAGAGTGGAGGTGGAGGCCGTGAGGGCGGCCACGAGGAGACCAGCACCATGGAAGAGGACAGGTGTGTGACGGTTTCAGCGGCCTCCCTCCCTTCAGCCTGGGGTGTGCAGGGCAGGGCGGGGCCCCCTCTGCCTGGTCTCCTGAGTGTGGGCTCCTCAGAACTCACTGTGTGCCACCCGTTGCTCAGGGTCCCGGTGATCTGTATGTGAAGAGGAGGAACAGAGGCCCTCGCTTCACCCAGCTTCAAACAGTGCCTGGACCTGCCCACCTGAGGGGCCCCAGGGCCTCCACAGCTGCTGGCCAGATCCTGGCGCTGCCACAGCACCAGCGCCACTCCAGGCCACACCTGCCTAGCCCTTTGGCTGTAGCCTGTGGATGTCCCCTCAGCCCCACAGGCTCCCGCTGCCCACGCTGTGGCTGGACTGGACAGCAACGGCACAGGGCCTGGTGGGAAGAGCCACTGCCCCGCCCAAACGAACTGACACGGGCAGGGACAGCTGGACCACAGAGTTTATTTTTGTATTTTGTGCAGGGTCAGGCCTGGACCTGCACACTCCAGCCCAAAGGGCCGGAGACCCAGCAGGCGGTCCCCAGGGGTCATCCGCCCACTTGTACTCCCCACCTTGCCCATCGGGCAGCGTGCACTGAGTGTCACTTTGCTGCAGCTGGTTTGCTTCCAATAAAAGTTTCTGTGACTCAGTGCGCACGGAGGCTCATGAGGCGTGGGGGCGGGGCCTGCGTCGAGGGCGGGGCCTGCTGCGTCCGGTATCCTAGCAACGGTCCTAGGGGGCTGTTGAGCCGCCTGGACCCCGCGGCTCCCGAAATGGAGCCAGAAGTGTGGGACGCAAGCAACCCCTTTACCATAGAAGGCGACCACCTGATTCCAGACCTGGACCTGTATGATGCCGACATCTACGACGTCCCGGACCCGGGACTGCTCAACGAAGAGGATGGTGAGGTGGCCCGGCCTCGACCCCCAGATGGCCCGCTTGGCCGCAGGCCTCACTCAAGCGCTGGTTCTGTCCTCTGGGAATGCAGCACTCCCCGGGCAGTCCCCTAACCTAGCAGGGCCCTCAGGAGGGGCCTTGGCTGCCCACGACCTCCAGGGTTAGGGGCCCAAAGGCCACACCGACAGGGCTTCCGCTGCCGGTTCGCAGAGTCATCGTTTAAGGAGGCGGCCCCACGGCTTTTTACCAGCAACTCTCGGTGGCAGAATGTGACCCCGAGCGCCCGTGCCCGCCAGCTGTGGCTGCTCCTGCGTACAGGCCTTCAGACTTCTGTGGAAAAGGTGCGGCTTGCCCATGGCATCCGTCTCAAGGCCTCTTTCCGGCCCGGCTCTTCCCCTAGGGGCCCCCTGCAGGACACCAGCCCAGATCCTCTTGGCTCCCCTAGGTGGGTGCTGCCTACACCCCCGCCCCCCAACCCCTGGCCCCCGCCAAGTTTACGGCAGGCTTGCTGGTCCCGGTCCGCAGGAAAAGAGAGCCGAGCTGCACGTGGCGCGCTTGACGCACGGGCTAGAGCTGCTGCGCCGCCTGGAGGTGGCAGCCGGGCTGTGTTCGGTGGCACAGGACCCCATGGGCAGACGCTTCGTGGTGCTGGACGGTGCCGGCCGCCTGCACCTGCGCAGAGAGGATGGCTGGGCACAAGAGAAGCTGCTAGCTCCGGTCGCGCTTACAGGGCTGGTGGCAGTGCCGGGCGAGCTGGGCACTGTGGGCCGCTTTGTGGGCTGGGGCCCAGCGGGGTTGGCCATCCTAAGGTCCGACCTCAGCCTGCTGTGGCAGAGTAAGCCAGTGGAGCGCAGGGTGCCGGGCCGCGAGCCAGTCTGCTGCCTGCCGGTGCCCGACCCCGGGCTGCTGCTGGTGGCGGAGGCGGGCAGAAGCCTGGCGCTCTGGAAGTTCCGTGCAGGGGGTCGCTGCCTGGTTCCCCATGGGTCCCCTCTGTGGCTGCCGCCAAACCTCTCGGGTGCGCTTGCGCGTCTGACTCTCGGGCCTCAGCATCCCCCTCACGTCCCACGCTGCTACGCAGCCTACGGCTCAGCCGTGCTCACCTTTGATCTGCACACCTGGGCTCTCACAGATGTGCGTCGGGATCTGCACAAAACGTGAGGAGGGGCCCAGGGGCTGATGGGAGAGGGGGAAATCATGAGGTGAGTCCGCGACACAAATCCGGTCGTGGCAGGGGGGCCGGCGCGTGCGCACGCGCGCACACACACACACACACACACACACACACACACACACTGCAGTCCTGAGTCCACGGGCCTCCCTTTCCCCCCTCAGCACCATCTCCGACCTGGTGTACTGTAGAGAGGTGGGGGCCATGGTGACAGCTTCCCGGGACAGCACGGTGAAGGTGTGGGAGGCTGACTGGCAGATCCGGATGGTGTTCGTGGGACACACAGGTGTGCCGTGTGTGGCTATTGAGGCCTGGTCTCCCCTCACCCTGGGCACAGCCCTGCCTTTGAGAGCTCCGGGCACAGGATCTCCACGGGCTTCTGGCCAAGCTTCTCCGCCCTGGTCATGACCCTGACCGACGGCTCCCCTTCCCTCAGTCCCTGGTGCGCAGGAGTGACCCGAGCCCCTCCCGCAGGCCCGGTGACTGCGGTGGCCGTGCTCCCGAACACGGCCCTTGTGCTGTCGGCTTCTCAAGACGGGACGCTGCGCACGTGGGACCTGCAGGCAGCGGCGCAGGTGGGTGAGGTGGCGCCAAGCCGCCGGGGCCCGAGCGGGCCGTCGGAGACCGTGAGCCATCTGCTGGCTCCCGCCGGCCCCGGCTGCCCCTTGCTCGCCTTGCGCGCCCGCAGCGTGGAGCTGTGGCGCGTGCGGGAGCTCTACTCGCCATTGGCCCAGCTGTCGGCGCCGGTGCTCCACCTGCAGGTGGCGCCGGCGCTGCCCTCGCCCATGGCCCCGCAAGCGCAGCTGCCCACGCGCCTCGTGTGCGCCTGCGCCGACGGCTCGGTCTACCTGGTGTCGGTCTCCAGCGGACGCACCGTGAGCGCGCTTCTGCTGGAGCCTGAGGACTGCGCGGCCGCCGTGGCCTACTGCCTGCCCCGCGAGGTGCTGTGGCTGCTGACACGCACCGGGCACCTGCTGTGCGCCAACGCAGCACGCTGCCCCATGCGCGTGCTGCACCGCCTGTGCCCGCCGCCGCCCCCGGCGCCCCGGCCTTGCTGCCTGCACCTCTACAGCCACCTCACGGACCCCGGGAGCGCGTTTGCCGCCTGGGAGATAGTGCGCCAGTACAAGGGCGAGCTGTGCCACAGTGACGTGGCCGGGGCCTGGAAGGACAAGAACCGGTGGGTGCCGGAGCCAGCCAGGGCTGGGCAAGGCGGCCGGGTCCACACCAACAGGCTGTGGTCACCCATAGGTACCTGCTCGTGGTGGGGCACACTGATGGCACCCTGTCCGTACTTGAGTTGCGCTCCTCGAAGACGGTCTTCCGTACGGAGGCGCACGGCCCAGGCCCCGTCACCGCCATTGCGTCCACCTGGAACAGCATCGTGTCCTCCGGTGGGTACCTCTCCTCCCTCCACGGCCGGCCTGGGAACCCCTTCCCTCCCCAAAGGCCCCACTGTGGCTCCCGTCCCCACAGGGGGAGACTTGACCGTGAAGATGTGGCGCGTCTTCCCGTATGCCAAGGAGAGCCTGAGCCTCCTGCGCACCTTCTCCTGCTGCCACCCGGCGCTGGTGCTCTGCGCCCTCGGGAATCGCATCACCGTGGGCTTCGAGGACCTGAACAGCGCCACCTATGGCTTGGTGCAGTTTGGCCTGGGCAACAGCCCACGCTTCGATCACCGGCCCCAGGACGACCCCACGGACCACATCACCGGTGAGCGGGCAGGGCAGAGGTGAAGTCCGGGCCGCCAGATGGCTCTGGCCCCTGACCCTGAGTCCTGGCCCCCCAGGCCTGTGCTGCTGTCCCACACTCAAGCTGTACGCCTGCTCCAGCCTGGACGGCACCATCGGCATCTGGACCGCGGAGAACCGCCTGCTGCGGTGGGCGGGGGGGTGGGAGAGGGGTGGGGGCTTGCCTCTGCTGCTGCCTCCGTGTTCTGTTCCAAGGAGCAGGGCCAGACTGTCGGTCTGAACAACCCTCCAGGCTCCTGCAGCTGAACGGTGCCCCTCAGGCCCTGAGCTTCTGCAGTAACAGTGGGGACCTGGTGCTGGCCCTGGGCTCCTGCCTCTGCCTGGTGGCCCACAGGCTCTACCTGCCCACATCTTACCTGATTAAGGTGTGCACTGAGCACAGGTAGGCGGGGTGGGGCTGCTGTGGGCAGACCAGCCACCGAGGCCAGGGCTCCAGGCTCCTTTCCCCTGCTCAGAAGCTGTGCCAGGATGTCCCTGATGTGGTGGATGACCCTCCACTGCCGCTGACCAGCCAGGAGTCGCTGACCTCAGCCCAGCTGCAGAGGCTCGCCAACCTGCGCGGGGTGGCCAGCCTCAGGTCTGCCGGCAGGCCCAACCGAGCCGTCCCGGAGGCCCCGACCTGGCTCCCCTGGGTCAGGGCCTGGCCGAGTGCTCCCAACCTGAGACCCCAGGGCTCCCAGGCCCCTTGGCCACCCACCGCAAGCCCGTCCCAGTGCCGGCCTTCCCACTCCTGGCTGTTTGTGGTTCCCCACCAGGGGCCTGGCCACCACCCCTGGGTCCCTGTCCCAGCCTCTGCCCTATCCCACTGGTAATGCCACCCAGTGTTCCACCTGTGTCCCTGCCTGTCTGCAGCGCAGCCTCGTCTTTCGTCCATTGCCAGACGGCCACGCCTCAGCAGCCAGTCCTGGAGAAGGTGGGGCGGCTCCTGACCCCTTCTCCACCTCAGGGACCCAGCCCTGCCCCCCCGCCCCGGCTCGGGCCCTTCCCCTTCAGTCCCTGGGGCAGGCCTGGGATCCCTGTGCTTGTCTAGGGGCACGCAGCAAGGCTCAAGGAAGAATGCGCTGACCCCTGACCCTCACCCCAGGACTTGGAAACCTTCATTGCCCGGGACCAAGACCTTCAGCAGCTGAAACTGGGGCTGGTGGACCCTGCAGCCCGGCCCGCCCCCTCCTGGCAGCAGTGCCAGGAGGCCTTTGATAACTACCTCTGTCTGATCTATGGCCCTGGTCTGCTGGTGAGTGTGGGGCCTCCCCAGTCCCTCCCTTCACCCGGAGCCTCTGACACTGCCCGTCTGCCCTGCCCTCCCTGCCAGGGCAGGTATTCCGGAGGAGAGTCCCAGCAGTGGAGCACCGTGACCCTCACAGGGGAGAGACAGACCTGGGACGTGTGCGCCCTGCCCAGAGATGTCCCCGATCTCAGGGGCATTGACGCCTCGCCACCACAGGATCTTGGGACCCTGGGCCAGCGCTTTGCCCCTCCCCCCCCCACCCACCGGAGGTTGCACAGCACAGCATCCCAGGTGAGGCTTACCACCACACCCACCCCTCTGCCTTCACCTCATGGTCCCCACCCCACCCGCTGGTGACTCCTTCCACCCCAGCTGCTGGCCCGCTCCTCCCCGAGCCACGAGCTGGGCCTTAGTCTACACCTGCAGCTGCAGTGGGAGCGGCTCCACGGGGAGAAGCCTGTGGCCCCGGATCCACTGTCCTCCCACCTGCAGCGCAGGGTGAGGGGCCCAGGTGGGTGGAGGCTGCCGCCCGAAGGCAGAACCGCAGGAACACTGGAGTCCAAACTCGGCTCTGAGCCCTGTCCCATCCCCAGATCCCCCTGCTGCTGAAGAGGCGGCCCCAGGAGCGTCTCTCCAACCCCAGGGGCTTCTTCCCTGCCGCTGTTCAGCCCTATGAGGTGAGACCCCTTGCTGTCCTGAGGCCCTTCCCTCCCCGGGGGGGCCCTCCTTATGTACCCCATGTCCCCTTTGCTGTAAGCCTTTGTGCCCAGCTCTGACCCGAGGGCCAGGCCCACCTGCACCCCTCACCCCGGGCCCGGTTTTGCCGCTGCTGCTCTCCGTGTGCCCTGACTCCTCACTCCGGGAACTGGCTGCCAGAGGGCCAGGGACTTCGGAGCTGGAGCCAGGCGAAGCCAGAGCCTCTGCCAGCGGTCGCTCCTGCAGCCACTCCCTAGCGCGAGGGTTGGGGGGCTGGGGCCTCTGTGCACTTTGTCTGCGAGACCAGAGTCCCCTCCCTTGAGGGGAGCAGAGTCGGTGGGAGCCGGCCTTCCCACTCTCTCCCCCTCCAGATGCCCAGACAGGCCCAGCCCCTTCTCCCCACACGTCTGGCACTCTTACCTTCCCAGGTGGGTAACGGATCCTTCCGGCTGCTACTCCATCTACCCAAGCCCCCAGTAACCCCCCTCGAGCTCCCATTGTCCCCTTGTTTTTCTTTGCGTGCCTTGTGGAATCTTAGTTCCCCGACCGGGGATTGAACCCCGGCCCAGCAGTGAAAGCACGGAGTCCTAACCAGTGGACCGCCGGGGGAGTCCCTCCTACTGCCCCCTTCTTATCAGCGTCTCTGCTCCAGGACCGGGGGCTGAGTCCTGTGGAGACCATGTGGGTGTCAGGGCTCCCCAAAGGCCGGCTGTTACCCAGATCTCCGTCCTCAGTTGCCACAGCTGATACCACACTCGCTGCCTGCCCTTCGGCCTGATTTCTAGAGCTTCTCTCTTCCTGTGTGTGTGTCGTGGGCGGGGCGTGTGAGCCCTACTCAGCTCTCGGACGTCAGGCGGGCAGAGCTGGGCTGGTGGCCGGGGTGGTCTCTGGGGCAGGTGGAGTCCAGGCCCTCAGCCTGCGCCGCTGTGCTCTACCTGCAGTGCTGGCGGCGGCCCATCCGCTTCCCGGGCCACGTGCCCAACTCGGTGGTGCTGCAGCAGATGCGGCTGCCTGTGGAGGTCGGCGGCCTCGGAGCCCTCGGCAAGGCAAGGGGCGGGGCGGGGCGGGGCCTGCGGGGGGCGGGGCCGGCTCCCTGACGCGCCCGTGGCCACGCCTCGTTCTCCACTTCGCAGCCGGGAGGGAGCCGGGACGACCCGTGGCTGCCGCGGGGCACGAGGCGGCGGCGCGCCAAGCGGCAGGAGAAGCGGACCCAGTCGTGGGGAGGGGAGGGGGAGGAGGAGGACGAACAGGGTCTGGACTGGGCCTCGGACTCGCAGCGCCCCCACACGCAGCTCTCCGACCAGCTGCCGGAGCAGGAGGCTCAGGTGGGCGTCCGGGGCTGGGCTGGGCAGCGGCGCGGGAGCTGCCTGAGGCGGGCAGGGTCTGCAGCTGCTGCCGCTGCCCCTAGAGCCCCGAGGGTCGCATCCCGAAGCCCATGGGCTCCCGCGAGGACACCGCCAGGGCCGAGACCTGTCTTCATTGCCCCCAGTTCCACTACGGGCACTCGCTCTGGGAAGAGCGCTGCGGGCATCTGCCTAGGTTCCTGCATTTTTTCGTCGCCCAGAACTGGTTCAAAAAGCTCTTCCCCATCTTCACTCTGCAGGTTCGGGGGAGTTTTGGAGGCACGGGCTCAGGTACGGGAGGGGGAGGCTGGAGCGCCCGGGTGCGGCGCAGGGGGCCGGGCCTCAGCGCCAGATCCCTGCAGGCGTACCCCGAGGTGGGCACGGTGGAGGGCCTGGCCTCGCTGTTCATGGACCTGCTGGACGAAGCCTCCTGGGCAGACCGTGTGCACATCCTGCACGCGCTGCTGAGGCTGCTGCCCGACGTCAGCAGAGACCTCTGCAGCCGGCTGCAGGGCATCCTCGTGCGCTTGCTCAACCTGGACCAGCCCCCCAGCCTCCAGGTGAGCCCCTAGTCCCGAGACCGGCCCCGCCCCGCCCCGCCCCACCCCAGGCCTCGGGCCCCAGTGTCGCTCCCCCTGCGCTCAGGACAGGATGCAGAAGCAGTTTGTGATGCTGGCGCTGCAGCTGCTCCTGGCCTGCTCCCTGGAGTCCCGCGAGGTGGTGCTGGAGCTCCTGTGCTACGTCCTTTACTCGCCAGCCTCCTGCCGGTGAGTTCCGCTCCCTTCCCTCCCTCCTCCCCGATGCTGCCAGGGAGGCCGCCCAGAAGCCTCCCACGCCTGTACACCTGTCCCAGGCCGGAGCTCAGGAAGTTGCTGGAAGGACTCGGCCTTCAGGACCCGCACGGCCTCCTGTTCAAGGAGATGATGACCTGGGTCCAGGGCCCGGAGCGCGCCTCCAAGGCCGCACTGCGCAAGCGCTGTTGCCAGAAGCTGGAGGAGATGGTCTGGCAGCTGAAGGTCTGGGCGGGGGCGGGAGTGGGGGCGGGGCGGGGGCGGGCCACCTGCCCGCAGAGCATCTCGCCTTCTCCCCAGGCTTTTCCCAAGTGCAGAGGGGAGAGCCAGGTGAGGCCAGCGGGCTCCTTGCCCCGCTCTGGCTCTGCGCCTCTTCCATCCTCCCCCATCCCTCACCCCTCCCCCATCTCCCGGGATCTTCCTGCGCCTCCCCAGGAGGGAGTCTGGGGTGGGGTCTCAGGCTTGGAGCCATGGGCAGCACCTCTCCAGCCTCCACTGGCCAACTCCCCAGGAGATGGAAACTATGCCGCCATCTGTAGCCAAGTTGTCAGAGATGCTGCCTGAGGTCTCAGAGACCTCAGCACTTCACCCTCCTTCGAAGGAGACCCTGTCGCAGATTTCCATGGTCTCTGGGGCAACTGTTCATATCTCTGTGATGCCCTCAAGCGTCTCCCGGACGCCCTCACCGGTAGTCTCACCCGGAGAACCGGACTTGGCCGCCCTGGAGTTGCAGGCCCAGCAGACGCTCGCACAGATGCGCTTTGGGCGGACGCAACGTGCACTGTCTGGGACACTGACACACTTCTGCCCCTTGCCTGAGGCCCACTTGCAATCCTCCACGCCAGCTGCACAGCCTGATGAGCCACTGCCTCTGGAGCAGACGACCTGGTCACAGTCAAAAATGCTGGACCTGGGGCCCATCGACGCACTCAACCTCTTCTGCGAGCAGCATGGGGCTCAGCAGCAGGGCCCCCCGCAGGAGGAGCCCGAGACCCCGCCCCCACGCCCGCCCCCACAGAGGCCCAGCATGGTGGTGCCACAGCCCCGGGAACCCCGGTGAGCACGCCACGGGTCCCTGGAAGAGGCTGGGGCAGAGCCTGTGTGGAACAGCTGAGGCGCGGGCTCAGCCAAACCTGCCTCCTTACCCTCCAGGCACTACTCCATCCTCCGGCTTCAGGAGGCCAAGGTCCAGAGGTCTCCAATGAAACTGAGGGGTGAGTAGGGACAGGAATAGAAATCGGACCCTGACCTCTACCCCAACCCAGCCCAGTTCCCGCGGAGCACTGACCCCACTGCTGGCCCCCAGGCCGAATGCTGTCCCGGCTCTGGGCGGGCCGCACCCTAGATGGCGCCATCCGGATGCTGAAGCTGCCACTGCCCCGGGTGGAACTGCAGCCTTTCCCCCCAGACTGGCCCAGGCCTGCCCATCCGCTGCCCCCGCAGCTCCTGCAGCCTGCCCTGCAACGCTACTTTCTGCCAGATGACATGGACCCTGACAGCTACAGCTGAGCTGGCTGGTGACCCTGGCCTGACCCTGCCTCCCCCTTTTCCCTCCAGCATGGAGTCAGGACATGGCTCTCCAGCCGGCTGTTCACCCCAGCCAAGGCCCAGGGCCCGAATAAAGTCCAGAGGCCACGGCCAGCTCACTGGATGCCACCTTCACCTTTGGGGGCCCCTGATGTGGGCAAGGGGGGGGTCTGGCTGGTGTGTCATGAACCTGCTGGTGGCCAGCTGCATGTGTGAGGCAGGAGCTGGGGGACTGGTGGGGTCTGGGATGGGACAAGGTCTGGGCTCGGGTCAGCACGTAGTAGAGCAGCGTTCTTGGTGCGGGAGGGCCTGTCTGCCCAGAGAGGGAACCTGCCGCACGGGCACGGCCCTGCTCGGGCACTCAGCCACGGTGCTCAGGACGGGAGCGGGAGACTGACGGGTGGGCCGGGGAGAGGGGAGGGTCTGGGTGGTCGCAGGTGTGTGGGGGGGAACTTGCAGTCATTTGATGCAGGTGAAACCAGGAGTCAGTCGGAGCTTTGCTACCTTTAGGCTGGAAAGGAGAAAACTTAATGACGAGGCCCCGTGTGCTTTATCCAAGAAGCAGTAAAGGGGCAGTGTTCTCTGGACCTTTCAACCTAGAAGTCACCAGGAGATTCACCTTGTCTGTGAAGCACGGGGTCTCAGGGCCTCGGCCTTCTTCTGAACTGCCATGACCTCAAAGGGCACCGACCCAACCACACGTGGAGCCCACGTGCGCACTTACTAGGACGGCTTTTGCGACGGGCCCGTTCTAGCTTTCTACATCCTGCTGCTGGGTTACCTGAGCAGCGATTTCTTTCCTGTATTTTCAGCCTCTGACTTCAGACACTTCTGCTCAATGGCTCTGTGGTTAAAATTGGTCTCCCACACCTTTCCCGCAGCCCCTAACCTGTGCAGGGGCTCTTGTTACAGGGCTGCTGAGTGGGCAGCTCTTTCCTAGGCCAAGGAGGGCCAGAAGTGCCAGGTCCAGATAACTGAAAAACTTGACGTTTTTATAAAAGGACCTGTACCTGCTACAACAAGGACTGAGGCCCGCAGTAGTCTGCATCTACTGGTGTTTCTATGTTTCGAATTACAGAAGCAATAAATGCTTTAAAAAATACAGACATGGGAATTCCCTGGCAGTCCAGTGGTTAGGACTCTGCGCTTTTACTGCCGAGGACTCAGGTTCGATCCTTGGCTGGGGAACTAAGATTCCGCAAGCCATGCGGTGCAGCCAAAAAAAAAACAACATACAAACGTGAGAAAGTAGGGCAAAAGTTTAAACAGGTCAAAATCCCCACTAATCATATAGGAAAACACTAATATATTTATTAATACATATTAATATATAACTTTTAAAATTAGGAAATATATTAATCAAAATATACCATTAAGAGTAAAAAGTCAGGCCACAGAGTGGGAGAACATATTTGAAATACATGTAACTAAAAATGGCTTGTCTCCAAAATATATAAAGAAGTTCTACAAATTAATAAAAAAAAAAAAATCACACAACCCAATTAAATGTATAAAAAGCTAGAATGGGATTTCCACTATAGATGTTAAAATACCAAATATATATATATAGCAAACAGAAATACATATTTTTTTCCACTTCCTGACTGTGTGACGTTAAACAAGTTACCTATGTTCTCTAAGCCTCAGTTTCCAATCTATGAAATGTGGATAATAAAGCTATGACACCTCACAGGACTGCTGTGAGGATTAAATGAATCGTTGTATCTAAAGAGCTTAGGAGCAGTGCTGGGCACAGCGTAGGCAGATAGAAAACAAAGCCGGAACCCTTCCCACATCATTTATGAGAGTAATTTTCAGATGAAGATTGTAATGTAGAAAATAAAACTATAAATATATCAGAAGGTAATTTAGAAAAATAATTAACTGAGAACACTCAGAAAAGACAGATATATTTGCTGATTTAAAAAAAAAAGTTATGGCAAAAGACAACATAAAGACAAAACTCAAAGCAGATCATACATGTAAAATTATAAAAATTTAGGAAGAAAACATAAATCCTTTGGACCTAGCAATTGATGAAGAGTCTTGACATAACGCCCAAGGCACCATATGTAAAAGAAAACAAATCAATAAATTGGACTTTATCAAATTTTAAAACTGCTCTGGGAAAGGCCTTGTTAATAAGATGAAAAGACAATCTACAGACTGGGAGAAAATATCTGCAAATGACATAGCCACAAAGGACACATATCCAGAATATATAAGCAACTCTCAAAATTAACTAAAAACCAAACAATCTCCTTAGAAAACAGGCAAAAGACACAAAACAGACATTTCACCCAAGAGGAGATGAAGACGGCAAACGAGCACATGAGAAGATGCTCCACATCGCCATCCATTAGGGAAGTGTAAATTAAGAATGGCTCAAATTTAAAAAGTGACGCCACCAAATGCTGGAGATGTGGAGCAACTGGATCTGTGTACGATGCTGGCGGGAATGTAAAATGGTCCAGACACTGGAAAGCAATTTGGCAACTTCTTGAAAAGCAGGACTCAGCCATCATACTGCTGGGCATTTATCCCAGAGAAATGAGGACTTAAGTCCACACACAACCATACTATGCACCAACGTTTATAGCAGCTTTATTTGTAACAGCCCCAAACTGTCAATGACACAAAGGTCCTTCAACAGGTGAATGGCTGGCTAATCTGTGGCACATCCACACCATGAAATACTCCTCAGCAATAAAAATAAATTATTAACACAACAACCAGGATGAATCTCCAGATAATTATGCTGAGTGAAAAAAGCCAATCTCAAAACATTCCATTTAAATAACGTTCTTGCGATGACAAAATTATAGAGCTGAAGAACAGATTAGTGGTTGCCTGGGGTTAAGGATGGGCAGGAGAGGGCGGAGCAGGAGGGAGATCTCTGTGGTGATGAAGCTATTCTCTATTTTGACTGTGATATTGGTTACACGAATCTACACAAGGGATAAAGAGGCATGGAAGGACTTCCCTGGTGGTCCAGTGGTAAAGAATCCGCCTTACAATGCGGGGAACGTGGGTTCGACCCCTGGTCAGGGAACTAAGATCCCACACGCCGCAGGGCAGCTAAGCCCGTGCGCCACAACTACTGAGCTCGCGCGCCTCAACTAGAACCCGCGTGCCGCAAACGACAGAGCCCGTGCACCCTGGAGCCTGTGTGCCACAGCTAGAGAAGAGAAAACCCGCATGCCACAACTAGAGAGAAGCCAGCACACCACAACGAACAGCCCGCATGCCGCAACTAAGACCCGATGCATCCAAACATAAATAAAATAATTAAATAATAAATCTTAAAAAAAAAAAAAAAGGCACGAATCTACACACACAATTTCACTTTGACACTGTATTATAGCCTCATAAGAGTAACCACTGAAGAACCTAGAACAGGCAGCTTTGTAGAGACAGAAAATAGCCATGAGGTCACTGGAGGGGTTGGGAGGTTAGAGTTCCTGCTCTGGGGGGTGACAATGTTTTGGAAACACACAGTGGTGATGGTGGCAGAATGTTGTGGGTGTGATTAATGCCACTAATTATACACTTAAAAATAATTAAATGGGGGAATTCCCTGTTGGTCCAGGGGTTAGGACTTGGCGCTCTCACTGCCGAGGGCAAGGGTTCAATCCCTGGTTGGGGAACTAAGATCCCACAAGCTGTGCAGCACAGCCAAAAAAATGGTCAATTTTGTTACATGTATTTTACAACCATTTACAACAGTTAATGTAACACACCAGAAACCACTGAATTTAAATGGATGATCTGTACTGTATGTGGATTATATCTCAATATGTTACCGAACGGAACTTGGGTCTGCTTGCCTGATGCACAGCGAAACCAATCTGCTGACACCGGGCTGTAGTGAAGGAGGGTACGGCGTTTATTGCAGGTGCCAATCAAGAAGAACTGGCAGCTCATATTCAAAAGACCTGAACTCCCCAGTGGCTTTCAGGGAATGGCTTTTAACGACAGTGTGAGGGAGAGTGTCATGGGTTTCGTGATCAGCTCGTGTGCAGTCCTCTGGTTGGTTGATGGTGAGGTAACAGGGTACTAGGTATTTTGGAAATCTCAATTATCAGTTTTCTGCGGTCTAAGTGCTGGTGGTCAGCATGCAGTTAACTTCTTCCACCTGCTGGGGGCTTTAGTATCTGCAAAACCACTCAAGGATATGGCTCAGGATATTATCTATAGCCTTCAAGTAGAACTAAAGGTCCTTGACTTTGTTTTATGGCTAAACTATTATTACTTTGTCTAGACTGCTCTCTCTTTTTTGCTACGTTTTCCCACTTCTCTGATTCAATTTGCTCTCTGGAACTCAGGGACAGCCTAGGAGGCTAAAGCTCCTCTACAAACAAGAGGTGGGGGACGTGGCGGTGGGAGGGGGTGTCTGTCCCCAAGAAGGCCCTGCAGGGTCCTGTTTGGTTTCAAATAAAGCTATTTTCAAAAACACACAGAAGGGACTTCCCTGGTGGCACAGAGGTTAAGAATCCGCCTGCCAATGCAGGGGACACGGGTTTGAGCCCTGGTCCGGGAAGATCCCACATGCCGCATTGCAGCTAAGCCCGTGCGCCACAACTACTGAGCCTGCGCTCTAGAGCCCACAAGCCACAACTACTGAGCCCGCGTGCCACAACTACCGAAGCTTGCGTGCCTAGAGCCCGTGCTCCGCAACAAGAGAAGCCACCGCAATGAGAAACCCACGCACCACAACGAAGAGTAGCCCCCGCGCGCCACAACTAGAGAAAGCCCACACACAGCAACAAAGACCCAACGCAGCCAAAAATAAATAAAAATAAAACAAAATTTAAAAATTAAAAAAAAAAAAAAACAAACTACAGAAGGGCCTCCCTGGTGGCACAGTGGTTAAGAATCTGCCTGCCAATACAAGGGACACAGCTTCCAGCACTGGTCCGGGAAGATCCCACATGCCACGGAGCACCTAAGCCCGTGCGCCACAACTACTGAGCCTGAGCTCTAGAGCCCGCAAGCCACAACTACTGAGCCCACATGCCACAACTACTGAAGCCTGCGTGCCTAGAGCCCATGTTTCGCAACAAGAGAAGCCACCGCAATGAGAAGGCCGCACATCGCAACCAAGAGTAGCCCCCGCTCACCGCAACTAGAGAAAACCCACGCACAGCAACGAAGACCCAACACAGCCAAAAATAACTAACTAAATAAATAAAAACACACAGAAGCTTCCTTAAAGGGGCTCCCACTGGCCAAATTGAGGATCAAAATAATGACAGTAAAGTATTATATTTCTTTGAATAAACTAGGAATCCATGAGACTACATTGACATAAATAGGTAAAGAGAAAGCTTTTTTCCCTACAATAAATGATAAAATTAGAAAATAGCCATTTGGAAACCATCACAGTAAAAACTAATTCAGAGAAAAAAACAATACATGCAAAAACTAGGGAGTGAAAGGTGGATGAGGAACAGAGTGTTTACATAGCCTCAAAGCATCCCCCCATAAAATACTTACTAAATACAAGAAGAAAAAGAGTAACCTGACAGGGAAGAAGCTTGGGCCACTCCATCATAATTAAGTGATCAAAATAAGCCTCTCCCGCGCTGAGACAAACTGACATTGTGCCACCTGATTGGACAGGATGAAAAGAACCCAGGATTTCCTCCAGAGCATTCCTGCCAGAAATGCACAACCTGAATCTAATCAGGAGACAACCAGACAAATACAAATCGAGGAACATGCTACACAATAGCTGGCAGTGGTCTGTCTCAAGGGCATGAAGAGCTGTTCCCACGTGGACACAAGAGGTGAGACAAAGGTCATTACTGGGGTGACCTGGGAATTTGAGGTCTCAGGGTCAAGGCTATGTGGGGGTTCTTTGTACAGTTCTTGTACCTTTAACTTTGAAATCACTTCCAAACACTTTGGATCTTTTAATTCACCGTGGGCATATTTAAGGCTCCCTAGCTGGTGATTACTGTAAACACATCCTTGATGCAGTCAAATCACGGGCCTGCTCATTAGTCCCCTGCTCACGCCAGTGGGCCCTGAAGGTGCACATTTCTGTCTCAGTCAAAAGTACCCACCAGGGCTTCCCTGGTGGCGCAGTCGTTGGGAGTCCGCCTGCTGATGCAGGGGACACGGGTTCATGCCCTGGTCCGGGAAGATCCCACATGCCGCGGAGCGGCTGGGCCCATAAACCATGGCCACTGAGCCTGCGCGTCTGGAGCCTGTGCTCCGCAACGGGAGAGGCCACAGCACGGAGAGGCCCACGTACCGCAAAAAAAAAAAAAAAGTACCCACCAGAGGGCATCATTTACCTAGGCTATCCACAATATTCTAATTCCATACCTTGAGGAATTTTCAACTCTTATGGCCTGGCCGGGATCTGTGTGTCCCGAGGATGTGGTTGCCTTGGAGAGGTGGCACGTCCTTGGACTCATCCATCCTCTTCCTCAATTTCCATGGGACTTTCAGGAAAGTTTAGATTGGGATTGAGGCTATGGGTCTCAGGCGGGGCAAGTCCCGGCTCTTGGACGTTATGACCGCCTGACTTCAGGGCCATATTTTTCCCTGTAAGTGGCTCTTCTGGGCATCACTGCCCCTAGAGGCTTCGTCCTAGCCCTTAGTGTGAAACAAAAATAATATCTATTAAGAGGCTTATAACCTATGTAAAAGTAAAGTACATAACAAATAACCCATGACTCAGGTAATAAGTGGGGGGAAACCCCGATATTAGAAAAGAAGAAAGGTCTCAAATCAATGACCTCAGCTTCTACCTTAAGAAACTAGAAAAAGAACAGCAAATTAAACTCAAAGTAAGCAGAAGAAAGGAAACAGTAAGGTCAAAGTAGAAATCAATAAACTTGAAAAAGAAAACAATAAAGAAATGAATTCAAAAGGTGGTTCTTTAACAAGACCAGTAAGGGCTTCCGTGGTGGCGCACTGGTTAAGACTCCGCCTGCCAATACAGAGGACACGAGGTCGAGCCCTGGTTCGGGAAGATTCCCACATGCCGCAAAACAACTAAGCCCGTGCGCCACAACTACTGAGCCCGCACGCCTAGAGCCTGTGCTCCGCAAGGAGAAGCCATCGCAATGAGAAGCCCGCGCACCGGGACGAAGAGTAGCCCCCGCTCGCCGCAAACAGAGAGAGCCCGCGCGCAGCAAGAAAGACCCAACACAGGCAAAAATTAAAAAAAAAAAAATTTTCGCAAACTGAACACAACCATATATAAAACCGAAAATATATCACGATCAAACGGAGAGTATGCCAGGGATACACTAGAAAGGCAATCACTGTAATTGATCCTGCTTTTCTTCCCGCGAAGACGGATGTTTGACAATCATGAAGAGGGAATGTAATCGGTCTGCTATCAGCGGCTGGCAGGACCCCCAAGGGACGGTGCCATGCCGGGGCCCAAAGCTTGTCCCTGCACGACCCCCACCACCGCGCAGAGCCCGAGGTCCCCGGCTTCCGGGCGGCAACCAATCCCACAATCCCCCGGGCTTGGCGTGGCCCCGCCTCCGCGCGCCGGTCCCGCCCCTTGCGCAGAGTCGGTAGACTCGGATTGGTCACCGGGGCTTCCGGTACCCTGGTGGGCGGGGCCGCTGCCCACCTGTAGGCGCACCACAAAGCTGAGCTAGCGTGGCGGAGCACGCCGACAAGCATGCGGGAGGACGAAGGGGTCGTTGGTGGGTCAGCCGGTGGCCTCGCCTCCGTAGGGTCGCCGATACTGGAGGCCGGCCCGAAGGCGGAGGCGGCGAAGCTGCTGCCTTTCCTGGCGCTCGGGGCGCGGGCTGACCTGCAGGCGGCGGCGGCGCAGCATGTGCTGGCGCTGACCGGCTCGGGGTCCGGCCGCACGCTGCTGGCCGGCCAGGCGGCACTGCTGCGGGCTCTGGTCGAGCTGGCGGTGGCCCCTGCTCCAGCCCCGGCCCGAGACGCCGCTCGCGCGCTAGTCAATTTGGCTGCCGACCCTGGCCTGCACGAGCCGCTGCTGGCGGCCGAGCCCGGACTACCTGCCCGCCTGCTGGGCTGCGCTTTGGACCCACAGTGGCCCTGGGCCGAGGAGGCGGCCGCCGTGCTGGCTAACCTCAGCCGCGAGCCGGTGCCATGTACTGCGCTGATGGCGGCGCTGGCGGCCGCTGAGCCCGGGGAGTCGGGCCTGGAGCGGCTGGTGCTCGCGCTGTGCACTCCTGGCTACAACGCCCGCGCGCCCCTGCACTACTTGGGGCCGATGCTCTCCAACCTCAGCCAGCGTCCTGCGACGCGCGCTTTCCTGCTGAATCACGACAGGTGAAGCCCAGGGCGCTCGCGGGGAGGGCGTGGAAATGAGCAGGGACGGCACTGAGTGGTCTTTCCCTCCAGGTGCGTGGTCCAGCGGCTGCTGCCCCTTACCCAATACCCGGACTCCTCGGTGCGCAGGGGCGGGGTGGTGGGGACACTGCGAAACTGCTGCTTCGAGCACCGTGAGTGGTGGCGAGGAAGTTGCCGTGTCGGGGAGTGGGAGGAATAGACTGGACCCTGGGGCCCCTCTGGACTGGCCTCCATTCCTGTTTCTCCCCAGGACACCATGAGTGGTTGCTTGGGCCTGAGGTGGACATTCTCCCCTACTTGCTACTGCCCCTGGCTGGGCCTGAGGACTTCTCCGAGGAGGAGATGGAGCGTGAGTGGCTTGGGTTGAGCCTCAGGGTTGGTCTGGCAGGAGGGGAGGCCAGTGGGGGGAGAGGCAGAAGGAAGTGTCCAGATCAGGGCCCCTTCTGAAACCTTCTAGCAGGGAGTTGCTGAACACAGATGGGCCTTACAATGGCAGGGTCTTGCCTAGCAGACCAGGGGCCAGCATAGGGACCCAGTGAATTCACTCCTAGGGCTGCCCGTTGACCTGCAATACCTGCCACAAGACAAGCAGCGAGATCCTGATGCCGACATCCGCAAGATGCTCATTGAGGCCATCATGCTGGTGAGCCGGAGTACTGCTACGTTAACGTCACCCCCCCCCCCCCCACACACACACACTTATATATTAGCACACTGATGTCTGGATAACCTCTGCCGTCTCCCAGCTGACAGCCACGGCACCTGGTCGGAAGCAGGTGAGGGACCAGGGAGCCTACTTGATCCTGCGCGAGCTGCACAACTGGGAGCCAGAGCCCGATGTGCGGGTGACTTGTGAGAAACTCATCCAGGTGGGTGCAGGGTTGGGGGAGTGGTGGATGTCCACAGTGTGCCAGCCAGCTGCTCACCTGCTTCCCCTGCCTGCCCTGCTGGCAGGTTCTCATTGGGGATGAGCCAGAGCATGGCATGGAAAACCTGCTGGAGGTACAAGTACCTGAGGACGTTGAGCGACAGCTGCAGCAGCAGGACCGCCAGGAGCAGAGCAGCGCGAGCGGTGCGGCAGCAGCTGGAGCTGTGGCCCCAGAGACGCGCTCAGAGGGAGCTGCACCCACCTGAGGCCCGCGAAGCCTGCCGCCAGCTCTGGGCCCACCTTTGCTCGCCATCCGTCCAGGCCTCCCAGACCGGGTCTGTGTGCAGCCGCCCGCAGGCCTCTGGGTCCCCTGGCTCTGTGCTCTGTTGGCTCCAGCAAGAATGCTGGTTGCTCAGAGGAGGACTGTTCAGCCAGAGCTGGCCCAACCCTATGACTTGCTCAGGTATCTCCACGGGGATGGCCAGCAGGACCGGACAGAAAAACACTGCAAGCCCAAGGGGCTAGCTGGAGCTTCCCAGTCCCAACGGTGCTACAGGGGTCTGGGCATAGGGGGGCACCCAGGTGCTTGCAGTGCCCCTTGGTACCAGTCCCACCCCAGGCCCCTCCATCCTGGGGCCCTGCCTGAGACCCAGCCTCAAAGGGCTCACCTGTTGAGGTTTTCACCAGCCACAGCCTGTCGTGGGGTCTAGCCAGGGCTGCACCCCTGTGGCCTGTCCTCGGAGCACTTGCTGGGTGTTCCCTCCCCTTCATGCTCCCCACCTTTCCACTTGACCTGTGCCCAAACCTGCCCTTCGCTCTTTGCAAGCTCCTCAAGTCCTATTTCCCAGTCCTGGGCTGAGCTGATGCCCTCGCTCTCCCCCACTAGCTAGGCCCTCTCGCTGGTCAGCTTGCCTGAGCCTCAGCTCCCCAGAGCCCCTTGCCTGCCAAGCTGAGAGCCTCCCTGATGTGCCTGCAGCCTTGCCCTGGGCTCGTCTTTCCCCTGACCACCCTCCAAAGCTGGAGACACTCCACTGGCAGGCCCGTCAAGGCTGGCTTCTTCGTGGGTGCCGGGTGCCTCCCTCCTCTGCGGTCCCCTCTCTCTTCCCTCCCTCCTGCCAGATAAATGAAAGCTCTGGCCTGGAGGTATGTGGACTGTTTTCCAGATGCCCCAAGGCCCGCGGCCCTCTTCCTGCGATGAGAAGTCCACACCGTTGGCTCCACAGAATAAACGCTCTATTTGGCCTCACCCCCACCCTCCCGCCCGCCTTCAGTTAACCAAGTAGTGTCCAGGCACGGTCCGGATGGCAGACATGGAGCATGGCGACAGCGGATGCCTGGAGGGGCTCACCGCACGACTGGCTGTCTCCGTTCTCCAGAGTCCCAGCCCGGCAGGGTCGCACCTCGTCTCGGGGGAGACTCCGTGGGCTCGGGCGCCGGACCAGAGGCACTCTCAAGGGGGGTGCACTGTTGCTGGGGTCGCCGCAGGTGCAGGAGCGGCCTTGGGGGATCTGAGTCCGCGCTGGGCTCCACGTTGTCTGGGGACGTTGGGAGCTCGGACTCCTCAGGCTTCTTTGCAACTGACCGGAGTGGGAGGGTCAGGTGGGGCGCTGAGGAGCCACCCACCTGCCCACACTGGTGGGCATGCAGCACCTGGTGTGATGCCGCTGAGCACGGTGCGGAAGAGCGCATGTGCGGCGGGCAGCCTCCCGTGCTGCGCGGCCACCTGCTGCAGGCCCAGGCGCGCTCGCGGGCGCAGCTGGCGCAGGCCTCGGATTAGGTCCTGGCACTCTGCGGGTGAGGGCTCAAGGATGCGGCCTACAGATGCCACTGCCCTCTCGCGCCCCAGCCCGCAGCCATCACGGCCAACAATGCTGGCAGCTTGGAGGGGTCATCCCATTCAGTCTTCCCAAACGGCCGTAGGGTGCCCGTGTTTCACATGTGGGGAGACAGGCAGAGAGAGGTGAGGCGGCCTGCCCTGGGCTAGTGCAGGGTTCAGGCTTAGCGGGGCCACCAACACATTTCCACCTCTCTGGACCCAGCTCTCTCTTGCCGCCCACCTGGGTGCGGGCTGGGACCGGGGAGGGACACGGTGGAGGCGCTCACCTGGGGACAGGCCTAGCCGTAAGGTGGGGCCCCGGCGCATCAGGTACAGCATGCGGTGGGGCTGGCGCTCCTTGAAGGGCAGCTTCCCGGTCACCATGGCGTAGAGGATGACACCTCTGGGGGCGTGGGCTTCCCAGGGCGTGCCCCCTCCCCTCCCCTCCCTAGGGGTCCTGGAGCCCATGAGGTGGCGCTCCCCGGCTCCACGGGTCAGCCTGCTCCCCGCTGTACTTGCGCGTGAGGACCGCCAGGGCTGTGTAGGCCACAGAGCCGCAGAAGGTGCTCAGCCGCGAGTTCTTAAGCCCCTGCCGATTGGCAAAGCCGAAGTCTGCAGGGAGCATACTGAGAGGGCATGGGGGGGGGCGGGTGAGGGGCGGGGTGTAAGTGGGCTCCTGCGGGGTGGCTGTGTGGTGGGCATGGGGTGTGTGGGGTGACTGCAAGTGTGGCTCTGGGCGAGGGTGGGGTGTAGGCCTCCTAGGGGGATTGAAGGACAAGGCAGACTGGGGTCAGAAGTTTGGAGCAAGCCAGTGTAGACACTGGGTGCCTGGCTGGGGCGAGAGTGGGGTATGCGTGGCCCGTAGAAGTCGAAGACCTCAGTCAGTTGGCGCAGGCTGGGGGCAGGGTTGTGGGCTGGGCCGCAGGCTCACCGCTCAGCTTTAGGAAGCCTCGGTCATCTAGCAGGATGTTCTCATGCTTTAGGTCCCTGCATGGGGAAGCGGAGGTGAGGCTGGGCCTGAGCTCAGGCGGCTCTCTCCATGCGGTGGGCGGGTGGGCTGGGCGGCGCCCTCAACTGCCATGCCTGAGTTGGGGCAGTGCGCGACGGCACTGACTAGCTGCCGGAACAGCCTGTGGGCCCCCTGCTCCAGCCCCGGGCAGCGGCAGTCGTCGGACACGGCATTGGTGTGCTCCGGCAGGTCACCACGGGCCGCTGGCTCCAGCACCAAGTAGGCGCGCCAGCTGTTCCGGTAGGTCTCGTAGAGCTGCACGTACTGGATCCCGCCCGCTTGCCATCACCCCGAGGAGGGGCCGTCAGGTGCACTGGATTGGGGTCTCAGGATGGGGCTGGGCTCGAGCGTAAGGGTCCCAGGAGGGGAAGGCGGCAGGCCTGGGCTGGGCAGGAGGGGACCAGGATGTCTTGGGGTCTCTGCCCACCACGTTCAGGTGCTTGTAGGTAGCACTGAGTGACGAGATCTCACGGGGCAGGAACTTGCAGGAGAACTCCACAGAGGCCTCAGCGGTGGAGACGATCTTGATAGCCACCTGCGGGGGTGGAGGGTGGCCACTGTGCGAAGACAACAGCCCCTCAGGGGCGGGATGTGGCAGAACAGGCCCTGTGGCCTTTGTGCATGTTGCTGACCTTGGCCGGGGCAAGGCTCGGTGAGCAGCGTCCTTGGCGGGCAGCTCTGGTCTCCTGCTCACTCCTGTCCCAGGCACTTATGTGTTCAAGGGATCCAGGAACTGGGAGTCATCAGCCTGCCCGAGCCTCGGCCTTCAGGGAGGATGCAGGACCAGGAGGGGGCCAGAGCACCTGGGAAGTGCCTGAGTGGGGTTAGGACAGGGGCCTCAGGGCTGGGCTGGAGGGTGAACCACGGATCCCCCACCCCATGGGGAGGAGGCGGCCTGCCTCTCCGTGGTGTGGCACGTGCCCCGCAGGTCAGAGGCCAGCTTGGAGTTGTGCTGTGTGCGCTCCTGCGTGGCATAGACCAGGTAGACTTTGGAGAAGGCCCCAGAGCTGATCTTCTTGGAGGAAGGCAGGTAGCTGTTGTCCCTGCATTCGCATACCTGCTCCATGAAGGCTCTCTGGTCCATGAAGGTCTGGTCTGACCTTCCGGAGGTCAGGGCACTGCGGAAGGGGTTGGGGCCATCCAGCTCACCGCAGGGCCTTGGGGATGGGGGACGGGAGGCGTGACTGAGGCCTGAGCTGTTAGCGGGACAGGGGTGATGGGGCTGCAGGAGGCCAGCTGGGACCTGCGCCCCCTCAAGGCTGCAGCCAGGTTTCTGAAGTCTTCCTGGGACTGGGGCAGAGACACGGGAGGGACCAGGACTGAGAACTCGGGGTGGGAGGCTAACACAGCTGCACAACCATAGACTGGCATGGGGGAAGGCAGGCTCTGGGATAGCAGGAGCAGATTCTAGAATGGAAGGTTCTGTAGCTGTACCTGCAGTGTGCCCTCGAAGGGGGTGTCCTATCCCCTAGGACTTGCTTGCCCTAAGAACATCTTGCTGGAACCAGCCCTGCCCTGCGTGAGGCCCGTTCTCTGGGGTGAGAACCCCAAGGGCCAAAAGAGGCGTTTTTTGGACGGTGCTGTGAGGCTTGCAGGATCTTATTTCCCTGACCAGGGATTGAATCCAGGCCTTTGGCAGTGAAAGTGCAAAGTCACATCCACTGGCCTGGCGACTTCTCTGGTGGCACAGCAGCTAAGAATCCACCTGCCAATGCAGGGGACATGGGTTCAAGCCCTGGTCCGGGAAGATCCCACATGCCATGGAGCAACTAAGCCCGTGCGCCATAACTACTGAGCCTGTGTTCTAGAGCCCACGAACCACAACTACTGAAGCCCACGCGCCTAGAGTCTGTTCCACAATTAGAGAAGCCACTGCAGTGAGAAGCCCACGCACTGCAACGAAGAGTAGTCCCTGCTCGCCGCAACTAGAGGAAGTCCATGCGCAACACTGAAGACCCAACGCAGCCAAAAAACAAAAACAAACAAAAAAACCACTGGCCAGCCAGAGAATTCCCAAAGCCACCCAGCCTTCCTCTGCTCAGGCCTGGAAGCTTCTGCCCAGGCCAAGACCTGCTGCAGAGGCCTTTCCCCCAGAGCTGTCTACACACTTGATGACACATCCCCAAGCAAGCAAGTAACCCTCGCCCCCGCCTGGGTCCACCTCAAACCCCCAGCTCCAGGAGAGATGCGCCAGCACGGTCCCTCCCTTCTCCTGGGCCCTGGAGTCTTCCGTGAGTGCTTTTACCATGGGGAGCCAATGTTTCCTAAGCGCCTGCTGTGAGCCAGGTGCTGTTCTAAGGGGTAACTACCAGCTCCCAGAGTCCTGCTCCTGTGTACAGACCGCACCGACGTGCCCGTCCTGTGGTAGGCAGTTCACACCCAGGATTTCAAATCTGAGTAACACCAAGCGATGCCCCCTTTCCAGACGACACAACTGAGGCCCAAGTCGTAGTCTCTCTTCTGTGAGCTGGACGGCACAGTGGCTGGGGGCTGCCGTCCTGGCAGTGGCTGGGGACTGGACTTGTCCCCACTGGGATCCACAGTCCACAGGGTACTCCCACTGCAGGGAAAGCCTTAGAATGCTTGGAATTGAACTGCTGTGACGCATTTTGTTATCCCTGTTGGACTGTGAGCTGCTTGAGAACAAGGCTGGCGTTTGATATTCCGTTGCTCACCCACAACCCTTGTCTAGCAAACTGCCTGGAGTATAGAAAATATGGGCAAACTAACTGGTTTGCTACTGACCTAGGGGTTAGGAAAAGAGAAGCTGCGCCAGGTGTTTCAAGGGGAGGGTAACGTTATATTTGTCTTTCTCTGTCTGACTTACTTCACTTAGCACGATAATCTCTAGGTCCATCCATGTCCCTGCAAATGGCGTTATTTCATCCTTTTTATGGTTGAGTAGTATTCCGTTGTATATATGTGCCACATCTTCTTTATCCATTCATCTGTCTGTGGACACTTAGGATGCTTCCATGTCTTGGCTGTTGTAAATAGTGCTGCTATGAACACTGAGGTGCATGTATCTTTTCAACTTATAGTTTACTCCAGATATATGCCCAAGAGTGGGATTGCTGGCTCATATGGCAACTCTATTTTGGGTTTTTTGAGGAACCCCCATACTGTTTGCCTTAGTGGCTGCACCACTTCACATTCACACCAACAGTGTAGGAGGGTTCCCTTTTCTCCACACCCTCTCCAGCATTTGTTATTTGTAGACTTTTTTTTTTTGCGGTACACGGGCCTCTCACTGTTGTGGCCTCTCCCGTTGTGGAGCACAGGTTCCGGACGCGCAGGCTCAGCGGCCATGGCTCACGGGCCCAGCCACTCCGCGGCATGTGGGATCTTCCCGGACCGGGGCACGAACCCATGTCCGCTGCATCGGCAGGCGGACTCTCAACCGCTGCGCCACCAGGGAAGCCCTGTAGACTTTTTAATGATGGCCATTCTGACTGGTGTCAGGTGGTACCTTATTGCAGTTTTGATTTGCATTTCCCTAATTATTAGCAATGTTGAGTATCTTTTCATGTGCCTATTGGCCATCTGTATGTCTTCTTTGGAGAAACGTCTTCTGTGCATTTAAAAAAATAAGTGTATTTATTTTATTTATTTTACTTTTGACTGAGTTGGGTCTTCATTGCTGCCTGCAGGCTTTCTCTAGTTGTGGTGAGCCAGGGCTACTCTTCGTTGTGGTGTGCGGGCTTCTCATTGCAGTGGCTTCTCTTATTGCAGAGCATGGGCTCTAGGCATGCTGGCTTCAGTAGTTGTGGCACGTGGGCTCAGTGCTTGTGGCTTGCGGACTCTAGAGCACAGCCTCAGTAGTTTTGGTGCACGGGCTTAGTTGCTCCGCAGCATGTGGCATCTTCCCGGACCAGGGCTCGAACCCATGTCCCCTGCATTGGCAGGCGGATTCTTAACCACTGCACCACCAGGGATGTCCTTTCTGTGCATTTTTTGATTGGGTTTTTTTTTTTTTATTGATTTCTATGAGCTGTTTGTATGTTTTGGAAATAAAGCCCTTGTTGGTCGCATCATTTGCAAATATTTTCTGCCATTCCATAGGATGTCTTTTTGTTTTGTTTATGGTTTCCTTTGCTGTGCAAAAGCTTTTAAGTTTGATTAGGTCCCATTTATTTTTGCTTTTACTTTTTTTTTTTTTTTTTTTGTGGTACGCGGGCCTCTCACTGTCATGGCCTCTCCCGTTGCGGAGCACAGGCTCCAGACGCATAGGCTCAGCGGCCATGGCTCACGGGCCCAGCCGCTCCGCGGCATGTGGGATCCCCCCGGACCGGGGCACGAACCCGTGTCCCCTGCATCGGCAGGCGGACTCTCAACCACTGCGCCACCAGGAAAGCCCTATGGCTGCTCATCTTGATTCCCACGGTCTGTTGGCATACTGGACGTGTGCCTCCGGTTTGCGTGTGTGTACCTTTTTGCGGAGGGTTCCTCGGCCCTGGGTCTCTCGGGTGTTGGTTGGGTGTTCAGTGTGTGTGCATGTGTGAGAGATATAGGGCATGACAGTGCCTGTGTGTGTCCAGGTCAGTCCCACCTGGCGTGCGTACCTGGACAGGTATGTGCTTGTGAGAGGACCGGCTTTGGGCGCACTGACGCGCCGAGCCGGCGTCGCCGATGCCTCTCCCGGTATGTGGGGCGGTGTCTGTGTGCCGGGATCATCGCGGTGTAAATGTCGTACGAGGACACGGCAGAGTGGGAAGGGAGCCGCGTCCTGCGCCTGCGCAGTGGCCGGCCGCACGCCTTGAGGCCGACAGGGCTGCCCTACTGGCGCCCAACAGTCAGGTGTGGCGGTCACGGGGCGGCCGGGGGCGGGGCCGAGCGCGAGGCGGAGTTTGCGCACTCTCACTCTCTGGGGTTCGGGGGACCGGGTGGAGAGGGCGAGAGGGCACCTCCGACCAGTGAGCGCAGAGATCGCTTGGGGGCGGGGCCGGGCTGCCGCGCGCCGGGCCACGGTTGGCTGGTGGGGGGGCGGTGGGCTCGCCGCGTGGCCCCGCCCACTCCGGTCAGCGGCAGGCGCGAGGGCGGATCCCGGGCTGCGGCCGCCGCGGCTCCTCAGGTAGACGGGGTTGGGGCCGGGTTTCGGGGCTGGCGGCGGTAACTCGGCGAGGCGCCCCTGGGGGAAGCCTGGGCTGCGGACTCTCGGGTCGCCCCCTTGGCCAGGCCGCCGCAGGAAACCGAGTCAGGGGGCGCCTCTCCAAGGTCACCAGGGGAGCGCGGAAAGGGTCCCGGGCGTTGCGGGGCCGAGCCCACCCCCTCCCCCGGGCTCAGGTGCCGCCCAGCTGCGCGCGGAGCCGCATTTGCCGCGTCACAACCCGGAAGAGCGCCCTGGGAGCCGAGCCGCTCACATTCTTCGTCGCAACGGCATGGGGAGCCCGGCCCCCGTGCCCGTCCCCTCCCAGGGTGGGACTCGGGGTACCTGGTCTCTGTGCCCGTCTCCTCCCTGGGGGCCGCTCGGTCCCCAGTCCTAGCGCCTGTCACTCCGGAGGCGTGTGGTCCACGTCCTTGCTTCCCCGGGGGGGAAAACGGGGTCCTCCCTATGGGAAGCTAAGCCTGAACCCGAGAGTCCCAACGCGCAGGGGCCGTTGTATTCGTTCCATTTTCTCTTTGACTGTAGGGCAGGGAGGTACTTTGTCCACAGTCCTGAGGATTACTGGTCATGTAAGGTAGGCGTGAAGCTAGAGGGCTGCAGGAAGTCCCGCTCTCAATCTAGGTGAGAGCTACGTGGTGCTAGGCCAGGGCTGGCTCCCAGTCAGCCCCTGGGCCCTTAGGCCCAAGTTTGGGTTCTGGTTTTCCTGGAGCACCAGCACAGCTAGGGCCTGAGGTTCCCCTTTGCCGGCCCAGCCGGGGTGGGGGTGGGGCTGACTGGTAAGCTCAAGGGCAGTGAGGCACAAAGGGGTGCGGGGGGGGCAGAGGGGGCGGGTGTGGGGATGTAAGTGGGAGCGGCTGCCTGGTGCGGGGGGCAGGTGGGGTTTGGGGTGGAGGCTGGCTGAGGGGACCACCCTGGAAAGGGATGGTGGTAGAGGTGGGGAAGAAGGTGGTCAGTGAGTCACTGTAGGGTGTGGGGAGGGAGATAGAGGAACAGGAGGGGGTGATGCTGACCTCTGACCCACGTAACTGAGTGCACGATGACACAGGAAAAGAGGCAGGTGAGGTGGGGGTCGGGGAGAAGTCGGGGTGACGATGGTGTTAGAGCTGTTGAGTGTGCGTGGCGATGGTGGTCCAGACGGAGAAGGCCAGCAGGCGCTGGGCCCCAGGAGACCCATGCGGGAATCATCAGTGTGGGACACTTGAGTGGTGGCATGATTGTGACGTGGTTGCCCCTGTGGTCCTGGCAGCCAAAGGGCCTGGGGATGCTGTTGTCTGCAGGGTCTTCGGCCATCATGGCTCCCGCGAGCACGTGTCTCTCGTCTCTCTTTGGTGTCAGAATAGGATCACCTGGAGCTGAGCTGTCTTGGTTACCTTGAAACCGACGTCCACGCTGTGGTGGATTGTTTGGACCTGCGTCTTGCTGTTTCTCGCTCCTCCAGGGCTGTTTGCTGCCTGCTGAGGGCCCTCAGGGGATCAGAGGTGGAGCCCGTGGCTGCTTGCCTGCTCCCTCACCTTCACAGCTGCCGCCTGTGCCTGGAAGCAGGTGTCTGTGCTTAGTTCAGACCCAGGGTCCACCGAGGCCCAGGTGGACAGCCGGCTCGCTGCTTGTCTGTGATCAGCAGCCCCAGATCTCGTGAGCCCCTTCGTGGAGCTGAGTTACTTGATCTTCTCGAGGTAGGGCCCCAGGAAGGCTCCTGCTCGGTGCTCACGGAATGTTGGCTGCTGGACGTCATGAGAAACGTGCTTTCTCCACTGAGCTTGAGGGCTACCCAGTTTTGGGGTGACACCGCTTAGCATGGCTTATGTTGAGAAACGGTGTTCTCAAAGGACTGTGCTTCCTGGGTCATCTGCCCAGGTTCTTGTCGGTGACTCTGGAAGTTGATTCCTTCTCTAGCTCCTGTGCTAAGAGAGGGGAAGACCCTGGGCCTTGTGTGTGGGTGGGGGTGGGGAGTTCCCGTGACCCCCCAGGGCCTCCTGACTTCCCAGTCTCCCCTCACACACCTACCCTCCAGACCAGCTCCTGGCTGCCTCTGGGCTGGGCTGTGTGTGGCCTCCTTGGCCTCCCACACCCACTTCTGACCCCCCTCCGGCTCAGCAAAGTTGACCCAGCACCTCTGTTAGCGTGTGCCAGTTCATGTGGCAGCCATAATACAAGTGGGCATCTTTCAGGCCAGGGGCTCTGTGGGTGGGGGCAGCACCTGGTGGGCATTACTAAATGCCATTGAATGAATGCTCAGTACAGGTGAGCGAGGAGGAGGGGTGGGAGAGGGAGGAGGGAGCTGCTTCCACGCTCACCCACAGCGTGTCCAGTGTGAGAGGACCCTGTTGGCCCTGCTCCGTGCCCTGTGCTGGGAGCATCTGGGCAGGTGTGGAGGAGGGCAGTGCAGGAGCCAGTCCCGGCGGAAGTCCCACCCCATCGCTGACCAGCTGCTGACAGCACGTCCCTCGCAGACCTGCTTGGCCGTGCAGATTAAAGGAGATGGTGCCTCTTCAGTGCATCCTGTGGGACGCGGGGAGCCTCCCAGACCCGTCCCGTCTCTGCACCCCCTTCCCCTGCAGCATGTTCACCTCGATTTGCCGGCAGCTCTGTGCTCACAGGTCTGTCTGCTCCACAGACCTCCTGGCCTGGGGCAGGGGCAGCAGGTGGAAACTTACAAAACCGGTCAAGCCCGGCTCTTCCACCAGCCACGTAGTTTATACTTACTTGACAACCACCTTTTTCCAGTGCTTGCTTTTTAAAAAGTCTAACGAGATCCCTGATTGACACGTGTGTTTTCTAATATCTGCACTCACGGGAGGGCTTCTGTAGACGATGTCGAGAGGCGGGTGACCCCGTCACGCAGCGCGACCATTTGGGCTTGTGGGGGACACTCCACAGGCTCTGCTGGTTGTCCGCACCTGTGTGGTGGCCACGGCACTGACAACGTCTGGTGCTGGCAGAGCGCGGCCGTGTGCAGGCCTCACTCCCAGCGGCTCACTCGTGACGCGGGCGGAGCCCAGTCCTGGACTGGCCGTCTGCATGCCGCCCTCCTTCTTGTTGGTCTTGTTGCGGATGAGCTCCTTTGTGTTAGTATGAGACAGATTAGCCTCTTGATTATGAACGGTTATGAACGGTTGGACCTGCTTTGTCTTCTAGTTACTTTATGCTCCACTGAGGATGGGGTGAGTTGTGAGAGTGTGGGGTTGTGGGCTTAGGTGTATGTGTATGGATATGGTCTTCAATTTATGTGTGTTTTTGACTTTCAGAAATTAAAAAATTTTATATAGTCCAACTGAACAACATTCATCAAGGTGTGTGGGCTTTTGTGTCTGGCTTAGAAAGTCCTTTCCTACTCCAAGACTATAAAACGTGTACTTGTATTTTCTACTTAGGACTTACATTTCATTTTTACATGTAACACTTGTATCCATCTAGCATTTATTTTGGGGTAAGGAAAGATGTAGGGAAGACTAATACTTTTCCCTAAGTCCCTAACTAGCTGTTCCAACACTATTGGCTAATGTCTTCATTATTTAAAACCCTCCCTTTCTTTTTCTTCCTTATTGGTGTTTATTTCTGGACTTTCTATACAGTTTTGTTGATCTGTGCACCTCTTCTTAGAACAATAGCATAGTTTTAATTACGGTAGCCTTTTAATACGTTTTAACATAACATAGGACAAATCCTTTTCACATACTTTTCAGAATTTAGTTGGCTACTTTTGTCTGTTGCTTCTTCATATGAACTTTGGAACCATTTTATCAAGTAGCCTGACTCACATATTTGTAGATGAAGGAAAATTGACAGTTGTACAATATTGAGTCTTGTGGGAGGATTTTGGGTCATTTCCTTCAATGAACAGCTTTTGTTTGTTTGTTGAAATTGCGTGCATACTAAGGATATAAACCACAACTTTTCTCCCCACTCACAGTGCGCTGGAGCAGACTGGCACGCACAACTGTCACTGTTTGGAACTGATGCCACAGTCCCCATAGGAGCCAGGGCCGCAGGAACACTGGGTCACCCGCTGGAGGGGTGTGCTAAGGGACTGGCCCTTGAGGAATGAGTGGGTTTCCCGGGGTGGAGGGGAGGGCAGGGCACGGTACTTGTAGGGACCAACAGAAGCAGAGGTGCGAGAGCCGAAGCCCTGGCCCAGGGCATTCAGGTGCTGGACGCCTGCAGCGTGAGGGGTGAGAGAGAAGCAGAGAGGGGCTTGGGTCTAGGTTGTGACAGCCCTCGTTGAAGGTGTTGGTTTGATTCTGTGGGCAACAGTGAAGATCAGTGAGAAGCGGTGTGACGTGATGTGACCTGCGTTTGACAAAGGCCAGCACTCAGCGTGGAGGAAGTGGCCAAAGGCAGGGTTAGGTGAGGCGGCCAGCAGGGATCAGCTCTCAGAGAAGGAGCAGGGCACCTGCTGTCTGGTGTGCGGGGTGGGGGTGGAGTGAGGAGGGTGGGGGGGGCGCTGACGTTGATCGTGGCATGTCTGTCACTGAGTGGTGGCCTCAGAGGTGTTCACTCGTTCAGTTGCCACTCCCTTAGCAGCATATTCAAAGAGCAGTGCTTGGACAAATGTCAGTTTATCAAGTTTTTCTTTTATAGATTTTGCTTTTGGTGTCAGTCATGGATATTTTCTTCCATGTTTCTTTCCAGAAGTTTTATAGTTTTAAGTTTCACATTTAGGTCTGTGGGTCACTTGGAGTTTTTGTGTGTGATGTGAGGTATAGATTGGAGTTTACTTATTGTATGTGGGTGTCCAGTTGTTCAGTACTGTTTGCTGAAAGACTATCTGTTCTCCACTCAGTTGCCTTTGTACCTTTGTTGAAAACTGGACATATAAGTCCTGAAGTCAGGTAGTGTAAGTTCTCCAATTTTGTTTGGTTTGCTTTTTTTCAGAGTTGTCTTGGCTATTCTAGGTCCTTTGCATTTCCATATGAGTTTAGAAGCAGTCTGTCAATTTCTACAAAAAACATTCTGGGATTTTGATTGGGAATGCCTTCAATCCGTAGATGCATTTGCAAAAAATTGTTATCCTTGTACCATATTTCTCTCCATTTATTTAAGTTTTCTTTACTATCTCTCACCAGGTCCATCTTTTGTCAAATTTATCCCCAAATATTTCATATAATTTTTGCTCAGTGGCAAATGGTGTGGCTTTTTCAATTTTTGTTTATTGTTAGTATATGGAAATACAGTTGCTTTATTGTTCTTAATTTTTTAAAAATTTATTTATTTTTGGCTGTGACCCTGGGTCTTCGTTGCTGTGCGCAGGCTTTCTCTAGTTGAGGCGAGTGGGTGCTACTCTTCATTACGGTGCGTGGGCTCCTCACTGCGGTGGCTTCTCTTGTTGGGGAGCACAGGCTCTAGGTGTGCAGGCTTCAGTAGTTGTGGCATGTGGGCTCAGTAGTTGTGGCTCGTGGACTCTAGAGTGCAGGCTCAGTAGTTGTGGTGCACAGGCTTAGTTACTCTGTGGCATGTGGGATTGAACCCATGTCCCCTGCGTTGGCAGGTGGATTCTTAACCACTGCGCCACCAAGGAAGCCCTGTACGTTGCTTTTTTAATGTTAATTTTATATCCTGTGATCTTGCTAGCTGACTTATTGATCTGGTTCCACTTGTAGGTTCTGTAGGATTTTCTGCATAGATGGCCACATCATCTGTGAATAAAAACAGTTTTACTTCTTTTTCAATTTGGATGCCTTATATTATTGTTTTCCTTGCCTTATTGCATAGGCTAGAGCCTCCAGTATGATAGTGAATAGAATGGGTGAGAGCAGACATCCTTGCCTTGTCCCCCATCTTACAGGGATTGCATTTAGTCTTTTACCATTAAGGATGTTCTTATAGGTTTCCCTTAGGTGCTTTGTCAGGTTGTGGAAGTTCCCTTCTATTCCTGTTTGTTGATAATTTTTATTATAAGTGGATGTTGGATTGTGGCAAATGCTTTTTCTGCATTTATTGAGATGATTATATGGTTTTTATTTTTTGGTCTGTTAATGTGACTTACATTGGCTGCACTTAAAAATACTCAACCAACCTTGCATTCATAGGATAAACCCAATTCAGTCATGATGTATTATCCTTTTTACATGTTGGATATGATTTGATAAAATATTGTCAAGAAATTTTGTGTCTATGAGGGATATTGGTCGATAGTTTTCATTATTTGTAGTATCTGTGTCTGGTTTTGTTATTAGAGTTATGCTGGCCTCAGAGAATCAGTTGGTAAGTGTTTTTATTTAGTTCGTTATTTAGTTTTGGCCGCATTGAGTCTTTGTTGCTGGGCGTGGGCTTTTCTCTAGTTGCGGCGAGCAGGGACTACTCTTTGTTGCTGTGCGCAGGCTTATTGCGGTGGCTTCTCTTGTTGCATAGCACGGGCCCTAGGTGTGCGGGCTCAGTGGTTGTGGCTCGTGGGCTCTAGAGCGCAGGCTCAGTAGTTGTGGTGCACAGGCTTAGTTGCTCCGTGGCATGTGGGATCTTCCCGGACTGGGGCTCGAACCCGTGTCCCCTGCATTGGCAGGTGGATTCTTAACCACTGTGCCACCAGGGAAGTCTTGGTAAGTGCTTTTTATTTTCAGTTTTCCTGGAAGAATTTGTGTATAGTTGGTATTGTTTCTTCCTTAAATGTTTGACAGAATTCCCCAGGGAAGTCATCTAGGCCTAGAGTTTTCTCTGTGGGAAGGCTTTTAACTACAAGTTCAATTTCTTTATTAGGTATAGGGCTATTTAGGTTATCTGTTTTTTCTTGAGTGAGGTTTGATAGTCTGTCTTTCAAGGAACTTGTCTATTTCTCTTATTTATTTATTTTTTGTGGTACGTGGGCCTGTCACTGCTGTGGCCTCTCTTGTTGCGGAGCACAGGCTCCGGACGCGCAGGCTCAGCGGCCATGGCTCACGGGCCCAGCCGCTCTGCGGCACGTGGGATCTTCCCGGACCGGGGCACGAACCCACGTCCCCTGCATCGGCAGACGGACCCCCAACCACTGTGCCACCAGGGAAGCCCTATTTCTCTTTTTAAATTTTTATAATTTTTTATTGAGGTATAATTGACTTGTCTATTTCTTTTAAGTTGTCCAATTTACTGGCAAAAAGTTATTCAGAATATATTCTTACTGTCCTTTTAATATCTGTAGAATCTGTAGTGATGTCACTGTTCTCATTCTTAAGATGGGTAATTTGTGTTTTCTCTCTTTTCCTGATCAGTCAGGCTGGAGGTTATCAAATTGACTGATCTTCTCAAATAACTAGCCTTTGGTACTTTGATTTTCTTTTTCTATTCTTTGTTTTTATTTCTTTGATTTATGTACTGATACTTATTATTTCCTTTTGCTTCTTTTGAGTGTCTAGTTTCTTAAGGTGGAATTTTTTTTTAGAAATAAATTTATTTATTTATTTGGCTGTGTTGTGTCTTTGTTGCTGCACGTGGGTTTTCTCTAGTTGCGGTGAGCAGGAGCTACTCTTCGTTGCGGCACACAGGCTTCTCATTGTGGTGGCTTCTCTTGTTGTGGAGCACGGGGTCTAGGCACACGGGCTTCAGTAGTTGTGGCATGCGGGCTTAGTAGTTGTGACTCGCAGGCTCTAGAGTGCAGGCCTAGTAGTTGTGGTGCATGGGCTTAGTTGCTCCGTAGCATGTGGAATCTTCCCGGACCAGGGCTCGAACCCGTGTCCCCTGGAACCCGTGTCCCCTGCATCGGCAGGCGGACTCTCAACCACTGCGCCACCAGGGAAGCCTCGAGCAGGCAGATTCTTAACCGCTGAGCCACGAGGGGAGTCCCTTAAGGTGGAATTTGATGTTGTTGACCTTAAAACTAAAACAGCCAGTTATTTTACCAGCAAAACGTGTTTACTTGGGAATAGCAGAGAATTGCAGCCATGGTATAGCAAAAACTATAGGCTAGTCCAGCAAACAAAGGAGAGGAAGTTACTTTACAGAGAAAAAGGAGGAAGTTGGGAGGGGCTGCTCTGAAGGAAAGTCCATGGGAGGGATGGGAGAGTTCAGGATGGTGATGGCTTCCCGGTGCCTGAGCTGAGAGGGCTCCCATCTGCTGGGCTTGTTGCCGGGCAAGGAGAGATCGTCCTTCCTCTTGCCAGGGTCCTAAAGTAGAGACATCTTCCTGCTGGGAATGCAAGCCACGACTCTCCTGCTGGGTCTGTGACTCACCTGGAGCGGTAGTGCACAGGAGCTCCCACGCTGGCCTCCGCACTCCCTGCTAAATTAGGTTTCTTTTATTCAAATTCACAGTCATTCTTCTTTTTTGATACAGACACTTGGTGCTATACATTTCCCACAAATTTTGATGTCTTCCTTTTCATTCATTTCAAAATGCTTTCTAATTTCATTTTTGATTTCTTTTTTGACTCATGCATTATTTGGAAGCATATCCCCTAAATACTTGGGGATTTCACAGATAGCTTTCTCTTATTGATTTCAGATTTAACTCCATGTGCTCAGAGAACATACCTTGTGTGACTTGAATTCTTTTAGGTTTATTGAGACTTGTTTTATTGCTCAGAATATGGTCAGTCTTGGTAAATGTTTCATGTGATTTTGGGAAAAATACAGATTCTACTGTTAATGAACACAGTGTTCTATAAATACTACTTAAGTTGGTTGACGGCACTGCTCAGGTCTCCTGTGCCTTTAGCAATCTTCTGTACACTTGTTCTGACAATTACCTGTGTTTTGGATTTGTCTCTTTCTCCTTGCATTTTTGTTAGGTTTGGTTTTGTGTATGTTGAAGCTCTGTTATTAGGTGCATAAATGCTTAGAATTGTGTCTGTAATCCACTTTGTCTAATATTAATATAGTCCCTCCAGCTTTTTTATGACTAGTTGTCAGCCTCGTTTTTCTTTTCCCATTCTTGTACTTTAGCCTTTTTATGTTAACATACTCAGTGTTTCCTGTGGTTTCTTGAATATATGAAATGCAATTATAATCTAAATGTCCTTAACTACTAATTCTTTCCTCTGTATCATTTCTGGGTCAGTGTCTATTGATTGATTGATCCTCATTATGGGTTGAGTTTTCTTGCCTGTTTGCATGTCTGGTAATTTCTTTTTTTAAATAAATTTATTTATTTACTTACTTTTGGCTGCGTTGGGTCTGCGTTGCTCTGCGCAGGCTTTCTCTAGTTGCGGCGAGTGGGGGCTACTCTTCGTTGCGGTGCACGGGCTTCTCATTGCAGTGGCTTCTCTTGTTGCAGAGCACAGGCTCTAGGCGTGCAGGCTTCAGTAGTTGTGGCATGCAGGCTCAGTAGTTGTGGCGCACCGGCTTAGCTGCTCCGCGGCATGTGGGATCTTCCTGGACGAGGGATCGAACCCGTGTCCCCTGCATTGGCAGGCAGATTCTTAACCACTGCACCACCAGGGAAGTCCCCACCTGGTAATTTTTGATTGGATGACAGACATTGTAGTTTTACTTTGTTAGTGCCAGATGTTTTGGTGTTCCTAGTGTTATTCTCAAGCTTTGTGCTGGGTTGTGGCTAAGTTATTTGGGAACAGTTTAATCATTTCAGGTCTTGCTTTTAGCTTTGTTAGGTGAAATCAGAATGGCATTTAGCGTCGGGCTAATCTTACTTGTTTTTTTTCTTTGTCTTTTTTTGGCTGCATGGCACAGCTTGCGGGATTGAACCCAGGCCGTGGCCGTGAAAGCCTGGAATCCTAACCACTAGGCCATCAAGGAACTCCCTAATTTTACTTCTTTACTGAGCTGAAATCTTTTTTAGTGCCCTTCCCAGAACCCTGTGAGTTTCCCCCGGTTGCTGGGAGCAGGCCTGTTCCTGCCTCATTGTGAGCTCCAGGGATTATTTGCTGCTAATCCTTTTGGGTGGCTCCTTTCCTGGCCTTGCGTAATTTCTTCTTCTTTTTTTTTTTTTTTAAATAAATTTATTTATTTATTTTTGGCTGCATTGGGTCTTCGTTGCTGCGTGCAACTTTCTCTAGTTGAGGCGAGCCAGGGCTACTCTTCGTTGCAGTGCGACGAAGACCCAATGTGACGAAGACCTCATTGTGGTGGCTTTTCTTGTCGCAGAGCTCGGGCTCTAGGCACGTAGGCGTCAGTAGTTGTGGCACGCGGGCTCAGTAGTTGTGCCTCGCAGGCTCTAGAGCACAGGCTCAGTAGTTGTGGCTCACGGGCATAGTTGCTCCACGGGATGTGGGATCTTCCCAGACCAGGGCTCGAACCCGTGTGCCCTGCATTGGCAGGGAGATTCTTAACCGCTGTGCCACCAGGGAAGCCCCCGTAATTTCTTCTTAAACATCGTGCTTGTATTGGTTTTCTATTGCTGTTGTAACAAATTACTACAAATTTAGTGGCTTAAACAACACATATTCATTATCTTAAAGTTCTTAAGATCAGAAGGCTGACATGGATCTCATGGGGCTCAAATTGGGTTGCTAGGGCTGTGCTCCTTTCTGGGGACTCTGGGGAGGATCTGTTTCCTGCTGTTTCAGATTGTAGGCAGAATTTGGTTCTTTATGGCTGTAGGACCAAAGTCCGTGTCTTCTTGCTGACTGTAAGCTGAGGGTTGTTCCCAGCTTCTATAGGTACCCACATTCGTTGGCTCAGAGCCTCCTTCCTCCATCTTCAAAGCCAGCCATGGTGGGATTTCTTCCCATGCTTTGATTTTCTCCCCCTTTTTCCATCTCAGCTCTCTGACACAGCTGGGAAAGGTTCTCTGCTTTTAAGAACTTAGGCTGGTCTCACCCACATAATCCAGGGTAATTTCTCCACGTCAAGGTCTGTACCCTTAATCCCATCTGCTAAGTCCCTTTGCCAGATAAGGTAACATATTCACATTCTGGGGATGAGGGCATGGGCATCTTTGGGGACATTATTCTGTTGCCCCTGTGCTGGCCAGTAAGTCAACTGAGTGACCAGGAGACCCTCTGCAGGTCTCTGGACTTCTCTCTGGTACTAGACCCTCCAAACTCCAGCAAGACTCAGGCTTCCCGATATGCTCCCCGTCCTAACTCTGGGCCTTCCTGAGTGTCCTCGGCTGGATGTGCCCTATAGGTGACGAGCTGGAGTGACCTCAGGGTTTCCTGCCCTTCGTTTCCTGTTGACCAACAGCCTGAGAACTATGGCTTCACGTGTTTTCTCCAGTTTCTTAGTTGTTTTGGTTGAGATGGCAAACGGGTCCATCCCTCCCAGGTGGGCTGGGGGCTGACGTCTCTTATGCTTGTTTGCGTTTGCTGCCACTTGAGTCGAGTGAGCACAGCTGTCTGCACTTGTGTGAAGGATGTTCCAGCTGGAGCTGGTTAGCCCCTTTTCTCTGAGGCGTGGACATAGCTGTATCTTTCCACAGGGCAAAGCCTCTGCCCCAGGAGCTGGCTGCTTGCCTTGTAAACTCAGACCAGTTCTGGGAACTCAGGATGTGGGTTCCATGTGTGGGGGTGCCTGCCTCTGAGAAGTGTCCTGTGGGCTTTCTGAAGCCTGTGGCTGGTGCACCTCACACCTGCCTGCCGGCTGTGGCGCTTCTGCCTTTCAGCTTTTCGGGCGGGGTGTTTTCTGCCACCTTCTTGCTGTGCTGCCAGTGGAATATGTGTTTTTATTTCTTGTTTTCCTTGTTATTTTCAGATCTTTCCAGAAAAGGGAAACACCTTGCTGATGCCACCAGCTTCAAACCAGTCCTCTCCACCTGCTTTCTGTCTGCCTAGGATTCCTGGAAGCTTCTGGTCTGCTAATTTTATCTTTTCTTGTTTTCTAGTGCTCTTGTGGGTTTGTTCTTTTAAAACATGCATCTTTTCTGTCATTTCACTGAGGTTTTGGTGGGATGGGTGAATGCTTAGGACCAGTGTGCCTTCTTGATCTAGAATTCTCACTTATTTTTTTAAAAATTAATTAATTATTGATTGCGTTGGGTCTTCGTTGCTGTGCACGGGATTTCTCTAGTTGCAGAGAGCCGGGGCTACTCTTCATTGTGGTGCATGGGCTTCTCATTGCAGTGGCTTCTCTCCTTGTGGAGCACGGGCTCTAGGTGCGCAGGCTCAGTAGTTGCAGCATGCAGGCTCAGTAGTTGTGGCTCACGGGCTCTAGGCGCACAGGCTCAGTAGTTATGGCGCACGGGCTTAGTTGCTCTGCGGCATGTGGGATCTTCCCGGACCAGGGATCGAACCCGTGTCCCCTGCATTGGCAGGCGGACTCTCAACCACTGCGCCACCAGGAAAGCCCTCTCACTTATTTTTAATTCCACCCCCAACCCTGTCCCCGCATTAGGTGACTTCTCACTGCCCCCTTCCCGTGTGGCCGCAACCAAATGAGCACATCCTCCATGCTCAGGAGCAAGGCCAGGCGTCTCTCCTTTGCTGCCTCCACCTTCAGCCTTTTCTGAATAGGTGGTGACTGGGGAATGAAGGGTGGTGACCAGCAAATCGAGGACACTAGCGTGGGAAAGCGGCACTGTACAGGCCCTTGGAAAGAGTGCCATAGGGCAAAGCCCTCAGAGAGAGTGCCATAGGGCAGAGCATGTGACCGCGTGGTGAAGCTGGGAGCCGCTTGCGTATTTCATGGGCTTTATCCTTTGGGTCCATCTGTTGCAAGTGGCGCTTCGAGGCGTGTGGTGTTTGGATCCCGTGTGCTGTTTGGATGGTTGGTTTCAGGCGCCAGGGAGCCCACCAGATCCCTGTGCTGCCCGCCCAGTCTCTCGGCCAGCAGGAGGCTCATTTAACATTGCGCTGGGATCTCAGGCATGGGGAGTCCCGGCCCCGCAGCCACCAAGGCAGTTGCTCTTGGCTCTCAGGGAGGGTGTCCCTGCTCCGCACAGACGGCCAGGAACACCAGAGCTGATGCGCACAGAGTGAAGGGAGATGCTGTAGCTGGAGGTGGTAACACGCTTGTCCAGGCCACCGTGGGCCAATCAGGACCGGCCCTAGTGGGCCGGCCACGCATCGGCTGGGCTGACAGCCGCTGGGGTGGAGGAGAGCCGGTGACCATTGCGGGGACGGTGCCTCCCGTCCTCCGCACGCCTTTTAGCCAAACTGTGGCAAAGACAGTTCCCCCAGGGCGAAATTGTTTAAACCTTGTGTTTTACACAAACACAGTAACTGCTCAAAAACTGAGGAGGCTTATGACTTAAATGTTGCACGTCTTGTTGCTCCAGGTTTGAAGACAGCTGTCCATGTTCACACCGGGCGAGAGGAAGCCACGGCCACAGCAATGAGCGAGTCATACGTGAAGAGTGAGTGTGTGGGGCTCTTGGCAGGTCTCCATGTCATGCCTGCCGGTTTCTGAGTCTGGGACACAGAGGAGCCCGTGGCATTGAGTAAACGTGCTTGGAAGGAATGGCGCTTGCACGAACACACTTTCTCTAAGTTTCCGTTAGAAAAAAAAAGAAAACAAAGCTCTCATCTCTGCAGATGCTGACGCAGAGGTCCAGATTTGGCCACAGGCGCAGTCTGGCGTGGGGGACGGCGTTTGCCTGGCACAGGGGGCTTCTTGCTCCATGTGGGAGGGTCCCTGAGCCTTCGTCCCTTCTTACAAAAGCCCCAGGGCTGGCATCCACTCTGGCTGGCCGCTCTGCTTGCAGCCAGGGCCAGCTGTTTGCTGAGGGCATGGCCCAGGGCGGGGCAGAGGCTGGGAATGGTGTTCCTGCCCCAGAGGTTCCATCCCCAGGGTGAGGGTCTGCGAACCGCTGGCGGGCACACGCCCGGAGCTCTCGGGGCACTGAGGATGGGGGGTCCTGTCCGTGGGGCGGAGGCCTGGATCTGAGTGTGGGGAGTCCCCAGGGTGAGGAGTCTGCGAAAGCAGCTGGTGGGACTGGGGTGCCGCCTGGCAAGCACAGGGCAGAGCGTGGGCCAGAGGGCCACCTGGGGCAGCTTCCGAAGGGGCCCTGAGTCTGCACCGCCTGCCTTTTATAGGAGCTCGGATCCAGCGGGGCCGGAGACATGGAGCAGACGTGGCCTGGGCTGGAAGGTCGGGGTACAGGTGGCTGGAGTGACCTCAGAGCAGGCGGCCAGTGGGTCCCAGAGATCCCGGCCAGCGCAGTGGAGGCTGCAAAGCGGCCAGGCGGGCGCGGCGGTCTCCTCCAGCTGTGGGGCCGAGTCCTCAGAGGCTGAGCGTAGCGATGGTGGGGTCGGGGCTGGGCCTGACTACGCCACTGGGCTTTGTCATGGCAGGGCTGTTCACCATTCTGCTGGACGCTGTCACCGACAAGGACCCTCAGGTGCAGGAGCAGGTGTGTGGCGCCCTGTGCGCCCTCGGAGAGTCACAGCCTGAGGAGGCTCTCCGCGCCTGCGAGGAGCACCTGCGGCTGCACGAGAAGGTATTGCTGCTCCTGCCGGGCGGGGCCTGCGGGGCGGGGTCTGCGCCAGGGGCTGCCGGCTGGCTGGGTCCGGAGTGCAGAGCCGTGCTGCTGTGGGTAGAAAATCGTACCTGCAAGTCCAAGCCCCCTCGAGGCGGGCAAGTCCAGCATAGATGACCCTCTTTGCCTCATGGCCTGTGGGTTGGTCCTGTCGTGGAGGGACCGGGTGGTGAGCACTGCAGCGTCCAGCCGCTCGCTCGCAGGCCCAGTGCCGCCATCCCCTTTCGCTGACCCGCTGGAGCCTGGACAGCCGTCCTCGCCGATGAGAGAGGGCAGCTCGCGTCCACCGCGGTAACGGGAACACGTGGACGGGCCTCGGAGAGGGGCTGTGGCTGGGTGGGCGCGCCGACTGGTCTCCGCAGAGATTGCTCAGAAGGGGCTCTGCCAGCTCCCCCTCTCCCGGGTCTCGGCTCCACGGTTCTGTGATGCTCTCAGCTCCTTGTGGTGGGAAATTGTTTCAGTTTTCCCCAGTGCGTGTTTTAGGCTCATTCCTGGGAGTTCGACTTTCGGTCTCAAAAGACCATTTTTCTTTTTGCTTTTGCCATTTGCTCAGTAAAAGAGAATCCCTATACGATATAAGTTATTTCTCTCTCATCTGTCAACTGCCGTCTCCTGGGGGAAAGAGCCGAGTCCTGCTGAGCGGCTTGGGCTGTGGCTTGATGACCTCTCCTCGTGGGGAGGGTCCCCTGCCCCCGCCCCGCTGTCCTAGCTGTTCTGGGCCTTTTACGTGTTCGTGGACTGCTGTTGAGACTGGGGGTACATAGGACGGGAAGGGCACCCTCGCGCTTGGGCGCGTGTGTGTCTACCCAGGCTCCTCGGCTCACGGAGCTTCACGGTGCGTGCACGCTGGGCGTCAGGGCCCTTGTCTTCGTGGCCGAAAGGCTCCATCATCGTGACCTGCTGAATTCAGCGTCTGATTGTTAGACAAAGATGAGGACCGCCCTGGCTATCCGAGGAGATGGCCTAGGAGTACTAACGGTGGCTAAGAAGCCTTTGTTAGTTCACGGTTCATGGCAGGGTTTAAGTGTGCTTCAAACTTGTCAGTTTCTGGCTCATTTATGATTTTACCCCTTTTCTAGCCTTTTTAGTTTCTTCAACCAACTTTAAAAACCAGCTTCCTTCACAGTGGCCCTTTACAGTAAGCGTGTCTGGAGTTGGAAGCCCTGTCCCTTGCAGTGGATCCCTTCCCAGCGCCTCTCCCCCCGCAGCCGCCACCACTGCCTCATCCATCATACCCTGCTGCTAGCAGCTCTGGGCCACTCACTCGTGTCTCTTCACAACCGGACGTCATTGGGCTGCATCTTAGCATGTACATTTCGAATCCCCTTGATTCTCCAAAAAGACGTGGGATAGCAGAAGAAAGGTGTCCAGCACTATCTGGTCATCGTAGGTCAGTGCAGCGTTTTGAGATGCATGCGATACTTTGTAGATATCAGCTTCTCGAGGCTTCAGTGTGCCTGGGGCGCTGGGGCGTGTTCGCTGCTCCTCCAGCCGGTCCTGGTCTGTGTTCCTGGACGGTGGTGGGCCGCACAGTTTTAGACAGATCCAGTCTCCTTCCTGTTGGCCAAGTCTCAGCATAGGAAAGGTGAACACAGGGGCAAGCAGGCTCCTTCGCAAGGGCTGTCAGGCCAGTGGGCAGGGAAGTGATTTGGGGAAGAGAGGCAGAAATAGTTGTCTTAGCCCGCTCTGGCTCCTATGACAAAATGCCACAGACTGGGCGGCTCTTAGACAACAGACTTGTGTCTCCCACAATTCTGGAGGCTGGAGGTCTTAAGATCAAGGTGCTGGCAGATTTGGTGCCTGGTGAGCGCTTGCTTCTTGGTTTATAGATGGATGTGTCCTCCCTTTGTCCTCACCTGGCAAATGGGGTGAGGGAGCTCTCTGGGGTCTCTTTTATAGGGGCACAAATTCCATTCATGAGGGCTCCACCCTCGTGGCCTAATCACATCCCAAAGGCCCTGCCTCCTAACGTCATCCTGCCCGCAGGTAGCCTAGTCATCCAGTTCGTCCATTTAGTGGACTCAGTCAGTTCTGGGGGTGGGGGAAGGGCAGCAGGGGTGATGGGCTCATTGGCCACCCACCAACACATCAGAATGGTTGAGCCGGAAATCTCACACACACCTGCCAAGGGCAGGTATCATCAGAGAGCTGCCCCACCCCCCCACCCCCCAACCCCGTTCCATTCCCAGTGTGCTACCTGATGGGGCTGTGGCTACATAATGCTGCATGAGGGCCTGGGCGAAACCCCCTCCCTCAGAGGGAGTGCTGCACATCTTCCTTTGACGTGGTTACTGTTCTGCTCATTGAACTCTCAAGAGCAACGTAAAGTGGGAATAAAATCTTAAAAAATAAGCAGCTGTTGCAACTTTGTAGAAGTAGAAGAACCCATCCTAAAATTCATAGGGAATCTCGAGGGATCCTGAATAGCCAGAACATTCCTAAAGAAGAAGGACAAAGCTGGAGGCCTCCCAATTCCTGATTCCAAAATTGACTAGAAAAGCTACAGTAATCAAGCCAGTGTGGCACTGGCATAGACAGACACATAGACCAATGGAGTAGAATAGAGCCTAGAAATAAACTCTCTCATATACGGTCAAATGCTTTTCAACAGGGGTGCCAAGATAATTGAATGCGGAAAGGATAGTCTTTTCAACAAGTGATACTGGGAAAACTGGATATGCATTTGCAAAAGAATGAAGTTGGACCGCTACCTCACATCATACACAAAAATTAACTCAAGGGGTCAAAGACCTAAACGTAAAACCTAAAACTGTAAAACTCTTAGAAGAAAACATAGGACAGAAGCTCCTGGACGTTGGACTTGGCAATGATTTCTTGGACATGACACCAAAGGGACAGGCAACCCACAGCATGGGAGAAAACGTTTGCAAATCACATATCCAATAAGGAATTAATACCCAGGATATATAGAGAACTCTGAAAACTGAGCAACAAAATACCAAACTACTCAATTCAAAAATAGGCAAAGGACTTGAATAGACATTTCTCCAAAAAAGATATACAAATGGCCACTAAGAACATGAAAAGATGGTCAGCATCCCTAATCATTAGGGAAATGCAAATCAAAACTACAGTGAAATACCACCTCACATCCATTGCAATGGATACTATCAAAAAAAGAGAAAATAACAAGTGTTGGTGAAAATGTGGAGAAATGGGAAACCTTGTGCAGTGGTGGTGGGAGTGTTAAATGGTGCAGTGGCTATGGAAAACATTATGGAGGTTCCTCAAAAAATAAAAATAGAATTACCATATGACCCAGCAGTTCCACTTCTGGGTATATACCCAAAAGATGGAAAGCAGAGTCTCAAAGAGATATATGCACACCTTTGTTCATAGCAGCATTAATCACATTAGTCAAAAGGTGGAGGCAACCCAAGTGCCCATCAGTGGATGATGGATAAGCCAGATGTGGTCCATCCACACAACGGAATATTCAGCCTTAAAAAGGAAGTGAATTCTGGAAACTCCCTGGCGGTCCTGTGGTTAGGACTCAGCCCTGTCACTGCTAAGGGCCCAGGTTCAATCCCTGATCGGGGAACTAAGATCCCACAAGCCGTGGTGGTGCAAAAAAAAAAAAAGGGAATTCTCACACATGCTACAACATGGATGAACCAATTTTTTTAAAAAAAATATTTTTATCTAGGGATACATAGGACTTTTAAAAAATAAATTTATTTTTATTTATTGTTTTTGGCTACATTGGGTCTTCGTTGCTGTGCGCAGGCTTCCCATTGCGGTGGCTTCTCTTGTTGCGGAGCCTGGGCTCTAGGCGCACGGGCTTCAGTAGTTGTGGCTTGAGGGCTCTAGAGCACAGACTCAGTAGTTATGGCACACGGGCTTAAGTGCTCCGAGGCATGTGGGATCTTCCCGGACCAGGGCTTGAACCCGTGTCCCCTGCATTGGCAGGCGGATTCCCAACCACTGCGCCACCAGGGAAGCCCCTGAATGAACCTCCTTGAGGACATTTTGCTCAGTGAAATAAGCCAGTCACTAAAGGACAAATACTGTATACTTCTACTTCTATGAAGTGTCTAGAATAGTCAAATTCAGATACAGAAAGTAGAAAGGTGGGTGGCAGGGGCTGAGGGGATGGGAATGGAGAGACAGGGCTCCAGTTTTATAAGATGGGAAGAGCTATGGGGAGGGGTGGCACTGACGGCCACACCACCAGCTGAATGTAGTTAATCCCACCGCACTGCATGCTTGAGAATGGCCGACATGGTAACTTTGTCATGTGTGTTTAACACAATTTAAAAAAGCGACAAACAGAACAAAACAAACCAGTAGGGCTTCCCTGGTGGCACGGTGGTTGAGAATCCGCCTGCCGATGCAGGGGACACAGGTTCGAGCCCTGGTCCGGGAAGATCCCACATGCCGCGGAGCACCTAAGCCCGTGCGCCACAACTGCTGAGCCTGCGCTCTAGAGCCCGCGAGCCACAACTGCTGAAGCCCGTGTGCCACAACTACTGAAGCCCGCGTGCCTAGAGCCCATGCTCTGCAACAAGAGAAGCCACCGCAGTGAGAAGCCTGCGCACCGCAACAAAGAGGAGGCCCCACTCACCGCAACTAGAGAAAGCCCGCGCGCAGCAACGAAGACCCAACGCAGCCAAAGATAAATAAATAAATTTTAAAAAAACCCAGCAGCTGTGAATGACCCCATCAGTAGGACATTGGTACTTTCCCCAGGTATAAGCTGTACGTTTCTACTTGAAATAGAGGGGTTCCTGCCCTCCCCTCTCGCGTGCAGGGCTGAGTGACCGGGTAGTGTGGGCCACCCCCGTGAGGGCTGCTAGCAGCCTCTGCAGGAGGGAGCGTGGTGGGGACGTCGTTGGCAGGGGGCCCGAGGGTCACGAGCACCTTTTCTCAGGCCTGAGCAGCTCTGCAGAGTGCAGCCAGCCTGAGTCGCACCCTTTCTTGCCCTCTTTGCTCCCGTCACGTGGCCTGGGCACTCCAGCTGCACTGAGGTTGTGCCCCCTCGTCTGCACCCCCTGTCTGGACGCTGCATTCCCGGGGGGAGGGGGGAGGGTCCTCAGGGAGCAGCGGGTCTTGGTCTTTCCTGGCTCCCTATTTTCTGTCCTCACCGCCGGTCTCCGTGACGCCCGGGACTCCCGCAGGATGAAGCCCTTCCCTTGGCTGGGCTCTGCTCATGTCGCGGGGTTTTCTGTCATCACCGTGACATGCCCTCCACCTGTCACGGCCTCCGCTGTGGTCTGCGTGTCCTCAGTGAAGGCGAGGATGATGCGTGCTGGACGGGGGCGCTGCAGGGACATGGCTGAGGAGAGGGCTGCACCAGGACATATGGAGAGCTCCCCAGGAGGCGGGCCACCCAGAGCGACGCCGTCAGGAGACCAGGGCTCTTTCTTAAGCTCAGAGAGGAGCCGTGAGAGACAAGCAGGTTCTGGCCCTCCCTCCATGGTTCTCTCCTCAGCTGGCGCATCCGTACCGGACAATGATCCTGAGGGTCATGGAGACGGTCGTGAGCAGTCACGTCGGCGAGCTGGACAAGGGCTTGGCCAGGGCCAGCATCCTCCTGGCCTCCAGCGAGATGACCAAAGTGAAGGTCCGTGGGGCTGACCAGGTCCTGGCTTGGGAGGGAAGCTGCCTTCTGAGGCCTTTCCTCCCAAGTGCCTTAAGGGTGTGGGTTTGTGTCCGGCTGCCTCGGCTTGGCCCCTGGGTCCTGTGCCCTGACTGCCCTCCTGGGATGGGGAGGGTCACCCCACAATGGGAACTGGCGCAGAGAGCAAACTCCCCGAACCCTCAGGGCACACGCGGGGGCGGTGGTGCCCGGTGTGTGGAGGTGCTGGGCTCAGCAGGGAGCCCTGCTCCCAGCAGCAGCAGCGTGTCCCCTGGCGTGACGGAGGGCAGAGCGTCTCGTTTCGCTTCCTGGGCAGTTTCAGGGCGAGGTCTGCCTCCTTCGGTCTGGGTGCCACTTCAGGTCTTTTGGGGGGGGTAGGAACTGGTTTGTGACTGGCAGCAGGCCGCCAGCAACGTCCTGGTGGCTTTGGGAAAGCGTTTCATCAGCAGCGTGATGGAGGAGATACTGAGCAAGTTCCAGCCCGGGGTCCTGCCGCACCATTTTGTCGTGCAGACGCTCGCCAACCTCTCAGTTTCCAATGGTAGGTGGCGGCCCAGCCCCTTCGACCCGTGTTCTGAGCGGTCGTGAAGACCTCTGAGAGCCCGCCGGCCTCGGTCCCAGCAGCTCCACCGTGAGCCCCAGGCTGTGCAGAAGGAGCTCAAGGCGTGTGGCTGGGGTGCCCTCTGCCTCCCCTGGGGCACAGGGCCCGAGGGAAGGACAGGCTGGGTGGGGATGGCAGTGGGGCCCCCGTGACGTACCCCTCTTGCAGTGTTCGGCATGGTGCCCTTCCTCACGTCCATCTTGAGCACCATGCTGCCCATGCTGAGTGCAGCCAAGCCCGACTCGATGAGGGTGGTGTTCTGCTGTGGTAAGACGGGGCCTCTGCGGGCGGGTGGGCCTCCGCGGGCAGGTGGGCCTCCGCGGGCAGGTGGGCCTCCGAGGGCAGGTGGACCTCCGCGGGCAGGTGGGCCTCTGCGGGCAGGTGGGCCTCTGCGGGGCAGGTGGGTCTCTGCGGGCAGGTGGGCCTCTGCGGGGCAGGTGGACCTCCGAGGGCAGGTGGGCCTCCGAGGGCAGGTGGGCCTCCGCGGGCAGGTGGGCCTCCGAGGGCAGGTGGGCCTCCGCGGGCAGGTGGGCCTCCGAGGGCAGGTGGGCCTCCGCAGGCAGGTGGGTCTCTGCGGGCAGGTGGACCTCCGCGGGCAGGTGGGCCTCTGAGGGCGGGTGGGTCTCTGCGGGGCGGGTGAGCCTCTGCGGGGCAGGGGCTGGGTGCAGCCTGTCCACTCCTGGACCTTTTGTCTCCGGTGCCCCTTTGTGGGGCTGTGGGTCCTCCAGGCTGCAGGAGGAGGGCGGGACATTTAGAGGAAGGGTGACTGCAGGCGCGGGCTGGGTGGGCACTGCTGCAGATAGAGACCTGGCCTCTGCCGTCTGACTGCTTTTCTCTCCTGCTGGGGGCCCCCCTGCCCAGGACTTCACACTGCAGTCCCTGAGCCCTGGACGCTTGATGTGGGGCGGGAAGAGACTTACCCAAAGCTGCAGCTGCTTCCCATTTCTCTCCCTGCCCCGTGCTGGGAGCGTGACCATTCCCTGGGCATCTTGGGATGGGGTATTCACTCTCCCACCTTCTGTGTGCGGCCCTCCGCGTGCCTGGGCAGGGGACGGTGCCTCGCGGCATGACTCTTGGGGGAGAGGAGGGCACTCGTGTGGGAGGGAAGCAGAGGGTCCTGAGACCCGGCGGCTGAGGGGGCCTGGGCCTCTTCTAGCAGCCACCACACTGCCCTTGTCCTTCAGCTTCCTGGTGTCCCTAGTGTCCCCACCAGTCTCAGGGAGACTGCCGGCCGGTACTGAGGGGAGGGAGGGAGCATCTAGGCCCGCATGAGGACTGGACCCTTTTTAAGCCGCAGCCCAGCCTGTTAGCAGGTGCTGGGCTTCCCCCCCAGGCTGCCAGCTAGGGAGCATGTGATGAGGCCGTGGCCGCGCTGGGCAGGGCTCAGGGCTGGGGTTGGGGGCTGGTAGCCGGAGGATCGGTGTTTGGGGAGGGTTCCTAGGGAAGCTGCGTATCTTGCACACACCTGGGGACTTTCCTAGCCAGGGCCTAGAGCTTTGGGCCCCAGGCCTCCCTGTTCACAGTGGCTTTGGGTTCAGGGTTCCCCTAGGAGGGGCTCCAGCCCCTGCCAGCCCTCCTCACATTCCCCCGCGTTCCGCATTCTCTCTATTCCCTGCCACGGTCTCTTTGGTGCCTCTTGCAGGCTCCCGACTGTGTGTGATTGGCAGGCTGCTTGGGCTGAAGGGCAGAAACCCTCCTTGGCCTAGTTTTGGCTGAAGAGGGAAATTGTGACAGGATCCCTGATCAGCTGGGTGGGAATCACCGCTGAGCTGGGAATGCAGGAGCAGGACACAGAAGGGGCCGAGGCAGAGCTGAGGGGCTGGGGCTGTACCTCAGGTGCGCCGCACACGGGGAGAAGACCAGCCTAGGACAGAGCCCGTGTCGGAGCCGAGGGCTTAGGTACCGGCCCCAGGCAGCTCCTCTGGGAGGCACTGGCCTCGCTCCGGGAGGTGCAGGGCCCTGCACAGAGAGCTGACTCGCGCTTCTCAGGCGCTCTGGTCCCAGCCCTTCACGGGCCAAAGGCCCCTGCAGTTCCCACCTGTTGGTGTGTCGTGTATGAAGCAAGTGCGTGGGCCAAGAGACCTGCCCGCAGGCTGCCCTCCTGCTGAGGTGTGCGCCCCTCACCGCAGACAGAACGTTCAGGGTCGGGTCTGCAGTTGGAGGGAAGAGTGGTCCTGCCTGCTGGAGGGGCCTCAGTCGGGCCAGGAGGGTCCACAACAGCCCATCAGCGGCCTGGGTGGGCCACGAGAGGGCTGGGGCCTCCTGTCCTTCCAGACAGCCTCTGGTTCTGGGCAGATGTCTGTGTCCACTGCCGGAAGGCGGCACAAGTGGGCAGCGGCGCTGGGCCGAGAACAGGAGCACGTGCACACTTGAAGCTTCTCGTCCAGTTTGCAGTACGCTGTGGCCAGGCAGGGGAAGAGTGGGCAGGGAGACCCAGAGACTGTGTTGACATGCCCCAGGCAGCAGGGTACACGGCTGGCCTGGCCACACTGTCCAGCACCAGTAGCGGCCAAAAATCACTGCCCACGAGGAAAGTCTCTGATAGGAAAGGTGGCCGCAAAATAAGCAGAAACCGAGACTTGGGGAAAGCAGACGGTTCAGGGAGGAGAAGACAGGCAGGAAAGGAAATCTGTGGTTAATGTCCTCCGGGAGCTAAGAGAAGATGCGTTCAGGAAACAAGAGCGTGTGGCCGTGAAGAAGCTACATTCGGAGAATAAAATTAAGCTTTTGGGAATTAAAAACATGATGAAAATGGAAGGCAGAAATGGAACAGAAAGTTGAGGAAATCCTCCAGAAAGTAGAGCAAAAATGCAAATATATGGAAAATAGGAGAGAAAAGAATTAGCAAGCTAGGCCATGAAGCCAGCATTCGAATAAGACAACCTGGAAAGAATGAACGGAGAGAGTGGAGTGGGGGAGTCGTGCAGTAATCCCTGAACCTACCCTGCAGCAGGAGCTGTTCCTGATGGAGAGGCCCTCCAGGCACCGCACCAGGAAGATTTTGCAGGGGTGTGGGCAGGGATGGTCCAAGGGGAGGCTGAGGAAATAGGGTGGCCTTGCCTTCTCTCGCTCAAGCGAGAGCGCCAGAAAGCTCCAGTGGAAGGCACCCTCTGAGAATCAGAGCCCTGCCCAGATGCTACTTGAGCAGGAGGTAAAGGCTCTTGTGGAGAAGCCACGATCAGGAAGGGTGCGGTCCCACATGGGGCCGAGGGAGCCCCAGGGTGTGCGGCAAGAGATGTGGAGGTCGCCTTGGTGACTCGTGCCTGGAGAGCCAAGGAGACTCAAACCGCAGTGGTCGGTTACTCTGGGAAACAAAGCTGCTCATGGACGGAGTGCGTGGGCTCTGGCAGCGTGGGTCTGGAGGGATGGACGGGAAGGACTGGCCCTGTCCTTGCGGGGAGTAGGTGAGGAACATCGTGGACACGTTATTTATCGAGAGATAGATTAAACCCCGTGTTTGCTTCTGGAGCAAGGGATATTGGGCTGGTGGAGGGTGTGTGAGAAGTGCCCTTTACTTTATGCCTGTGTGTGTACCTGATGAAACACTCAAGCCTAGTAACAGGTCCGGGGGTGGGTTTCTGCTTCTGGCCATATGGTAGCCTGTTACCCTGAAAGACCTTCCCACGCAAAATACCTAGGATCCCTGATCAGTTTGACCAACAGCCTGACTGAACAGCTCAAGGAGGCAAAAGAGTGGGGGGACGAAGGGGCCATGGAGGAGTGGGGGGTTGAGAGAGGAGCTGAGGGTTCTCGGGGCACCTGCAGCCCCGGTTTTAGCAGCCGTGTGGCAGGGAGGGGACCAGAGCCCACCTCGCCAGACCCTCCAGGGGCCCATCCTCAGTGGAAGGGCTGCCCATGACACAGAAACCTTCCCCCAGGAGGTAGTTTTCTTTCAGAATTTCTTTATGTTCTGTCTTGAGCACGTGTGAACATGGCTGCCCTCCTGTAGATGGAGGGTTAGGGTTAGTCTTTCTGCTGGGCTGCAAAGCCCAGGCTAAGAAATTAGCCTTACAAGTGGGCCAGCTTTGAGTTGTGAGCTGGGGCAAGTAAAGACCCCTGGGGCAGCTGCTGCAGCCCCTGCCTGGGCGCCGGGCTCTGCCCTCGGGAGGCCCGGCCGGGAGCCGCCGCCTCTCCGGGCCATTGCATCCTCATCTCCCCCTCCACTGCCCAGGCCCCGTGGCCAGGGCCTGGCCTCCGACTCTCCTTCGTGGCCCCATCGTCTCCCCTGACCCAGGGTCCAGGTCCTGCTGACCACTCGCAGGTCTGCAGCAAAGCGAGTCCCCAGGCTTACCCGCCTGGTGTCCACAGCACAGTCCCTTCCACAGACACAGACCCCCAGGCCAGCGCTCCCCACCCTCGGCACCCCGCCACCGTGCCCCCAGGTCTTCTTCCTACACGTGTCCTGGGGGGCCCACGCCTGCCCGGCACAGCGGCCCTTGAAAGCGTGTGGCACGCATCTCTGTGAGGGGAGAGGTGGGCACAGCAGACTGGAGTGGGCCAGGCGTGGTGGCCTGGGGGCATTTTGGGGAGGTTGGTGCCTGTACTGGTTTCCTTGGACCACCTCAACGAAAGACCACAAATTGGGGGGGTTAAAACAACAGAAATGTGTTCTCTACGGCTCAGGAGGCCAGGATTCCGAGAGCAGGGTGTTGACAGGGCCGTGCGCCCTCTGCGGCTCTGGAGAGAAACCTTCCAGGCCCCCTGGTGTCTGGAGGTGCCCGTGCATCCTGGCGCGTTGGCTCGAGGCTGCAGCAGTGCTGCTCTGCCTCCGTTGTCCCCGCGTGTCTGTCTCTCTTCTTGTGAGGACACAGTCCTGTTGGAGTTGCCCCCCCCCACACTGTGACCTCGTCTTGACTCATTGCATCTGCAAAGACCCTATTTCCGAGAAAGGTCACGTTCTGAGCTTCTGCGAAGCATGCGAGTTGGGGGACCCTTCACGCCCGCACAGCGCTTTGGTCCCGAGCTTGGCCGGGTGCTCTGGAGCGTGTCTCGCAGGCAGCATGGCATGGTAGAAGGGGCAGGCGTCGCGTGGAAGCTGTGTGGCCATGGGCCGGCCGCCGCTTACCGCGTGGGTCGCCACAGCTCTGCAGCGCTTTAGCGAGAGCACCCTGGAGTACCTGGCCGACCTGGACCAGGCCCCCGACCCCACGGTCAGGAAGGATGCCTTCGCCACTGACATCTTCAGCGCCTACGACATCCTCTTCCACCACTGGCTGCAGAGCCGGGAAGCCAAGGTATGTGTGGCCCGTAGGGACTTGTGGCCTCACCTAGCTGGCTTTCCTCTCCCACCCACAGCCTGGAGGTACTGCTCCAGTCACCTGGGCCTCTTCTGGGGTTCTCGGGTGTCGGGGGGGAGATCTGTCTACATGTGCCCCTCCCTCCGCTGCCCCACAGGTCCTCACAGAGTAGGGCTAGTTTTCTGGGGCCCCAGCGCTGGACCTCTCCCTGTAGGCCCACTCCCTGCACCCCTTTAGGACCTCCGCTTGCGGTAACCCGGGTCTCCAAGTCCAGCTGTGGGGTCCTTGGGGAAGGGCTCTTTGCACATCTCTGCCTCGGGCTGACGGGCGTTGCCGGCCGGTCCGCACGTGAGCGCCTGTCCCTGTGTCCCCCCAGCTGCGGCTCGCTGTGGTGGAGGCCCTGGGGCCCATGAGCCACCTGCTGCCCAGCGAGAAGCTGGAGGAGCAGCTCCCCAAGCTGCTGCCTGGAGTCCTCGGCCTCTACAAGAAGCACGCCGAGACTGTCCACGTGTCCAGGGTGCGTTCAGGAGTTCAGCTGCAGGGGGCACGGGGTCGGGGGGAAGCCCTGGGGGCAGCCAGCCTCAGTGGGGGGCGCGGACAGGAGCCGGGAGCCAGGCCCACCTGGCCTTGCCGCGCGCCCCCTTCCCGGCCCTTCCCCACGAGCGAGCGCTGGGGTGGAGGGCTGGGAGACTCCCGCAGCCAGCAGGGGTGGGGCTGGGCCAGGAGGAGGCCCTGACGGCCCCTCTCCTCCCTCCTCGAGCAGAGCCTGGGCCAGATCCTCGAGGCGGCAGCGAGTGTGGGCAGCCGCACGCTGGACGTCCAGCTTGACTCACTCCTGGCTGCCCTGCACGCTCAGGTGGGCTGGGGGCCCAGGGAGGGGTGGGAGCACGCTGGGAGGTGCCTGCTGAGGGTCAGGGAGCAGGAGGTGGGGCTGAAGCGCCGTCTGCCCAGCGCTGGGGCTCGGGCCGCGCGACACAGCACAGCCCCGCCGTGCAGGTGCTGGAGCGGGCAGCCAGCAGGCCAGGGGCAGCTCTGGGGCCATCTGCACTGGCTGTGCGTCCCGAGGGCCCGGGCTCAGGTGGAGACCCCCTCCAGGGGTCTTGATGGCTCCGATGGAGAAAGGGCTTCGAGGAGGCTCCGCAGCTGTGCACACCCTGCCCCCCCAGGTCAGATGAGGGGCATGGAGGTCACGGGGAGCTCTGGGGGGACGTTGCGTCCGGGGGACTTTCTGAGTGGGAGAGAAGGCCGGAAAACCAGAGAGAGCGTGGGCAGGCGGCTCTGTGAGAAAGAGGAGCAGGGAGAGTGGACTTACTTCCTTGCTCCCCCGCCCCCGGGGCATCTCTGGGCCTGCTCCACTCCCACACCTGCTGGGATGCCAGCCTGGCCCGCCGGCCTGAGCCCTCACCTGCCACACACCGACGGCGCCCTGCGAGGGCCGGGGGTCGGGCTGTGGTAGAGAGATTAAATAGTAATTTTAGTGTGTGAGCAATGGTAATGAACTTGAAAAACGGTATGAAGTGGATAGATTCCTAGAAAAATCTTTAAAATGTCAAAATTGGCAGAGAAGAAATAGAAAACTTGACTAAACCAGTAAAGAAATGGAAACAACATTCCAAGCCCTTCCTTTCTGAAAGCAAACCCAGGACCCACATGGTTTGAAGGTTGCATTCTTCCAAACTTTTGAGGGACAGCTAATTTCCACCATACACAGGTGGGCTTGGAAATGAGAGAAGGATCCAGAGCTGCCTGATGGATTCTTTGAGGCTGGTCGGGATTCCAAATCCAAGTCAGGACCACACAGAAAAATCTAGGTCTACTACTGTGAGGCTAGATGTGAGGATCGTGTGCTCAGTGAAGGGAGTTGCCCCGCACTGCGCTCCCAGCACTGCGCCCTCACCACCGTTCCCTCAGCACTGTGCCCCCAGCACTGCGCTCCCAGCACTCGAGGGGTGCAGGGCCCAGCCGGGGGGATGCACCGCGCTGAGGCCAGTCAGCTCACCTCATCGTGGAACAAGATTCCCGAAAATGTTCTCTGATATCAATCAATGCAGAAAAAGTTTCTGATAAAGTTCAACACCTATTTGTCGCTAAAGCTCTTAGCAACCAGGATCAGAAAGGAACTTCTCTAACTTGATGAAGTTTAAATACCCAGACTCTCCGCGTACATCATAGTGAATGGGAGACAGGTACGTTTCCTCTAGTGTCAGGAGTAGGAAGGAGCCCCACTCTCAGTGTTAATGGGGAAAGGAACAGAAATGGGGGGAGTGAGGACCGACCTGCCGTTCATCTTCTCCCGGCCACCCACCCTCCGTCCCGGTCCCCTCTTTGCCTTTCCCGAGGTCCCGAGCTCCTCTTAATACACTTAGCGACGGGTGGGTTGCCACTCGGGTCTCCCCAGCGAGAAGGCACAGGCCTGAGGGGGAGGGTTCGCTCTGTTCCGTTCCCTGCTGTCCCAGCACCGGTGTGTGTTACCCGTGAGCACTCAGTAGATGTTTGTTTTATGGATGGTTGATTTATTCATCCAGAAATGCACTCATATATGAAGTGAGTCGGTTCACAAATACCAGAACTAAGTTCGGCAAGGCTGCCAGCAGGGTTGCTCCTGTAAAAACCAGGAGCGGTCTTCTCCGTCAGTAGTGACTAAGCACAAAAAAATGACCATTTACGACAGCAACAGAAACTTACCGTAAAGCATCTGGGAATTCACCTAACGAAGAATGCCTAAGACCTCTATGGAGAAAAAGTTTACAACTCTGAAAAAAAGTGAGAGATGTAGCACAATATCATCTACTTAGTATAAAAATGCTTGCGTAGGATTATAAAAACAAACGATGGTTACCTGTGGGGTGGGGGTGGGGCTTAGAGGGGAAGATAAATATATGAAAGCTGAAAAGGCAGAAAAAATGTGATATTTCCTTCTCTTAGAGCTTTCCGTTCACGTCTTTTGTTTTTCTGTTGGTTTTTAGAGGTTTCTTTCATATTGATCTGTAGCAGTTATTTATAGTCTCATATCACGTATGTATAAATGTTTCTACTTTGTCCGTTATCTGTGGCTCTGTTTATGTTTTTTTGTTTGTTTATTTGTTTTGCGGTACACGGGCCTCTCACTGCCGTGGCCTCTCCCGTTGCGTAGCACAGACTCCGGACGCGCAGGCTCAGCGGCCATGGCTCACGGGCCCAGCCGCTCCGCGGCATGTGGGATCCTCCCGGCCCGGGGCACGAACCCGCGTCCCCTGCATCGGCAGGCGGACTCGCAGCCACCGCGCCCCCAGGGCAGCCCTGTTTATGGTGTTTTTTGCCATATGCAAAATTATTTAGTTTTCACACCATCATTTACTCATCTTTTATGCTACAGTTCAGCTTTTGCTATACTTGGAAAAGGCTTTCGAGTTCTGCAATTAATTTTTAGCTTCTCTCATTTTCCCCTATACTTTTACTGTTTAATCCGTCTGGAGTTTATTTTAGGGAGAGAGTGAGAAGTTTTATCTTTTTTCCAGATGACTACCCATTTGCGCTAGTTATCTATTGCCCTTTGACCGATCACTCCAAAACTTAGCACGTGAAAACAGCAGCGGTTTACTCTCTCCGAGTCACTGCGGAGTCCTGAGCAGCTCAGGCTCCCGCGTGGTCACGGTCACGCATCTTCTGAAGGCTCCCCGGGGGGCGGGGGTTCTGCTTCCAAGCCAGCTCCCTGCTCCTGGGCTGCCTGAGCGGCTGAGCAAGCCCGGGAGCAGGTAGGAAGCCGCGGTGCCTTTTATGGCCAGGTTCGGTCTTTGCAGTGGAAGTGACAAGCAGCACCCTGGGGGCCTGGAGCAGAACCCGGCTGCCTGGCACTCACCTGGTCCTGCACTCACCGCTGGTCACTTCTCACCTTAGAGCCCTGTGCCCGGAGGCCCTGTGGGTGTCCTTTGTTGTGACCTTGAGGGGTTGAGTGGGGACTGGGGTGCCACCCAGAGCTCAGCCCCCAGTAAGTGTCACCCGCTGAGGTGCAGTGGAGCCCAGAGACACATGTGCCAACAGCCTCTGTTTTTACTTTTACTAGTGCAGCTCCTTTTTCTTTTACAATTTTGAACGAATGGACTCGAGGTATTTTGGTTTCCAGTGCTTTCTGCATTCTAGAGGTCCGCGGTGTCCAGCCCAGGATGTCATGCCCAGGAAAGCGGGAAAGTGTCTCCTTTCTCATCAGGGAATGTGTCTTGGGAGTTTGTTTTCCTGGCTGGTGGTGGGAGGGGTGGGGTATAGACGGAGCCAGGACTCTTTTCCCTTGAGAGAGCCAACTGGAAGATGTGGGCTGAGGTCACCAGGGCGCTTCCGGCCACAGGCGAGGGGCTCCTGACCCAGGTGAGAGAGCGCCTGAGGGACCTGCCCCTGGGCCCAGCATCGTCAGGGGACCTGTCCCTCCCGTGGCCTTGCTGGGCCCCTGTGACTGTGCCCTCTGTTCCCGGAGCAGATCTGCGTGCCCGTGGAGTCCTCGAGCCCTCTGGTGATGAGCAACCAGAAGGAGGTGCTGCGCTGCTTCACGGTGCTGGGTACGAGGCCGGCGGCCTGGCTGCTCTGGGGGGCGGGGGGACCCTTTGTCTCATGTGCTGCCCGCCTGTGTCTCTGGGGAGCATACAGCCAAGGCCTGGCTGGGCCGCAGCCCCGAGCGTCCGGCCTCCCTGGCCGCCGGGCCTAGCTTGTCTTGGAGGTGCAGACAGCCAGCAGGGAGCAGAGGACAGCTCGTTACAAACAGTTCTCTGATGAGCGCTTGCCCTGCAGCCTGCTGCTCGCCTGACCGCCTGCTGGCCTTCCTGCTGCCCAAGCTGGACACCGGCAACGAGAGGACCCGTGTGGGCACCCTCCAGGTCGTGAGGCACGTCATCAACTCGGCCGGTAAGTGCCCTTTGTGGCGCAGAGACGGAAAGGGCAGACGCTGTCCAGCTTTTAGGTGAAAAGGAACGTCTTGCTTTGAATTCTTTAAATATTTTTCCCAACTTGCTAGTTTGCAAAATTCCAGACTTTTTGAACAGCTGCAGCAATAGTGCTCGTCTGCCTCCCAGCAGGCGTCCATCGCTGACCTTTGCCCTTGACGGCTGGCTGCGGACGCTGGGACACGGCGCCCCTGACCCGGGGCCCGGCAGCTGCCACGTGCCCGCCGGCCTGGTGGCTCAGTCCCGCTGCCCCGTCACGCTGTCTGCCGCAGCTGCCCCTCAGCGTGGGGTCTGTGCACGGGCATATGTTACCTAGTTGTGTCTTAGACGTGGACCTTTGGGAAGAGTTGAGGCCGGTTCTGTAGACAGTCCCTCAAGTGCCGTGTGTCTGATGATTTCCTCACAATTGGATGGAAGAATTCGGGTTTCTTGCTTTTAAGGCTAATTTTTTTTTTTTTTTTTTTTGCGGTACGCGGGCCTCTCACTGTTGTGGCCTCTCCTGTTGCAGAGCACAGGCTCCGGACGCGCAGGCTCAGTGGCCATGGCTCACGGGCCAGCCGCTCTGCGGCATGTGGGATCCTCCCGGACCGGGGCACGAACCTGTGTCCCCTGCATCAGCAGGCGGACTCCCAACCACTGCGCCACCAGGGAAGCCCTTTTAAGGCTAATTTAATCAGCAATAGGCTTGAACAGTTTTCGCACTTAAGTCTGTTTTTTCCGGTGAGCTTGGTTGCTAAACAGTGGCCATAGCCGTGGGCCACGCCAGGCCTGCAGCCTGCTTCTGTACAGTCCTGAGCTGAGAGTGGTTTTCACATGGCAACGGGCTGTACAAGCAAACGAAGAAGAAGATGTGACGGAGACCGCTTGTGGCCCTGGAAGCCCAAGTGTTCTCTGCCTGACCCTCTATGGAACGAGCATGTGGACCAGGTGGCACCTGTGGACTCGGCAGCTCTCGGGTTTGGGGAGTGAGGGGGCAGCACTCGGCGGGCAGGGCCGGGTCCTGCCGTGAGCCCAGGAGCCCGTGGCTGGTGGCTGCTGGGGAAGGGTGGTGCTGGGACAGAGAGCAAGGCCTCTTACCTGAGCCACAGCGCCCTCGGGAGCCCAGGTGCCTGCGGGCCTCGTCTGGGCCTCGTCTGGGCCTCGTCTGGGCCTCGGCCGGGCCTTCGCTTCCTCTCTGATCTGCTGTCCGTGGTCATTAGCGGTGCTGAACGTTTTTTACGCAGTTTAGCCTCGCTTGCCTCCCCTTTGTTAGTTAATTCTTCTCTCACGATGATGTTCCAGGGTCACTTCGTATCCACTTGTCTTTCACTTTTTCCTTTAAGTTCTTTCTCTGGCCATAAGTGTATATAAGTATATATGGTTAGGACTCGGTGCTCTCACTTCTCAGGCCCCGGGTTCAGTCCCTGCTCAGGGAACTAAGATCCTGCAAGCCACGCGGCGTGGCCAAAAGAAAGATGTTGTACATATAAAAAATGGAATGCTACTCGGCCACAAAAAGAACGAAATGCTGCCATCGCAGCAACATGGATGGACCTGGAGATGGTCATACTAGGTGAAGTAAGTCAGACAAAGACAAATACCATGTGATATCCCTTATATGCGGAATCTAAAATATGACAGAAATGAACTTACTTACAAAATAGAAACATACACACAGAAAATTGTTACCAAAGGGGAAAACTGGGGGGAAGAGATAAATTAGGAGTTTGGGATTAACAGATACTACTATATATGAAATAGATAAACAACGTACTCAGTATCTTGTAATAAACTATAATGGAGAACAATCTGAAAAAGAATAGATACATAGGGCTTCCCTGGTGGCACAGTGTTTAAGAACCCGCCTGCCGATGCAGGGGACACGGGTTCGAGCCCTGATCTGGGAAGATCCCACATGCCGTGGAGCAGCTGAGCCCGTGTGCCACAACTACTGAGCCTGCGCTCTAGAGCCCACGAGCCACAACTACTGAGCCCATACACCTAGAGCCCGTGCTCCACAACAAGAGAAGCCACCACAATGAGAAACCCGCGCACCGCAGGGAAGGGTAGTCCCTGATCACCACAGCTAGAGAAAGCCTGCGCGCAGCAACGAATGCAATGCAGTCAAAAAAAAAAAAAAGGATACGTTTATGTATAACTGGATCGCTTTGCTGAACACCAGCAATGCTGTAAGTAAACTCTACTTCATTAAAAAAGTAAAATTTTTAAAAATTATATATATATAGATAGATAGATAGATGTAAATCTTGCCCTTTTGGGGGGCTTGGCCCTTGGTGGTTTCGTTTGCGTGTTTACAATTGTGGTAAAATACACATTCATAAAGTCTTCCGTGCTCATCGTAGGTGTGCACTCAGCAGCGTTCAGTACATTCACATTTGCTGTGCAGCCGCCTCCAGGACCCTTTTCATCCTGCAAACCTGAAACTCTGTCCCCGCTAAACAACACTCCCCACATTTCGGTCCCTTTTAAACCGCGGGTCTCCTGTGCTCTTTTCTTTCCATTGTAATTTATCCGTGGAAGAGCCTAGGCCATTGGACCTGTGGAGTTTCACACGGTCAGCTTGGTGGGCTGTGTTCTCGAGGTGCAGACTGAGGTTTTCTCGTCCGTCCGGATTTCCTGCAAATTGGCAAGAACTCAGACTCCAGTCGAGTCCCTTTGGCAAGACTGTAGGGGGCACAGTGTATACCGGGCGGCCTTGGCAGCACTGCCGCTCTCCGCCTGGGGCACGGCTTGTGCTGCGCCGATTCGCTGGGTGCCGTGATGAAGAGACGCTCTTCACCTGCCGCTCAGCCATGCAGAAGTGTGGCTCACGTAGGAACTGCAGGCTCAGCTGTTGGCTCCTTTGTTTTGTCAGTTTTCAAGATAATACACTGGTCCCCTATCATCTTCTAAAGGTGACCATTGCTCTTTAAAAATATCAAAGGGACTCATGAATTCAAACATATTGGAGAAATTTCAGTTCATTGCAGTTATCACCATTATTTTTAATTAACTTTTATTGGAGTATAGTTGACTTACAGTGTCATTTTAGATTCTGCTGTACAGCAAAGTGAATCAGCCGCATGTATCCGTATATCCCGTTTTTTAGATTATATTCCCATCTAGGTCACCACAGAGCACTGAGTAGAGTTCCCTGTGCTAGACAGTAGGTCCTTATTTGTTATCTATAGTTATTACCATTATTGGAGCTCAAATTGTGTCATCTCCGGGGAGTGGGGAGACTTCTTCAAGTTCCGAGTCCTTTGATGATGAACTAAGCTCGTTGTGTATATTTCTTGCCCCAGACCTGGAATCAGCCATTCCAGGCTGTGAGGCCTCCAGTTCCCTGCGTGAGGTGGGATCATGACACACCCCTCCCCTGGGGCTGTCCTTGGAATGACAGCGCCATCGCCGTGCTCCCAGTCTCTGTTTTCATTTACAAAATTGTTTTTGGCCACACCACGTGGCTTGCAGGATCTTAGTTCCCGACCAGGGATCAGACCCGGGCCCTCGGCAGTGAGAGCGCAGAGTCCTAACCGCTGGACCGCCAGGAGGTCCCTCTTTGTTTTTATTTTTTTTAATCTCATGACCACTTCTTGGTATTCACTTTTTACCCCCATTTAAATGTCAGAATGCGACTTCCCTGGCGGTCCAGCGGTTAGGACTCCGCACTCTCACTGCCGAGGGTCCGGGTTCGATCCGTGGTCCGGGAACTAAGATCCCACGTGCGGCGTGGTGCGGCCCCCCACCCCCGAAAATAACTAAAATAAATAAATATCAGGAAAGGAAGGGTTATACAGCTGGTTCTCAAAGTGGGGTCCTCAGCGCCAGCTCACCTGGGAATGTGTGAAAAGTGAACGCCTGAGCCCACCTGGGCCTGCAGGTTGGAGTGGGGAGAGGGGACAGCGGCTGGTGGTGCCTAACGAGCCCCGGGAGACCCCCTGACCCTTGCACTTGAACTGGGATACCTGCTCAGCCCGCTCTTTCTCTGCTGCCCTAAACTACAAACCTCCTAGCTTTTTAATTGGGTGAAATAATGTTATTTGCTGAAAAAGGTCATTTCCCCCTCCCGCCCACCGGAGAGAAATGGGTGGGCCTGTGCGTATGCGCCCCCCCCTCCTGCCACGTGGAGGGCCACACTGAGGCCAGAACCCCGGCAGTGTGGCCTTGGGCCTTGTGGTGGCGGGCGGCCTGAGCCATCTCTCTGTTTCCTGTAGCTGCGCAGATGGAAGTCAAGCAACCCTTTATTCTCTCCTCCATGAAGCTTCCTCTTCTGGACACCAACAGCAAGGTAGGTCAGCGGGCAACCCTAGCTCCGCCGTGAGCAGCTGCGGGCAGTGTGGCCACCATGGACCCGGCAGCCACCTCTCAGCCAGGCCAGACCTCAGTGGGCGCGTGCAGGCCTGGGCATCTGGGACCCCCAGCTTCCTCCTGACGTAGTTAACCAAGTATGAAGTTAGGAAGTGGTCCCCAAAACCACCCTGGGGTTCAGTCGTTCTCTAGAAGAACCCCCAAACTCACAAGAGTCGTCATACCCACGTTATGGTTTATTACACCAAAAAGACACAGGCTAACATCGGCCACAGAAGAGGCACGAGGGGCAGGAGGCCCAGGAGGGTCTGAAGTCGGAGCCCCGCTGTCCTCTCCCTGTGGAGCCGTGGGCAGCCTGGGCTCCCTGGCAGTGCTGTGCCGGCTGCCCCCCAGGGAAGCCCCCAGCCTTGTGTCAGGGGTCTCTGTCAGTCCTCCGTCGTGGAGACCTCAGAGTCCAGCCCCTCCTGGCCCGAAGCCCCCACCCTCAACCATCAGGTGGTTAGGTGATTCAGCATGGCCAAAGCCTCAGGGAAGCGAGGACCCAGGGCTCAGGTGGGACATCCAAGGCCTTGGGGGCGATGCCCAGAGCCGGGGGCAGGGCTGCTCCTCCCTCCTGGGCTCAGCGGCAGCAGGGCCCCTCGGCTCTGTCCTGGGGCTGCCCCAGCCTTTGTGCTCATCCTGGGGCCCTGTTCTTTGGGACCTTCTGTGAGAGTTTCAGAAGCTACTGAAATGGACCCCAAACCACCTGCATCTGTTTCAGGCCCCCCGTGCCCTGGGTCACCCCCAAGGGGCCGCACCTTGTGCCTCCAACAGTGTTAGTGGCCAGACGCACTCAGCCTGAGCGGCCCTCGTGCTACCACATCGCCCACTCCCTCCAGACCCGTCAGCCCCACGGTCCCTCAGGACACACGTGTAGCTGGGGGCACAGGGCAGCGATGTGCGACCTGAGATCCGGGGGAGGAGAGGCGTCACCGGGACACAGGGAAGGGTCCCCAGGGAGGGGCATCGGGCCGGGGGGCGCCAGCCCCGGGAAGAGGGTGCTGCTTCCGGCCGCGACGGCCCAGCCATTCCTTGGAGCCGCCAGACAGAGTTTTCGAAGGGGCTGGACAGCAGGGCACTCAGAACTCTCAGGAGTGTTTGGGTGACAAGTGCAGACCCCGGGGCCTTGCCCGGAAGGGCAAAACGGGGTCGGGAGATGCCCAAGGAGGCGCCGGGAGGGGAGGGGCTGCGGGAAAGAGGAGGAAGAGGCCTTCCTCTGGGGGGGTGGGCGTGGCCGCAGGCTGGCCTTCTTAGCAGGCGTCTGGGGAGAAGGTGGGGGCAGGTGCGGCGCAGGCAGAGGGAAGGGTGAGATTCCACCGCCCAGCTGGGCCGGCGTGCTGTCCGGCGCTCCTCTGAGGCCCTTGCCGCTCTCCCTTGGTCCGGGCAGGTGAAGCGGGCCGTGGTGCAGGTGATCAGTGCCATGGCCCATCACGGCTACCTGGAGCAGCCTGGAGGCAAGGCCATGATCGAGTACATCGTGCAGCAGTGCGCGCTGCCCCCCGAGGCGGAGGTAAGGGCGCGGCCTCACCCTCCTGCTCCTGGGCCCCTGATTCCCCACCTCCGTCGGGGGCGTTGTCACATGTGCCAGTGATTTGTTGTCTTACTGCTGAGTAGCATTCCGTGGTACGGACGTGCCAGTCTGTTCTCCACTCTCCAGAGGAAGGAGACTCCAGTTGTTTGCAGTGTGGCAGTTAGGAAAAAAGCCACTGTGACCGTGTGGGTACAGGTCTCTGTGGGAGCATGCGTTTGTATGCCTGGGTAAGCGCGAGTGGAAAGTGTGCATTTAATTTCATAAGAAATTTCCAAACGGTTTTCTGAAGCGGCTGTGCCATCTCATGGCCCCAGCAGCAGCGGATGAGAGGCCCTGTGGGCACTTGCAGGCTCGGGTCCAGGCTGTTTGTTTCTCAAGCTGTCCTGACGGGCTGGCATCTCACCAACGACCAATGTTTGCCATCCCTATGTCTTTTTTTTTTTTTTAAAGTAAAGGGTTTTTTTATTATGTGTAACACAAAGTTATTTAAGTCAATAAATTTTTAAGGAATTTCACACATTCTGATTCTTTCCACTGCCAATCATCTTAGTTCCTCCAAACTCATAAATCTTCAAGATAAAACAGCCCTTTCAAAAAGAAGTTATCATGTGAGTCAGCCCACAATTCTTTTAGTTAGGCTTCTTTGATCTCCAATCAAATATGGACACACTTCAAAATTCTTCACCTGTAATCTTTAGGATCCAATTTCCTCAAGTGATTTACTTTAGGACCATGTTTAGGGTCAGGAGATGGATCTGCCTGGTTCTGAATTTGACACCCTCTAAAAATGTATTAGGTTCAAATCATATTCACTCCTAAGCCATCACACCCTAGAACAGTACAGATCATTGGGATATGCCAATACCTAAGATAAAAAGTTCGTTAGGTTTTTCATAGTTTACTTGGCAGCTCTGTCTTGTAGTTCTTTCCCACAGATCTAACAGGTAGTTCTATGAGTAAAGGAAACCACACAGTTAATCTATGAGGCGTTTCCAACGATGTAGGTTTACAGAAAAAGCCCCATCGGGATAGACCTCAACCCTATGTCTTCCTTAAGTGTCTGTTCACAGCTTTTGCCTATTCTTGAGCTGTTTACTTTCCTATTATTGAGTACAGAGTGTTCTTTATATATTTTGGATGCAAGTCCTTTATCAGACTTACGGCTTGTAAATATTTTCTGACAAGTCTGTTGCGTCATACTTACCTTTTTATTTTCTTCAAAAGGTGGATATTTTAATATTTTAGAAGTCCACTTTATCAGGTTTTTATTTATAGCTCTTGCTTTTGGTGTTCCAGCTAGTAAATCCTCTCTTAACCCAAGGTCACAAAGATGTTCTGCTATGTTTTCTTCTAGAAGTTTTAGCTTTGAGGTTTTACATGTAGATTTGTGATCCATTTTGAGTTAATATTGTTTAACGTGAGGTGTGGTTGTCGTTAAGGCTCATTGTTTTGCACGTGGATGTCCAGTCGTCCTGGCACTGTCTGCTGAAAAGACTCTTCTTTCCACGTGGATGAGTTGCCTTTGCATCTCTGTCAAAATCAAGTGACTGTGGACTCTGTTTTGCTCCACTGATCTGCGTCTGTCCTTTTGTCGGGACCACACTGTCTTGCCTGAAGCTTTACAGTAAATTCTGGAGCAGAGTAGCATGAGTCCTCTAACTTCAGTCTTCTTTTCTAATTCGTTTGGCTATTATAGTTCCTTCACTTATCCATATAAGTTTTAGAATCATCTTGTTGATTTCTACAAAAATAAACCTTTTAGAATTTTATTTGTTGGTTTATTTGTTTGTTTTTATTTTTGGCTGCATTGGATCTTCATTGCTGCACGCGGGCTTTCTCTAGTTGCGGCGAGCAGGGGCTACTCTTCGTTGCAGTGCGTGGGCTTCTCATTGCAGTGGCTTCTCTTGTTGCAGAGCCTGGGCTCTAGGCGCGCGGGCTTCAGTAGTTGTGGCGCACGGGCTCAGGAGTTGTGGCTCACAGGCTCTAAAGCGCAGGCTCTGTAGTTGTGGCACACAGGCTTAGTTGCTCCGCGGCATGTGGGATCTTCCCGGACCAGGGCTCGAACCCGTGTCCCCTGCATTGGCAGGCGGATTCTTAACCACTGTGCCGCCACGGAAGCCCACCTATTATAATTTTGACTGGGATTGTGTTGAATCTGTAGACTCTTCGGGAAGAATTGATATCTTTTGACGAATTGATGTTGTTTTCCCATCTATGAAAATGGTGCATTACATTTACTTAGGTCATCTTTGATTTCTTTCGTCAGTACTTCGTAATTTTAAGCATATAGATCCTGCACATATTTTGTTAGATTTGTAACTATGGTTTTAGTGCTATTGTAGTAGTATAGTTTTGTTAATTTCAATTTCCAATTGTTCATTGCTAGTGTGTAGAAATACAGTTGATTTTTACATATTGACCTTGTATCCTGTGGCCTTACTTTTTATAGATTCTTTGAGATCTTCTACATGGAACGTCATGTTTTCCAATAGACAGCTCAGTCTTCCTTTCCAATCAGAATGCCTTTTATTTCTTCTTCTGGCCTTATTGCCTCGGTTAGAATCTCCATTACAATGCTGAATACGCGTGATGAGTGCAGACATCCTTACTTTGTTTCCGTTCTAAGGGGAACACCTTCAGTCTTTTAATATTCAAGATTCTGCTTTCAATTCTTTTCAATTTGAAATGGACATAAGTGATTGCTTTTTAGGTATTGAATTCCTTGCAGTGCCAAGATAAACCACACTTGGTCATGATTTATAATGCTTTTACTATATTGCTGGATTTGATTTCCTGATACTTTGTTGAGAGATTTTGTACCTCTTCAAGAGTGTTATTGGCCTGTACTTTCCTGTAATGTCTCTCTCTGGTGATCCTTCATTAGGTGAGTTTGGACGTGTCCCCTCCTCTTCTAACTTACGGAAGAGTTTGTGAAGATTTGGTATTTTTTCCTTAAATCTTTGGTAGAATCCCTCAGTGGAACTACATAGGCCTGGAGGTTTCTTTGTTGAAAAGCTTTTAACCATGAATTGTTTACTAGACAAAGAACTATTTAGGTTATCTGTTTTCTTGAGTAAGCTTTGATGGTTTGTCTCTGGGTAAAGGGTCCTAAGACCACCTACGTGCTTGGTGGTTCACTAGAAGGACCTGTAGGACTCAGAGGTAACTGTACTCGTAGCTAAAATCCATGTGCAGGTTTCCTGTGTGCTCCCAGGAGGGGCCACACAGAGCACACTCCCTCCTGCATCAGAGAGGTGCAGCCCAGGGAAGCCCATCTGACAGCCTGAGTCACGGCTGTCACTGGAGGTGGGCACCTTCTGCCACAGCCAGCAAAATGCCAGCCTCCCGGGGGAGCCCGTGTTCGCTGCTCAGGCAGCCAGAACAGCCTTACTTCTCACTTAGGGAAGTTTCAAAAGATGAGCTCCCGGATGTAAAGTGTTTCAGGTGCTGTGGACAGAATTACCATATGATCCGGCAATTCCACTTCTGGGTATTTACCCAAAAGAAATGAAAGCGGGATCTTGAAGAGATACTTGCACGCCCATGTTTGTAGCAGCGTCATTCACGATAGCCAAGAGGTAGAAGCAGCCCAAGTGTCCATCAAGGGATGACTAGGTAAACACGGTCTGCTCTATCTATATAGTAGAATGTTACTCAACCTTAAAAAGGAAGGAGATTTGGACACATGTTACAACATGTGTAAACTTTGATAACTTGCTGATTAAAGTTTTCCCTACTAGTTTTAGCATCAGTTGTTCATTTTCTAACTCCATTAATTTTCTATACTTATTTTTTTGGCCTTCTGTTGTAACAAAGAGCTTTTCGCTAGCTTTTTTTTTTTTTTTGCGGTACACGGGCCTCTCACTGTTGTGGCCTCTCCCGTTGCAGAGCACAGGCTCCGGATGCGCAGGCCCAGCGGCATATGGGATCTTCCCGGACCGGGGCACGAACCCGTGTCCCCTGCATCGGCAGGCGGACTCTCACCCACTGCGCCACCAGGGAAGCCCCGGCTTTTTGCTGTTTTTATGTTCATATATAATATCTCAGTGTGGATTCATGGGTTACTCTTCCATGCATTTCTGTCGTTGGTTTTGGTGGTCAAATTGTTCTGAGTTTGGCCTGTGGGAGCCCCCGTGGAGCGGGCTCCTGTGTCCTTGAGGCACGGCGCGTCTCCATCATTTTTTGAGTTGAGCCTTTCCTTGTTTTCTGGCACAAGAAGGTGTTCCAGGCTCACCTGACCTGTCCTTACCTCTAGCTCTGTGGACACTTTTCAGAGGAGCTCTTTTTCTCTTTTATTTCTGGGGGGAATTAGCCTCCTTTATGTCTTTAGTTTTTTCTTGTTCTCCGTTTTTCTCTCTCGCCCCGGCACTTCTGTTACCTGAATGTTGCCCTTTAATATCTTTCTTCTTCATTTCCCTGAAGCCTTCAATCTGTTCTTCCACGTCAGCGATTTCTTTCTTAACTATTTCACTATTAATTTCTTGAATCCCATTCTGTGTTTAACTGTTACACTCTTTCACATGCTTTTCTTGTTCTTGGTTCATATTAATATTTTCCCACCGATAGTATTTTTCAGCTTAAGTTAATGTTCTTGGTCTGTGGGTCCCGGTAGTTGTGCCTTTGTTGGGCTTTGTATGTGTCCTCAGTGTTCACTCTTGGGTAGTTTGCGGTTTCCGTGTGGATTCTTTATTAACCCAAAGTTTCTTTCAGGGTGTTTGAAGTTTTCTAGGTGACTCGCTTTCCGTGGCTGCTGTGGGTTTGTAATTTTGTTGCGTTCTCTGCGCTGAATCTGGCCACAGGTTTATTGTTGCTTCTGAGAGTTCGTTGAGATCTTCTTTTTAGCCTAATAGGTGGTCAGACTTTCAAGTTGTTTGTGTGTATTTGGTATTAAGATTTATCTATGTTTTTAGAGCGTGCTTTAAAAGTTGCTATTTAGGCCCTATTAAACACCTCTATTTTTTCTACTCCATCTTTGATTTCTCCGGGAGAGGTGTTAAATGTCTCCTACAGTCATTGCAGTTTTCCCAATTGCTCTCGGTTTTCAGTGTTTGCTTTTTGGTATTTCAAAGCGTGAGTTGAAGACTCAGAGTGTTTGGAGAGCAGAGTCCTTTTCCGCGTGGAAGGTTCCCGGGGAGCCGGGCCCTGGAGCACTGTCTGCTCAGGTCTGAGAGAAGCCACTGGCCCATCGGGTTCCGGAGCTTGTCTCCGTTCTTCGTAGCAAATGCCATTTTCTCAGCCTATTATCAGGTCCACAAAGGGCCTCCGGTTTCTGTGGACGTCGGCAATCCCATCAGGACGGAGTCAAGGTTCCCTCTGTTCTGGTGGCTGAACCAAGCCTGGTGAGCCGGCTTCCTTGGGCGATTTTAGTGCAGAGTGAGCTTCCTGCCCGTGACAGGTGACATGGGCGTCCACTCAGCGGGGGCTGGGCAGGGTCTGTCCTGCTTCGCTCAGGCCGTGTCCTCAGGGCCAGAGCCCACGATGGTGTAACCTGGAGAGCAGAGAGCACACCCTCCGCCCTCCCCTCCTGCAGCCTCAGAAGCTGGGCGCCAACAGCGAGGCCCTGGCGGCAGACAGCGTGCGGGCCATCAGTGTCAGCACCCTCTACCTGGTCAGCACCACTGTGGACAGGATGGGCGACGTGAGTGGCGCCCACCCACCCCCTGGGACCCACCGCGCCCCTCCTGACCCCTCAGCCCGGGGGTCTGCTGCCCGCCCACCTGGGAGCAGACTCCCATGCTGCTGCCCCCAGGTCCTCTGGCCATACCTGTTCGAGTTCCTCGTCCCCGTGCGCTTCACCGGGGCGCTGACCCCGCTCTGCAGGAGCCTCGCGCACCTGGCCCAGAAGAGGCAGGAGGCGGGGGCCCACGACCTCCTCATTCAGTACAACGGCAACGGTGCGCCCCCGGCCCTGGCCCGGCCCCCCAGCCCACCTTGACCCCAGGGCGCGGGCGGCCCTGAGTGTTGCACGTCTGTCTCCCCCGCAGTGACCCTTCCGTCTCCCTACGCCATGGCCACCAGGCTCCTGGTAAGCAGCGCACTGGGGGCTTGCCTTCCCAGAAGCATCACATCCCCAGGCAGGTGGCCGCTGGGCAGCTGCGCTCTGGGGATGACGGGGAGGAGTGGGCTCTTGCCTTTGTCCCCGTCCTCACGCTGTCACTGCTGTGAGAAGGACACTGTCTCGCAGTGGGGACTGTCAGGTGCTCCAGGCGGGGTTTTGGGGAGCTGCGTCTCTGGGGGCTTCTTGCCCCACCTGGGAGGCCGTGCTCGGCCTCGTGTGGGGCGTTGGGGCGCTGTGGCCCTGGGCGCCGGTGGAGAACCCACTTCTGGCTCCTCCAGGCTGTGTCTTCCAGCCCCTACCTGGGGGACGGTCGCGGGGCGGCCTCGCTGCGCCTCCTGAGCGTCCTTCACCGGGACATCCATCCTATGCTGGGTCAGCGGTGGGCGACCGCCATCCCCCTGCTGCTGGAGCACCTGGACGGTGAGGCCCAGAGGGGGGCGGCGCCGCTCGTCCTCTGGTCGCGTTTTTTCAGCCAATCGGCACCAAGCCTGGCCAGTGGGGACCAGGGTTTTGAAAGTTGGAAGAAATGGCCTCTGCTGTGGTTCAGGAAAGGGCCTGGACAGTGGGGCTGAAAAGATGCTCCCTGCCGGTTGTCACCTGGGAGCACACTGGATGTGGGCGCAGCCCTTTCTTCCTCTGTGCTAGCATTGATGGGGCCAGGCTGGGGGCGGTGCTCTGAGCACTGCACTCCTGCCTGTGAGCATGGGTCTGTCTGCTGGGCTGAGTGAATGACTGGTCGTTTCAGGACATACGGAGGAAACCCTGTCGCGGAAGGAATGGGAGGAGAAGCTGCTGATGGTGAGAGAAGGGAGAGGAGGTGGGAGCGTAGCCTGTCTTGGACCCAGGGGCCCTTTCTGGCCTGGACGGGGATTGGACCCAGGGGCCTTTTCTGGCCTGGGCGGGGAGAGCTTGGGGCAGCCACGCTAGGGGAACTGTACCTTCCCAGGGCTGTGATGTTTGCCTTGGCCTAACGGTGTGGCTGGGGGAGGGGCAGAGGGACAGGTGGGTGTCTCTAGGGGGGAGCCCTGCCTACTGACCTCACAGATTGTCGCCCTGCTGTGATGGAGTCAAATTACAGGGGCTTTGAGCTGCTCTGGCCACTGGAGCCTTCTCTCCTCTCCCCTGCTTGGCTCAGAGCTGTCTGTGACCCTGTGTGGTACGTGTCTGACCCCCCAGAATTTGTTTTGTCTGGGCTCGAAAGTGATCCACAACCCTTCAGAGCCATGGCACAGGACCCTGAGGTCCCTGCCCGGGACACCGCCAGGCATTGGGTCCCTCCCCAGCCAGCGCAGTGAAAGGCCGAGCTCCGGTCCCTCACTGCTAGAGCTCCTGCCCACAGTTCCTTCGCGACACTCTAGCTGTTGTGTCTGACAACACGTGGATTTGCCAGCTGAGCCTGGAGATGTGCAAGCAGCTGCCCAGCTACAACGGGACGCCCCTGGAGAAGGTGCAGGGGGAGGGGGGAACGCCCCTGGAGAAGGTGCGGGGGGAGGGGGGGGGAGGGCAGCCCGCCGGCTGCTGTGGGCGTGGCCCTCAGCTCCTGCTCCTTGGTGCCGTCACTTGCTCCCTGCGCCTGCCTCTGGTGGCCCCTGTGGTCCTGGCAGAGGCTGGACGGGAAGGCCCGGGAGCCTCCTCGTAGTGGCTGACGGCTGGGAGACGCAGGGGCTCCGCACCCACCTCCTGCTCCTCAGACGCTGCCCAGAGCCCATCCGGTCCTCGCGGCGATCAGTGTCGTGGGTCCCACGTCTGCTGGCATGCACTCTGTCAGGGGCAGCGCTTTGGTAGTGCTGGGCATCCCTCCACTCGGGAGCCAGGCACAACCCTGTTCTCTGGCTTCGCTGCAGAACTTCCTGTATAAATGCATAGGAACTACCCTGGGTGCTGCTTCAAGTAAGGAGGTGGTGAGAAAGCGTCTGCAGGAGCTGCTGGAAACCGCCAGATACCAGGAGGAGAGCGAGCGTGAGGTGGCCGCCCCTTCCCCACGGAAGCCCGGGTGCCCACAGGCTTGCTGGCAGTGTCACTCTCTGTCCTCTCGGACGTGTAGCCAGCGTGTGTACCTGTGTGTGTGTGTGTGCGTGTGCGTGTGGTGTGCACAGATGCACCGGATGGTGTGCGCATGCATGTGTACTCCTCTCCGTCCCCGACCTTGCCCAGGCGTGAGTGCACCTGTGTGCCTCCCCAGGGCCTTGCCTGTTGCTTTGGGATCTGTGCCAGCTCCCACCTGGATGACACCCTGGCCCAGCTGGAGGACTTCGTAAAGTCAGATGTGTTCAGAAAATCCGCCGGCATTTTCAACATTTTTAAGGTACAAAGGTCAGGCTGACAGCTGAAGGGGAGGTCTGGGGTGGGCCTGGCCTGTGATTTTGTCTTAGCCGTGGTACCCTGCATTTTGAGGTTCTGTGGGGTGGAGGGTTGGTCCTGGCACTTCCTGGACTTTGGTGCCTCGCACGTTGGGGGTGGGTCAGGGAGCTGGCATCCGGTCGTGGGCGGGGCTGGCGGATGAGGGCTCCCTCCCAGCTGGTGACTGGGGCAATGAGAGGGGCTCTGGGCAGCAGGGATGGGGGCGGCCACCTTCCTGTCCCACCGCCTATCTGTGCGTCTTCTGCCCCCTGGTGGCCAGTGGAGGCTGTGTACTCGCTGAAGCCCCATTGGGGGCTGGACCCCCGCTGTGGGCCTCCACCCCAGCCCTTGTCCCTAGGTTTTCAGTCTCCCTGTGCCTGGGTCAGCCGGTGACAGAGTCTCAGGGCTGTGTAGTGTGAACAGGCCCTGAGGACGGAGGGGGGCCCCCTCCCTCCCCCCAAGCGAAGGCAGGGACCCCACCTCTGGCCCTTCCGTTGCTCTCAGCCCCCCAGCTCTCCCTCCGGCGTGCCCCTCCCACCTTGGTCCCCAGCAGGCCCGAGCCTGCCCAGTCCTATCCTGTCCTGCTGTTCCCGGCCTTGGGGCTCTCTGGGTGGGGTGGCGCCTTCCTCCCAACCAGCTGTGCCCTCCTTCCCGCGCGCGCGCGCGCGCGGGGTTGGAGTGCTGGGCTGCTGCTGGGGGGCGTGACTGTGCCACAGCCCCGCTGATTCCTCCCGCCTCTCAGGATCGGAGTGAGAGCGAGGTGGAGAAAGCGAAGAGCGCGCTGATCCTGTGTTACGGGCACGTGGCAGCGCGGGCCCCCCGCGAGCTGCTGCCGGCCAGGGTGGAGCCGGACATCTTCCGGAACATGTCCCAGTGCTTCAGCACCAAGGTGGGTGCCCGGCCGTGGCGCGGGGAGGGAGAGGGGGAGGGGTGCCGCCACTGGGGCCTCACGCGCTGACTCCTGTCCCCTCTGTCGTTCAGGCTCTGGGGATAAAGGTAGAGACCAAGGTACGGTGTGCAGGACTGGAGCGGGGGCTCCGCTTTCCTCTCTCCCCCGGCTGGGCCGTGAGCTGCCGGCGGCAGCCAGGAGTGCTCACTGGGGCTCGCTGGTCCCAGTCCAAGGGCAGAGCGTTGGGGCCTCCTCCGGGGCCTGTCCCCACCGCCTCGGAGCAGAATGGGGGCCCAGGAGCTCCTTCTCTGGCCCAGGCCCCGGACGGGGGCTGGGAAGGAGGGGGAGGCGAGGGCTCGCAGGCGGGGCGCGGGGCCTCGGCCGCAGCCCCTCTGCTGGCTCTGCCCCCTGACGCCCACGGCTGCCCTCTTGGCAGCGCCGGGGAGGGGTGCGTTCTGCAGCAAGTGACAGTGGCCTCTGGCCTCACTAACGTGCTTCCCTCTGGACTCTCGGGCACTAACCTGGAAGCCCCCTCTGGGTCGGCTGGGTCTCGCCTTAAAGAGAGGGCCTCCTGCAGTCGGCCGGGTGGTGGGGCTGTGCTGGGAGTGGTCGCCCTGACTGAGTGGGGGGCAGCCCCCCTCTGCCGGGGCTCTTCTTGGGCAGCAGGCTTCCCCTCCACCTGGGGAGCACCTCCAGCCACCCCACCGGTGGATAGAGTGGGCGTCCGCCTATGGCGTCTGCCCATGGCCGTGACCCGGGGTCCCCCAGGCCCAGGCCGGGCAGACAGCCGAGGGCCCCAGGTTCCCTCACAGACCCCCCGTGGCCCACGTGGGGGGCTGACCAAGAGCCCCAGACTGGAGGGGAACGTTTCTGGCCTTGGCGGAAAGAGCGGGCCGGTGGTCTGGTCTCACTGCTGTGGGCAGCCCCCATCCTGGCTCAGCCCCATGGGCCTAGAGGGAGCGGCTGCTGCCTCGGGCCTTGGTGCCTTCCTGCAGCCCAGCGTCCCCGCAGGACCTGGGCCTGAGGCTGTGCCTCGCGCAGAGCGTTTGCATGGCCAGCCAGGCCGTCTGCAGCGGCTCCCACGGCAGCTCCTTCCAGCTCCTGAGGAAGCCGGAGCTGGTGGCGCAGATGATGGTGAGCACCGGCGGGGCCTGGGGAGGGGCCTGAGCTCCCCAGCGGGTGAGGGGCGGCAGCTGCCTGCGAGGCAAGCCAGTGCTGTGGCCAAGGGCCATCCTGCGGCTGCTCCCCCAGGAGTTCATCAAGGCCGAGCCCTCGGACTCCCTGAGGACGCCCATGCGGAAGAAGGCCATGCTCGCCTGCACTTACCTGGCGTATCCTTTCCTCCGGGGGCTGGGGGGCCCCTCTGCGTGAGTGCTGGGCCCTTAACTCGAGGCTCAGCTCCCTGGAGCCGGCGCTGGAGGGGCAGGCGCAGGCGGACTTGATCCACAGCTGCCTGCACAGCATTATGGCCGTGCCGCCTGAGCCCGAGGGGGTGGACGGCCACCAGGAGGTATGAGCGTGGCCCTGGCCGCATGGGTGCCCGTGCGCGGGTGGCAGGGTCACGGCGGGACCGGCCGCTTCTCTCGTTCCAGCCACTGTACCGGGACACCATGCAGGCCCTCAAGGACTTACTGACAAGCCTCCTTCAGCGAAACATGACCCCCCAGGGCCTGCAGGTCATGGTGGAGGTGTGCGGTGGGTGTGCGCTTCCCCGGGGCGGGGGCGCCGTGGGGACCGTGTGGTGTGCTATGCAAGGAGGTGGGGGGGGGGGTGGTTCTGTGAGCGGCGGGGGGACCCCCTCCTGCCTGGGCAGGTGTGCAGATGGGTGTAGTTCCCAACCCAGATGGGGGCCCCGAGCTGGTTCTCCCCGCCCCCCATCACATGCTGCTGGGATGGAGAGACCCTGAGGTGCCCCGGACATGCCCTCCTGGCCTTCTGGGGCCATCGCGGCATGGCTTCCTGCCCTTTGCAGCACTGCGGTGGGCTGGGGCAGGGCCGACCCACTCCTAGGAACACCCTGTCCCTCTGTATGCCTGGCTTGCTCTGGGTGGCCGTGGCCGTGAGCCAGGCCAGCAGGACGGAGTGACGGGGTGGGGGCACTGCACAGGGGGCTTGCTCTGACCTGGCACGCTGGCCCCCCCACCCAGAAGGGTGGCTGTAGGCAGGGCACCCATATGAAGCCCCCTCTTCCCCAGCACCTGAGCCCATGGATCAAGTCCCCGAGGGGCCACGAGCGGGTGCGGGCACTTGGCCTGAGCGCCTGCCTGCTGCAGCACTTCCTGAAACACCTGCACATCAGCGTGAGTGCCAGGTGGTGACCCGCACGGCCACTCCCTTGCCCTGGCCCCATTCCTGGCCCCTCGGCTTGGGGGCCACTGCCCGGGGCCCTTGCGTCTCTGAATGCCAGCACGCCCTCTGCCCTTCGGCCAGCTGCTGCCTGGGCTCATCCCGCGTCCCAGCGAGTGCCACCGTCCTCTTCCTGAGCCGTGGACGGAGAGCCATGAGGGCCAGGAACTGTCCTCAGGGCTGGCCGCCCGGTGTCGATCTGATGGGCACCCTCGTCCTTGGGAGCGGGATCATGGGCCGGGACTGGCGCCTGACGTGCTCCCCGGAGGAGGGAACGGGTGATGGGGGCCTGGGTGTGAAAGGAGAGAAGGAGGGCGTTCGCGGCAGAAGCAGCAGTTTGAGCAGAGGGAGGGGGACGTGAACCCACGAAATGCTGCGGAAAAGGCAAGTATTATTCGGTGGTTGGAGTGGGGGAGAAGGAGCCTGGTCCAAGAACCGCGCGGTTATTCTGCGTTTTAATATTTGCTAAGAGTAAGCAGCTCCTTTTCACGTTTTCAGAACTTCACAGTTCTTTCAAGGCCATTAATCAGGTGGTTTTAGGGTAGATTGGACGCAGTCCTCAAATGCTCCCAGCGTGGCTTTATGGGGGCACGCACCCCACATTTTCGTGTGTCGAGCAGTAACGTCTTTTAATAATGGGCCTTTCCATCCGGGTCCCCCTGGGCCCCTCAGAAGCAGGTTCTGGGTCGCAGGTTCTGTTGCCGTTGTCAGCGTAACTTTTTCTTCCACTGTATTTAATAATTTGCTGATTGCTGGTAGGCAGGAAAACTATGGATTCTTGGGTATTTAGGAACTGGCTAGTTTATAAGATTCTGTTGTTGTTTCTAGTGAAGTTTTGATTAGTTCTCTGTGCTCCTCAGATACAGTCATCATAGTTTACAAATGCCGCGACTTTGGCCTTTCTCCCCCGATGTTGATGCATGTTAGTCCGTGCTGCCGCTAGCAGGAAGATGAAAGCTGGCGGCAGCCCCAAGCCTTTACGGTTCACTCTTAAGCGCGATGCTTGATTTGGTTGGCAGTATTTCTTTTTCGTCGTGTTCCAGAAGCATCTGTCTGTTTGCTCGCTTAGACGGCTTTTCCCACCCAGGTTCCCCTGTGGCCTGTTTTTCATGTAACCCTGGTCCAACCAGAGTTCATGTTTGTTTGTGATGAGACAGAGCTCTGCCCTCTCTAGGAGAACAGCAGCTGGGGGGTCCTCTGTCCAGCGCTCCAGCCTCCCCGCCTTGCGCAGGTCCCCTCTGGTGACTTCTGGGAGAGCAGCAGCCTGGGAGCCCTGCACGTCCTTAGGAGCCCGTGCAGGGCGGGGGCGGGGCGGGCTGCTTCCCCGGGGAGGCCTCTCGTGTGGGGGACTGACAGCAGGGTTGTGGGGCCGGGAAGGCCGAGGGCTGTGTGATGGCGGGGGCGGAAGGTGACGTCCCCAGGTCCAGGGCATAGGAAGCAAGGCCCTTTGCTAAGAGCAGGGTCGGGAAGGCTTAGTATTTGAGGAGAGCAGGAAAGGCTCTGAAGGGTGGGACCAGGACCCAGTTAGGAGGAGAGGGGTCTCACGCAGCAGCCCCCTTACCTGACGGGGGGCTTGCCTTCTGGGGCGGGGGCTTCCCGTGTGTCTGCCGAGGCAGCAGAGCCCGACCGTCCCTCTGCCTGCACACACCTACTCGCCCGGCCCTCCTCCCCTCTTAGGGACCCGCACTTGGGGGGTGGGGCTCGCCGTGCAGGAGGAGGAGCTTGACAGGGGCCCTGCTGGCCACAGGGGTGGACAGGGGCTGCCCTGCTGCTCACACCCCTGCCCGAATCTGGGTGTGGGTGGCACCTGCCCACCGCAGCATCTCCTGAGCTCCAGCCCCCATCTCTGGACCTCTGCCCCCGTGCCCCTCCAGCACCCGCACATCTGCCTCTCCAGGCCCTGGTGCCCTTCCACAACCTGGGCCTCCTCCTCGGCCTCTTCTCCCCACGGTGCGCGGACCTATGGCCTGCCACCCGCCAGGAGGCTGTGAGCTGTGTCTACTCCCTGCTCTACCTCCAGCTGGGCTACGAGGGTGAGCCCCTGGCTGGGCAGAGGTGCAGGGGGTGTGGTGAGGGAGCAGAGTCTGGGCCTCTGGAGGCCAGGGGAGGCCTCCACCCAGCCCTGCGCTCCCTCCCGCCTCTGCAGGCTTCTCCCGCGATTATCAGGACGATGTGGTTGAGCAGCTCCTCACCCTCAAGGACGGCCTGGGGCACCCTGACCCCGCCATCCTCTTCCACACCTGCCACAGCGTAGCCCAGGTACCTGCCAGGGCCTCTGCGAGGGAAGGAGGGGCCGCACCGTCGGGGCCCAGGAGGCCTCTGCGGCAGCTCCTCTCGTGCACTGGCTCCACGGGTGCCGGGCCGGGCACGCGGACGGGTCTCACTCAGAGAGTTCAGTGTCCAGCACCACCTCCCACCCCCTCCTGTGCTTGCTGGGGTCCCCCCTCCCTCCGAGGCCCAGCGGGGAGGGTGTGGGCAGGAGCTCAGCTCTGGCTCCAGAGGGTAGAGAAAGCTGCCCCTAGCCCACCCCGTGAGCCCCCAAGCCAGGGCGGTGCTGTTGTTCCATTTGGTGACTGGAAATGGCCCTCAGGGGTCAGGAGGCTTTCTCTCCAGCCAAAGAAGGAAGGGAAGGGGGTCAACAGGGCCCTTTGTCGGGGGGGGGGGGGGGGGGGGGGTGAGGGGGGGTGGGGCTCAGACATTGGGAAGCAGAGGCCCCGCCCTGGGCGAGTCCAGGCACAGCGGAACTCTATGTTTGGGATCAGACTTCATGGATAGTCAACCACTTTTATTTCTTCTTTGTACAAAGTTCATCTGCTTTAACTTCTGGTTGCTCTCTTTTATGTGGAGGGAAGGACAGGGGCTGCAGGGGGAGCTGAAGGTCCATAGAGTCTTGGTGGCCGGGCGGTCCAGGGTGGAACATGCCACCATCTACCCTTGACTCTCTGCATTCTAGAGAGTTCTAGAGAGGCTGCACCACCAGGGCCACTCCCAGCCCACCCCACTGGTCAGGAGGAGCCTCAGGGAGGGCACACTGACCTGGGCCCTGCAGCTGCCCGGGGACCCCCCTTCCAGGGGCCTGGGCCTGGAGGCCCTGGAGGCTGCCTCCGGGACCTGGCCAGGCTTCAGTCTGGGGATGGGGGTTTCCGTGCATGGGCCACCCCACCCTTGCACTGGCAGGAGCTCCCGAAGGCGTACAGGGCTTGTATGAGGGTGGGAAAGGCTGGAGGAGGGATTTGAGAGGCTGAGATTTGTCAGCCCTCCCCCGGAAACTCGAGCCCCTGGGATGTTACGCCTGGAAGGTGTGCTGACGCTGTGCTCTCAAGCCTTCCTGACGCAACTGTCCTCCTAGATTATTGGCAAGCGCCTCCCGCCAGATCAGCTCATCAGCCTCTTGCTAACGCTGTTTGAGGGCCTGGGAGACCCCGACCAGAACTGTTCCCGAGCCGCTACAGTGATCGTCAACTGCCTGCTGAAGGGGCGGGGCCACGTGCTCCTGGAGAAGGTGGGGCTGGGCGCGGCTGGGGCTTGGATGGGCGGGGGCGGGAAGGGGCGTGGCCGGGGCCGGGGCGGGGCTCGTCAGGGGCCAGGTGTGGGCGTGGTCTTGTCTGGGACAGGCCAAGAGTGTGGGTGGGCGGGGCTGGGTAACTTGGGGCGCCCCACCCCACTCCCTCACCCCCAACCCGTGCTCTGTGGAGGTTTGGCCCTCAGTGCTCAGCTCCTTTTCCCTGTGGGCCTGATTTGGACAAATCTTTCTCTTCTCTTTGAAGACAGAATTAAGTGAAAGTAACTGCTGAGAACTTAAGGGTAGAAAAGGCAATCGAGAGGGAAATGTCAGTGCTAGGGGCTATCACTTGGCGCCGAGCCGACACTGGCTGAGCTCCCTGCTCACATTGCTGGTGGAGACGCAGGTCCAGAGGGTCCCCGGGTGTCTGCACAAAGGGTTCCACGGTGGGTCTGGCCCAGAGCAGAGGTGCCCGGGACACTCAGGTGCTGCCCTGCCCGTCGCCTCTGAGTCCTTCTGGCCGTGAGCTCACGTGGCTGTCCACATAGTTCCCAGACATGCATCGGCAGCCACCATGACAGACGTGCCCAGGTCCTCGTAGGTGTAGGTCTGAGGCAGGCTCCAAGGATCAGGGGATTTCTAGAACGCGTGTCTTTGAATCCTGGAGAGCCAGTGGCCTGGCAGGTGGGGTCCCACGTGCCTAGAGGGAGAGTTAAGCTCCCCATTAAAGTGAAGCATAGCAGCAGGAAAGGGGGTTTGTCCTAAGTGCATGGCCTTTTATGTGGAGGGAAGGACAGGGGCTGCAGGGGGAGCTCGCACAGGCAGGAGCAGAGGTCCTACCCACTCCAGAGTCCCTTATACCCCAGCAGACGCTCTGCAGCACAGAGCATGCCTCGGCACGCACCTCATGTAGAGGGGCCTCACGTCTGCCCCACATGGCGGTAGCCTGTGAGACGGCGGGCGCGTCTCCCGGCCTGGCCCCAGCGTTGCTCCTCCCCGCCGTGAGGGCAACGTCACGCACCCACCCGCCTCCGTGAGCGCTTGGGCAGTTCCCAGTCTGAGCACCGAGAGTGCTGCCAGAGCGCGGGTCCGTTGGACCTGAGGGTACATTTTGGTTGGAGACACACCCAGGAGAGCGACTGGGGCCTGCAGGAGAGGCCTCCGTGCAGCTGTCCCAGGGCTGTCAGATGGCGCTCCGGGCCGTTCAGCTCCCGCATGCCACGCCCCTGCCGACGCCGTTTCTGTCCCTTCTGGTGGGTGTGTAACGGCTTCCTGGTTGGGTTTTGTTCGCGTTTCTCCGGCGGCTTATGCAGTGGCACACTTCCTGGCTGTTCAGACGTCGTCTGCTGTGAGGACACCAGCCTTGCCCATCTTTCTTCTGGCTTGTCTGTGCTTTGCTTATTGATTTGCAGACGCACTTTGTATATTCTGGGTGCAGGGCCTGTACCGCGTGGATCCCAGGGAGCGGGGGAGGGGCCGCAGTGCGCGGCTCGGCGCCGGGAGGGGAGCATGCCATCGTGGTGCACTCCTCCTGGGAGTGGAAACGGGCTGGGGGAGGAGGAGGGCGGCACAGGGCACGGCTGTGAGTCCTCGTCGGGGTTTGATGGGCCAAGGTTTGGATCTTATTTTGCACTCAGTGGGGCTTCCGGGTCAGGCTGGAGTGGTAGAGCGGTGCCCTGGTGGCTCTGTGTGGGGGGAGGGGACAGACCAGGCCGCAGGCAGTGGCCACCGGTGGTCCTGGTGTGTGTGTACACACGGCACATTTTGTCTGCTTGTTCATCTGTGGATGGACACTTGGGCCGCTTTCGCCTCCTGGCTACTGTGAATGGTGCTGCTGTGACCGTGGGTGTAATACATATCCCTTCAAGATCCTGTTCTCTTTTGGGTAAATACCCAGAAGTGGATTTGCAGGATCATAGGGTAGTTCTATTTTGAATGTTTTGAGGAACTGCCGTACTGTTTTCCTTAGTGGCTGCACCAGTTTACATCCCCACCAGCAGCACACAGGGGTTCCAGTTTCTCCACATCCTCACCAGCACTTGTTAATACCTGTTTTCTTTTTTTTAACGTTTTATATGTATATATATATATATATTTTTTTTTTTTTTACATAACGAAAGTTCTTCAGGAATGGACATTTTCCCCTAAGCCTCAGAAGTACAGTATGGCATATTATTTTAATTAGCTAAACGAGGAAATGAACAGACCTCTATAATTATTAATATTGGTAATATTCTTTCATTTAATATTTTTGTATATCGAGTGTCTCTGGTAACCTGTATTCTGTCTCTCTAACCACGGCTCCCTTTAAACACCTGTTGATATATTATCTTTCATTTACTATTTTTGTATATCAAGCGTCTCTGGTAACCTGTATTCTGTCTCTCTAACCACGGCTCCCTTTAAATACCTGTTGGTTTGATAGCCGCCGCCCTGATGGGTGTGAGGCGGTGTGTCGTGTTGGTTTTGATTTGCGCGTCCCACGTAATTAGTGTTGTTGAGTGTCTTTTGATATGCTTTTTGGCCATTTGTATGTCTTCTTTGGAGAAGTGTGCGTCCTTTGCCCATTTTTAAATCAGATTATTTGATTGTTTTGTTGTTGTTGAATTGTAGGAGTTCTTTATATATTCTGGATATTAACCCATTATCGGATATATGATTTGCAGATATTTTTCCCATTCCATAGGTTGTCTTTTCACACTCATGACTATGTCCTTTGATGCATAAAAGTTTTAAAGTTTGATATAGTTCCACATGCCTGTGTTTGCTTTTGTTGCCTGTGCTTTGGGCGTCACATCCAAGAAATCATTGCCAAACCTAATGTCCTGAAGATTTCCCCCCGTTTTCTTCTAGGAGTTCCTTAATAGTTTCGGGTCCCATCCGTCCTTGATAAACCCAGGTGCCTCTCCTTGGGCCCAACACACCGAGCCTGCTCCTGGCCTCTCAGGGAGCTGCTGGGCTGTCTCCTCCTGGCTCAGGCTCCCAGACACACTCAGCACACCCACCCCCGGTGCTGTGTTCCTGACTTAAACCTTCAGCCTGTCTGCGACGTGCCACCTCTGTCTCATGTGGCATGGTCACTGGTATCAGTACCCATGGGGGCAGTGGGGCCACCGTTTTCTTTCCTGCCCTGAGAGCCTGGCAGGGGGACCCCCTAGGGACACCTGGACACTGTTGGACTTTGAGTTTCTCTGACACTGAATCAGAAAAAGTGGTCCTAGCAGGTGACCCGTGACCGGGCTGAGCCCCTCCTCCAGCAAGCCAGGCTGGTCAGGTGGAGGGCGGGACGGACATGCCGGGAAAGAACAGACTCCTCTTAATAAACAGTGGGCATGGGAAGTGAAGCCGCTGCTGCAGAGAAGCCCGGCAGGCGTTAAACACAGAAGCGCCGCCCAACCCAGCAGTTCCACTGCTAGGCGTGTACCCGAGAGAGGTGGGCCCACGCCCATGGGAACCTGTACGGACACGCGCCTGGCAGCCCAACCATGGCAACAGCGCAGACGCCCATCAGTTAGTAGCTGGATCTGTCCGTTCAGCGAAACACTGCTCAGCGGCAGGAAGGAGTGACGGGCTGACTCCTGCCGCAGCGCGGAGGAGCCTGGGAAACACCTGGCAAAGTGAAAGAAACTGGTCACAAAAGGCCCCATAGAGTGTGATTCCATTTCTCTGAAATGTTCAGAAGAGGCAAATCCAGACAGGGAAAGTGGATTCGTGGTTGCCAGGGGCGGGGCGGGGGAACTGGGGAGTGCCTGCCGGTGGAAATGAGGTTTCTTTTCGGGTGAGAGAAATACTCTAAAATTGACAGAGCCCTGTGAGCGTACGAAAACCACTGACTCGTACACTTAAACGCGCGAAGTCTGCGGTGCGCAGTTAGAGCTCCGTGAGGCTGTTGCGAGGAAACGGCCTAGACCAGGTGTGAGGGGAGGTTAAAGGGCCCCCGCGGGGCTTGCCACCGAGAGACGCGGGAGCAGCCCTGCAGGCCTAGGGTGCGGCCCCTGCTCACCAGTCCTGGGAAGCCGAGAACCCGGTGCCGATGCAGCCCCAGAGCCCGCCACGCCCGAGCGCCCGGGCGCTGCCATCACGGTTCGCAGGAAGCAGATCTGCTCACAGGCGCCAGCGGGGACAGCCGCTGAGAAGAACATGCAACAGCAAAGACGGCATTAGAGAAGAAGATGGATAAGCCCAGTGAAACAATTAGGAATGAAGCTCTGCCAAGACAAGCCACAGAAGGAGAACCAACGTCCAAGAAAGCAAAGTGAGAAAGGGGAGCATATACATAAGAGGTTCGACATACCATGAAGCATATCTACGGGCAACTATATTCCAATACTCGAGAACCTGGGGCGACAGGGACAGGCTTCTGCAGGGAGGCCGCTCTCACCCGCGTCTGCGCAGGAACCGCTCGACTGCCTGAGTCTGCCAGGCCTGCACATCTTCAGGCGACCAGTGCCCCTTGTGGCCAAGAAAGAGCCCGGGAGACTGGAGAGGAGCCGTGCCCCTGGCCCCAGAGACGGGCTGGCCTGTTGCAGTGGCAGCCGTGGACTGGAGGGTCCCAGCACATCTGTCTGCGAACATCGCCGTGCCCACGGCCAGCGGGTGGCAGCGGCCCAGCGGCTGCGAAGCTGCCCCACTGAAGCACCACTTCCCCGCCCAGGTCCGCAGGCAGGAACACGGGGAGGCCGTTTAGTGCGGCGGCCTGTCTCGTCAGGGAGACGCAGCTGGGCCGGCCGAGGGCCTGGGCAGGCGGGCGGGGGCAAAGCAGAGAGGTTCAGGTCCGTAGAAGGAGGTGCGGATGCCTGTGAGCGGGGCTATCGACCTTCTGGACTCGAGGTCATAAAAAGAAAACAGCCTCGTTACGCTTACAAGTCCTTTGAGAAACGGCGGCGGCAGTGCCCCTCCCTGGGGCCCAGCCCAGGCAGCACTGGACACGCAGCGCCGCCTCCCCTGCCGAGGACCACGCCCCGTGCCCCCGCGCCGGTCCCTCCCGCTGCTCCTGCGGCGCAGGTCCCCGGGCAGGTTCCTCGGCCAGCCCTGCCCAGGAGCCCAGGGTTGGCGGGGCCCACGGACTGCCAGCTGCCCGTCCCGGGGACCTTGTCCCTGGGGCCGTGTCCAGTGCTCTGTCATCAGCTTTCACCTTGCACCAGGGTGCTTCCCAGCTGCGCAGCCCAGACCGTCGTGGGCAGCACCCCCGTGGCGCGGGGCCCACGTTGGCGACCGTGCCCTGGGTGCCCGTCTGCGGCCTCTGCAGCAGCTGCAGCCCATGAAGCCTGCCTGAGGCTGCCGGCCCTCTCCCGGCCCAGCTGTGGCCTCGGTCTGGGCACAGGGCTGCACGGGAGGTGGTGTGGGGCAGCGCAGCCCGTGTGTGTCCTGCCTCCAGGGACGCGCTGGCTCACCCCGTCAGCCTCAGCACTCACCCCGGGGCCTTCCCGTCCCGCTCTGCCCTGCACACGCCTGTGTGTGTCTCAGTGCCTCCTCCCGGCAGGCCCCTCTTGGGTCCCCGTCGCTTCCCGTGTGGAATGTGGGATTGGCTCCCTTGGCCCCGAGGACGCCGGCAGCAGGGAGCTCCGATCTCACAGGACTTCCCTCCCCTCCCCTCGGCCAGCCTGCCTCCCCGGGGCCCCTGCACCCTGGCCACGGGGGACTGGCCCCTGGTGTGGGCGTGTCCCCGCCGTAGGCCTAACCGCGGCTTCCTCGCCCGCAGGTGCCCGAGATCGTGAGCGCGCTGCGCTCCAAGCTGCAGGAGACGCACGGGGAGCACGTCCTGCAGGCCGCACAGCACAGCGTGTACATCCTGGCGGCCCGGCACCACGCCGCCGTCGTGTCCAGCCTTCTGGGCAGCCCCCTGCCCTTTGACAGGTGCGTGGTGCCCACTAGCCTGAGGGGCGGACGGGGCTCCAGCCGCCTGGGCTCCACATTCCGGGGTCACTCCCACCCTCTGCATGGGAGCCTGGAGACCCCGGCCCTGGACTGGGTAGACAGGCTCACTCTCGGGCTGTGCTGGCCAGTCCTCAGGGCTGGTTCTCTGGAGGGCGTCCACCATCATCTGTGAGCAGACCCCTGGGGCCAGGCCCCCTCCTTGAGCCAGGAAGGGGGGATTCGTGGTTGCCAGGGGCGGGGCGAAGTGTGGGAGCTCTGACCCGCCCCCCACTCGCACCCCGGTCCCCGAGCTCCCATCGGTGACCCTCAAGTCGCCATCCTCGGGCTCTCAGGGCAGGACTTCTCCGCGCCAGGGCCTGTGCCCGGCCCCATCTGTGGACCACAGTCCCTGGGGTCCCTCCCCTCCTGCTCCGAGGCCTCCGGGTGGCCGTTGCTGTGGTCCCAGTGCTTCCAGAGCTCAGGGCCCGCTGCTCCTGCCTTGGTTTGCTGTCCACGGCGTGGGTGGAGGCCGGCACCCGTGGCCTCCTGGAGGCCCCTGTGCGGGGAGGCAGCACAGCCCTTCCCCGTGGCCACGGCCCGGGTGGCCGGACGCGCCTGCACCTGCCGTCAAGACGTGGGCTCGCGCTGCCTGCTCTGCTCTCACTTAGATGCCGGCGCCGCTCTGGGCCCCCGGTTCCAACGTGTGTGGCTTCTCCCCAGGTCACGCCTGTCAGCGTCTGCCGCTGTCACCTCTCCCGGCCCGTCACTGTCAGCCTTTCTTTGCCCTCGCAGTTTAGGTGTGTTCCTTTTCCAGGGTAAATAGACGCTCTTGGTTGCTGAGGTAGTTGGGGTTAAACCCACTGTGATATTTTGTGTCTTCTCTTGGTCTTTTTTCTGTATCGTCTTCATTGTCCTTTTTAGATTGACAGGGTCCTTTTTACAATTTCATCTTCCACTCAATTAGTCTGGAAGTTGCACACTCTGTGTTCTCCAGCGGTGGCCCTGAGAACGACCGCGTGGGCACAGCGTCCCTGGGCAGTGCAGGCCCCTGAAGGGGCGGCCCCCTGCCCTGCCCGTCATCGTCGCGGCTGCTCTGTGCAGGCGGTGTGTCTGCCCACACACCCGCCCCTCAGCTCTGCGTCCCTGCCTTTCATGGGTGCGGCTCACGCAGAGGAGCACGCACACTGCCACAGGCCCTGGGGGGGCCTCAGCCGCGCGCAGCGGGAGACGGGGCAGGCATCCAGCCCCTACTAGGCTCCGCGCCTGCTCGGTCGAAACTCCCTGAAAGGTCGCCGCTGTCTGACTGCCGTTGCCAGAGGTGTGTTTTGCCTGACCTTGAACGTGGCGTCAGTGGAGCCCTCTGGACTTTCTCCTGCTGCTTCTGCTGTCCTCGGGGTGCCCTGCTGTCCCTCCTTTCCTGCTGTGCCAGTGCTTCGCGTGTTCATAGGAGCGGGGTCGTCAGGGCAGGGTGGGCACAGTGCGGCCAGGGCCCAATCTGCCCACCACCCGCTGCCTCTGAGCCAACGATGGGCTTTACACTTGTAAACGGTTGGGGAAAAGTCCAAAGAATTATATTTCATGTCCGGAAAGTCACATGCAACCGGAACGTCTGTGTCCGGGGTGGCGTTCCGGGAGCGAGCACACCTTCGTTTCCTTGTCCGTGCCCGTGGCTGCCGTCGCCGCGTCACAGCAGAGCTGCCTGGTGTGCAGAGACTGGGCGGCGAGGGGCCCTGGCGCCCTCCCGCTGGAGCGCACCCCCCAGAGCCCCGTGCAGCTCCTGGGGGCGACAAGCCCCACTTCCGTGCGTCTGAACGTGCATTTATTCAGCTGTCCTTCTCGGAGGTTATTTGCCAGAGTTTGGGACTCGAGCTGGGCGCGTGCTTTCTTTGAGTCTGGGTAAGAGGACGTGTCCTTTTCTGGCTCCTGTGAGTCCAGGTAGTGCCGAGGTCGTGAGGGACACGCACCAGGTGCCTCTTGTCTATGGCGCTCTGCACCTTTGGGGGTGGGGAGCGTGGGTGTCCATTCCTTGTCCTGCCAGGTGGCTACCGGGCTTCCTGAACCTGTGAGTTGGTGTCTGTCATCAGCTCTGACCGGTTTTCAGCCCTCCTCTTCAGACACTCTCTCGAATGTCTGCCAGACCTTTTCGTCCCACCCGCTACATGTCTGTTTCTGAATTTCCGCCGTGATTGTTCTCTGCTGGGTTCTGGGTAACTCCCTCCATTTATCTTCCAGTTCATTGTTTCTCTCTCCTGCTGTATCCAGGCTGGTGCCAAATATGTCACTGAGTGCAGGGTTAGGTGTCTCAATTCTTTTCTTTTTTTTGTCTTTTTGGCCACACCGCGTAGCATGTAGGATCTAGTCCCCCGACCAGGGATCGAACCCGGGCCCCCTGCATTGGGAGCGCAGAGTCTTGACCACTGGACCGCCAGGGAAGTCCCTGTGTCTCATTTCTAAAGGGCTGTTGGTTGGCTTCCAAATGTGCTCTATTTTTAGAATTTCCGGGTCCAGTTAGATATCTGGAGTCTGTCACTTCTCTCCGTAAACGTGACGCACAGCCGCCTCCCGTGTGTCTGCGCGCCGGGGTCTGCAGGCTGCTCGGGCCTCCTGCGGCCTCCGCCTGACCTCACTCACATGCCTGCCTGCCTTGGCCACGCGCCGCTCGGTGCGGGAAAAGTGACTTGTAGGCGCCCCCGAGGCCTGGGGTGGCGCTGCCCCCCTCCAAGGAAGTCCAGTGTCTGCTCTGGCAGCTCCGGGGACGCCTCCTCTCCCTGCCCCTGTACCAGGGAGATCTTCTGCCCTTTCTTGCCAGCTCTGCTCAACCCCGGGCCGCCTGACTGCAGGCCACTGGGTCAGAGGAAGGGGTGAGTTCGGGTCTGAGGTCAGGGTGCCGCTCGTGGCCTGGCTGGAGCTGAGGCTGCTGGGCACGACAGGGGCCGACAGTGGCCTCGGGGTGACCGTCCTCCTGCCCCACTCCAGCCACACCTGCACCCTGTGGAGGGCGCTGGCCGTGGAGCCCGGCCTCGCCACACAGGTCCTGGGGCTGCTCCTGGAGAAGATGAGCGGGGACGTGCCGTTCAAGGAGAGCCGGGCCTTCCTGCTGAGCAGCGCACCCGACCGCGTGGCCACCCTGCCGCCCCTTGCGGTGAGTGAGCTCTGGGGCGGCATGCCTGGCCCCTCCCCCATCCCCCCTCCCCGCTGCTCGTCCAGGAGGCTGGTAAGGGGCCGCGTGGCCACTGCGGGAGGGCCCCTGGTGGGGGGGGGGCCTGGGTGGCACCCCGCAGGCACCTGGCGGCTGACTGGGGCACCGGAGCAGGCGAGCTTGGAGCCCAGGCTCGTAAAGGCCCTGCAGGTGTCGGTCCCCGAGGGAGCGCCCTCTGTTTCACCCTGCAGAAAAAGAATAAACCCAGCTTGGCAGCGTTTCCACAGTAAAGCAGCTGTGAGAGTTTCCTCCCCCTCCTGCTAAAGCACCGAAAGCAGATGCTGGGAGCCCGTCCCACCGCGGCCACACTGCCCTGGGCCCGCCTCCAGCCCCCGGGCTGAGCTCCTCGTCCCGCCCACCCAGCCGCCCCTCAGGCGCCTCCTGCTGCTCCCAGGGCCCAAGACTTCTGGGGACACGGGGTACCTGCTAAGGAAGTGGGGCTTCAGGCTAGCTTGGGTCCTGGGGTGCAGGGTCCAGCCTTCGCTGTGGCCGGCCTTGTTAGACCTGGCCTGGGGCAGGGAGGACTGAGGCTGAGGTGGCACCGTCCCCAGGCCACCTGTGCGCTGTACGAGGTTGCGTCTGCCCCGGCGTCTGGGCCGGCGGTGCTGGAGCTCTACCCCCAGCTGTTTGCGGCGCTGCTGCTGCGGGTCAGCTGCACCGTGGGTGTCCAGCTGCCCAGGAACCTGCAGGCCAAGGAGAGGAAGAGCGCCAGCTCAGGCCTGGCCTCACCGAGCCTCGAACCCTGCAGGTAAGCGGGCCCCGCCTTGCGCCCCTGGCACCCTCGTCTGTGGGCTGCTGTCCCTGCTGGGGGTGCAGCTTCCCTGGGCTGCAGGAGGGATGGGGACAGTCGGGGCGGGGCTTCCTGGGGACATCAGATGGGTCGTGAACTGCGCCTTCTTTGGGAGGGCAGAGCGCGAGGAACGCTTGGGCACGGCAGGGTCTGCGCGAGCCCGCTCTGTGTATGTGACCTCAGTCTTCAGCTCCAAGTTCTGGCTCTTCCTACACTTGAC